>NC_057804.1:313289214-313889214 GCF_018294505.1 Triticum aestivum | reverse complement strand
CAATTAAAGGCCGTCTTGAGGGCTGAATTGCTCACGCATTGCATCAGACACTCATCAACATGTGTCTGATGTCAAGCGTAATATTTTGGTCTCTGGCCTGTCCAGACCGTATTGACTATAACTTTTGCATATGAACTCGGATTGAGATGATTTATATATGAGAATCAATTGTCTTGACGAGACGAAGACAATTCCTTTAGAGCACTCCTTCATCTGAGTTCATATTGAGGGCGTAATCGGCTGAAAAGCACTCAGAACACTAAATTTTGTCACTCGGAGTATAGCTTCGGCCACTGAGATGAGGTCGAATGGCGATAGCCTAAACATCAAAGTCGTTCCACTCGACGATACGAAACTTTCTCATGCTGAAAACCCTTTCACTCTGTATATTGCCAAAATCAGTTGTCAACACCCATCCTTGATCCAACGGATGATATCTTCCAAGGGCTCAATCCGACGGCCCAGATCTGATCAAGCAACCAGATCCGACGGCCAGGAATGGCAAATCGCTGAGGAGGCTGGAGGTTCACCAGCATCCTTATTTCTCGATGTGTATGTTTGTTTTGTGTGTTTCATGCGTTCTGTGTCTGTGCATGCAAAAAATGGTGGTTTTATTTTCTTTTTGTGTATATGAGAGAAAAAGAAGGAAGTTCAAATATAAGAAATGAAAATGCTCAAAATATGTAACATGATAAAAAAAGTATGTGTACGTAATTCGCGTGCAGAAATAAAATGTAAATTCACAATGAAGTTCATGTAAGAAAAGTTGAAGTTCGCACATAGTAAAAAGGAGCTTTTGAAAAAGATGTACTGAAAAGGAGAAAGATGTACTAAAAATTACATGTTCTCTAATTCCTGATGTCTGTATGGTCGTCCCTCAGGAGTACGCAGAGCTCACACATAATATAATGATAATAAAACATTGTTCAAGTATTATTGTCCACCGAAGTCCATGCATATAATAAACCAAATTAAGGAGGTTCAGAAAAATCAAACCCGTCAATGAAAAAAATGGACTTAAAAGGGTAAAATGTACCTAAAGGGTTAAAAAATAGATGTTCAAATTTTAAAAATGGAGTGGCTCGATGTTTATTAAAAAACTAGGATTTTTCCCATTACTAACAAAAATAAAACCAAGAAGTCCAAATTAAAAAAGAGGACCAGTTTGATTTTTATACAAAATTCAGATTTCCCCAACATTAAAGAATGGAGTAGCTAAAAATAAAAAACGCAGTAGTTCGATGTATAAAAATCAAAAAATCCAAATCCGCTAACAAGAAGATCATAGGAAGTTCGGACAAAAAAATTACTTCAAAAATAAAAGAGCACTTAGATGCGGATATTTCACCGTTTGTAAAATAAAAAAAACAAGAAGTTCGAATTTAAAAAATAGAGAAGATCAAAAAATGATAAGAAAAAGACTTTCATCCTTTCTAAATTAAACAGCTCTGGAAGACAAATAAACAAACGTTTAAATATTTGCTTCAAAGCTAGGATATTTCTGTTCTTAAAGAAATAAACCAAGAAGTCCAAACTACAAAAATAGAGAAGTTCGATATTTATTAAAAACTCAAATTTTCCTTGTTACTAAAGAATAAAAATGACGAAGTTCAAATTAAAATAGAGGAGTAGTTCGATGTATACGGGAAACTCAAATTATTACCGTTTCTAATAAAAATAAAACTATGAAGTTCAATTTACAAAAGAAAAATGTTTGATGCTTATTTCAAAACATATTTCCTTTCTAACAATATGACTAAGAAGTTGAAATTAAAACAATAGATAAGTTCGAAGTATATAAAAAAACTCAGATCCATTTCAAGAAGTTCATGTCCTCCTCCGTGCACGATTCAGAATTTATATTGCGGTACATCCAACCTCCAATTACATGTTTTAAAATGGCAAAAAATGACGTCCGACCTTCAATTGCGTGTAATTCGACGTATACACAAAAAATACGGCAGAAGTTCATATTGAAAACAACGAGAAGTTCAAGTACTGCAAGTGATGCATTTCAGGTGAAAAATAAAATTATAGAAAAATAAAATTTTAAAAGGTTTGTTGAAAGAAGTTCAAGTGCTCTGTCCGCGGAAGTTCAAAAATTCTTGCGAGAGAGGTTCACCTTGTATTTCCATGTTCGATTTTTTCCGTATAAAAATCAAATACAATTCTTTACTCAAAAATATGAAAAGGTGAAGTTCAAATTGAAATATCAGAGAAGTTTGGAGTTTATTTAAACCTAGGATTTACCTGTTCAAAAAATAAAAAACACAACGCCTTTTTTGCACTTTTAAAAACAACTCATAAATGAAAAAAATGGTTGCTAGAAGTTCAAGTGCTCGGCGAGGAAAAGTTCAAAAATTCTTGTGAGAGAGGTTCACCGTGTACTTAGATGTCCAAAATACATAAAAGGATGTTGTTTGTTGTGTTTTAAAATAATTCACTCAAACTAGAGAGAAGTTCAAAGGGATGATATCCAGAAGTTCACGTAGTGCATGGTGTTTGTTTCGTATAAGAAAATACAAACAGTGGGAAGTTCAAGGTGATGTTCTAACAAAACATTAGTCTAAAACATCATGTTGTACAGTTTCTTGTTATGTATTATTTCCTAAAGTTCAACAATATGTATGGATGAAAAAAACTAGTATATGTTGGTTTCAATTCAAAAACTACAAAACAAAGAAGCCCAAGTAAATTCAAATACTAGAACAAAAAGAAGTCCAACGAAGGAGAAAAAGAACACAAAACATACACGCTGGAAAAAAATAAGAAGAAAACAAAGCTCGCCCAAATAAATGTTAACTCCGGAAGTTTAAGAAACGAAAGAAGAAGTTCAATATAAAAAAATAACAAAGTTCTATTCAATATAATGAACAAGTTCAATGTTTCTAAAAAACCTCCAATTTTCATATTTCTAAGAAAATAGACAGTGAAGTTGAAATAAAAAGGTAGAGTAGTTCAATGCCTATAAAAAACTCAGATATTTTCACGTAACCGAGAGACGTTCAGGTTGATAACGTCCAGAAGTTCATGTAAAAAACAAAGGTGTGCATTTGTATGAAACAAAGAATGAAAAAACAAAGGCTAAAAGTTTCATTGCTAGAAGTTCAAGTGCTCAGCCCGAGAAAGTTCAAAAATTCTTGTGAGAGAGGTTGAACAAAAATACGTGACAGAAGTTCAAGGTGAAAACAACGGGAAATTCAAGCAAAGGCTAAAATTTCGTTGCTAGAAGTTCAAGTGCTCGGCCCGAGAAAGTTCAAAAATTCTTGTGAGAGAGGTTGAACAAAAATACGTGACAGAAGTTCAAAGTGAAAACAGCGGGAAGTTCAACTACTACACGAAATGCATTTCAGATAAGAATATAAGCATAGAAAACTAAAAGCTTCAAAGGTTTGTTGTAAGAAGTTTACGTGCTCCTCCTAGTGAAGTTGGAGATCTCTAGTGTGAGACATCCAACCTTCAACTACATGTTAAAAACAAGTAAAAACGATGTTGTTTTTGCCATTTTTAATACTGCTCTCAAACGGTAACGAATTTGTGACGGTTGTCTTGATGAAAAATTTAGTTGCTCAAAGTTCAAGTGACCTGCTCGGGAAAGTTCAAAAAAGGATTTCTCATAATTTTCCCGTTACTAACGAAAAAACAAGAAATTCAGTTCGAAAATATCCAAGAAGTTGTGCAATGTTTATTACAAAATTAGCAGTTTTTTCCCGTTACAAATGAATGACACCAAGAAGTCCAAATTGAAAAAACCAAGAGGTTCAATTTTAAAAAATACAATAGTTCAATGTATATGAAAAAAATAGATTTTCCTCGATAATAAATAATAAACCAAGAAGTTCAATTTCAGAAAATGGAGCAGTTCAATATTTATCTCGAAAACTTCAATTTTTCCCATTGCTAACGAATAAACCAAGAAGTTCAGTTCGAAATAACGAAGAATTTATATAATGTTTATTACAAAACTAAGATTTTTTCCATATAAAAATCAAATGCAATTCTTTACTCAAAATGTAAAAAGGTGAAGTTCAAATTGAAATAACAGAGAAGTTCGGAGTTTATTAAAACCTAGGATTTACCTATTGAAAAAATAAAAAACACAGCACCATTTTTTGCACTTTTAAAAACAACTCATAAATGAAAAAGAATGGTTGATAGAAGTTCAATTGCTCAGCGAGGAAAAGTTCAAAAAATACTTATGAGAGAGGTTCACCGTGTATTTAGATGTCCAAAATACATAACATAATATGTTGTTTTTGTGTTTTAAAATAATTCTCTCAAACGAGAGAGAAGTTCAAAAGTGACAACAACCAGAAGTTCACGTACTACATGGTGTGTATTTCATACAAGAAAAATACAAATAAAGTGAAACATAGTGAAGTCCAAACAGACATGCCACAGAAGTTCAACTACTTCACGCAGTGTGAAAAACAACATGTCAAAAAATAGCACGTCAAAAACAGAGTGAAGTTCAAACAGACATGCCCGAGAAGTTCAACTACTTCACGTAGTGCATTTCCATTCGCGATGAAGGCAGAAATCATGATCTTATCATTTTCTAATTTACTTCAATACGACAGAAATATCATTTGTGTAAGTTCAAGTCCTCGGTCGGAGAAAGTTAAAAAAATTATTGTGAGAAGGGTTTATACAAAAGGAAAATCATTTGTGTAACACTAACGAATGGATGAGTAAAATTACAAACAAAAATATGTCACAGAAGTTCAACGTGAAAACAAAAAGAAGTTCAACTACTACACTAAATGAATTTCAATGAAAAACTTATAAAACCGTCGCGAGTATGAAAAAATGATCAACACGGGAAAGTTGCGTGTCTACAGCAGCTTTCCATCGGTATATCACTTGCTCGATTTTGGTGAGTGAATGGAGAGCTAGAAGCAGTGGATGGAGATCTACGAGCAAAAAAAGCACGTGAAAAATAGAGTGAAGTTCAAGTATACATGCCGAGAAGTTCAAGTCTTCACGCGGTGCATTTTCGAAGAATCAGTTTCGCGATAAAGGCAGAACGAATGATCCCGCCATTTTCGCAATTACTTGAAAACTGCTAGGAATCAGACAAAACCATCAACATGAAAAAGTTTCGCATTTTCCGTAGCTTTTCAACAGTATATTATTTGCGCCATTCCGCTAAAGTTTGTAGAAAACACGGCGAAAATACATTTTTTGCCATTTTTGAAACCGACTTAAAACAGTAAAGAATTGGGAGAAATAATAGATACAAAAATGTTTCGCATTTCCTCAAGCTTTCCAACAGCATATCATTTGCTTCATTCGGACAAACCGTTAAAAAATTAGCTTGAAAATACAAATTCGCTAGAACTTGTATTGTTTTCTTAATTTCTTTTAAACCATTCAAAATTAGAAACAACTTTCAACATGAAAAAGTAGCGCATTTGCATAAGCTTTCCAACGCCATATCATTTGCCTCAATTGGATTAGCCGTTTAGAAATGCCATCGAAAATACGAACTCGGCTGTTCGGTTTGCAAAATTTTACGATTTTCCAAATTACTCTTTAAACATAAGGAATTAGAGAAAACTTTCAACATGTGGAAGGAGCGGTTTTGCAGAAGCTTTCCAATGCCATATTATTTGTGTCATTACAATAAAGGGTTTAGAAATGCGGTCGAAAATATGATTCACGTTTTTTGTATGAAGGAAAAACGGTTTTCAAAATTGCTCTTAAACCGCTTACATTTAGCAAAAAAATCAACTTGGGTCATGATACTGGTGTTCATAGCTTTCCAATGGTGTATTGCAAGCCCCATTTGGACACTTTTTAGCTGAAGTTCAACCTTGTACTCGGGGAAGGTCAGGCGCGTTACTCGGGAAGTTCATGTTGTGATCAGAATATTATTCTGATCCTGTGATCAGAATAGTGTTTATATATATATATATATATATATATATATATATATATATCGAATAATATTCTGATCACAACCTGAACTGCCAGAGTAACAAGCCTGAACTTCCCTCTATACGAACCCGACCTTCGGGCTATCGTCTCAACCGTACCTTCTACCGCGAGTTTTTCTGATCATTCGTGTTGTTTGCGATGTAAGTGTAATGTGGACACGTTTTTTAGAATCTAAATGCTTGTTTTGATTCGGAATCTAGCTCATTGGCGGATTTGCTCTCGGGCGGTGATGAACATGGGTCTGTTACAAGTGTTTTGCATGTACTGGATGTTATAGAATCTCTAACTCGATGAGAATTGTGTTTAGGTACGAGTTTAATCCATATTTTGTTGTTATTTTCGAACGAATTCGATTTGGTGTTCCGCCGCCTCTGTTCTTTGTCCGCGGGAGTGGTTTCGGCCGCTGTTGTAGATTTGTAGGTTTTCTGTTCAAATTGGGTGTGGATTTGCGTGCATTAGTGAGACTGAATCCTGCCCATGTTGTTAATTTGATTATGCGGGCTCATACAAATCGAAATCCGGCGATTAGATCTTTTGCCTCCCGCCGTGGTTTTCTGTTCGAGGGACAACATGATGAGAATCATTTTCATGTTTATCTGGAGCATGATGACATTCGAAATGGCAGTTGAATCCTTTCCGCGTTGTTAATTTGATTTGGCTGGCTCATTCATTCCGAAATTGTGGATTGGACTTTCAGCCTCCCGCCGTGGTTCGTTGTTCGAGCGGACAGCTTGATGGCGGATCTTTTTTTGATGTTTTATCTGGAGTATGACGACGTTCGGAATGGCCGTTGTCGTGTTGGAATTGACCCAAACGATTAAATCTGGGAACCAAATTTAATCGGGGTTGTTATTTCAATCATTTTATGTTCTGTTGTACAAGCTGGACTGCTAGAACTTTCGTACCTGAACTTCTGTGCTCTAAGGTGATGCTGGACTTCAGTAGTTGGTTGTTATTTTTGATCATCCACTATCTTCAGTAGATGCTGGACTTCTCTCTAATTAATGGTTGAACTTCTGGTTTTCCACATTGCATTCCACATTTGCAAGGCGAAGGAGCATGGTGCTATATATTTTCTTTTTTTTCTTTTTTTATAATTTTAGTTCTAGAGTTGTTCTTTTTAGAGTTTGTCTCGTGGGCAATCATGGGATTAGTCCAAGTATGCATGCACTTTTTCTAGATCATCTAAGGGTCGTTGTACAAGCTGGACTTCTGTGCTGTTCATACCTGAACTTCTGTTTTTCCTTCTTTGCAAGGTAATGGAGAAAGTCCTATGTATTTCTTTCTTTTTATGTTATTTTTCATTCTTTTGCATTGCTTTGAATTTTTTTGATAGTCCCATGAGCAACCATGTAATTGGCCGACGGATATGCGTATATTTCATATTTTTTCTAGTATGTTTTCGTACTTATAATTGTTGTTGGTCTTTAGTGAATAACTATCCTGAACTTCTCTATGCTAATCGTTTTTAAAATGTTAATTTGAGGTTTTGACAAAACCTCAAACTTCTATATCTTCACTATTTGAACTTCTTTAATTATAATTATGTTTGTTATTTTAGGATTTAAATATTTGTAGACATTGAAATAGGAATTGGGCCTATTGAAAAATGCGGTAGCGCGAGGCCGAGCAGGGGGGAGGGGGGTCGGGACCCCCCTCCCCACCCCCTGCGAGGCCGAGACAGAGCGAGCTGGAGCAGGCGACAACGCGGAGTGCTGCGTCGTCGCATGCGGAGGCGAGTCCGTCACATCCGTGACCCCACTATCTATCTTAGGGGTGTGGCTCTAGGGTGTGTGCGATGGGGGTGGAAACAGAATAACCGGCATTGCGTCCTGTCAAAAACCTAGTGCAGCAAATGCGGTGGCGCGAGGCCGAGCAGGGGGGAGGGGGAGGGACCCCCTCCCCTCCCCCTGCCGAGGCCCGAGACAGGAACGAGCCGGAGCAGCCGCGTCGTCGCGATGCGGAGGCGAGTCTGTCACATCCCATGGACCCCACTATCTATCTTAGGGGGTGTGGGCTCTGGGGTGTGGGTGCGGTGGGGGGTGGGAAACCAGATAAACTGCATTGCGTCCTATCAAAACCTAGCGCAGCAAATGCGGTAGCACGAGGCCGAGCGGGGGGGGAGGGGTCGGGACCCCCTCCTCCTCCTGCGAGCCGAGTACATGATGAGCCGGAGCAGGCGACGAGCGGCGTGCCAACGTCGTCGATGCGGAGGCGAGTGTCCGTCACATCATGACCACTATCTATCTTAGGGGTGTGGCTCTGGGGTGTGTAACGGTGGGGGTGGAAACAATACGCATTTTGCGTCCGTCAAAAACCTAGCGCAAACAATGCGGTAGCGAGGCGAGCAGGGGGAGGGGGGTCGGGACCCCCTCCCCTCTCCCTGCGAGGCCGAGACAGGAACGAGCAGAGCAGGCGACGACGCGGCGTGCCACGTCGTCGCATGCGGATGCGAGTGCGTCACATCCGTGACCCACTATCTATCTTAGGGGTGTGGCTTGGGGTGTGTGTGCGGTGGGTGGAAACAGAATAACCGCATTGTCCTGTCAAAAACTAGCGCAGCAATGCGGTAGCGCGAGGCCGAGCAGGGGGGAGGGGGGTCGGGACCCCCTCCCTCCCCTGCGAGGCTGAGACAGGAATGAGTCGGAGTAGGCGACGACGTGGCATGCCGCATCGTCGCATGCGGAGGCGAGCCCGTCACATTCGTGACCCCACTATCTATCTTAGGGGTGTGGCTCTGGGGTTTGTGCAGTGGGGGTGGAAACAGAATAACCGCATTGCGTCCTGTCAAAACCTAGTGCAACAATGCGGTAGCGCGAGGCCGAGCAGGGGGGTCGGGACCCCCCTCCCTTCCCCCTGCGAGGCCGAGACAGGAACGAGCTGGAGCAGGCGACGACGCGGTGTGCTGCGTCGTCACATGCGGAGGCGAGTCCGTCACATCCGTGACCCCACTATCTATATTAGGGGTGTGGCTCTGGGGTGTGTGCGGTGGGGGTGGAAACAGAATAACCGCATTGCATCGTGTCAAAACGTAGAGCAGCAATGCGGTAGCGCGAGGCCGAGCAGGCAGGGAGGGGGTCCGGAACCCCCCTCCCCTCCCCCTGCGAGGCCGAGACAGGAATGTGCCAGAGCAGGCGACGACGCGGCATGCCGCGTCGTTGCATGCGGAGGCGAGTCCGTCACATCCGTGACCCCCCACTATCTATCTTGTTTTTATGTTGTGTATTTTAGTTAGGTATGAACTTCATCTGTTTTTGTACTTGAACTTCTTCTTTTTGTTTCTTAGTGTTTATTTATTCGTGTGCCTTTACTTCTTTAATTAGTGTACTTGAACTTCTGTTCTTTATTTTTTGAACTTCTTTTCTCTTGTTTTTTTAGGTGCATATTTTTTGTATGTATTTTTCTTCCCTTGGTAGTGTATTTTCCATCAATTTTTGGTTTTAAGGATATCAGTAGTGCTGTTGTGTGATCTTATCACATTATAATAGATGCATTCAAATGGTGCATTCATTTATCTATAGATGTATTTACTTTTTTAGCTGTTGGGGGGTAAAACTGTAATTTTACCGATGCTGCAACTCCCACGACAGAGAGGCATTAACTGACCATCTCCCTCGCCACCATCTGCCAGAAAACCCCTCTCCCCCTATCGCTCGCTCTCTCCCCCCTCTCCGTCGGTCCGCTGCCTTCTTCCAACTCGCCCCGATTTCTCCGCCCCTGTCCCCTGCCCTCGTGAGTGGAGTAACCGGCGCACGCCCCGCTCCTATTTCTCCCCCACGCCGCGCTCTCCCTCGCCCAGCCCGCTCTCTTCTGCTCTCAAGCAAGGGCGGCAACTGCTTGCGTGGTTGCAAGTTGCGTGTGGCGTTGTGGGGAGTGGAAGAACCGCCGCGTATTCATGCGTGCGCGGGTCGTTTGGAGAGGTACAAACGCTGCCTCCCTCCCTAATGCTTGTATTTAGTTTCACCAGATCTGTCGAGGCCTGCCTGTTTGTTCTGTGTGCTCTCGCGTCCGCCTCCTACCCCCTTCATCTGATGGTTTGGTGGGGAGATTAGGTAGGGTTCTTGTGCGTGTGGTGGTTGGGTTGCATTCCGCCGTGGTCAGATTTGTTTGTGAGATGCTTGTGTGTGGATTTTCATTTCCCCTTTGTTGATTTTAGCAGTCAGATGCATGTCAGAGAGGGTGTGGTGTGATTGTTGGTGCTGGATCTGTTGTATCTAATTGCATTAGTGCTGTGGATTTCGAAGTCTAGATTATGTCTATGACATTGTAGTTAGTTTATGTATACATTTTTTGTTGTGCTTGCCTGTATGTGCTACTGTTTATCTTTTCATACTTGTTGGTTCTAGTTGTTTCATCCTAGGGTTTGATTTAGTTTTTTTTGTATTTTGTTGTATGATTTTCTACTTGCTAACTATATGAATCAATCCCCTGTTTTTAGCAGGCTCTTCTTGTTTGGAGTTGCATTCATCAAGGCGGTTGTTTTGTCATGGCTTCAAAACCTTCTCCGGGTATCTTAATGTAGTTGGATCTTGTATTTTAAATAGTAGTATTGTTATATATGTCTGCCCATATCTTCGCTTGGTTTTCTTGTTGGACTGCCATTCTTAGTTTGAACTTCTAACAAAGTTCATGTGTATGCATTTTACACATAGTTTATGTGTGTGCCATTTCATATTTATAGTGTATATCTTTGTTTTTTGTTTTCTTGTTATCATGTTCATGGTATTGATATTTACTTTGCCTGTGAAATACTATTTGTGGTCATGCTACATCTTTTTTATGTGCTACTTGCTTGTGTCATGTAGTTGAACTTCTGGTTTTAATTATTGTTTGTTTATAATGAAATTTGTAGAACTTCTGTTATGCACCTTTTGTTTTACTGCTTTGTTATATATTGTTGAACTTCTGGACATCAATCTTGTATGTAGTAGCCCCTCTGGTGTAGATTGTTTTTATATTTAGTATGAAGTTTTAGATTGTTTTGTTGTGTTTACTGCTTTGTTAGGTATTGTTGAACTTTTGGGTATTGGACATTGATATAAAAGTAGAAGTCCCTTTTGTTGTAGGATTGCGGATTAGAACTCAGTTGCCTTTTTACTTGCATTTTTTGTAGTTGGTGATGAGTTGAATAGTTATGAAAAAATGCCTGCGATCAAGATGGAGCTTCAGAAGTTAATACTGATGCTCCAATATCTGATGAGGCTAAATCACCCATTTTTCCTTGGACTGTGATTGCTGAGGTTGCTTCGAGCCTTGAGAAATTTTCAAGCCTCGAGGATCTTGCTTCTGCAGCTCTTGCTTCACCTAGTATGTGAAACCCCTTTTCTTTTCATTTTAAATTCTCGAGCCATGTTTTTTTAAACTTGTTCACGTCAGTTGTTTTTGTTTTTGTTCCTGACTTTTTTTATTTTTTGCTTTGATTTTTTGGTTCTTTGCAGATGTGTCCACAGAGGAGGAAGCTGTGAACACCATCAACGAAGTTTTATCTAAGATGGATTTATCAGAAACCCCTACTGCTGCTGAGGAGGGGGCTCCGTCAGTCAAAGGTTGTGATTTCATTTCGGATCCTTTGTGCTCTCTTCAGATGTCAGAGACGCAGTCGCAGTCTGTTGATGGCACTGACCCTGTCACGCAACCTGAGGATGTGCCTCTTCAGCTTCTTTTGGAGGACCAATGTAGGAGGAAGAAGCAAGAAGATTTTGAGAATAATAGGGCGGCCCGCCTTCAGAAAGGTTCTGATGTTCCTGGATCTGTTCATGCGGCTGAGCTCACGGTTGAGGTAGACGTGTCGGGTGGCACTGATGGCACGGTTGTCCCTGTTAAGAAGAAAATCAAGAAGACCACTATGAGGAAGCATCTAGTTGGTGAAGTTACTGCTCGGAGGAGCCCACGTGTTTCAAGGCCTGCTGAAGTTGCTGAAGATGAAGGGCTAGGCCTTAGTGGTACGCCACGCCGTAGTCCTTGTGTGCTTGCCACTGCCGCGCCTACACCTTCTCCGCTTGGTGCTGGTGCATCTGGTAAGGGGAAGAAATGCGGCGTCAAGCGCAAGGTTGCACCTGCAAAGGTCAACAAGGGTGAGAAGAAGCGTTCTCGTGCTAATCTAGAGGACAAGGGTGATGCTGATTTCAACGCTGATGACGAGGACGACGACGACGACGATGCTGCCGCTAATCATGTATGGATGTCTCATGTTTACCGCTTTTTAGAGCATTTGTTGCTATTGTTGTAGTTTTTGTGTTTTTAGCACTGCCTTGGCGTACATAGCTGACCTTCTGCTCCATATAAACGAATAAATTAGCCGATCTGCTTTGCTTTTATGGTATTACTGCCTTTTTGTACATAGTTGGACTTATGGATATATACATGAAGAAATTAGCTTAACTTGTTGGTATACATGTTTTATTACTGCCTTGTTGTACATGGTTGAACTTCTGATATGTAAATTTCCAACATTTTGAAAGCATGTTAACTTCTGGTCATACATGGTTGTACTGCCTATGTAGACATAGTTGGACTTCTGGAATGTACTGTGTGTGTAATTTTGTAGGCATTAGTGGAATTTTGGTGTAGCTTGTGTATCTCATTGTGTATCTCATTTTTTTAGTATCAGCTTGTGGAGCGGTCTGAGAGGAGGAAGAGAGGATGCAAAGCGCCCGAAGAAGGTGACCAAGGAGGAGATGAGGCGAAACGTTTTAACAAGACGGTTCGCTGCTCACTAAGAGAGGTCAAGACGTGTGTGAAAATGCTATAGCTTAGGCACAAGGCGAGGGTTATCAAGGCTGGTTTTGGTTGTGTGTTTGACTTGAAGGTTGATTCCAACATTCCTCGTCCTTTGATGGGCAACATCTACACGAGGATTGACCCTGCAACCATGATTCTGGACATGGGTGAGGCGAACAAGGTTCTGCATATTACAAGTGATGCTATTCACCATTTGTTTGGATTCCCTCAAGGTAATCGTACCCCTCCTAGGCCCTCGAGTGATGGGTTTGATGATGATGGTATGAGGTTGAAGGGCAAGCTTGGGTACGCTAGGAGTTACGGCATCAAGACAAAGGATCTGCGGAAAATCCTTGCGGAACTTGTGAAGGATGAGACGAAGGATGATCTTGCTCTGCAGGTGTTTTACCTGATTGTTTTCATGAAGGTGGTTATCCCTGGAACGTCTACACGAGTGTTCAGGGAGGCATCAATGGCTGAGAATCTTGTGTTTGAGGATATGGCAGATATGGAATATTGCCAGTTGGTTGTTGATGACATTGGAAGTGTTGTTGTTAGGTATCGACAAGGTACTAGCAAAGGAAAAGCTGTCACAGGCTGTGCCATCACACCGCTTCTTATGTACCTAGACTGCCTTATCATTGGCAAGATGCTTAATGTTGACTTGAGGACCCCTCGCATCAATTTCATGGATCAGGCCAAGCTTCTTGAGCTCGCTGCGGCTGACTTGGTCAAGAAAGGTGATGATGACCCAGCCAACTGGGTGTTTGGGAGACTACATGTGAGTGTTTCTTCTTTCCTGTGTAGTTAGCACTGCCTTTGTTTGCATGGTTGAACTTCTGCTATGTACATAGCTGACCTTCTGGTTCATATAGACGAGTAAATTAGCTGAACTGCTTGGCTTATATTGTATTACTGCCTTTGTGTACATAGGTGAACTTTTGGATAGATACATAAGAAATTAGCTAAACTTGTTGTCGTACATGCATGGTTGAACTTCTGCTATGTAAATTTCTAATAGTTTAAAAGCATGTTAACTTCTGGTCATACATGGTTGTACTTCCTATGTAGACATAGTTGGACTTCTGAAATGTACTACGTGTGTAGGCATTAGTGGAATTTTTGGTGTAGTTTGTGTATCTGATTGTTCTGCCTTTTTTCCTTGTCATTGTCTTTTTTTTAGTATCAGCTTGTGGTACTAACTTGAAATTCTGCTACTGTCTTCTGTATTTCTGCTTCCATGTTCTTTCATTTGTTCTGCGACGTGTTGACTTTTGTTTTTGTATATGCAGTGGAAGACACAGGCTGAGGTTGTGTTCTTTATGCGTATCGAACGTCCTGTTCTTACTATGCCTTGTGCCGCCGGCCTAGGTAGTGGAACTTCTCCGAGATTTGAATTCTTGCAGGATGTTAACAGTGGTGCCCCCTTTAGATCCAGGAGGTTCTTCTGCCTGTGTGAGTGCTGCAGGTGGCGTTTCTTCCGAGAGTTTGTTTGATGATGCCAATCTTTCCCTTTCTAGGATTGATGGACTTCTGAAAACTGTTTGTGGAGAGATGGCTTGTGTTGCGACAACGGTTGAGCGTCTTAGTTGCGTGGATGGGATTCTTCCTCTCGGCCACAGTTTTGATGCTGAGTCTTCGAAGGAGCTTTTGTCGATTGAAGCTAAATATCTTGCTGAGCTTCATGAGAGTACTTTTCCCACCTTCGGGCTAGCTTTGTGCTTTCAAGGAAATGCAGGATACCCGTTGCAAGATGAGGCAAGTGTTGTTGTGAGAGAGATTCAGAGGCAGGATTCTGTTCGTTTGGGTCTTGATGGAGGCCATCTGGAACGTACCGAAGAGGTTTGTTTATGTTGGCTTTTGATATTTCTTTTGCACTAGTGTTCATTGTTAGCTTTCAGTTATTACTGTTTTGTAGTTATAGGGTGACCTTCTGTGTTTATAGAACCCGAACTTCAAGTGCTACAGCACCTGAACTTCTATGACTGGCCCTTTTTGTATCTTATGGTAGTTTGATATCTGATCTGCTATGTTTACTGTATTTTGACTTCCATTATGTATCAGTTGTGATAGCTGACCTTCTCTGATTATGTAACATGAACTTCTGCTGATTAGGTATTTGTTTTCTACATGATTATTTTCTAGTCTTTTTTCTTTTTAGTACTAGAGTTTCCTAGGTGACCTTCTCTGTTTAATAGAACCTGAGCTTCAAGTGCTACAACACCTGAACTTCTGTGACTGGCCCTTTTTGTTTTCTTTTGTATCTTAATGGTAGTTTGATATCCGATCTGCTATGTTTACTGTATTTGGACTTCCATTATGTGTCAGTTGTGATAGCTGACCTTCTCTGATTATGTAACGTGAACTTCTGTTGATTAGGTATTTGTTTTCTACATGATTATTTTGTAGGCTGTTGATGATGGTGCTAGGGTTAAGGAGGATGTTTTACCTGTGCATGAAGCTGATCCTGTGCATGAAGCTGCCCATGTGCATGAACCTTGTCCCTCTAGTGATGTATTAGTTGATGAGGTTCATGGTAGTGAAAATAAGGTATCATTTATATTGTCCATTTGTCTCATTTTTTTATTTTACTTGTTTGTGGTGCATTATTATCACTATGTGGCCCTTTGTAATGACTTTCTGTTCTTGTCGCAGAATGATGATGCTAGTGTTCCTCCAGAGAAGGTTGCAGACAAGTTTGTGTCAGGCACCGGCTGCTCCGACGGGGTGGACCCGACTGAACCTCAATCGTCCATTGGCGCTGAGGCTTCTGATGCTGAGCAGGGAAAGGCAGCTAAGGTTTTTGACGCTGAGTAGGGAAAGGCAACTGAGGTTTCTGATGCTGAGCAGGGCAAGGCAGCTGGAGATATCATTTTGGAGGAAGACCCTATTGAGGCTGCTATTGAGACTGGTGGTAGTGCTGCTGCAAGCCAGGAGAAGTCTCCTGCATCAGAGCCATCAGTTGCTGTTGATGCTGGTTCTCCAGCTCTTCCTAGTGCTGGAGAGCCATTGGTTTTTGTTGTTTCAGATTCTCCAGCTGCTCCAGCTGCTGCTTGTTTCCTTCCCGACGATGCTGCAATGTCAACTGGAGATGATGATGATGAAGAGACTGAAATCGATAGCTATGAAGAGGAGGTTGATCATTCTAGTGCTGCCACTGTTCTCGGCAAGAATCCATAAAGAGAGGAGCATGCTTCTCTCTTCTTTCCCCATCCCCGTCCCTTTTGTTGTTTATTTTTGTCCATGATATCCCTGTGAACTGCCTATGTGGTGCAAGTTGAACTTCTGGTTAGTGCTTTGTCGTGTGGGTTGTAAAATAAAGTTTAGTGAACCTCTTTTGTATGTGTGTGTGTGGGGGGGGGATGTGTTTGTAATCCTGAGATGTGTCTGTGTTTGAATGTTGTGCTTGAATGTTGCTATTAATTAAACTGTTGTGAATCCATGTGCTTGAGATGTTCCTCTTAATTGCTATTTGTTTTTGCTAAGCAGATAGTGACCTTGCTTTCGTCCGAAAGAAGGTTGATGACTTTTATTTCAGTGTAACTAGGCTTAAGAATGTTCGTTCCAAGAGGTGAGTGTAGCTGTTCAATTTTTACATCCGTATACCCCCATGTGAACTGCCTGTGGTTTCATACCTGAACTTCTTTACTCTATGCTGCTGAACTTCTTTTTTTTTACTTCTCTGGGGTTGAACTTCTGGCCTTTTTGTACTGCCTGTTGTGATGTAGCTGAACTTCTGTGCTTACATGTGTTATGAACTTCCTGAGTTCCTGATGTTGAACTTCTTTTACTTTCTGTTTGCTTGTTTTAGATCAATGATTATGTTCCAAAACAATGAGTGTGAAGCTTCAGTTGAAGATGTCGCAATATCTTTTGCTCCTCGCGGAATGCTTCGATCTAATGTGACTGAGGTTGCACTCTACTGTCTACGTGCAAAGTACCAGGGATCAGACAAACTCATCCTGCCATATTGGGTTTGTGTAAGTCAACCATATAGTGATTTCTTTTTCGTTTTGTTCCTTACCATTTTTTAGTTAGAACTTGTTTGTCTCATTTTTGTATTTTTCATATGTTGGTGTTGTCTGCATTATTTTAGGACAAGATTTTTCAGAAGTCAATTTGATTCCCGTATGAGGAAGTACTTCTTGGCGACTGGTCCATATAGCATGGATGCACATGATTCGGTATGCAATATATTGTTCTTTGCCTCTCTATTAGTTTTGCATTGCGATCCACTGTGTTTGTATTGTTTTATTTTTCTTTGTACCATTTGATATTAATTTTCAGTTTTCAATGATACATGTGCTTATGTTGCTCCAGGTTGTTTTCCCCACTTTTGACCCGCCTGAGATTCCTGCTTCCATGGGTGGTGTCGGTCATTGGGTGTCGATATTCCTTGACCTAAAGCATTCAAGGTTCCAGCTTCTCGATTCCCACTATGGACCAGAAGATGACTGTGCGGTACGCCTGTTTCGGCGGATGACCGATAACATCAAGAAGCTTTGGAATGATGCCAGCAACGACAGGGAGACACCCTTCAACCCAGTTACTGTTGACCATTTCCAATTGGATTCGATTGATGTTCCCTAGCAGAATAACAATTATGAGTTCCACTTTTGTCTCTATCTCTTCTGTTTAACTGTAGTTGTACGTAAGGTGCGACTTGTTTTATTCGTTGGCTTTCGTTTTTGGTCTAACACTGTTCTTTTTTGTGTTTGATGGCAGTATCGACTGCAGATTCTTTATCCTTTACGAATGTGAATTCGTTTCTTGATGGGGTTCTTGCAAACTACTCCCATGAAAATATCGCATATATCATGAAGACGTGGCTGTACTCAATCGCTTCTTCCAACCTGTTTGAGACAGACTTCCCAGCTCTGTTTGGCTACTACACATGTAAGTCTTGTAACTTGGACTGTTTACATGTACTGCATCTTTTATTCTACATGAACTTCATTATTTCTTGAACTTGAACTTCTGCTTGAGATCTTGCTGGCTGCTGGTTTCAGATGGAGAGGAGCATTCCTTGTACATGAACTTCATTTTTTATCTTTTTATTTTGCTTGTGTGTTTTGTTTCAGTATTTTTTTCCTTTCATGCTTACTTAGACACGAGCATTTCTTCTACTTGAACTTCAGAGATGATGCCTTTCTATGCTTTTGTTAGCTGTAGTTGAATGTTTTCCAGTTCATCAGTTTATCTTGAACTGTGCCTTTGGTTGTGCCTGAACTTCTTTTAGTTTCTAAACGCAACTAATTTTTTTAGATCAGCTTGAGTAGTAAACATGTCATCTATATTTTAGTTGGACTGCACATTTGTGCTGTGCCTGAACTTCAGCATTATTTAATGGTGTTTTTTCTCCTCCTTTTCTTTGACAGTGGAACCGTTGGACTTGACCGATTACCACTACTCATTCCTCGGGTCACACGAATACCAGCCTAGGGAGGAATTGATGAGCACAACTCCGATAGAAGATGATAGACCTTGAACCCTTATTCCTTCCAAGTTGGGGAAGCAGGCTGGTGGTATTTGTGGTACTCCAAGAACCCCTTGCTCCAGGAAGGTTGGTGCAGTCGAAGCAGCCGAAGCAGAAGTGATTTCGTCTGATGATGATTTTGAAAAGATTGCTTACCCGAACAATGGTAAATCTGCTACTGGTACTATTGCTGGGAGAGGTGGGAAGAATGCTGTCATCACCAGGAGGAAACCGACAGTTGAGTCTGGAAACATAACTACGTCCAAGCGAGCATCAAGATTGCCTTTGAAGTGGCATTGTGATGTCGCTCCCCTAAAAAAATACAGTTACCCTCATCTATCCGAGGCCCGGAAGTTGAGACAGTATGTGCTTAGTTAAGAGGGTCTGGAGAAGTATTCTGAGCGAGTTTTCTTCTTCTTAACTTTGTTGCTGCCAGAGATGCTACTTTGTGTCCGAACTTCTGTTGTTGTAGTATGTGGACTTCTGTTCATTTCTCCCTTGCCTTGGAGTTATAGTGTCTGAACTTCTGTTGTTGTAGTATCTGAACTTCTGTTTATCTCCCCTTGCCTTTTGAGTTATAGTATCTGAACTTCTGTTTGCTATTGTGTCTGAACTTCTAATAATTTTTCACATCCTTTTAAATCTACAACACAAGCTACTGCATGTTTACCATCCCTAGGAATGTGATTGACCTCACGGGACGTGTCCTTTATACCCTTTTCGGTGAAGGGCAGCAGATGGAAGGAGACATAATGGATTATCTCATAAATTTATGGAAGGATAAGCCGGAGACCTCTGAGATATACACTAGTGTTAACAGGGTTGTACTTAGTCCCTACTTCATACAAGTTTTAGTTCTTTGCATCCGTATCTCCCTTTTTTTCCTCTAGTTTTGTTGTAGTGGCATTTGGTAGGTGTTTCAATTGTGTTTTTGTGAATGCACAGTACTGCTTGGAGTATGATTTCTTCACTGCAACAGTTCCAAAGTTCGATGCAAAAAATTCTGCTAAACTCCTCCCAATGTTTGTTCGCAAGGGAGAAGACCTTCTTAACGCAAAGCTGGTTAGGTTTTCATAACTCCCCCTTTTTAAAAATTTATGTACATCCTTTTGCTGACTTTGTAAAGAAGCTTGCGTTCATCCCGGTTGTTCAATACCTATGCTTTATAGTTTGTGTTCACCGTTTCTTTCGTTCTTGGCAGGTTTTTTTGGTACTAATCAAGCCATTTGACACAATGGCGCACTATAGTGTGTATGTGCTGAATAGATATCGTGGGAGCATTGACATCCTTGATTCACTACCTTACAGCAATAAGGGAACATCGCAAACAAGTTTCCATGGAGACTGCCAAAATATCGTGAGTGTTTCTTAGCCTGAACCTCCTTTCATATCTGCTTGTTTGACACGAAATTTACTATGGCTTGTGTTGACAAAATATGTTTTCTGTCTTTGTTTTGCTAATACTGCTTGAACTGACTATCATTTGATAGTTGAACTTTTCGTATTTGTTTAGCTGGATCGTATGCAAGTGTCCCTTTTATGTACCTGAACCTAACTATTTTGGTTAACATGTTTTTGACCTCATCTTATTTTGGCATTTCCTGCAGATCAAGAGAATTTTTGGGTTGCTTGAGGAGGTGTACGGCAAGGCTGCGTACAAAGCGAGCAAGCAGCCTAATTGGGTAACTATTGCTAAGAGGCCGACTTTTATCGATGTTCCAAAGCAAGTGAATAATGATTGTGGTTTCTTTGCCATGACGTTCTGCTCTATATGTGATGGCGATGAGCTTGTTGATGATATTGGTGATGTGGAGGTATGTTTTGTCCTTGTTCTTGTCTGATCATCCTTTCATTTTTGTTGTGTGTTTTTGCTGAGATGCTCCTGCTGTGGTTATAGTTATCCTTTACTAAACCATCGTTTCATTTCCTGTTGGTAGGCTGCTGAAAATGACTGGAAGGCCGAGTTCATGCACACTCTAATCTTTAGCGAGAAGAATGAAGTCGTGCGTGCAGAGCTTCCTAAAGAGATCCAGTCCTTTGGCCCGTGAAGTCGAAGCATTAGTTTTAGTGCAGATTTGATCTCGTAAAGATTTATGTTTGATAGTGATTGGAACGATTCTGTAAAGATTTGGTTGTAAGAATTGTTTAGTGATTTGTGTATCTATAGCTGCAGCACTATTACTTATGATATTTGAGGACAAATGTATTTGGTGTGAAGAATGATTTGGCTTGTGAATTTCAATATAGTGCATCGTTTTTAGTATCCATGTGTAGTATGTTTTTCCCCAACAGATGTACCTGAACTTCTCCCTTGGCTATGGTTGAACTGCTCGTTTATTTTTGTGTTGTTTAATTTTGGGCCCCAACATATGATCTTTGATTTGAACTTCTGCTTGAGATCTGGCTGGGCTGCTGGTTTCAGATGGATAGGATTTTCTGTGTTGTGTAATGTATTGTTATTTTTCAACCCAACCAATACGTAGCCTTTTGCATAGAATCTATATTTGTTTTTTTGTGATTTTTCAACTGCGAACGGATTTCAACTATAACTTTGTGCAAAAATATTCTCATACACTCCTTAAATTTTCTTTATGTCTTTGTCGGTATTGTACATGAACTTCTGCACGTATGCAAACAGAACTTCATATCTGAGCGCGTTGTCTTAGGCTTGCTAACCTTATTTCATACGGCAAAACTTTAATTTTTTAAGTATATTTTTTCCTACACCGATTTTATATGATTTTATATACCAGAACTTCTTCTGAAAGCTGACCTGAACTTCAGACTGTATAATTATTTGCTGGTTGCTCTTTTATGGAATAGAACACCAGCACCTCCTTCCATAGTATACCAGAACTTCCACTGTAATGTTGCTTGAACTTCATAGTGTATATTTTTCATTTTTAATCTTGCTTGCACTCTGCATGTAATACATCACCAGAGCAACACTTCCTGCCATAATATATCAGGACTTTTGCTGTAATATTACTTGAACTTCACAGTGTATATTTTTTCATTCTATTACTACTTGCTCTCTCATGCAATACATCACCAGCACCTCCTCTTATACTATACTAGTACTTCTGCAGTAAGCTTACTTGAACTTCTACTGTATAATTTCTTTGAAACTTCAGCAATAAAAGTTGAAGTAAGCTTTCTCCTAAACAACTGTTTCAAAAGTGGAATAATATTCTGCACATTGACATGACATAAGTTCGCTTCGTTTAATTGACCTAGTCTAATTGTTCATCAGCCTTGCGCTCCTCCTAGGCTTTGGTTGTTGTGTTTTTTGCTTGACATGTACCTCTTCCTCTTCATCTTCTTCTCTATCTTCCTCTTCATCGTCCTCTTCCTCTTCATCATCCTCTTCCTCTTCCTCTTCATCGTCCTCTTCCTCTTCCTCTTCGTCTTCCTCTTCTTCGATTGTGTCTTCATCTTCTTCTTCCTCTTCATCTTCCACCACTTTCTTGTTGCTGGCTCTAGGTTTTGCTTTCTGTTTCTTCTCTGGCTTTTTGCTTGTCTTTTCAGCATCTGCGCGCTTCGGGCATGTTCTTGCATTATGTGGTTCATACTACTTGCATATGCTACAAAGCCTGCTGCTTGCTTTCTGTGGGTGTGGTCCCTTCTTTTGTTCTATAACTTTGGGTGCTGTTTTTGAACTTTGGGTTGCTTGACCTCCTCGGCATTGTTTCTTTCCAAGAGTGTTGGACAGGTGAGCTTGTTGTGTCCCGCAACTTGGTTGCACACACTACATTTCCTGTGTCAAAGTGGCACTCCATTCTGATCGAGCACGACGACTCTTCCTGCAGGTGGTGCCTTTATTTGTGCTCTCTTGTCACTTTTCTTTGCTGCAGAAATTTTCTTCCTACCCTTTGTTTCAGAGTACAACGACAATTTCATCGTCTCTTGCTGGCACTGCTCCATTGATTGGTCAACAGCCTGCTTGCATTGGTTGGCATGAGTAGCGGCGTTTAGCATTTCAGCTGCATAATAATGAAGGTCATCTTCAATTTCAGCATCCTTTGAGCCATCCTTTCATCAACATCCGCTCGATTTGCTGAATGTATTGCATCAAGCTCTTCCACGAGCCTCTTGAGAACATAGTAGGCTCTGTCATATTGCTGGTCACATCTCATTGCTTTCTTGTTAACCATCAAATTTAGTTGCAGCAAGATGTCTTGCTTCAATAGTCTTGAGCTGCCATCCGATGCGGTTGTGTTGTAGTCCCTTGTATCAAAGGTTGGCTGTGATTTTGTAGTCTTTGTGTACCGTTTAAGGATATACTTGTTTGGAAATTTGTCAGGCTTTAGGTAGTCCAGTATGTTCATGATGTGAAGGCAGAACAGGCCTGCATTTTTGCGATGAATGCAAAATACATAGTTTGTGAGCCAGCAATGAGTTTCTCATATTTTGATATGATACTACTAGTTTAGCTATTTAGTGAGTTTGTTTTTACGCTCACCTGTGTGTGTCCAAAGCTTGCATTCACACTCATATATTTCATTCTTTGGGTCAGCTACAACCTGGAATTCATGCTTTGACCAGGAAAATCTTTCTTCATCATCATGGCCAGCCTTGTTGTGGTAGTACACAAGGTACTTAGTGGGCTCTGCTGTAGGCTTTGCACGAAATAGCATGGATTTTCTCATCCTAGTCCTCATCTCAGTGTACACGTCTCTCGTGTACTTGATAGACATGTCTTCCTCGTAGCCATAGGTTGTTTTTGTCACAAGATTGGTCTGCACATGTCAAAAAATAAGATATTAGTAGAAGCAGAGTCATGGGTTTCATTTTTTAAAATTCAAAGTGCACATGTATGAAGGAAAACACAATATGACGGGGTTCTTTTTTTTGTGTGTGTTCATACCATGCTGGTCATTGTTTGCTCATTCTCCTTCTGTATCCGAGTTTGTATGCAAGAATTTACCCGCCTAGCAAACTTGTGTAGGTTCCGGGTCCCCTTGACAAACCCTCTCTTGAGCATGTGGTTCATGCTCTCGCTTCGTTGGGTGGAAGTCATTCTGGCGCAGAAAATGTTCTTATAATATGCTGAAATCCACATCTTCCTATCACTCCACAGCTGGATCATCATCTGGTCGTTCTCCAGGTTGTACTTGTGCACGAGTTCAGCCTAGGCAGTTTCAAACTCTGTTGGCATCAGCGACCAGTTTAATATAGCTGTGAACTCCTCTTTGAATGTTTTATACTTTTTGTACAACAACGCGAGGTATTCCTTGTACTTCTTCAGGATGTGCCAACGTCATAGCTTGTGTACGGTGTTTGGGAATGATTGTGGTATAGCTTTCGCCATCGATGGGCACTGGTCTGCATGAATTAAAAAAAATGAAACTTGCTTCTTTTTTGCAGTGATGCTGAACTTATGTTGTACAAGTACTTGAACTTCACATGTAGCAATATGACTATCTAAAAATGGCACATGTAGTTTTTCTTACAACGGTGTTCTTGAACTTCTGTGGTACCAGTGCTTGAACTTAACAGGTAGCAGTAGGACTACCTAATAGTGTCACACTCAAATTTTTCTTACAACAGTGTTCTTGAACTTCTGTGGTACCAGTGCTTGAACTTCAAATAATAACTATATTTTTCTGAAGATGTTACATATTTTTTTCTTACAACCTTTTGTCCTTGAACTTCTATGATTCCTGTAGACCTTCATCATGGACACCGCATGCATCTTCTACTTCCACTACACCAACACCTCCATCAGGTGCCACCTCCAGCCGTGATACAAGAAAGCAGGCACAACCACCACTATCTGCCAAGAACTGTTACGCCCCGGATTCGATGCACCAGGTGTCTGCCAGTTATTCGCCGTCGTTGCCATGTCATTTGTTTGCATGTTGCATTTTATCATGTCATCATGTGCATCTCATTTTGCACACATGTTCGTTTCATGCATCCGAGCATTTCCCCGTTGTCCGTTTTGCAATCCGGCACTCCTATGTTCCCCGGCGCCCCCTTTTGCCTCTTTTCATGTGCGAGTGTTAAACTTTCTCGGAATGGCCCGAGGTTTTCCAAGCGGCCTTGGTATAGCACCGGTAGACCGCCTGTCAAGTTTCGTGCCATTTGGAGGTCGTTTGATACTCCAACGGTTAACCAAGTTAGCCCGAAGCCCCTTTCGTCTTGCAGCCCAAAACCCCTCCAAAGTGGCCCAAAACCCATCCAAACCCCCTCCATGCTCTCCGCCGTTCGATTATTATCGTGTGGGCGAAAACCGCACCTCATTTGGACTCTCCTAGCTCCCAGAATCTATAAATATGCCCTCCCCGTCCAAATTCGCGGATGATTCCCGCCGAAACCCTAGCCCCGTTACCTCTCCGCCGCCGGACACGTCCGCGCCGCCGCCCGCAGCCATCCGGAGGCCGCCACGTGGCGCCCCCACACCCACCTCGCTGCCGGCCCGTGGAGCCCATCGCGGGCCTGCGCGGGCCCTCGCGCCGCCGCCGCCTGGCCCATGTGCCCGGTTGTGCCCGCGCCGCCGTCCCGGCGCGCCTCGCCGCCGGCGAGCTCCGTGCCCGCCTCGCCTCCCGCGGCTCCCCCGCGCCGTGCCCCCCCCGCCGCGCCGTTGCCGGAGCATGCCGCTGCCCCCCTGTGCCTCCTCCTCCTCCGCTGCCGCCTGCCATGGCTGTGCCGCCAGGCCCCGCGGCCGTCTCCGTCGGCGTCGTCCCCCGCGCCCCGCCAGGCTCGTCACTGCCGCCGTTCGTCGCCGGGAATGGACCCGCCGCACCAAATCCGCCCGGATCCGGCCTCCCCTCGCCAGATCTGGCCTCCTCCGCGCCCCATCGCCGAGTCCCGCCGCCCTCCGTCGCCGTTGACCGCCGGCGCCGTCGGCCTCGTCCCCGTTCGGGAAGGGAGACGATCGAGCTCCTCCCCCGCGTGGGCCTCCCCCGCGGCCCAGCCAGCTCCGCAACCCAGCGCGCCGGCCCGCTTCATCCCCGCCGACCTGGGCCGTGGCCCAGGAAGGTGAGCCTTGGATCCATCCCTATCCCTCGCCCTGAGCGATGCATAGTTTCCCCACGATCACTGTTTTCGTGGTAAAAAAACTGCTAAGCCCCTAATTTATTTACATTTTGGTGCCCCCTTTGACCTGCCATAACTCTGCATCCGTAGCTCCATGTTGTGCGTGTAATATATCAGATTGTTCATTGAGAGATGCTCCTCATTTTGTTCCATTGCATCATGTTCATTTGAGTACATCTTGATGCCTGAATCATTGTTGCAAGAGTGCTATATAATGTTGTCTGCTGTCTGTTAACAGAACATGTTCATTTGTCATTTTTGCCATGTTTGATGTGTGCATCCTATGAGGTTGATGTATACATGTGTTTTGTGCTACATCATGCCATCTTTACAGGTGTGTATGCCATGTATTTTTGTGATCAATGCGGTGACTAGAACAAGCATGCAAACTAGGCTTCGTGATGTTGCCGATTTCAGTCCCTGTTCTGCTGTTATTTTTATGCCATGTAAACTTGAGGCTACAGAGAGATCCAAGCATATTTTGAGATACTTCAGTAAGTATGTTTTGAACATATGGTTATTCTCTATTCATTCATGCCCCTGTTTGCAATTATGGAGTAGTCTAGCATGTCATTTTCTTGCTCTACTTTTGCTATAAAATGTTTCCTGGCAGATTGTTTACATGTTATTCAATTTTGCCAGGGTTGTTGTAGTTGATCCTTGCATGCTATGAACTTGTTCTTGCCTTGGTTAGTTTCATAAACATGTCTTCTTGATGATGCTTTGGTTATCTTGTCATGCAATGCCTTGTGGTGAGTGAATCGAGCTCGTGAAGTAGTGTACTTGCTGTTACTGTTTTGCTAGGCTGAATCTGTTATTTCGTGATGCTATGTAAACCTGCTGCTACAAGTCATTCTATGCATAATCTGGAGATGTTCACTAAGGATGTTTTGTTATACAGGTCATGCTCTATCCATTCATGCCCCTGGTTGCATTTATAGCTTCCTTTAGATTGTTGTTATCATGCTCCAAAGTTGCTAAATAATGTTGCTGTCAGCCTGTTAACATTAAGTTCAATGTTGCCATGATTGTTGTTAGTGATCCAAGCATGCTATGAACTTGATCTTGCCATTCTTAGCTTCATAAACATGTATTATTACTGTTGGTTGCCTTGTCATGCCATGTATTGCTCTGTGGTGAGTGGTTCAAACTCACCAACATGCCTACTTATCGTTGTTCCTGCCATGTTTGAATCTGTCATATATTTTGCCATGTTTACATGGGTGCCATCATATCTTCTGGTCCTTTTTGGCCCTTGGTCAGTAAAGAACTTCTGTTCTATGCATTTAGTAGATTCATGCCATGCCTTTGTTTGCCATGTTAAGTTCCTGTAACATGTTTGATAGCTCTAAACATTGCAACCTGATGTTATTTCTGCCAAGTCTGAAACTGTTACTATATGCAATCTTGCCATGTGTTTTGGAGCATGTTCTAGTGATTTCTGGAGATAGCTTAGTGTTCATGTTTTGTAATGCTTTACCTGTACATCATGCCCATGCCTTTTGTTTTCATGTTGAGATGCTTTAGCATGTTGTTTTGATGCTTGTAATATGGCTAGTTGCTATTTTGGACAGATTGTTGCTATAACTTGTACAGAGCGTATGTGTTGAACCGTTTCTCCATTTTGAGTGTGCTCTATATGAAACTTGCTTGATTTTGCATGTAGCTTCATAGTATCATGTTGCATCCTTGTTTTGAGGTGTTTGCTTGATGTTTGTATGCATTTTGCATCAATGCCATGTTTAACTTGTCTTGCTCATATCTTCTTGGCCATAGCTCCGAATTAAATGAACTTTATATGTAACTTGACTAGAATCTCGTGTAGATCATCTTGGTCCATCTTAACATGCTGTTTAACAGCTTGAACATAAGGTTTATTCAGATCTGGACCAATTTCGAAATTTGCATATGAGGACTTACCGGAATTGTTATATATTGTTTCCGGCCTCATTTAAACTTGCTTTGGTATGTTGTTCTTGTATGCATCATCGCTTGCCATGAGTAGCTTCATATAGTCTTGTCTTGCATCATACTTGTTTGTGCATCATGTCATGTTCATGTGTGGTGTGTTTACCATCTTGTGTGCTTCTTCTCGATAGTTCCCGTTTCGTTGCTATCGTGAGGATTCGTTCGTCTACGCTTGGTTCATCTTTGTGGCTTCATCTTCTGCATGGACTTGTTCTTCTTCCTTGCGGGATTTCAGGCAAGATGACCGTTACCCTGGATCTCACTACTATCATTGCCATGCTAGTTGCTTCTTTCTATATATGCTGCGCTACCTATCACTTGTTCCTCAAGCCTCCCAAATTGCCATGAACCTCTAACCTTTGACACCCTTCCTAGTAAACCGTTGCTTGGCTATGTTACCGCTTTTTGCTCAGCCCCTCTTATAGCATTGCTAGTTGCAGGTGAAGTTGAAGATTGCTCCATGGTGGACAGGATTATGTTGGGATATCACAATATCTCTTTTTTAATTAATGCATCTATATACTTGGTAAAGGGTGGAAGATTCGGCCTTATGCCTGGTGTTTTGTTCCACTCTTGCCACCCTAGTTTCCGTCATACCGGTGTTATGTTCCTGGATTTTGCGTTCCTTATGCGGTTGGATGATTTATGGGACCCTCTTGACAGTTCACTTTGAATAAAACTCCTCCAGCAAGGCCCAACCTTGGTTTTACCATTTGCCTCACCACCACCTATACCCTTCCCTTGGGTCGGCCAACCCGAGGGTCATCTTTATTTTAGCCCCCCCGGGCGAGTGCTTCTCCAAGTATTGGTCCGAACCGAGCTGCCTGCGGGGCCACCTCGGGGAAACTCGAAGTCTGGTTTTACTCGTAGCTAGTCTCATCCGGTGTTGCCCTGAGAACGAGATATGTGCAGCTCCTATCGGGATTTGTCGGCGCATCGGGCGGCTTTGCTGGTCTTGTTTTACCATTGTCGAAATGTCTTGTAAACCGGGATTCCGAGTCTGATCAGGTCTTCCTGGGAGAAGGTATATCCTTCATTGATCGCGAGAGCTTATCATGGGCTAAGTTGGGACACCCCTGTAGGGTATAAACTTTTGAAAGCCGTGCCCACGGTTATGGGCAGATGGGAATTTGTTAATGTCCGGTTGTAGATAACTTGACACCAGATCCGAATTAAGACGCATCAACCGCGTGTGTAGCCGTGATGGTCTCTTTTCGGCGGAGTCCGGGAAGTGAACACGGTTTTGGGTTATGTTTGACGTAAGTAGGAGTTCAGGATCACTTCTTGATCATTGCTAGCTTCACGACCATTCCTTTGCTTCTCTTCTCGCTCTTATTTGCGTATGTTAGCCACCATATCTTGCTTAGTCGCTGCTGCAACCTCACCACTTTACCCCTTCCTTTCCCTTTAAGCTTTGCTAGTCTTGATACCCATGGTAATGGGATTGCTGAGTCCTCGTGGCTCACAGATTACTACAACAACAGTTGTAGGTACAGGTTATGCGATGATCATGACGCGAGAGCGATGCTTGCTTGCGTTGAGTTCTTCTTCTGTTTCTTCGATCAGGGGATAGGTTCCAGGTCGGCAGCCTGGGCTAGCAGGGTGGATGTCGTTTGAGTTTCTGCTTGTGTTTCATCCATAGTCGGATGGTGCTCTGGTGTATGATGTATTGTTGTATTCGTGTGCCATTGTATGCCTCTTGTATGTATCCCCATCTATTATGTAATGTTGATGTAATGATATCCACCTTGCAAAAGTGTTTCAATATGCGGGTCTATCCTTGGTGGGACCTTCGAGTTCCTTTTGGATAGGTTCGCATATTGGGCGTGACAAGTTGGTATCAGAGCCTCGACCGACCCTAGGAGCCCCCTTGATTGATCGTGTAGTTTGGCCGTTGTTGAATCTAGAAGAAAAACTGTTTCAGAGTCTACTTATATCGGAGAGTAGGATTCTTTTTACTCCTCTGCCCCTTCGTCGCTCTGGTAAGGAACCTTGACGTAGGTGTTTTGAACTAAATCCTCTTCCCCTTCAAATTTTTCTTTAGGATCACGCAGTTGGTTTTCCGGTAGTTGGTTCTCAGCTCTTTTATCCGGTGCATTTCTCGTCAAGTTGACTTGAGCATCTTCATCTTTGCCAAGTTCAATCCTCAGTTGTTTTCTTTTCCCACCCGCCCACCCCTTTTCTTCTCAGAACCGGAGTCCGTAATCGAGTATCCATCCTATTCGTGCAAAGCCTTTGCTTTCTTTCAACCGGCGTTTTCTCTTCAAGATATTCTTCGGTTCTCCCTTCCAGTTGCCTTTGTTTTCCCGCCCTCCCACCCTCTTCTTCCCGGAATTTGAGTCTCTTTCCAGCATCAATTTCATTCGTGCGGAACCTCTTCAGTCTTTCTTAAATTATCTCAACCGGTGAATTCTCGTCTCGTTTGACTTTCATCATCTCTTTCCTTTCCGGTGGACTCAGTTCAAGTTTTTTGTCGGGTTGATCATATTCTTTTCCTTGGATCAAGTGTTCTCCTTGCTCGTTTGCCTCTCGCCATTCAATCCTTACAGAGTGTTCGGAAGACATCTCAGGAGATTCGTCTGTGATCAAATTAATTCGATGTTATCACCTCATTCAAATATTTCAATTATTCCGGTGCATTAGCTACCTGTTCAACAATCCTTTTCAATGGTGTTTTTCTCTTTAGTGGGCCCTAACCCACAGGTCTTTTCCCAGGATCTTACCTGACTCTTCTAATTCCCCTGGAGTTATTCTCAATTCTTTTCAAGTGTGACGTAAGTATGAATTTCATCAGTCAGATCTTTTCCAAGATCAATTTCAAATCATTTTCATTGTTGGCTCAACCTCTTTGCTTTTCATTCTACCGGAGTATCTCAGTAATTTTGGTGCTGTTTCCCGTCGTCATTGGAAGACCGAAGAAGAGTTCTTCTTAAATCTTGTCCATTCTCTCGAAGTTTAATGGTTCTAGCTTCATATTATCCTCTCATATTATTCCATTTGTCAGATATTCCTTTTTCTCACCATCCGGAGTATGTCAGAAGTTGTTTTCCCGTTTCTTTTCATCGGAGGCCATCATTCCAGTTATCGTTCTCTATTTATCCTAGTGCATCTGTCAAGTATTCCTTATCAGCTTGTTGTCTCTTTGTTCTTTTGCATCTAAATCCCCTCTAGCTTATTGGTTCTTCTAATTTCTTCCCGGTGATTCAGTCTCTTTCATCAGCCATTTTCGAATTCTACCGGTGGTTCATGAAGACTTTCTCAAGTTTTGAGCTAAACCCCCCTTAATCCTTTTTCAACAAGAGTAAGTTGCATGCCAAATCCGGTTGTCATCAATTTAATTTGATGAAGGATAAGCATACAATAAATCTTATTCTTATTTCCTCAAAGTGATTAATCCCTTCCTTCGGAGTTTGTTCTTGGTGAATAAATTCTAGTTCCAAGTGTTTTCATCTTTTCTTTTTCGGAGTTCAAATTCCCTCGGCCATTTCGTCGGGACCTCCATTTAAATCACCGCAAGCTTTAATCTTATTCTTTCATCCTTTTATTCTATCTCATCATCCTTTTGTCACCGGAGTTCTTCATGGTGGATCTTCTTGATTTAATTCATTCTTCAAGAGTTAATCAAGATTCTTGTTGGTAGAATTCAAGTATCTTTTCTTCTCGCGTCTTGAAGAATAATTAATTCTCCGTATTCTTTTGAAGTGGAGTTTTGCATTTCTTCATTCTTCTCAGCTATCCAATCATTTCCATTTGTGGCCGGTTATCACCTCATGATCTTGAGTTGTTACCTATAAGACCACAACAAGCTTAGTCTTTTCGTTGTTGATTCTCTCAACAACTCCGTTCAACCCTTCCTTCTAAGTTCTTTTCATTCAATTCTTTCAATCCTTCCGGAGGCATTGTGTTGTTCACCTCGTCAAGTGTCATCCCATCTCGTGAAGCTCATGTTCTATTCTTTCCATGTCAGTTGGAGTGCTGCCTAAATCCTTTCAGTCTTATTCGTTCCTTATCTCGTTCTAACCGGAGTGCTTTCATAGTCTATCCGATTCCGTGAGCTTTTGATTCTAGTCATTCTCGTCGTTCCTCTCTTCTTCTTGAGTGCTCTGGATTCTTTGCTTCTTCTCTTGAGTTCTTGTTTCACCTCGTCCCTTTTCCCTTTCGTCTCGGTCCTAAGATCTCGGGACGAGATCTCTTGTTAGTGGAGGAGTGTTGTAACGCCCCGGATTCGATGCGCCAGGTGTCTGCCAGTTATTCGCCGTCGTTGCCATGTCATTTGTTTGCGTGTTGCATTTTATCATGTCATCATGTGCATCTCATTTTGCATACGTGTTCGCTTCATGCATCCGAGCATTTTCCCCGTTGTCCGTTTTGCAATCCGGCACTCCAATGTTCCCCAGCGCCCCTTTTGCCTCTTTTCATGTGCGGGTGTTAAACTTTGTCGGAATGGCCCGAGGTTTGCCAAGCGGCCTTGGTATAGCACCGGTAGACCGCCTGTCAAGTTTCGTGCCATTTGGAGGTCGTTTGATACTCCAATGGTTAACCGAGTTAGCCCGAAGCCCCTTTCGTCTTGCAGCCCAAAACCCCTCCAAAGTGGCCCAAAACCCATCCAAACCCCCTCCATGCTCTCCGCCGTTCGATCATGATCGTGTGGGCGAAAACCGCACCTCATTTGGACTCTCCTAGCTCCCAGAATCTATAAATATGCCCTCCCCATCCAAATTCGCGGATGATTCCCCCCGAAACCCTAGCCCCGTTCCCTCTCCGCCGCCGGACACGTCCGGATCGGACCGAACACGTCCGCACTACCGCCCTCAGCCATCTGGAGGCCGCCACGTGGCGCCCCCGCGCCCACCTCGCCGCCGGCCCGCGGAGCCCATCGCGGGCCCGCGCGGGCCCTCGCGCCGCCGCCGCCTGGCCCATCCTCCCGGTCGTGCCCGCAGCGGCCGTCCCGGCGCGCCTCGCCGCCCGGTGCGCCTTGACGCCGGCGTGCTCCACGCCCGCCTCGCCTCCCGCGGCTCCCCCGCGCCGTGCCCCGCCGCCGCGCCGTTGCCGGAGCGCGCCGCCGCCCCCCTGTGCGTCCTCCTCCGCCGCTGCCTGCCCTGGCCGCGCCACCAGGCCCCGCGGCTGTCTTCGTCGGCGTCGTCCCGCGCGCCCCGCCAGGCTCGTCACCGCCGCCGTTCGTCGCCGGGAATGGACCCGCCGCACCAGATCCGCCCGGACCCGGCCTCCCCTCGCCGGATCTGGCCTCCTCCGCGCCCCATCGCCGAGTCCCGCCGCCCTCCGTCGCCGTTGACTGCCGGCGCCGTCGGCCTCATCACCGTTCAGGAAGGAAGACGACTGAGCTCCTCCCCCGCGTGGGCCTCCCCCGCGGCCCAGCCAGCTCCGCAGCCCAGCACGCCGGCCCGCTTCGTCCCCGCATACCTGGGCCGTGGCCCAGCAAGGTGAGCCTCGGATCCATCCCTATCCCTCGCCCTAAGCGATGCATAGTTTCCCCACGCTCACTGTTTTCGTGGTAAAAAAACTGCAGTCCCTAATTTATTTGCATTTTGGTGCCCCATTTGACCTGCCATAACTCTGCATCCGTAGCTCCGTTTTGTGCGTGTAATATGTCAAATTGTTTATTGAGAGATGCTCCTCATTTTGTTCCATTGCATCATGTTCATTTGAGTCCATCTTGATGCCTGAATCATCGTTGCAAGAGTGCTATATAAACTTGTCTGCTGTCTGTTAACAAAACATGTTCATTTGTCATTTTTGCCATGTTTGATGTGTGCATCCTATGAGTTTGATGTCTACATGTGTTTTGTGCTACATCATGCCATCTTTACAGGGGTGTATGCCATGTATTTTTGTGATCAATGTGGTGACTAGAACAAGCATGCAAACTAGGCTTCATGATGTTGCTGATTTCAGTCCCTGTTCTGCTGTTATTTTTATGCCATGTAAACTTGAGGCTACAGAGAGATCCAAGCATATTTTGAGATACTTCAGTAAGTATGTTTTTAACATATGGTTATTCTCTATTCATTCATGCCCCTGTTTGCAATTATGGAGTAGTCGAGCATGTCATTTTCTTGCTCTACTTTTGCTATAAAATGTTTCCTGGCAGATTGTTTACATGTTATTCAATTTTGCCAAGGTTGTTGTAGTTGATCCTTGCATGCTATGAACTTGTTATTGCCTTGGTTAGTTTCATAAACATGTCTTCTTGCTGATGCTATGCTATTCTTGTCATGCAATGACTTGTGGTGAGTGAATCGTGCTCGTGAAGTAGTGTACTTGCTGTTACTGTTTTGCTAGGCTGAATCTGTTATTTCGTGATGCTATGTAAACCTGCTGCTACAAGTCATTCTATGCATAATCTGGAGATGTTCACTAAGGATGTTTTGTTATCCATGTCATGCTCTAGCCATTCATGCCCCTGGTTGCATTTATAGCTTCCTTTAGATTGTTGTTATCATGCTCCAAAGTTGCTAAATAATGTTGCTGTCATCCTGTTAACATTAAGTTCAATGTTGCCATGATTGTTGTTTGTGATCCAAGCATGCTATGAACTTGATCTTGCCATGCTTAGCTTCATAAACATGTATTCTTACTGTTGGTTGCCTTGTCATGCCATCTATTGCTCTGTGGTGAGTGGTTCAAGCTCACCAACATGCCTACTTATCGTTGTTCCTGCCATGTTTGAATCTGTCATATTTTGCCATGTTGGATACATCTCCGCAAAGACCGCTTCCCCAAGGAACGCAAGTCCAAGCTACTCCCAAGAGCCGACGGACCATTCAAGGTGATCGCACGCTATGACGACAATGCCTACAAGGTCAACATCCCACGCGACAAGTACAACGTTAGCAACATCTTCAACGTCAAAGACTTGGCCAAGTACGATGGTGATGAAGAGCACGATCCGTGGACGGATCTCTCCCAAGGGTGGAAGATGATGCGAAGCATCCCTCGACTACTCGCAGCAACACTCCATCACCATCGCAAGCACCAAGTGGACCAATGACAAGAGCACGTGCACGCGCCATCAAGAACGGGGTGAACTCTTTCCTATTCAACTCTCGTTTGGATTCATGTGAGGATTGAATTCTACCTCAAACGGAAACATTGTTCATGCTTAGGTACCAAGAAGATGATAGTGAGAAGGAGAGGACAGAGATTCAAGCAACCATGAAGCAAGGGAAAGAAGAGAAGAAGGAGAACAAGCAAGGGCCACAGCCCCTGGACACCCCGGGTGCCCGGCCTCCTTGGCCCCGGGTGCCCGGCCTCGGCCTGGGAGATGCGCCAGCCGGCCCCGGGTACCCGGCCCCAAGGCCCCGGGTTCCCGGCCCCCTCATCCGGGCCTCAGCCAGCCCACCCCGGGTGCCCGCGGCACCCTGGGCCACGCCAACACCACCACCGGGTGCCCGGGCCCTCAACCCGGGTTCCCGGCCTGCTCCGCCCAGCCGTTGGTGGCCACCCCGGGTGCCCGGGCTTTGGCTCCCTGGGTTCCCGGTTCGCCCCCACCCCCTCCGGAGCCCCTGACCGGTCCGGGTGCCCGGACTCCTCCTCTGTGGCCACGCATTTTAGGGACTTTTTGGTCCTTTGTATCCCTCCCCCAAGTTTTGTCCCTAGGCTTTATATATCCATCCCCTAGCTCTTTTGGAAGGTTAGCAAAGTATTAGATTAAACATTGTGAGCTTTGCTCCTTGTATCCCCTCCTCTTTGGAGATCAAGCCCCCACCTAGGGAAGAATCCTTTGGATTGTCAAGGCCTCCTCTTGGAGAAAATCAACATCAAGACCTCACCTAGTGGGAAGAACTTACCTAGTGCTATTCTCCTTGAATTGTTCATGTAATCTTGTGGATCTCATGTATGCTACTCTAGTGGATGTGATATTTGGGTTTGTTTGAGAGTTTTGTTCTTGGTGTTCTTGAGTGTTTTTCCTCCTTTTCCCCCTCCAAGTGTGAAAAGATCCCACCTAGGGTTTGACCCTACAACAATGTGCCTTTTGTTTGGGGTACCGCACAGGAAGAAGCCTTCACGGTGTTGAAAGATAAGTTGACACATGCTCCTTTACTCCAACTTCCTGATTTTAATAAGACATTTGAGCTTGAACGTGATGCTAGTGGAATTGGATTAGGAGGTGTGTTATTACAAGATGGCAAACATGTTGCATACTTTTCTGAAAAATTGAGTGGGCCTAGTCTGAATTATTCTACTTATGATAAAGAATCATATACTCTTGTTCGGACTTTAGAAACATGGCAGCATTATTTGTGGCCCAAAGAATTTGTTATACATTCTGATCATGAATCTTTGAAACATATTAAAAGTCAAGCTAAACTGAATCGTAGACATGCTAAATGGGTTGAATTCATTGAGACTTTCCCTTATGTCATTAAACACAAGAAGGCTAAGAAAATGTTATTGCTGATGCATTGTCTCATCGCTATACTATGCTTTCACAACTTGACTTCAAAATATTTGGTTTGGAGACCATCAAAGATCAATATGTGCATGATGCTAATTTTAAAGATGTATTGCAGAATTGTAAACAAGGAAGAACATGGAACAAGTTCGTCGTTAATGATGGATTTGTGTGCCGTGCTAACAAGCTATGCATTCCAGCTAGCTCCATTCGTCTTTTGTTGTTGCAGGAGGCGCATGGAGGAGGATTAATGGGACACTTTGGCGTGAAGAAGATGGAGGATGTACTTGCTACACATTTCTTTTGGCCAAAAATGAGATGAGATGTTGAGCGCTTTGTTGCTCGCTGCACTACATGTCAAAAAGCTAAGTCACGACTCAATCCTCATGGTTTATATATGCCTTTGCCTGTACCTAGTGTTCCTTCGGAGGATATATGTATGGACTTTGTTTTAGGTCTACCTCGAACAAAGAAGGGGAGGGATAACATATTTGTTGTCGTGGATAGATTCTCGAAAATGGCACACTTTATACCATGTCATAAAAGCGATGATGCTGTTAATGTTGCTGATTTGTTCTTTCGTGAAATTATTCGCTTGCATGGTGTGCCAAATACTATTGTTTCAGATCATGATACTAAATTTCTTAGCCAGTTTTGGAGATGTTTATGGGCTAAGTTGGGGACTAAACTGCTTTTTAGTACTCTTGTCACCCCCAAACTGATGGACAAACTGAAGTAGTCAATATAACATTGTCTACTATGCTTAGGGATGTTTTGAAGAATAATAAGAAAATGTGGGAAGAATGCTTGCCTCATATTGAATTTGCTTATAATCATTCATTGCATTCCACTACTAAGATGTGCCGTTTTGAAATTGTGTATGGTTTCCTACCTCGTGCACCTATTGATTTGTTGCCTCTTCCATCTTCAGAGAAGGTTAATTTTGATGCTAAACAACGTGCTGAATTGATTTTAAAAATGCATAAGTTAACTAAGGAAAACATTGAGCGTATGAATGCTAAATATAAACTTGCTGGAGATAAGGGTAGAAAACATGTTGTGTTTGCACCTGGAGATCTTGTTTGGTTACATTTGCGTAAGGATAGGTTTCCTGATTTGCGCAAATCAAAGCTAATGCCACGTGCTGATGGTCCTTTTAAGGTTTTAGAGAAAATAAATGATAATGCATATAAACTTGAGCTGCCTGCAGATTTTGGGGTTAGTCCCACTTTTAACATTGCAGATTTGAAGCCTTATTTGGGTGAGGAAGATGAGCTTCTGTCGAGGACGACTTCATTTTAAGAAGGGGAGGATGATGAGGACATCTATACCATTGTTACACCCACATCCCCTGATGATATACATACTGGACCAATTACTAGAGCTCGCGCACGCCAATTAAATTACCAGGTACTTTCGTTTCTTGGTAACGATTCTAATATTCATGAGAATATGGTGCTGCCTAAATTGGATATATTTGTTTTTCTTACAAATGAAGGGCCTAGCTTGGAGAAGGATGAACATTGGAGCAAGAACAAGCATGGAGATGATGGCATGCGCAAGGGGAACAAGAACAGAGTTACAAGTGATGATTTCAGGACGTTGAAGCCACCATAATGAGTGCATGAAGCCTTGGACAAAATATACAAGATGCTACTTCATAACTTTCGTCCAGAGGCTATTCTAGGTGCTGCGTCACCTTATTATTGGGCCAGGCCCATGTATTTTCGAAATACTGGAGTATAGGCTGTTTTTAGAGTCCGTATGTGTGGGGAAACAAGAGATAGGGTTGGTTTCGGACCCCTTCCCCAAGGGCCACGAAATTCCCCCCTCTTCCTCCATATATAAAACCCTTAGGGCGTCGTTTAGACTTGGGGTTTTGTTTATATTAAAAGTTCGCCATAGCTGCAACTTCGCATACTTCGTTTGTGTTCAACGACCAGACCAAGACATCATAGAACCCCACCTTCATTAATAAAGCTTTCCTCTGTTATTCGCAGTATCCAGATTGCAATCTTAGTTTCTTGCTTGTTCTTCGTTTGCTTGCAGGAAATAGACCTTCGTGGTCAGGTTGATCGTGCTCCGGCGTGGTCAATAACCTCTCGGAGTTGGTTTAGCGATAGCTAAGGCGCGATGTCCTCGCACATTCGTAGTCGGATCATTAAAGTCGACTTCCACCAAAACGATAGCCACCATCTCATTGAAAGACGGGACACCTTTGCCTCTATCAGTCAAACTAGCAATTGCATCAAATTTTGTGCCACCATCCTAACCAAGCTCCACCATAAGATTTTACTTGTGTAGGTGCGAGAACTGACAAGAATTGGTACCAATTGTGCTATTTCATTGTCCGCATTTGAGTGATCTTAATCCACCTTCAACATTGGTCAAGGTACATTTGGTATAAGTTCTTCTCCTTCTCCCACTCACATTTAACTTGGAATGATGGATAGGCCAAGTTCTTCTACCAACCCACTCTTCATTGAGCAAGACGACGACATGTCATCATTCGTCACCAAGAGCCACCTCTTTGGTGCACAACGAGCGTTGCATCAAGAGCAACAAGCGATGACCGACCGCATCGACAACCTCGCCACCGACTTGCGACTCTCCGAGCAACGTACAAGGGACTACTTCGACAACAAGCTCGACGCTCACAAGCAAGAGAACGATGCAATAATGGACGAGATCCGCACCTTGTTGGTGAACCGCCCTCCTTCAACTTCTTCATACTCAATACGGAGCCGCTCAAGTCGACACTTCGACGACACCTTCTCCGGCACAAGTACACCGACATTGAACACTCCTTGACGGGCCGCGCGTCAAGACCGTCATGCATCTCGCAATCCTCTACACGACAAGCATTCACAAGAGCAAGTAGACGAGCAAGTACTTCATCCTCAACCACACCAAGTTGCTTTTGCACAAGCTCAAGAACGACAACGTCAATGTCGCCAAGAGGAAGAACGAGCGCGTCTACATCAAGAAGAACAAGACGCCGAGGCTCAATGTCTTCAACAACAACAACGTGAAGCACAAGCTCTTGAGGCGCAACATGCCCTTCAAGAATCAAGTCGAGCCATTGCCAAGCGCAACTGTGATAGGCGCAACCAAGAGGAAGCACTTCGAGAAGAAATCCAAGAGCAGAACTACCAACCAAGAGTGCAATGTCAAGTTCCTCAAGCTCCTCCTCAAGCTCGACAAGCTCCTCCACAAGCTCGACAAGCTCCTCCACAACCTCAAGTTCAACATGAGCAAGAAGATGACGGACATCCTCCATGCCAAGAGCAACATGAGGTTGATTATCCTCCACGTCAAGGGCGACATCATTACCCTCGACAACAACACAATGAAGAGCAACGCTACGGCAAGCTAAAATTCAGCATGCCCAAGTTCAATCGAAGCAATGATCCCGAAGAGTACCTATCATGGGCATTGAAGGTCAACAAAATCTTTTGTTTGCACAACTATGAGGAAGAGAAGAAGATCGCTATGGCATCCCTTGAGTTCCAAGACTATGTGCTCATATGGTGGGAACAAGTCCTTGAGGGCCGAGAAGCAAGAGGTGAACCACCTGATAGAGGCGAGGGTCCCGATCTTTCAATGAGATGATAACTATCGATTGGGTGAAGATGACTTTGACGATCTGACTACAAACGTGCATGATGTTGCGCCTTAACAATCACTAAACCAACTTCGAGAGGTTATTGACCACCCCGGAGCACAATCAACCTGACCACGAAGGTCTATTCCTGCAAGCAATCGAAGAACAAGCTAGAATATGATAAAATCAATCTCAATATTGTGAGTATATATGAAGTATTGATAAAGGTGGGGATCCGTAAGCGGTCTTGGTCTGGTCGTTGAACACAAACGAAGTACACGAAGTTGCAATGGCTAACTTTTAACGAAATAAATCCCAAGGGAAAAGCTACTAGATGGATCTACTTATATAGGAGCAAGGGGGGGGCGGCCAAGGAGGTGGGACGACGTCCCAAAGCAGCCTAAAACTAACCCTAGGTCGTACAAGGCCAATGGGCCCAAGTGGAGGTGACATAACACCTTTGAACTTTTAGTTTGACTCAGATTCTGCTACAGCATCGGATTATTTCGTCCATAACTCAATGTTCCGGATGAATTTGAAGGTGAATCCAATTGGGATGGAAAGTGCACGAAATCTATTTTCCAACTGAAAAAGAATCGCCCAATTTGGAGTCCGGATGAAAAAGTTATGGATGTTTTGAGTTAGGTATGTCTGTGCAGTCCGAATCTGAGGCCAAACCGTGAGAGACTTGGACTCTATCTTCTCTTTGGCCAAAAGTGACGTGAGAGAACTTTTTGAACAGCAAGTAAATTCCTCTTTCTCCCTTATCTTCATATGTGGATTGTACAAATGTCCCATACACCTGCAATTAAAGTTAACTAGGGATGCATCATTCTCATGTGAAGTTATATCATTAATACCTTTACTGTTACCTTGTCGCAAAGATGTAGCTGATGTAGGTACGGGCGTTGACAATGCACCATGCACTTGAGATGATGTCGCGCTCACAATCTGAGGTGGGGCTGCTCTAGTAGGTGCAATGGTGGAGGAACCAACCGGCGGTGGTGAGCATGAACTGGAATAGTAGTTGTTGTAGTCACCCAATGCATCCTCCTTTATCTGTCTCTCAAAGGTACAAGCGCGAACATACATACCAGTAATGCAACGAGGAATATAGTGAAATCTTGCACGGATATCATGGTTCAAACCACCAAAAAATCTATTCATTGTATCATCCTCAGATTCTTCTATGTCACAATGATGCATATAAGATTTGAACTCTTGGTAGTAAGCATGAACAGTGTTACCGCCTTGTTTTAATTGTTCCAATTTGCGAAGCAATTCACGACGATAGTAAGGAGGAAATTTTTTTGTCTTGTTACAACTTTCAAAATTTTCCAAGTTGTGGGTTGGTTATCAATGTTTTTCTTACAATGTACACTCCACCAAATAGAAGCAAAAGCAGTAAATGCTCTAGTGGTAGCTCATACTCTCTCAAGTTCAGAAAAATCATGGTGACTAAAAACTTCTTCTAATTCAAGCTCCCAAGCTAGATAAATAGCAGGATCAAATCTACCCTCAAATGATGGTAAAGACATAACCTGACCATATGCTTGTGTGTGTTGTCCCAACTCTCGTGATGGTGAAGATGTGTCCGTCGTCCAAGAACTTCCATCTCCGGAACCTGTCATGATTAGTAGAAACAAGAAACAAAATTCGAGAATAATGTTCCTATGAACTACTAGGATGTGGTTGTATGCTCACAGTAAAGCAAATATCAATATATTACAAGTTTTTACCATGCGGCAGGTGGTGACAAGCAACCAGCGGTGTCAAGTAACTCTGAAGATTGTGTAAAGCGATTGCCAATGGAACGTACGTATACACGGTGTAGAAATATGTGGAGCTGGGTTGGCTATATATGGTAGCAAAATATTAGCAATAATCAATTCAAAGATGCAATGTTGAATAAACGCTCAACGACGGTACTGTGCTGGTCCTAGGCTAGAACGGACTAGAGACGCGAGCCTAGAACACTAATGAGGTCACGGCATAGCATAACTAGCATCAATGAAGGATACTAAGTAGCTCTGGACAGCAAGATATAAGTGAAGATCACAATGGCAGTAAAGATAATGATGAAAAACAACTGCTAAGCAGGATATACAACAACTCTCTCTCCAACTTTCCTCTTGAATAGTTTGAGCCAATTTTCCGATAATTCTTTTCCAAGAATGCTACTAATTCAAGCTTTCAAATGCAAAATAAATCACTCAATTCTGATTTGATATGAGGAGTAAAAAAATTCTAAAGCTGGCCTGAAAAACTGGAACAAGCTGTGTTCGCGAACTTCGGAGGGCAAAAAGACCTATTTAGAATCCGATTTTGAGGTGCCAAATATTGAAAAAGCTTCTAAAACTATTTAGATGCGGCTCGTCACCAGCTTTAGTTTGAGTACTCATGGAGTCAAAACGGACTTCGTATGAGGAAGTTATGCCTGTTTTACTGAATAGTGCGCAAAACAAATTCCAATCCGAATTCAACTACGAGATTGAATCTAGATAGATCCGAATTTTGTTTTTTTCTTCTCTCTTTTTTTCCTCACACTTTTTTTCTTTTTCTTTCTCTATTTTTTCTCTGACTTTTTTTTTACTTTTTTCGCTTTTTCTTTTTTCCATCTTTTTTTCTCTCTCTTTCCAAAACAAACTAGATAAGATGCAGATTGGATCAAGGGAAGATGTGAATGATCTCAACTATGATTATGGCAATGAACGGTGGGTAGCACGTATGGAAATTGATGGATGGGTGGTGGACAGCGGAAGGGATAACAATGCAGTGGCGACGTGACTAATGTGAACAAAACTCGAAACTCTAAACGAACTAGACACTAAGACCAGCAACTCGACACGACGATGCAACCGATAATTCAATAATGCAAACAATGAAAAGAAAATTGCATAGGCTCGGACTGGCTTGAACAAAGGATGAATAGATATAACTTTTTTTTGTGGTTTTTTCTTGGACAGTAGGTAAGAAAATAAATCTAATCTAGGGAAAACAGGAAATTCGCACCGAGCAACCTAAAAACTGATACCACTTGATAGAGGCGAGGGTCCTGATCTTTCGATGAGATGATAACTATCGATTTCGTGAAGATGACTTTGACGATCCGACTACAAATGTCCACGAAGTTGCGCCTTAGCAATCGCTAAACCATCTTTGAGAGGTCCACGAACTTTGCCGGAGCACAATCAACCTAACCACGAAGGTCTATTCCTGCAAGAAATCGAAGAACAAGCAAGAATATAATAAAACCAATCTCAATATTGCGAGCATATATGAAGATAAAGGTGGGGATCCGTTAGCGGTCTTGGTCTGGTCATTGAACACAAATGAAGTACACGAAGTTGCAATGGCTAACTTTTAACAAAATAAATCCCAAGGGAAAAACTACTAGATGGATCTACTTATATAGGAGCAAGGGGTGGTGGCCAAGGAGGTGGGAGGACATCCCAAGGCAGCCTAAAACTAACCCCAGGTCGTACAAGGCCAATGAGCCCAAATGGAGGTGACATAACACCTTTGGACTTGTAGTTTGACTCGGATTCTGCCGCAGCATCAGATTGTTTTGTCCATAACTCAATGCTCCAGATGAATTTGAAGGTGCGTCCAATTGTGTTGGAAAGTGCACGAAATCTATTTTCCAACAAAAAAAGAATCACCCAATTTGGAGTCCGGATGAAAAAGTTATTAACGTTTTGAGTCAGGTATGTCTGCAGTCCGAATCTGAGTCCAGAACGTGAGAGACTTGGACTCTATCTTCTTTTGGGCCAAAAGTGACGTGAGAGAACTTTTTGAACAGCAAGTAAATTCCTCTTTCTCTCTTATCTTCATATGTGGATTGTACAAATGTCCCATACACCTTCAATTAGACATGGCACAAAAGTTTGTGAAGTATTTTTGTCCTGGATGACATAAATAAATTATTACATAGTTTGCATTAGAAATTACCTCACAAATATACATGTATGCAATATTTTTGGTCGTATCCAAGGTAGTCATGTCCTCATCACCACCAATCACCACTTGGGCTCAAATGAAAGATGCCATGCGAGCATGTTTTGTGCCCACCTACTACAACCGCGACCTCTTCAAGAAGCTCCAACTCCTCAAGCAAGGAACAAAGAGTGTTGAAGAATACTACAAGGAAATGGAGATAGCCATGATTCGAGACAATGCCATGGAAGATGATGAGCAAACTATGGCACGCTTCTTGAATGGCCTCAATCATCCCATCAAGAAGATTACCGACTTCCAACCCTACTCCAACCTCATTGAGCTCGTGCATCAAACTACCAAGGCGGAACGCCAAGTGCAAGATGACTTCAAGTACGCCAAGTACTCATCCAAGACCCACGGCTTCTCCAACAACCAAGCTTCAACGACTCCTCCAACTTCTACCTCAACCAAGCCATCTACAAGCGACGACGACAAGTCAAGTTACAAGAAAGCTCCGACAACCTCAAGTCGTCCTCCTCCTACTACAAGCAACTTCAAGCCGCGCGCTTCATCATCTACTCCGACCGATGAGACCGTCAAGACAAGCTGCTTCAAGTGTTTCACTTGCGGCGGCCGAGGCCACAAGTCCTTCCAATGCACAAACAAGCGCACCACGGTCCTCAATGATGATGGAACCTATGGCTCCATGAGTGACGAGGAGATGGAAGCCCTTGAGCAAGTGGCCATGCACCGGCACATGAATGAGGATGAAGATGATCAAGTCTTTTGTGATGAGGATTCGAGACCCGCTCTCGTTGTCTCCAAAGTCTTGACTCTTCAACATCAATAAGAAGAAGACCAACGATGCCACATCTTCCACACTAAGGCCGACATCAATGGAAGGTCCGTCAAGGTCATCATCGATGGAGGTAGTTGTCACAACTTGGCAAGTGAAGAACTATGCTCCAAGCTACAATTGGTCAAGATGAATCACCCACACCCCTACAAAGTCCAATGGCTAAGCGATTCCGTCACTATACAAGTTGAGCATATGGTCCAAGTCTCCTTAAAAATTGGTGCATATGAGGACACTTTGGAGTGTGATGTCATCCCGATGTCCGTTGCCACCTCCTTCTTGGTCGACCATGGCAATTCGACCGTGGCGTCATTCACAATGGGCGTACCAATCACTATAGCTTCAAGATGAAAGGGAAGGAGTATGTGCTACGACCTATGTCTCCTAGTCAAGTGATAGCCGACAAGCAAGCCAACCATCGTGTAGAGAAGAGTAAGAAAGTGATCCACCCAAAAGAGAGTGAGAGCCACAAGCCGAACTTGAGTGCCTCTTCGCCTAGAGAGAAAAATCTAGTCCTTTTTGCCACCAAAAGTGAGATGAGAGAAGTGTGTGAGAACCCATCAAGTGTTATGCACTTTGTCCTCGTGTGCAAGGATGGGGAACCAAAAACTAACACCTCTCACGATCTACCTTTAGTGTTTAAATCTCTTCTGCAGGAATTCCAAGATGTTTTCCCCGATGAGCTACCTCCGGGTCTACCTCCTCTACGAGGCATTGAGCACCGAATCGACCTCATCCCCGGAGCACCTCTTCCAAACAAAGCTCCATACTGCGTCAACCCCGAAGAAACTAAGGAGATCCAACGGCAAGTACAACAACTAATTGACAACGGTCATGTACGTGAAAGCTTATGCCCTTGTGCCGTTCCCGTGATACTTGTGCCCAAGCAAGACTGTAGTTTTCTCATGTGCTCGGGTTGTAGACCTATCAATGCTATTACCGTTTGTTATAGGCATCCCATTCCTTGCTTAGATGATATGCTTGATGAACTTAGCGGTGCCACCATTTTCTCAAAAATTGATCTCAAAAGTGGCTATTATCTAATCCGCATACAAGAAGGTGATGAATGTAAAACCGCTTTCAAAACCAAATTTGGCTTGTACGAGTGGTTGGTTACGCCTATGGTTTATCGGAAGCTCCCGGAACTTTCATGCGTCTTATACATTTTGTGCTTCGACCTTATATTGGAGTGTTTGTTGTGGTTTACTTTGATGACATTCTTGTTCTTAGCAAATCCATGAAAGAGCATCTAAAGCATGTTAGGGCTGTTTTGCAAACTCTTCGCAAGGAACGTCTTTATGCCAACATGAAAAAGTGCACATTTGGAGTTGACAAGTTGGTTTTATTGGGTTTTGTTGTCTCTTCCAAGGGTGTCCATGTTGATGAATCTAAAATTGAAGCAATTAAAACTTGGCCCCAACCCACCAATTTGCAACAAGTGCGTAGCTTTCTTGGCCTTGCGGGTTTTTATCGTTGCTTTGTGAAATATTTTAGCACTATTGCCGCTCCTTTGCATGCCTTGAGTAAGAAGAATGCTCCTTTTGTTTGGGGATCTTTGCAATCCACCGCTTTTGATGAGCTCAAGTCTTTGCTTACTCATGCTCTGATTCTTGCTTTGCCCAACTTTAACAAAACTTTTGAGGTTCATTGTGATGCAAGTGGTACCGGAATTGGGGGAGTTTTGATGCAAGAAAAACGAGCCATTGCATATTTTAGTGAAAAACTCTCCGGTGTCAACTTAACTATCCCATCTATGACAAATAATTGTATGCTTTAGTGCGTGTGCTACATGTTTGGGAGCATTACCTTAGACCTCATGAGTTTGTCATCCATACCGATCATGAAACGCTTAAGTACTTGAAAGGCCAAACTAAGTTAAACAAGCGTCATGCCAAATGGAGTGAATTCATTGAATCTTTCCCCTATGTGATCAAGTACATTAAGGGTAAGGAAAATGTAGTTGCGGATGCACTTTCACGCATATGCATGCTTGTCACTAAACTTGAGTTGAATGTTGTTGGCTTTGAGCACATTAAAGAGTTGTATGCTAATGATCCATCTCTTGCTACTCCTTATGCTAAATGTTTGACGCATACATCTTGGGAACGATATTACATCAAGGATGATTATCTTATGAGAGCTAACAAACTTTGCATTCCCGATTCTTCTCCGCTCCTTTTGCAAGAGGCTCACGGAGGCGGACTCATGGGACACTTTGGTCGCGACAAGACATTCGCCACGCTCTCCAAGAACTACTTTTGGCCCAAGATGTTCTGTGACATCTCACGCTTCACCAACCGATGCTCCACATGTCGCAAAGCTAAGTCTAAAGCTCAATACCATGGTTTTTACATGCCTCTTCCTATTCCTTATCAACCTTGGGAAGACATTAGCATGGATTTTGTACTTGGCTTGCCTAGAACTCAAAATGGAAAGGATTCCGTGTTTGTTGTTGTGGACTGATTTTCTAAGATGGCACATTTCATTCCATGCCACAAGATAGACGATGCTTCACATGTTGCAAATCTCTTTTGTAGGGAAATCTTGCGCCTCCATGGAGTACCAAAGACAATTGTCTCCGACCGCGGCGTCAAGTTCTTGAATTACTTTTGGAAGACGCTATGCGCCAAGCTCAGAATCAAGCTCTTGTTCTCATCCGCATACCACGCTCAAACCGATGGCCAAACGGAGGTGACAAACCGTACTCTCTCCACTCTACTTCGCATGTTGATCAACAAGAACATCAAGGAATGGGAGGCGTGTCTACCCATCGCCGAGTACGCCTACAACCGTGCAAGACATTCGACTACCGGCAAGTCCCCCTTCGAGGTCGTCTACGGCTTCAAGCCATTGTCCCCATTGGACATTCTACCTCTTCCTATATAAGAGCGCGCAAACCTCGACACGAGTGCATCAGCAAGCTATCTCAAGAAGTTGCACGGAGATACAAGGCACGCCATCGAGCGCCAAGTACAATGACTAGCGACCAAGCTCAACATCAACAAGCAACCCATGATCTTCAACATTGGCGATCTCGTGTGGCTACACCTTCGCAAGGACCACTTGCCCAACGAACGCAAGTCCAAACTTCTACCTCGAGTCGATGGACCATTCAAGGTGCTAACACGCTACAACAACAACGCTTACAAGATCGACCTCCCACGCGACAAATACTCCGTGAGCAACATCTTCAACATCCAAGATCTCTCCCTGTACCATGGTGATGAGGATTTCGATCCAAGGTCGGATCTTCCCAAGGGAGGGGAGATGATGGAGAGCATCCTACGGTCATTCCCATGGACACTACTTCGAGTACACAAGCTCCAAGTGGACCCATGACAAGAGCTCGAGCACGTGCTATTCAATCCGAGGTTAACTCTCTCCTTGTTGAACTTCCCTTTGACCCACTTGAGATATGGATACTACCTCGAACAGAGATGCTTTGTGTGCTTAGGTACCAAGGAACCGACCTAGAAGAAGCTGTGGTACAATATGGACGTCGAGAGCAAGAGGAGAAGCTACCCAGCCTAGAACGGGTGGTACTACCGCCCATGCCAAGCGGTACTGCCGCTGATCCCATCCAAGCGTACCGCCCGACATCCACCCTTCTTCCGCCGAACCCGACAAACACCTGTGATCGAATGGCGCATGAGCGGTACTACCGCCCCCTCCAAGCGGTACTACCGCTGAAGCTCTACAAGCAGTACTACCGCCCTGCCTGCGTGCAGCATATCCAGGCTGAGGCCCATGTACTCGTTTCGCCCCTCTCTTACCCCCTCGAGGGCTTAGACTATAAATAGACCTTCCCCTCATCCTTTCCAGGGTTAGCGTTGATTTAGCTCATTTGTGAGATAGAGCCTCGCTCATCCATCCAAATCTGCTCCTCGTGAGGGACCGACACCTCTTCGGAGAAGATCCACCTGGATTCAAGACCTCCGTCCGGAGAAGACCATCAAGACATCCTCACGGAGAAGAGCCGGTTACCCTTTGTATCATCCCTTGTTGACTATGGATCTTGTATTAATTTGTGCCTCGATGATCTAGCGCATGTGTGATCACATTCTAGTTGGTTGAGTGTTTTATCTTGTGTTTCCCCGTGATTTCCCTCGTTCCCCTCTTCGTGTTCTTCGTGTTCCTCGTAGGGATCCTCTCCAAATGTGAAAGATCGGCCTCTAGGGTTCTACCCTACATCATTCGGCCTTCATCCATGGCGATGGTGACGAGATGATCGAGCATGGGATTTTCCCTTCGGTCATGGAGGAGAGCGATGATGTGCCATCTTCGGCCTTCATCCACGGCGACGGCGACGAGATGGTTGAGCATGGGATTTTCCCTTCGACCACGGTGACGTATGATGACTTGAGTGACTTGTGCCATCATATTGAGAGTGAGAGTGACTTCACCACTAGCCCCATATATGATATGTTACCACAAATCCCATCTAAGGAGAGCCACAACCCCCACCACTTGAGTGAGATGAGTGACTCCACCATATCTGACTTTGAGTGCACCTACTTTGAGGGAGTGAGTGAACCACCACATAGAGAGAGTGAGATAGTTGATAGGTGTCGTGAGGCCATTTGCATTTCTAACAACTTGACCTCTACCTCTATTGTGTCTTCTCATTTGGTGCTAGGTCCCGTTTATGATGACGCGCCGATCCTCGACGACTTCGTCCTCCCTTTGGACAAGACGATGGCCATGGTGGATATGTTGCACCCCGCACATGGTTCCATCAAGATGATTATATTGACCACCATTTGGTCTTTCCCACCTCACCTACACCACATGAGTGGAATTAAAAAGGTAAGATAGGTGAAGGTGATGCTCTAGTCCCACTAGTGGACATTCTTGACATTGATTGCTTGCATGATGTTGATCCACCTAGTACCATGCTTCATGCTAGTATGATTTCTCCATGCGATGATTTACCTATTTATAATGATTATGATGATTCTCATGTGGAGTCTATTAGTAGTGATGTCATGTTACATAGGATTTCTTGTGACAATTCTTTAGGTCACATCATGTTTGATAATCCGCTTGACTTGTCATATGCTGTGCATGAGATCAACCATATGTCTTATTTGCAATCTCTTCATAGTGACTATGCATATGCCATTAAAATACACCCAATTTGCACTTATGGCATAGATGACAAGCCCATGGTTATTGGCATTTGTTTTTCTTGTGATGATATTGATATGCTCCCTTTGCATCATTTATCTCATATGCCATGCCATGACCACCTAGCTTCGGATATGCATTGTTTTGGATGTTGTCCATTTTCTCCATATGATGTTTCCGATATTGCTCCTGAGGAGACCCCCATAGTTTCCTCATACATGTTAGGAGATTTTGATCCATCCTATCCATTGCATGATCCCAATAATTATGTGCACCATATGTTTCCCTTGAATGAAAATGCTATTGATGTGCCATATACTTGCATTCTCAATTTGTGTCCCCATCGTGTCATACACAATAATTATTCTTTCATGATGGATGACATGTTCTTATACCATGCATCAAATTTCTTTGACCATTTCTTATCTTGTGCTAACTCACATGTGCACATACACATCATGATGGATGATGTGTACATTTACCACACGCACAATTTCTTTGTTTTGTGTCTCTTTTGTGTAGGTACCCATGAATACTTGTCAACCTCACAATCCCACGAGTTGACAACACGAGCTCTAGAGAGAAATGATGACTTGGGATCCCATGGATTGTCTTTCCCACCGCTCTCTTCGCGCAAAGACTTCGCGCATTTCTTCTACATGGACCTCACTTGGCTATGGGTTGTTGTCCATTACATATTATATGCCCATCTTGCCATGTTCACTTTGCATGATATGCTCATTACTATGCCTTTGCCATGCATTTGTGACCCATGCATTGCATTACACATGATGGTTGATTCTCATACTTTTATGTTTATTTGCAAGCTTGGTGGAGAAATCTTTTGTTGTTGCCGTGTTCCATTTCTGACCCACCCCTATGATGATACTATGATCTTGCTTTGTGTTCGTGCTTGTGATATGTCATGTGCATTGTCTATGCCTTTTATTTGTTCACATGGCATGCTTGCCATGATTTACTCTAGTGTGTTGCATCTTTGCTCCACTAGTTTGCACGACTTGAATACTATGCTTGCTTATGTTGCACCACCAATGACTCTTACCTTCTCATTTCATGCGGTTGATGACAACCGTCTATATGCTTTCCACATGATTCATACTGGTTCTTGTCATATATCTCCATGTGTTGCCTCTCTCATGCTAGATGACTTGCCATGCATTTAGTGCAACAATGCTTATAGTTTTTGATGTAGGGAGGAACCCTAGGGGTCGATCTTTCACTTTTGGAGTGGATCCTACGGGGAAACACGAAGAACACGCGGAAGAACACGAGGGAAATCACGGGGAAAACGAGAGAGAAACACTCAACCGACAAGAAATCGATCACACAAGGTCTAGATCATCGAGGCACGAGTAACACGAGATCCAAAGTCAACAACGGACGATACACGAGTAACCGTTCTTCTCCGTGAGGAGGTCTTGATTGTCTTCTCCAGATGGAGGCCTTGAATCCGAATGGATCTTCTCCGAGGAGGCATGGTCCCTCACATGGAGTAGATCCAGTACGGATGAGCAGTGCTCTGTCTCAAAATGAGCTATCACAATGCTAAGTCTCGAAGTGAGGAGGAGGAGTCCTATATATAGGCTAGGGGGGCGAAGGGGTACATGGGCTCAACCCAACACACGCGCGCAGGCGCTCGCCGGATGATCCGGGGGTGGAGCCGAATGATCCGGGCTGGTCTGGATGATGCGGGTGGAGGCCCGGATGAGCTGGAGGCGCGACTGGTGGCGGTGCAGGTCCGGATGTCCGGCTGGGGGTCCGGATGTACGGGCAGGGTCCGGATGATCCGGGACATCGTCCGGATGATCCGGCTTCAAGTGGGAGCTTCGAATGCCTTCAGTGCGCATTAGCCGGATCGTCCGGACCGGGGTCCGGATAATCCGGGCCGCCGTCTGGATCGTCCGGCTAGTCTGGGACTTGGCACTTTTCCTCTCCATCTTCACGCATGTCTTCCGCTTCCGGTTATCCTTGCTTCCTAGCTTCTCCATGGTTAACTCCTTAGTACCTGAGTATGCATAGCGTTTCCATTTGAGGTAGTAACCATGTCTCATGTGAATCGAAAGGGAGTTGTGAGAGGAGTGATGTCACCTCGGTTTCAAGATCTCTTGCACGTGCTCGAGTCATAGGTCCAAGTGGTGTTGTAGGGGATGTAGATGCGTCCATGGGGATGATCGTGGGATGCTCCGCATCATCTCTCCCCCCTCTTGGGAAAGATCTAACCTCAGATCGAAATCTTCACCACCATGGTAAGGTGAGAGGTCTTTGGCGTTGAAGATGTCGCTCACGTTGTACTTGTCGTTTGGTAGGTTGATCTTGTAAGCATTGTTGTTGTAGTGTGCTAGCACCTTGAAGGGTCCATCGGCTCGAGGGAGAAGTTTGGACTTGCGTTCGTTGGGGAAGCGGTCCTTGCGAAGGTGTAGCCACATGAGATCGCCTATGTTGAAGAACATGGGTTGCTTCTTGACGTTGAGCTTGGTCGGTAGTCGTTGATTTTGTCGCTCAATGGTGTTCCTTGTATCCTCATGCATCTTCTTGATGTAGCTTGCTCGTGCACTCGCATCCATGTTGGTGCGCTCTTGTAGAGGAAGAGGTAGAATGTCCAATGGGGACAACGGGTTGAAGCCGTAGACGACCTCGAAGGGGGACTTGCCGGTAGTCGAATGTCTTGCACGGTTGTAGGCGTACTCGGCGATGGGTAGACACGCGTCCCACTCCTTGATGTTCTTTTTGATCAACACGCGAAGTATAGTGGAGAGCGTCCGGTTCGTCACCTCCGTTTGGCTGTCGGTTTGAGGATGGTATGCGGATGATAACAAGAGCTTGATTCCGTGCTTGGCGCATAGCGTCTTCCAAAAGTAACTCAAGAACTTGACGTCACGGTCGGAGACGATTGTCTTTGGTACTCCATGGAGGCGCAAGATTTCCCTACAAAAGAGGTTTGCAACTTGTGAAACATCATCTATCTTGTTGCAAGGAATGAAATGTGCCATCTTAGAAAATCGGTCCACAACAACAAACACGGAATCCTTCCCATTTTGAGTTCTAGGCAAACCGTACAAAATCCATGCTAATGTCTTCCCAAGGTTGATAAGGAATAGGAAGAGGCATGTAAAGACCATGGGATTGAGCTTTAGACTTAGCTTTGCGACATGTAGAGCATCGGGTTGGTGAAGCGTGAGACGTCGCGGAACATCTTGGGCCAAAAGTAGTTCTTGGAGAGCGTGGCGAATGTCTTGTCGCGTCCAAAATGTCCCATGAGTCCGCCTCCATGAGCCTCTTGCAAAAGGACAAACGAAGAGAAGACTCGGGAATGCATAGTTTGTTAGCTCTCATAAGATAACCATTCTTGATGTAATATTGTTCCCAAGATGTATGCGTCAGCATTTAGCAAAAGGAGTAGCAAAAGATGGATCATTAGCATACAAGTCTTTTATGTGCTCAAAGCCAATAACATTCAACTCAAGCTTAGTGACAGGTGTGCATATGTGTGAAAGTGCATCCGCAACTACATTTTCCTTACCCTTAATGTACTTGATCACATAGGGGAAAGATTCAATAAATTCAGTCCATTTTGCATGACGCTTGTTCAACTTAGTTTGACCTTTTAAGTACTTAAGCGTTTCATGATCGGTATGTATGACAAACTCATGAGGTCTAAGATAAGCACACACACTAAAGCATACAATTCTTTGTCATATATGGGATAGTTAAGTTGAGCACCAGAGAGTTTTTCACTAGAATATGCAATGGCACGTTTTTCTTGCATCAAAACTCCGCCAATTCCGGTACCACTTGCATCACAATGAAACTCAAATTTTTTGTCAAAGTTGGGCAAAGCAAGAATCGGTGCATGAGTAAGCAAAGACTTGAGCTCATCAAAAGCGGTGGATTGCAAAGATCCCCAAACAAAAGGAGCATTCTTCTTACTCGAAGCATGCAAAGGAGAGGCAATAGTGCTAAAGTCTTTCACAAAGCGACGATAAAAACCCACAAGGCCAAGAAAACTACGCACTTGTTGCAAATTGGTGGGTTGGGGCCAAGTTTTAATTGCTTCAATTTTAGATTCGTCAACATGGACACCCTTGGAAGAGACAACAAAACCCAAGAAAAAATTTTTGTCAACACCAAACGTGCACTTTTTCATGTTGGCATAAAGACGTTCCTTGCGAAGCGTTTGCAAAACAGCCCTAACATGATTAAGATGCTCTTTCATGGATTTTCTAAACTCTAGAATATCATCAAAGTTAACCACAACAAAGACCCCAATATAAGGTCGAAGCACATAATGCATAAGACACATGAAAGTACAAGGAGCTTAAGATAAACCCATAGGCATAACTAACCACTCATACAAGCCAAGTTTGGTTTTGAAAGAAGTTTTCCACTCATCACCTTCTTGTATGCGGATTTGATAATAGCCACTTTTAATATCATTTTTTGAGAAAAAGGCGGCTCCGCTAAGTTCATCAAGCATATCATCTAGGCGAGGAATGGGATGCCTATATCGAACGGTAATAGCACTTATAGGTCTACAATCGGAACACATGTCGAAACTTCCATCTTGCCTAGGCACAAGTATAACGGGAACGGCACAAGGGCTTAAGCTTTCACGTACATGATCGTTGTCGATGAGTTGTTGTACTTGCCGTTGGATCTCCTTAGTTTCTTCGGGGTTGACACGGTATGGAGCTTTGTTTGGAAGTGGCGCTCCGGGGATGAGGTCGACTCAATGCTCAATGCCTCGTAGAGGAGGTAGACCCGGAGGTAGCTCATCGGGGAAAACATCTTGGAATTCCTGCAAAGGAGATTGAAACACTAAAGGTAGCTCATGAGAGGTGTTAGCTTTTGGTTCCCCATCCTTGCACACAAGTACAAAGTGCATCACACTCGATGGGTTCTCACACACTTCTCTCATCTCACTTTTTGTGGAAAATAGTACTAGGTTTTTCTCTCTAGGCGAAGAGGCGCTCAAGTTTGGCTTGTGGCTCTCACTCACTTTTTGGTGGATCACTTTCTCACTCTTCTCTCCATGATGGGTGGCTTGCTTGTCGGCTATCACTTGACTAGGAGACATAGGTCATAGCACATACTCCTTCTCTTTCATCTTGAAGCTATAATGATTGGTACGCCTGTTGTGGATGACACCATGGTCGACCAAGAAGGAGGTGGCAAATGGACATGTGGACAACATCACACTCCAAAGTGTCCTCATATGCACCAATTTTAAAGGAGACTTGGACCATATGCTCAACTCGGATAGTGCCAGAGTCACTTTGCCATTGGACCTTGTAGGGGTGCGGATGCTTCATCTTGACCAATTGAAGCTTGGAGCATAGTTCTTCACTTGCCAAGTTGTGGGAACTACCTCCATCGATGATGACCTTGACGGACCTTCCGTTGATGCTGGCCTTAGTGTGGAAGATGTGGCATCTTTGGTCTTCTTCTTGTTGATGTTAAAGAGTCAAGACCTTGGAGAAAACAAGAGCGGGGCTCGAATCCTCATCACAAAAGACTTGTTCATCTTCATCCTCGTTTACACGCCGGTGCATGGCCACTTGCTCAAGAGATTCCATCTCCTCATCACTCATGGAGTCATAGGTGCCATTGTTGTTCAGGATCATGGTGCGCTTGTTTGTGCATTCATAATACTTGTGGCCTCGGCCGCCGCAAGTGAAACACTTAAAGGAGCTCGTCTTGACGGTCTCATCGGTCGGATTAGATGATGAAGCACGCGACTTGAAGTTGCTTGTAGTAGGAGGAGGACGACTTGAACTTGTCGAAGTTTTCTTGTAACTTGACTTGTCGTCGTTGCTTGGAGAAGGCTTGGTTGACGTAGAGGTTGGAGGAGTTGTTGAAGCTTGGTTGTTGAAGAAGCCGTAGGTCTTGGATGAGTACTTGGCGTACTTGAAGTCGTCTTGCACTCGACGTTTCGCCTTGGTATCTTGATGCATGAGCTCAATGAGGTTGGAGTAGGGTTGGAAGTCGGCGATCTTCTTGATGGGATGATTGAGTCCATTCAAGAAACGTGCCATTGTTTGCTCATCATCTTCCTTGATATTGGCTCGAATCATGGCTATCTCCATTTCCTTGTAGTATTCTTCAACACTCTTTGTTCCTTGCTTGAGGAGTTGGAGTTTCTTGAAGAGGTCGCGGTTGTAGTAGGTGGGCACAAAACGTGCTCGCATGACATCCTTCGTTTGAGCCCAAGTGGTGATTGGAGGTTCACCTCTTGCTTGTTGTCGCTCAAGGATTTGTTCCCACCGTACGAGCACAGAGTCTTGGAACTCAAGTGATGCCATAGCGATCTTCTTCTCTTCCTCATAGTTGTGCAAACGAAAGATTTTGTCGATCTTCAATGCCCATGAAAGGTACTCTTCGGGATCATTGCTTCCATTGAACTTGGGCATGGTGAATTTTAGCTTTCCATAGCATTTCTCTTCATTGTGTTGTTGGTGATGGTGATGATAACGCCCTTGACGTGGAGGGTAATCATCCTCATGTTGCTCTTGGCGTGGAGGAAGTCCATGATCAACTTGCTCTTGTTGAACGTGAGGTTGAGGTGGAGCTTGACGAGCTTGTGTAGGAGCTTGAGGAACTTGACGTTGCACACGTGGTTTGTAGTTCCTCTCTTGTATTTCTTCTCGAAGGGCTTCCTCTTGATTGCGCCGTTTGCGATTGCGGTTGGCGATGGCTCGACTTGATTCTTGAAGGGCACGTTGCGCCTCAAGAGCTTGCGCTTCACGTTGTTGTTTTTGAAGATGTTGAGCCTCGGCGTCTTGTTCCTCTTGATGTAGACGCGCTCATTCTTCCTCTTGGCGACGAAGACGTTGTCGTTCTTGAGCTTGAGAAAAAGCGACTTGGTTTGAGTGAGGACGAGGGACTTGCTCATCGACTTGCTCTTGTGAATGCTTGTCGTGTAGCGGGTTGCGAGATGCATGACGGTCTTGACGCGCGGCTCGGCGAAGAGTGTTCGATGACGTTGTACTTGAGCCAGAGAAGAAGTTATCAGAGTGTCGTCTTGAATGGCTCCGTATTGAGTATGAAGAAGTTGAAGGAGGATGATTCACCAACAAGGCGCAGATCTCGTCCATTCTTGCATCATTCTCTTGCTTGTGCGTGTCGAGCTTGTTGTCGAAGTAGGCCTTGGTACGTTGCTCGGAGAGTCGCAAGTCGGTGGCGAGGTTGTCGATGCGTTCGTTCATAGCTTGTTGCTCTTGATGCAACGCTCGTTGTGCACCAAAGAGGTGGCTCTTGGTGACGTATGATGACATGTCGTCGTCTTGCTCGATGAAGAGTGGGTTGGTAGAAGTACTCGGCCTATCAATCATTCCAAGCAAAATGTGAGTTGTAAGAAGAGAAGAACTTATACCAATGTACCTTAACCGATGTTGACGATGAATCAAGTTCACTCAAATGCGGAAATGAAATAGCACTATTGGTACCAATCCTTGTCGGGTGTCACACCTACACAAGTAAAAGCTTATGGTGGAGCTTGGTTAGGATGGTGGCACAAAATTTGATGCGATCGTTAGTTTGACTCAAAGATGTTGAAAAAGATTCGCAAATTCGCAAATGCAACAAGTAGACCAAGCAAGTAGTGGAACACGGAAACACACACGCAAATAGAATAATGGGATTGTGCAAACCAAAAATGAGCCAAAATGTGGAATCCACGAAATTGCTCTTGTTGCACAATACTCGAGAGACGCTAGCATGATTGCACAATAGGCGGATACGGAGCTTGTGCACAACCTACTAGGCAAAAATGCAACGATCTCTATCCCAAGTATGCTATTTGTATGGTATTTCGGTCATCTGATCCAAGATGATCGGGTATGACAATCTTAATGTAGTATGATGCTATGGTTCTTGCTTATAAGATCTTTGCTTATCTTTCTTTTTTTTTTGCTTAAAAGCTTGGTTGGCTCTTTCACTTTTGAGCTCTTTTCTCATGCGATACTTCACGAACCAAGATAGCAATTGTGTATGCGATGACAACTTTGTGACACAAGAGATGATATGGTATGTATGCTATGGTGTATGATCACTAATGTGCACAAGTCACGTTGCCGGCAATACTCAATGGCTAGTATCAATGGGTAAGCTACGCAAAAGATGGGATATGATGGTTATCAATGCAATTGCAAGGTATGACAAAGATGTCGTCGAAGTTACCGTCCGTAGCGAAGATGAATAGTCGATGAAGATGAGCGGTGGTGATGTTGATGTCGCGCCACACCTAAATAGCCGAAACACAATAGGACACGGGAAAGAACTCAAATTCTCAAACTCAAATTCGAATGGTGGTACGGAGGGTATGTCGTGGGGGTTTGGCAGGTGAAGGTGGTGGTGGAGTAAGTGGGAGAGTGCATAGGCGTAGGTGGTGGTGGTGGTGGAGAACTGCAGAAAATGCAGTTTCGGCAGAGGAAGCCGGATGATCCGGGCCAGGAGCCGGATGATCCGGGTCAGGGTCCGGATGATCCGGGTAGGTCAAACGCGGTGGGGAACTGCTCGGGGTGAACTTGAAAACGGCGAGAAGTTCGACGATTCCGCTGATTTTGGATGGATTTCGAGGGTGAGAAGGTGGGGAAAGGCAAGATCCATGAGTTACACACGGAATCCACGGATCAAAATCAACAAAACATCATCAAAATCAACAAATCAGAAAAAATTTGGGGGCTATTTTTGGTGGGGATTTTCGGATTTAGGACGAAAACAACAAAATCAAGCTAGAAAAAGAGGGGTAGGGGCTCCAAAAATGTGATCAACGTGGCTCATGATACCAAGATGATGTAGGGCGGAACCCTAGGGGTCGATCTTTCACGTTTGGAGTGGATCCTACGGGGAAACACGAAGCATGCGCGGAAGAACACGAGGGAAATCACGGGGAAAACAAGAGAGAAACAATCAACCGACAAGAGATTGATCACACAAGGTCTAGATCATCGAGGCACGAGTAACACGAGATCCAAAGTTAACAACAGACGATACACAAGTAACCGTTCTTCTCCGTGAGGAGGTCTTCATTGTCTTCTCCGGATGGAGGCCTTGAATCCGAATGGATCTTCTCCGAGGAGGCACGGTCCCTCACGTGGTGTAGATCTGGTATGGATGAGCAGTGCTCTGTCTCAAAATGAGCTATCACAATGCTAAGTCTCGAAATGAGGAGGAGGAGTCCTATATATAGGCTAGGGGGGCGAAGGGGTACATGGGCTCAGCACAACACGCGCGCGCAGGCGCTGGCCGGATGATCAGGGGGTGGAGCCGGATGATCCGGGCTGGTCTGGATGATCCGGGTGGAGGCTCGGATGAGATGGAGGCGCGGCTGGTGGCGGCGCAGGTCCGGATGTCCGGCTGGGGGTCCGGATGTCCGTGCAGGGTCCGGATGATCCATGACATCGTCCGGATGATCCGACTTCAGGTGGGAGCTTCAGCTGCCTTCGGTGCGCATTAGCCGGATCGTCCAGACCGGGGTCCGGATCGTCCAGGCTCTGTCTGGATCATCCAGGCTCTGTCCGGATCGTCCGGGCCGCCGTCCGAATCGTCCGACCAGTCTGGGACTTGGCGCTTTTCCTCTCCGTCTTCACGCATGTCTTCCGCTTCCGGTTCTCCTTGTTTCCTAGCTTCTCCATGGTTAACTCCTTGGTACCTGAGTATGCATAGCGTTTCCATTTGAGGTAGTAACCATGTCTCATGTGATTCGAAAGGGAGTTGTGAGAGGAGTGTTGTCACCTCGGTTTCAAGAGCTCTTGCACGTGCTCTAGTCATAGGTCCAAGTGGTGTTGTAGGGGATGTAGATGTGTCCATGGGGATGATCGTGGGATGCTCCGCATCAGTTTTGCTCATGAGATTGCCCCATAGCATTCTCACATATGTTCAGAGATTTTGACATATTACTTGTGAAGCATGCTTGTCTTACTTCTTTGCATCATATACCTAGTGCCATGAATATTGCCATTGTTGCATCATATTATTCATGCACTTGTGCTACTAATGGTTATGTGCAAAAGATGAGAACCATCATGATGGATGATGTGTTTGTCTACTGATACGTCTCCAACGTATCTATATCTATAATTTTTGATTACTCCATGCTACTTTATCTACTGTTTTGGACTATATTGGGCTTTATTTTCCACTTTTATATTATTTTTGGGACTAACCTATTAACCGGAGGCCCAGCCCAGAATTGTTGTTTTTTTTGCCTATTTCAGTGTTTCAAAGAAACGGAATATCAAATGGAGTCCAAACGAAATGAAACCTTCGGGAACGTGATTTTCTCACCGAACGTGATCCACGAGACTTGGACCCTACTCCAAGACGTAACAGAGGCGGTCACGAGGGTGGGGGGCGCCCCCCTAGGGCGCGCCCCTTGCCTTGTGGCCCCCCTGTTGCTCCATCGACGTACTCCTTCCTCCTATATATACCTACATATCCCCAAACAATCAGAACGGGAGCCAAAAACCTAATTCCACCGCTGCAACCTTCTGTATCCACGAGATCCCATCTTGGGTCCTGTTCCGGAGCTCCGTCGGAGGGGGCATCCACCATGGAGGGCTTCTACATCAACACCATAGCCCCTTCGATGAAGTGTGAGTAGTTTACTTCAGACCTTCGGGTCCATAGCTAGTAGCTAGATGGCTTCTTCTCTCTTTTTCGATCTCAATACAATGTTCTCCCCCTCTCTCGTGGAGATCTATTCGATGTAATCTTCTTTTTGCGGTGTGTTTATTGAGATCGATGAATTGTGGGTTTATGATCCAGTTTATCTATGAAAAATATTTGAATCTTATCTGAATTCTTTTATGTATGATTGAGTTATCTTTGCAAGTCTCTTCGAATTATCCTTTTGGTTTGGCCAACTAGATTGGTAGTTCTTGCAATGGGAGAAGTGCTTAGCTTTGGGTTCAATCTTGCGGTGTCCTTTCCCAGTGACAGAAGGGGCAACAAGGCACGTATTGTATTGTTGCCATCGAGGATAACAAGATGGGGTTTTTATCATATTGCATGAATTTATCCCTCTACATCATGTCATCTTGCTTAAGGCGTTACTCTGTTTTTAACTTAATACTCTAGATGCATGCTGGATAGCGGTCGATGAGTGGATTAATAGTAGTAGATGCAGAATCGTTTCGATCTACTTGTCTCGGACGTGATGCCTATATACATGATCATACCTAGATATACTCATAACTATGCTCAATTCCGTCAATTGCTCAACAGTAATTTGTTCACCCACCGTAGAATATCTATGCTCTTGAGAGAAGCCACTAGTGAAACCTATGGCCCCCGGGTCTATTCTCATCATATCAATCTCCATTACTTTATTACTTGCTTTGTTTTTACTTTGCCTTTTACTTTTCACTTTGCATCTATCTATCAAAAATACCAAAAATATTATTTATCATCTCTATCAGATATCACTCTCTCAAGTGACCGTGAAGGGATTGACAACCCCTAATCGCGTTGGTTGCGAGGAGCTATCGTTTTGTGTAGGTACGAGGGACTTGTGCGTGGTCTCCTACTGGATTGATACCTTGGTTCTCAAAAACTGAGGGAAATACTTATGCTACTTTGCCGCATCATCCTCTCCTCTTCGGGGAAACCCAACGCAGTGCTCAAGAGGTAGCAAGAAGAATTTCTGTCGCCGTTGTCGGGGAGGCTCACGCGAGCAAGTCAACCATACCAAGTAACCATCACAATCCCTATCTCTTGCCTTGCATTATTTGCCATTTGCCTCTCGTTTTCCTCTCCCCCACTTCACCCTTGCCGTTTTATTCGCCCTCTCTTTCCCAATCTCCTCCTCTCTTTCCCGTTTGCCTTTCCCCGTTGCCTTTCTGTTTGCTTGTGTGTTGGATTACTTGTTGCCATGGCGCAAGATAATACCAAATTGTGTGACTTCTCGAATACCAATAATAATGATTTCCTTAGTACTCCGATTGCTCCTCTTAATAATGATGAGTCTTGTGAAATCAATACCGCTTTGCTGAATCTTGTTATGAAAGATCAATTTGCCGGCCTTCCTAGTGAAGATGCCGCTACTCATCTAAACAATTTTGTTGATTTGTGTGATATGCAAAAGAAGAAAGATACGGATAACAATATTTTCAAATTGAAGTTATTTCCGTTTTCACTTAGAGATCGTGCTAAAGTTTGGTTTTCGTCTTTGCCTAAAAATAGTATTGATTCTTGGAACAAGTGCAAAGATGCTTTTATCTCTAAGTATTTTCCTCCTGCTAAGGTCATCACTCTTAGGAACGATATTATGAATTTTAAACAACTTGATCATGAGCATGATGCCCAATCTTGGGAAAGAATGAAATTGATGCTTCACAATTGCCCTACTCATGGTTTGAATTTATGGATGATCATACAAAATTTTTATGCCAGATTGAATTTTGCTTCTACTAATCTATTAGATTCGGCCGCGGGAGGCACGTTTATGGAAATTACGTTAGGAGATGCTACAAAATTGCTTGATAATATTATGGCTAATTATTCTCAATGGCACACCGAAAGATCTTCTAGTAAAAAAGTGCATGCTATAGAAGAAATCAATGTTTTGAGTGAAAAGATGGATGAACTTATGAAGATGTTTGCTACTAAAAATACTCCTCTTGATCCCCATGATATGCCTTTGTCTACTTTGCTTGAGAATAATAATGAATCTATGGATGTGAATTTTGTTGGTAGGAATAGTTTTGGAAACAACGCGTATAGAGGGAATTTTAATCCTAGGCCTTATCCTAGTAATCCTTCTAATAATTATGGAAATTCCTACAACAACTCTTATGGAAATTTTAATAAGATGCCCTCTGAATTTGAGAGTAGTGTTAAAGAGTTTATGAATTCACAAAAGAATTTTAATGCTTTGCTTGAAGAGAAATTGCTTAAAGTTGATGATTTGGCTAGGAACATTGATAGAATTTCTCTTGAAATTGATTCTTTAAAGCTTAGATCTATTCCTCCTAAGCATGATGTCAATGAGTCTCTCAAAGCCATGAGAATTTCCATTGATGAGTGCAAAGAAAGAACTGCTAGGATGCGTGCTTCAAAAGATGCCTTTATTAAAGCGTGTTCTTCCAATTCCTATGAAAATCAAGATGAAGATCTAAAAGTTATTGATGTGTCCCACATTAAATCTTTGTTTTGCAATAGAATCTTGATCTAGATCTTGATGATGAATTTGATAAAAGTGGGATTGAAAGAAATAAAAACCTAGATATTGCTAAACCCACTATTTTGGATCTCAAGGAATTTAATTATGAAAGTTGATCTTTAATTGGTTGTATTTCCTTGTTGCAATCCGTGCTAGATTCTCCTCATGCTTATAGTCAAAATAAGGCCTTTACAAAACACATTGTTGATGCCTTGATGCAATCTTATGAAGAAAAACTTGAGTTGAAAGTTTCTATCCCTACAAAACTCTATGATGAGTGGGAACCTACTATTAAAATTAAAATTAAAGATTATGAGTTTCATGCTTTGTGTGATTTGGGTGCTGGTGTCTCTAATATTCCCAAAACTTTGTGTGATTTGCTAGATTTTCGTGACTTTGATGATTGCTCTCTAAACTTGCATCTTGCGGATTCCACTGTTAAAAAGCCTATGGGAAGAATTAATGATGTTCTTATTGTTGCAAATAGGAATTATGTGCCCGTAGATTTTATCGTTCTTGATATAGATTGCAATCCTTCATGTCCTATTACTCTTGGTAGGCCTTTCCTTAGAACGATTGGTGCAATTATTGATATGAAGGAAGGGAATATTAGATTCCAATTTCCCTTAAAGAAGGGCATGGAACACTTCCCTAGAAAGAAAATAAAATTACCATATGAATCTATCATGATAGCCACTTATGGATTGCCTACCAAAGATGGCAATACCTAGATCTATCCTTGCTTTTATGCCTAGCTAGGGGCGTTAAACGATAGCGCTTGTTGGGAGGCAACCCAATTTTATTTTTGTTTTTTGTTTTTGATTCTGTTTAGGAATAAATAATCCATCTAGCCTCTGTTTGGATGTGGTTTTATGTTTTAATTAGTGTTTGTGCCAAGTAGAACCTATAGGATAACCTACGATGATAGTTGATTTGATTCTGCTGAAAAATAGAAACTTTGCGCACACTAATATAATTTTGTTAAATCACAGGAACGTGCTTTTGCGTTGATTCGTTTTGCTTCTGATCAATAAATAAATTGTCCAGGACTTCCTATTTTGGTAGAATTTGTAGAGTTCCAGAAGTTTGTGTTAGTTACAGATTACTACATACTGTTCTGTTTCTGACAGATTCTGTTTTGCGTGTGTTGTTTGCTTATTTTGATGAATCTATGGCTAGTAAAATAGTTTATAATCCATATATAAGTTGGAATACAGTAGGTTTAACACCAATATAAATAAAGAATGAGTTCATTACAGTACCTTGAAGTAGTCTTTTGTTTTCTTTCTCTAACGGAGCTCGTGAGATTTCTATTGAGTTTTGTGTTGTGAAGTTTTCAAGTTTTGGGTGAATTCTTTTGATGGATTATGGAAAAAGGAGTGGCAAGAGCCTAAGCTTGGGGATGCCCATGGCACCCCCAAGATAATCCATGGACACCAAAAAGTCAAAGCTTGGGGATACCCCGGAAGGCATCCCCTCTTTCGTCCACTTCCATCGGTAATTTACTTGGAGCTATATTTTTATTCACCACATGATATGTGTTTTGCTTGGAGCGTCCTGTATTATTTGTGTCTTTGCTTGTTAGTTTACCACAATCATACCTGCTGTACACACCTTTTGAGAGAGCCATACATGAATTGGAATTTGTTAGAATACTCTATGTGCTTCACTTATATCTTTTGAGCTTGATAGTTTTGCTCATAGTGCTTCACTTATATCTTTTGAGCGTGATAATTTTTGCTCTAGTGCTTCACTTAGATCTTTTAGAGCACGATGGTGGATTTGTTTTAAATAAACTTTTGATCTCTCATGTTTCACTTAGATTATTTGAGAGTCGTTAATAGCATGGTAATTTACTTAATGTTAATATACTTGGTATTCAAGATATGTGAAACTTTCTTTTGAGTGAATTGAATACTAAGATAAGTTTGATGCTTGATAATTGTTTTGAGACATGGAGGTGATAATATCAAAGTCGTGCTAGTTGAGTAATTATGAATTTGAGAAATGCTTGTGTTGAAGTTTGCAAGTCCCGTAGCATGCATGTATGGTTAAAGTTGAGTAACAAATTTGAAACATGAAGTGTACCTGGCTTGTGCACCCTTATGAGTGGCGGTCGGGGACGAGCGATGGTCTTTTCCTACCAATCTATCCCCCTAGGAGCATGCGCGTAGTACTTGATTTTTGATGACTTCTAATTTTTTGCAATAAGTATATGAGTTCTATTGACTAATGTTGAGTCCATGGATTATACGCACTCTCATCTTTCCGCCTTTGCTAGCCTCTTCGGTACCGTGCATTGCCATTTCTCACCTTGAGAGTTGGTGCAAACTTAGCCGGTGCATCCAAACCTCGTGATACGATATGCTCTATCACACATAAACCTCCTTATATCTTCCTCAAAACAGCCACCATACCTACCTATCATGGCATTTCCATAGCCATTCCGAGATATATTGCCATGCAACTTCCATCATCATCATCATGACATACATTACTATTGTCATATTGCCATTGCATGATCATGTAGTTGACATCGTATTTGTGGCAAAGCCACCATGCATTATTTTTCATACATGTCACTCTTGATTCACTGTACCATCCCGGTACACCGTCGGAGGCATTCATATAGAGTCATATCTTGTTCTAAGTTTCGAGTTGTAATCCTTATGTTGTAATCAATAGAAGTGTGATGATCATCATTATTAGAGCATTGCCCCCAAAAAAGAGAAAGGCCAAAAGAAAAATAAGGCCCAAAAAAAGAAAGAGAAAAAGGGAAATGCTACTATCTCTTTTCCACACTTGTGCTTCAAAGTAGCACCTTGTTCTTCATGTAGCGAGTCTCATATATTGTGCTTCAAAGTAGCACCTTGTTCTTCATGTAGTGAATCTCATAAGTTGTCTTTTTATACTAGTGGGAATTTTTCATTATAGAACTTGGCTTGTATATTCCTACGATGGGCTTCCTCAAATGCCCTAGGTCTTCTTGAGCAAGCGAGTTGGATGCGCACCCACTAGTTTTCTTTTCTTGAGCATTCATAGCTCTAGTGCATCCGTTGCATGGCAATCCCTACTCCTCATGTTGACATCAATTAATGGGCATCTCCATAGCCCGTTGATTATCCTCGTCAATGTGAGACTTTCTCCTTTTTTGTCTTCTCCACACAATCCCCATCATCATATTCTATTCCACCCATAGTGCTATATCCATGGCGGACGCTCATGTATTGCGTGAAGATTGAAAAAGTTTGAGATTATTTAAGTATGAAACAATTGCTTGGCTTGTCATCGGGGGTATAGAAGTTGGGAACATCTTTGTGTGACGAAAATGAAGCATAGCCTAACTATATGATTTTGTAGGGATGAACTTTCTTTTGCCATGCTATTTTGAGAAGACATGATTGCTTTGATTAGTATGCTTGAAGTATTATTATTTTTGTGTCAATATGAACTTTTGTCTTGAATCTTTCAGATCTGAATATTCATGCCACAATTAAGAAGATTTACATTGAAATTATGCCAAAGTATCACTCCGCGTCAAAAATTCTTTTTTATCATTTACCTACTCGAGGACGAGCAGGAATTAAGCTTGGGGATGCCTGATACGTCTCCAACATATCTATAATTTTTGATTGCTCCATGCTACTTTATCTACTGTTTTGGACTATATTGGGCATTATTTTCCACTTTTATATTATTTTTGGGACTAACCTATTAACCGGAGGCCTAGCCCAGAATTGCTGTTTTTTGCCTATTTCAGTGTTTCGAAGAAACAGAATATCAAACGGAGTCCAAACGGAATGAAACCTTCGGGAACATGATTTTCTCACCGAACGTGATCCAGGAGGCTTGGACCCTACTCCAAGACGTAACAGAGGCGGTCACGAGGGTGGGGGGCACGCCCCCCCCCCAGGGCGCGCCCCCTGCCTCGTGGCCCCCCTATTGCTCCACCGACGTACTCCTTACTCCTATATATACCTACGTATCCCCAAACGATCAGAACGGGAGCCAAAACATAATTCCCCCGCTGCAACCTTCTGTATCCACGAGATCCCATCTTGGGGCCTGTTCTGGAGCTCCGCCGGAGGGGCATCCACCACGGAGGGCTTCTACATCAACACCATAGCCCCTCCGATGAAGTGTGAGTAGTTTACTTCCGACCTTCGGGTCCATAGCTAGTAGCTAGATAGCTTCTTATCTCTTTTTGGATCTCAATACAATGTTCTCCCCCTCTCTCGTGGAGATCTATTCGATGTAATCTTCTTTTTGCGGTGTGTTTGTTGAGACCAATGAATTGTGGGTTTATGATCCAGTTTATCTATGAACAATATTTGAATCTTCTCTGAATTCTTATATGTATGATTGAGTTATCTTTGCAAGTCTCGTCGAATTATCCTTTTGGTTTGGCCAACTAGATTGGTAGTTCTTGCAATGGGAGAAGTGCTTAGCTTTGGGTTCAATCTTGCGGTGTCCTTTCCCAGTGACAGAAGGGGCAGCAAGGCACGTATTTTATTGTTGCCATCGAGGATAACAAGATGGGGTTTTTATCATATTGCATGAATTTATCCCTCTACATCATGTCATCTTGCTTAAGGCGTTACTCTGTTTTTAACTTAATACTCTAGATGCATGCTGGATAGCGGTCGATGAGTGGAGTAATAGTAGTAGATGCAGAATCGTTTCGATCTACTTGTCTTGGACGTGATGCCTATATACATGATCATACCTAGATATACTCATAACTATGCTCAATTTTGTCAATTGCTCAACAGTAATTTGTTCACCCATCGTAGAATATCTATGCTCTTGAGAGAAGCCACTAGTGAAACCTATGGCCCCCGGGTCTATTCTCATCATATCAATCCCCATTACTTTATTACTTGCTTTGTTTTTTACTTTGCCTTTTATTTTTCACTTTGCATCTATCTATCAAAAATACCAAAAATATTATTTATCATCTCTATCAGATCTCACTCTCGTAAGTGACCGTGAAGGGATTGACAACCATGCGCATACATCCTAATTGCGTTGGTTGCGAGGAGCTATCCTTTTGTGTAGGTACGAGGGACTTGTGCGTGGTCTCCTACTGGATTGATACCTTGGTTCTCAAAAACTGAGGGAATTACTTACGCTACTTTGCTGCATCATCCTCTCCTCTTCGGGGAAATCCAATGCAGTGCTCAAGAGGTAGCATCTACCACGCGCATACTTTCTTTGTTTTGTTTTGTGCATGTGTAGGATACTTGGACTTCGTGTCGACTTCCACTTCATTTGAGTTGACAATTTGATCTCTTGAGAGCGAGCCTCATATATTATACCACGACTCACTTCTACACCACATTTCCTACAACTTTGGCATTGTGAAGAATGCACAAGGACACACCTTCAAGGTGACATCCTTCTTGAGCTTGGATATAGTGGATCATACTTCATGTGTTGCTTGCACCATTTGCACGCAGGTTTGAGATATTTATTTCACCCATGATTGCCACATTTCCATGCTTCATGACATATATACCTTGTGTTTTGCATCCAATTCTTAGACTACTTGCTACTATCTTATGGTTGGCTGCACCAATATCATTTCTTCACATATGCCATGTCCCATTGCTTGTCAGATGATTGACTTGATTGCCTCACACATGATGAACAATTGCTCTTTCAATTGTGTTGAGTGCCATAATATCTTCACTACACCTTATGCACGTCATGCTTGGATTGTCTTGCACTTGACCCATGTGTTTAGACATCTCATCTTATTTGGTGTTGTGAATGATTCCTATGCCTACCATCGACCATTTGTTGAGCGCTTTATGCATTTTTGCTATGAACTTGAGGTAGATGCTTTGATGAGGACATAAATACCATTGTTACACCCACAACCCCTACTGCTACATATACTGGACCAATTACTAGAGCTCGCGCACGCCAATTAAATTATCAGGTACTTTCGTTTCTTGGTAATGATTCTAATGTTCATGAGAATATGATGCTGCCTAAATTGGATACATTTGTTTTGCTTACAAATGAAGGGCCTTGCTTGGAGAAGGATGAACATTGGAGCAAGAACAAGCATGGAGATGATGGCATGCACAAGGGGAACAAGAACAGAGTTACAAGTGATGATTTCAGGACTTTGAAGCACCATAATGGGTGCATGAAGCCTTGGATGAAATATACAAGATTGCACTTCATAAATTTCGTCCCGAGGCTATTCTAGGTGCTGCATCACCTTATTATTGTGCCAGGCCCATGTAATTTCGAAATACATAAGTATAGGCTATTTTTAGAGTCCGTATGTGTGGGGAAATAAGAGATAGGGTTGATTTCAGACCCCTCCACCAAGGGCCACGAAATCCCCCCCCCCTCTTCCTCCATATATACAGCCCTTAGGGCACCGTTTAGACTTTGGGATTTGTTTAGATTAAAGTTCGCCATAGCTGCAACTTCGGGTACTTCGTTTGTGTTCAACGACCAGACAAAGGCGTCGCAGAACCCCACCTTCATTAATAAAGCTTTCATCTATTATTTGCAATATCCAGATTGCAATCTTAGTTTCTTGCTTGTTCTTCGTTTGCTTGCAGGAAATAGGCCCTCGGGTCAGGTTGATCGTGCTCCGGCGTGGTCAATAACCTCTCGGAGTTGGTTTAGCAATTGCCAAGGCGCGACGTCCTTGCACGTTCGTAGTCGGATCGTCAAAGTCGACTTCCAACAAAACGATAGCCACCATCTCATCGAAAGACGGGACACCTTTGCCTCTATCATGCTTGTTCTCTTGTCACACATATTTGCATCTCTACCTCACAATTGCATACTTGTCCCCATGATATTTTTGCTTGTGCTCAATTGATATTCTTACATGCCATGTCACAATCCTTTGTCACACCCTATGCTATGCTTGATGACAACACTTTTTCGATGAATCACCTCTTGAATGTTTGGTTTTGCACTAACGCTAAGCACATTTATTTTTCGAAGTGTTTGTTATCTTTGCCCGTTTTGAAGGAATCACTAGACGGTGCGACATTGGAGAGTGCCTATTTCGAGCTTCAAGATGATGAGTGCTTGGTGATCGTCCGCTTTGACACAGCAACGCCATCTCTTTCCCATGGTGATTTGGCTTTCGATCCAAGGTCGGATCTTTTCCAAGGGGGAGGGGATGATGCGGAGCATCCTACGGTCATCACCATGTCAAGAGTCCGTTTGGCAAGTGACACGTGCGACCTCTACTTCTCATACATAAAGGTGAATCTTTTCCTTTACACGTGCTCACTTGACCCCTTTGAGGATGGCATACTACTTGACACTCCACTCATGTGCATGCATAGGTATTGCCGGAGCTTCACGGACGACGAGGAGGAGTGCAAGCGCCAAGGAACACCTACACCATCCGCAAGGGAAGCATGGAAGAGAAGACAGAAGAAGATAGAGCTGTCATGGAAGCTATAGGCTCCGGACGACTGGCCCAACCCGGACGTCCAACCCCTTCCAGGCTCCGGATGACCAGACACCTATGGACGTCCGACGCCGTGGCAACAGAACCTAATCTGCGGAAATCCGAGGAAGACCGGACGACCGGCGACCGGACGACCGCACACCTACGGACGTCCGGACCCCTGCGAGCCTCCGGACGACCGGCGTATCACGGACGACCGGACCCTGGCTGTGTCCAGTTACGGGCTGAGGCCCATGTACCCCCTTCACTTCGCCCCCATTTGCACTAAGACTATAAATAGACCTCTCCCTCCTCCTTTCTAGGGCAGCAAATATGATAGCACATTCTTAGGTGAGCTTTGCTCCTACCTCTACTCTTGAGAGAGAGAGACTACCGCTCCCATGGAGTTCAAGACCTCCATGTGATAAGATCCTGCGGGATATCATCAAGACCCCCTCGCAGGAAGATCCGTCTAGGATACCATCAGGACCTCCTCTTAGAGATGAACTCTACCTTGTATCTTTCCTTTTGTTGTTCATGTACCCTTGTGGATCTTGTGTGTTTGATTGTCTAGTGGATGTGTGATTGGACTTGTTCTTGAGTGTTTCCCCTTCTGATTTCTCCCTGTTCTTCCCCGTGTTCTTCGTGTTCATCGAGGGATCCCACTCCAATCGTGAAAGATCGTCCTACACCGGGTTAGCCCCGCATCAGAATCGGTCCACAACAACAAACACGGAATCCTTTCCATTTTGAGTTCTAGGCAAACCAAGTACAAATTCCATGCTAATTTCTTCCCAAGGTTGATAAGGAATAGGAAGGGACATGTAAAGACCATGGGATTAGGATTTTGACTTAGCTTTGCGACATGTAGAGCATCGGTTGGTGAAGTGGGAGACGTCGCGGAACATCTTGGGCGAAAAATAGTTCTTGGAGAGTGTAGCGAATGTCTTGTCGCGTCCAAAGTGTCCCATTGGTCCGCCTCCAGGAGCCTCTTGCAAAAAGAGCAAACGAAGAGAAGACTCGGGGATGCAAAGTTTGTTAGCTCTCATAAGATAATCATCCTTGATGTAATAGCGTTCCCAAGATGTATGCGTCGAACACTTGGCGTAAGGAATTGCAAAAGTAGGATCATGCGCATACAAGTCTTTTATGTGCTCAAAGCCAATGACACTCAATTCAAGTTAGTGACAAGCATGCATATGCAGGAAAGAGCATCTGCCACAACATTTTCCTTACCTTTGATGTACTTGATGACATAAGGAAATGACTCAATGAATTCACTCTTAGCATGACGCTTGTTCAACTTAGTTTGACCCTTAAGATACTTAAGCTTTCATGATTAGTACGGATGATAAATTCATGAGGGCGAAGATAATGTTCCCATTCACGCAAGACTCGCACTAAGGCATATAGATCTTTGTCATAGATGGGATAATTGAGTTGCGCTCCGGAAAGTTTCTCACTAAAGTATGCTATGGGGCGCTTTTCTTGCATTAACACACCTGCTATGCTATTACCACTAGCATCGCAATGAATTTCAAAAGGTTTGTAAAAGTTGGGTAATGCAAGCACATGAGCATGAGTAAGCAAATTTTTAAGATTATTAAATGTGGTATCTTGGGATGGTCCCCAAACAAAAGGTGCATTTTTCTTACTTAGAGAATGCAAAGGTGAAGCAATGGTGCTAAAATTCTTCACAAATCTACAATAAAAACCGGCTAAACCAAGGAAACCACACACTTGTTGCAAGTTGGTTGGTTGGTTGGGGCCAAGTTTTAATAGCATTGATCTTAGATTCATCTACATGAACACCCTTAGATGACACAATGAAACCCAAGAAAACAAGCTTATCAACACCAAAAAGGCATTTGTCCATATTAGCATAAAGGCGCTTGCTACCTCTTGAGCTTGCGTTGGTTTTCCCTTGAAGAGGAAAGGGTGATGCAGCAAAGTAGCGTAAGTATTTCCCTCAGTTTTGAGAACCAATGTATCAATCCAGTAGGAGACAACGCAGAAGTCACCGAATACCTGCACAAACAATCAATAACTTGCAACCAACGCGATAAAGGGGTTGTCAATCTCTTCACGGTCACTCGCAAAAGTGAGATCAGATAGAGATAATAAAGTAAATATTTTTGGTATTTTTGATGTATAGATTGAAAAGTAAGGATTGCAAAATAATAGATCGGAAACTAGCAAGATGTAAATGAGATTCAGTAATATGGAAAAGAGACCCGGGGACCATAGGTTTCACTAGTGGCTTCTCTCGAGATAGCATGTATTACGGTGGGCGAATAAATTACTGCTGAGCAATTGATGGAAAAGCGCATAATTATGATGACATCTAAGGCAATGATCATGAACATAGGCATCACGTCCGTGTCAAGTAGACTGACTCCTGCCTGCATCTACTACTATTACTCCACACATCGACCGCTATCCAGCATGCATCTAGAGTATTAAGTTCATAAGAACGGAGTAACGTATTAAGCAAGATGACATGATGTAGAGAAATTAACTCAAGGAATATGATGAAAACCCCATCTTGTTATCCTCGATGGCAATAATACAATACGTGCCTTGCTACCCCTACTGTCACTGGGAAAGGACACCGCAAGATTGAATCCAAAGCTAAGCACTTCTCTCGGGGCAAGAAAGATCAATCTAGTAGGCCAAACTAAACCAATAATTCAAAGAGACTTGCAAAGATATCAAATCATGCATATAAGAATTTAGAGAAGAACCAAATAATATTCATAGATAATCTTGATAGTAAACCCACAATTCACCGGATCTCGGCAAACACATCGCAAATGAATATTACATCGAATAGATATCCAAGAACATCGAGGAGGACTTTGTATTGAGAATCAAAGAGAGAGAAGAAGCCATCTAGCTAATAACTATGGACCCGAAGGGCTGTGGTAAACTACCCACACTTCATCAGAGAGGTAATGGTGTTGATGTAGAAGCCCTCCATGATCGAATCCCCCTCTGGCAGGTCGCCGGAAAAGGCCCCAAGATGGGATCTCATTGGCACAAAAGGTTGCGGTGGTGGAAAAGTGGTTTCGTGGTTCCCCCTGATGTTTTTAGGGTATAAGAGTATATATAGGCGAAAGAACTAGGTCAGTGGAGCTACGAGGGGCACACAAGGGTGAGGGGCGTGCCTACCCCCGGGGCGCGCCTACCCCTGGGTGCGCCCTCCTGCCTCGTGGCCTCCTCGTTACATCTCCGACTTCATCTCCAAGTCTTCTGGTTTGCTTTCGGTCCAAAAAAGATCATCGTGAAGGTTTCATTCCGTTTGGACTCTGTTTGGTATTCCTTTTCTGCAAAACTCTAAAATAGGCAAAAAAACAGAAACTGGCACTGGGCCCTCGGTTAATGGGTTAGTCCCAAAATAATATAAAAGAGCATATTAAAGCCCATTAAACATCCAAAACAGATAATATTAGCATGGAACAATAAAAAATTATAGATACGTTGGAGACGTATCAAGGATCCCCAAGCTTAATTCTTGCTTGTCCTTGAGTAGGTAAATGATAAAAACAGAATTTTTGATGTGGAATGCTACCTAACATATTTATCAATGTAATTTTCTTTATTGTGGCATGAATGTTCAAATCTGAAAGATTCAAGACAAAAGTTTAATATTGACATAAAAATGATAATACTTCAAGCATACTAACAAATCAATCATGTCTTCTCAAAATAACATGGCAAAAGAAAGCTATCTCTACAAAATCATATAGTCTGGTTATGCTCTATCTTCATCACACAAAGTATTTAATCATGCACAACCCCGATGACAAGCTGATGTAGGGTAGAACCCTAGAGGTCGATCTTTCACGTTTGGAGAGGATCCCTACGAAGAACACGAGCAGGCGAACGAGGGAAAAACACTCAACCAAAAAGAATAAAAGTCACACATGCGCTAGATCATCGATGCACGAGGTAATACAAGATCCAAATCCAACAAGGGATGATACAAAGGGTAACCGGTTCTTCTCCGTGAGGAGGTCTTGAAGATGGTCTTCTCCAAAAGGAGGTATTGAATCCAACAAGGATCTTCTCCGAAGAGGTGTCGGTCCTCGCGAAGGAGTAGATCCGGATGGATGAGCGAGGCTCTATCTCACAAATGAGCTAAATCAATGCTAACCCTAATACGAAGCTAGGTGACAAGTATATATAGTCCAAGGGGTAAGTGGGAGGTACATGGGGTGAAATCCCTCTCACTGCGTGCAGGCTGGCCGGTAGTACCGGTCTTGTGGGCGGTTGTACCGCTAGGAGCTCAGGTGCTGCTTCCTGGAGGTGTTCTCGGAGGGGATTTGATGAGTACATGACTATCATGGATACGATCAAAAATATTGCATACATGTGTATTTGTGAGGTGATTTCTAATGCAAACTATGCAATAATTTATTTATGTCATCTAGGACAAAAATACTTCAAAAACTTTGATGTTATTTCCAGTTGCAGGTATATGGTACATTTGTACAATCCACATATGAAGATAAGGGGAAAAGAGATGTTTAAGTGCTGTTCAAAAAGTCCTCTCACGTCACTTTTGGGCCAAGAGAAGATAGAGTCCAAGTCTCTCACGTTCCGGATTCAGATTCGGACTACACAGACACACCTGACTCAAACTGCCAACAACTTTTTCATATGGACTCCGAATTGGGTGATTCTTTTTTTGTTGAAAGTAGATTTTGTGCTATTTCCAACCCAATTGGAATCACCTTAAAATCCGTCCGGAACATTGAGTTATCAACAAAACAATCTGATGCTGTAGCAGAATCCGAGTCAAACTAGAAGTCCAAAGGTGTTGCATCACCTCCACTTGGGCCCATGAGCCTTGTACGTAGGGTTAGTTTTAAGCTAACTTGGGATGTCCTCCCACCTCCTTGGCCGCCACCCCTTGCTCCTATATAAGTAGATCCATCTAGTAACTTTTCCCTTGGGTTTTGTTTAGATTAAAGTTCGCCATAGCTGCAACTTCGCTCACTTCGTTTGTGTTCAACGACCAGACAAAGATGTCACAGAACCCCACCTTGATCAATAAAGCTTTCATCTTATATTCGCAATATCCAGATTGCAATCTCAGTTTGTTGCTTGTTCTTCGTTTGCTCGCAGGAAACAGACCCTCGTGGTCAGGTTGATCGTGCTCCGGCGTGGTCAATAACCTCTCGGAGTTGGTTTAGCGATTGCTAAGGCGCGACATCCTCGCACGTTCGTAGTCGGATCGTCAAAGTAGACTTCCACCAAAGCGATATTCATCATCTCATCGAAAGACGGGACACCTTTGTCCTCATCATCCTCCCCATCTTGAAAACGAAGCCATCCTCGGCGTTGCTTAATCTGATATGTGGCTAACAAAAGAGACAAGGTGTACCTGTTGTATATGTATATGTCATCCATTTTTACTTCCCTTGATTTTTGCACATATGACACATGAATAGATGAGTAACTTGCATAGTTCATAAAATCTAAAGCCAAAATTTTATCACAAGAAGTAGAAGGCATGAAAATATTGCAACTCAGTTTGCACATATAAGTGAAGCTCTTATTCATTTCAAAAGATTGACAATGTTCATCATTAAACCATCCCAACATTGGTGAATAAACCTTACTTGCATCAAATTTACATGCTACAACATGCTTAAATAAGCAAACATGCAATAAGTCCTTAGACACAAATCATCACCAAGATTAGAGGTCATATCAAAATGATTAAACATTGATTCTTTTGCATCAATAGTTAATTCAATGGGTGCACTCAAAATTGTTGGTATTTCAGTTGTTTGGTCACATAACGCATTCATGACAGTATCAAGATTCTCTAAAATAGGTGATGTGCTCAAATCACCAGGTAACTCAACACATGATGCATTCAAGTTAACTAGGGATGCATCATTCTCATGTGAAGTTATATCATCAATACCTTTACTGTTACCTTGTCGCAAAGACGTAGCTGATGTAGGTACGGACGTTGACAATGCACCATACACTTGAGATGATGTCGCGCTCACAATCTGAGCTGGGTCTGCTCTAGTAGGTGTAACGGTGGAGGAACCAACCGGCGGTGGTGAGCATGAACTGGAACAGTAGTTGTTGTAGTCACCCAATGCATCCTCATGTATCTGTCTCTCAAAGGTACAAGCGCGAACATACATACCAGTAATGCAATGAGGAATATAGTGAAATCTTGCACGGATACCATGGTTCAAACCACCAAAAAATCTATTCATTGTATCATCCTTAGATTCTTCTATGTCACAATGATGCATATAATATTTGAACTCTTGGTAGTAAGCATGAACAGTGTTGTTGCCTTGTTTAAATTGTTCAAATTTGCGAAGCAATTCACAACGATAGTAAGGAGGGAAAAATTGTTTTCTCATTACATCTTTCAAATCTTTCCAAGTTGTGGGTTGGTTATCAATGTTTTTCTTACAATGCACACTCCACCAAACAGAAGCAAAACCAGTAAATGCTCTAGTGGCAGCTCGTACTCGCTCAAGTTCAGAAAACTCATGTTGACTAAAAACTTGTTCTACTTCAAGGTCCCAAGCTAGATAAATAGCAGGATTAAATCTACCCTCAAATGACGGTAAAGAGATAACCTGACCATGTGCTTGTGTGTGTTGTCCCAACTCTCGTGATGGTGAAGATGTGTCCGTCGTCCAAGAACTTCTATCTCCGGAACCTGTCATGATTAGTAGAAACAAGAAACAAAATTCGAGAATAATGTTCCTATGAACTACTATGATGTGGTTGTAAAGTGCTCACAGTAAAGCAAATATCAATATCTTACAAGTTCTTACCATGCGGCAGGTGGTGACAAGCAACCAGCGGTGTCAAGTAACTCTGGAGATTGTGTAAAGCAATTGCCAGGGGAACGTACGTATACATGGTGTAGAAATATGTGGAGCTGGGTTGGCTATATATGGTAGCAAAATATTAGCAATAATTAATTCAAAGATGCAATGTTGAATAAACGCTCAACAACGGTACTGTGCTGGTCCTAGGCTAGACCGGACTAGAGACGCGAGCCTAGAACACTAATGAGGTCACGGTGTAGCACAACTAGCATCAATGAAGTATACTAAGTAGCTCTGGACAGCAAGATATAAGTGAAGATCACAACGGCATGAAGATAATGATGAAAAACAACTGCCAAGCAGGATATACAACAACTCTCTCTCGAACTTTCCTCTTGAAAAGTTTGAGCCAACTTTTAGATAAATTTTTTCAAAGAATGCTACTAACTAAAGCTTTCCAATGCAAAAAGAATCACTCAATTCCGAGTTGATATGAGGGGTCAAAAAATTCTAAAACTGGCTTGAAAAATTGGAATAAGATATGTTCGCGAACTTCGGAGGGCAAGAAGACCTATTTAGAAGCCTATTTTAAGGTGCCAAATATGAAACTTGCTTCTGCAACTATTTAGATGCGTCTCGTCGCTATCTATCATTTGAGTACTCACGGATTTTAAAATGGACTTCGTATGAGAAAGTTATGCCTGTTTTACTGAACAATGCACAAAACAGATCCAATCCGAATTCAACTACGAGATTGAGAATAGATAGATCAGAATGTTGTTTTTTAATCTTTTTTTCACACTTTTTTTCTTTCTCTTTCTCTTTTTTTTCTTTCCTTTTTTCTCTCTTTTTTTCTCTATCTTTTTTTCTCCCTCTTTCCAAGACAAACTAGATAAGATGCAGATTGGATCAGGCGAAGATGTGAATGACCTCAACTATGATTATGACAATGAATAGTGCATAGCACGTGGTAGAAATTGATGGATGGGATGGTGGACAGCGGAAGTGATAATGATGCAGCGGCGGCGTGACTAATGTGAACAGAACTCGAAGCTCTAAAGGAACTAGACACTAAGACCAGCAACACGACACAACGATGCAACCGATAATTCAATAATGCAAACAATGAAAAGAAAATTGCAAAGGCTCAGACTATCTAGGACAAAGGGTGAATGGATCTAACTTTTTTTGTGGCTTTTTCTTGGATAATAGGTAAGAAAATAAATCAGATCTAGGGATAACTGGAAATTCTCACCGAGCAACCTGAAAACTGATACCACTTGATAGAGGCAAAGGTGTCCCGATCTTTCGATGAGATGATAACTATCGATTTGGTGAAGATGACTTTGACGATCCGACTACAAACATGCACGACATTGCGCCTTAGAAATCGCTAATCCAACTTCGAGAGATTATTGACCACGCCGGAGCACAATCAACCTGACCACGAAGGTCTATTCCTGCAAGCAATCAAAGAACAAGCAAGAATATGATAAAAGCAATCTAAATATTGCGAGTGTATATGAAGTATTGATAAAGCTGGGGATCCATAAGCGGTTCTTGTCTGGTCGTTGGACACAAATGAAGTACACGAAGTTGCAATGGCTAACTTTTAACTAAACAAATCCCAAGGGAAAAGCTACAAGTCCAAAGTTGTTGCATCACCTCCACTTGGGACCATGAGCCTTGTACGACCTAGGGTTAGTTTTAAGCTACCTTGGGACGTCCTCCCACCTCCTTGGCTGCCACCCCTTGCTCCTATATAAGTAGATCCATCTAGTAGCTTTTCCCTTGGGTTTTGTTTAGATTAAAGTTCGCCATAGCTGCAACTTCGCGCATTCGTTTGTGTTCAACGACTAGACAAAGGCATCACAGACCCCCACCTTGATCAATAAAGCTTTCGTCTTATATTCCCAATATTCAGATTGCAATCTCAGTTTCTTGCTTGTTCTTCGTTTGCTCGCAGGAAACAGACCCTCGTGGTCAGGTTGATCATGCTCCGGCGTGGTCAATAACCTCTCGGAGTTAGTTTAGCGATTGCTAAGGCGCGACGTCCTCGCACGTTCGTAGTCGGATCATCAAAGTCGACTTCCACCAAAGCGATATTCATCATCTCATCGAAAGACGGGACACCTTTGCCTCTATCAGGATTAGCGGTAGTACCGGTGGTTGGGGTGGTAGTACCGGTCTTTTAGCAGTTATCGGTATAAACCAGGGCGATACCGGCCTTGTACCGTTTTGATTACAGAAGGTTGACCGTTAGTTGAGCGGTAGTTGACTGGTAGTACCGGTGGACTGGCAGTTGACCGGTAGTACCCCTATCTCTCCGCTGGGAAAATCCCTCTCCATGCTCCTGATGTTCATTTTGCATCGTACCTTCTCCTTGGTTGTTTTCTTGGTACCTAAGCACACAAAGCATCTCCGTTTGAGATAGTAGCCATGTCTCAAGTTGGTCAAAGGGAAGTTCAACAAGGAGAGAGTTAACCTCGGATTGAATAGCACGTGCTTGAGCTCTTGTCATGGGTCCACTTGGAGCTTGATTAGTCGAAGTAGTGTCCATGGGGATGACCGTAGGAAGCTCCGCATCATCTCCCCTCCCTTGGGAGAGATCCGACCTCGGATCGAAATCCTCATCACCATGGTACGGGGAGAGATCATTGACGTTGAAGATGTCGCTCATGGAGTACTTGTCACGTGGGATGTCGATCTTGTAGGCGTTGTTGTTGTAGCATTCAAGCACCTTGAAGGGTCCATCGGCTCGTGGTAGAAGTTTGGACTTGCGTTCATTGGGAAGTGTTCCTTTCGAAGGTGTAGCCACATAAGATCTCCAATGTTGAATATCATGGGTGTCTTGTTGATGTTGAGCTTGGTCGCGAGTCATTGTACTTGGCGCTTGATGGTGTGCCTTGTATATTCATGCATCTTCTTGAGGTAGTTCACTCGGGCACTCGCGTCCATGTTGGTGCACTCTTGTCGTGGTAGAGGAAGAATGTCCAATGGGGACAACGGGTTGAAGCCGTAGACGACCTCGAAGGGGGACTTGTCGGTAGTCGAATGTCTTGCGCGGTTGTAGGCGTACTCGGCGATGGGTAGACTCTCCTCCCACTCCTTGATTTTCCTCTTGATCAACACGCGAAGTAGAGTGGAGAGTGTACGGTTTGTCACCTCGATTTGGCTATCGGTTTGTGGATGGTATGCCGAAGAGAACAAAAGCTTGATTCTGAGCTTGGCGCATAGCGTCTTCCAAAAGTAACTCAAGAACTTGATGTCGCGGTCCGAGACGATTGTCTTTGGTACTCCATGAAGTCGCTATATTTCCCTACAAAAGAGATGGGCAACATGTGAAGCATCATCTATCTTGTTGCATGTAATGAAATGTGTCATCTTAGAAAATCGGTCCACAACAACAAACACGGAATCCTTTCCATTTTGAGTTCTAGGCAAACCAAGTACAAAATCCATGCTAATGTCTTCCCAAGGATGATAAGGAATAGGAAGAGGCATGTAAAGACCATGGGATTGAGCTTTAGACTTAGCTTTGCGACATTTAGAGCAACGATTGGTGAATTGTGAGACGTCGCGGAACATCTTGGGCCAAAAGTAGTTCTTGGAGTGCGTGGCAAATGTCTTGTCGCATCCAAAGTGTCCCATGAGTCCGCCTCCATGAGCCTCTTGCAAAAGGGGCAAATGAAGAGAAGACTCGGGAATGCAAAGTTTGTTAGCTCTCATAAGATAATCATCCTTGAGGTAATATCGTTCCCAATATGTATGCGTCAAACACTTAGCATATAGAGTAGCAAAGGAAGGATCATTCACATACAAGTTGATGTAGGGCGGAACCCTAGGAGCCGATCTTTCACGTTTGGAGAGGATCCCTACAGGGAACACGAAGAACGCGCGGAAGAACATAAGGGAAATCACGGGGGAAAACAAGAGAATCACTCAACCGACACGAGATAGATCACATAAGTGCTAGATCATCGAGGCACAAAGTAACACGAGATCCAAAGTCAACAAGGGACGATACAAGAGTAACCATTCTTCTCCGTGAGAAAGTCTTGATTGTCTTCTCCGGATGGAGGTCTTTAATCCGGGTGGATCTTCTCCGAATAGGTGCGGTCCCTCACGAGGAGTAGATCCGGTATGGATGAGCAATGCTCTATCTCAATGAGCTAAACCAATGTTAACCCTATCTAAGAGGTGGGAGTGGTCTATTATAGTCTTAGTGTAAAAGAGGGGCGAAGTGAAGGGGTACATGGGCCTCAGTCCGCAGCTGGATGCAGCCAGGGTCCGGACGTCCGTGGGGTGCCGGTCGTCCGGAGGCTCGCGGGGTGATAGAGGCAAAGGTGTCCCGTCTTTCGATGAGATGGTGGATATCGTTTTGGAGGAAGTCGACTTTGACGATCCGACTACGAACGTGCGAGGACGTCGCGCCTTAGCAATCTCTAAACCAACTCCGAGAGGTTATTGACCACGCCGAAGCATGATCAACCTCACCACGAAGGTCTGTTTCCTGCAGGCAAACGAAGAACAAGCAAGAAACTAAGATTGAAATCTGGATATTGCGAATATAAGAGGAAAGCTTTATTGATCAAGGTGGGGTTCTATGATGCCTTTGTCTGGTCGTTGAACAAAAATGAAGTACGCGAAGTTGCAGCTATGGCGAACTTTAATCTAAACAAAACCCAAAGTCTAAACGGTGCCCTAAGGGCTGTATATATGGAGGAATAGGGGGGAATTTCGTGGCCCTTGGTGGAGGGGTCCGAAACCAACCCTATCTCTTGTTTCCCCACACATACGGACTCTAAAAATAGCCTATACTTATGTATTTCGAAATTACATGGGCCTGGCCCAATAAAAGGTGACACAGCACCTAGAATAGCCTCTGGACAAAATTTATGAAGTGGCATCTTGTATATTTCGTCCAAGGCTTCATGCACTCGTTATGGTGGCTTCAAAGCCCTGAAATCATCACTTGTAACTCCGTTCTTGTCCCCCTTGCGCATGCCATCATCTCCATGCATGTTCTTACTCCAATGTTCATCCTTCTCCAAGTTTTCCCTTCATTTGTAAGCAAAACAAATGTATCCAATTTAGGCAGCATCATATTCTCATGAACATTAGAATCATTACCAAGAAACGAAAGTACCTGGTAATTTAGTTGGCGTGCGCGAGCTCTAATAATTGGTCCAGTATGCATAGTAGCAGGGGCTGTGGATGTAACAATGGTATTGATGTCCTCATCATCCTCCCCTTCTTGAAATGAAGTCGTCCTCGACGGAAGTTCATCTTCCTCACCCAAATAAGGCTTCAAATCTGCAATGTTAAAAGTGGGACTAACCCCAAAATCTGCAGGCAGCTCAAGTTTATATGCATTATTATTTATTTTCTCTAACACCTTAAAGGGACCATCAGCACGTGGCATTAGCTTTGATTTTGGCAAATCAGGAAATCTATCCTTACGCAAATGTAACCAAACAGGATCTCCAGGTGCAAACACAACATGTTTTCTACCCTTATCTCCAGCAAGTTTATATTTAGCATTCATACGCTCAATGTTTTCCTTAGTTAACTCATGCATTTTTAAAATCAATTCAACATGTTGTTTAGCATCAAAATTAACCTTCTCCGAATATGGAAGAGGCAACAAATCAATAGGTGCACGAGGTAGGAAACCATACACAACTTCAAAAGGGCACATCTCAGTAGTAGAATGCAATGAATGATTATAAGCAAATTCAATATGAGGAAAGCATTCCTCCCACATTTTCTTATTATTCTTCAAAATAGCCCTAAGCATAGTAGACAATGTTCTATTGACTACTTCAGTTTGTCCATCAGTTTGGGGTGACAAGTAGTACTAAAAAGCAGTTTAGTCCCCAACTTAGCCCATAAACATCTCCAAAAGTGGCTAAGAAATTTAGTATCACGATCGGAAACAATAGTATTTTGGCACACCATGCAAGCGAATAATTTCACGAAAGAACAAATCAGCAACATTAACAGCATCATCGCTTTTATGACATGGTATAAAGTGTGCCATTTTCGAGAATCTATCCACGACAACAAATATGCTATCCCTCCCCTTCTTTGTTCGAGGTAAACCTAAAACAAAGTCCATAGATATATCCTCCCAAGGAACACTAGGTACAGGCAAAGGCATATATAAACCATGAGGATTGAGTCGTGACTTAGCTTTTTGACATGTAGTGAAGCGAGCAATAAAACGGTCAACATCCCGTCTCATCTTTGGCCAAAGAAATGTGTAGCAAGTATGTCCTCTGTCTTCTTCATGCCAAAGTGTCCCATTAATCCTCCTCCATGCGCCTCCTACAACAACAAAAGATGAAAGGAGCTAGCTGGAATGCATAGCTTGTTAGCACGGAAAACAAATCCATCATTAACGATGAACTTGTTCCACATTCTTCCTTCCTTACAATTCTGCATTACATCTTTAAAATCAGCATCATGCACATATTGATCTTTGATGGTCTCCAAACCAAATATTTTGAAATGAAGTTGTGAAAGCATAGTATAGCGACGAGACAATGCATCAACAATAACATTTTCTTTTTCCTTCTTGTGTTTAATGAAATAAGGAAACGTCTCAATGAATTCAACCCATTTAGCATGTCTATGATTCAGTTTAGCTTGACTTTTAATATGTTTCAAAGATTCATGATCAGAGTGTACAACAAATTCTTTGCGCCATAAATAATGTTGCCATGTTTTCTAAAGTCCAAACAAGAGCATATAATTCTTTATCATAAGTAGAATAATTCAAACTAGGCCCACTCAATTTTTTAGAAAAGTATGCAACAAGTTTGCCATCTTGTAATAACACACCTCCTAATCCAATTCCACTAGAATCACATTCAAGCTCAAAAGTCTTATTAAAATCAGGAAGTTTGAGTAAAGGAGCATGTGTCAACTTATCTTTCAATACCGTGAAGGCTTCTTCCTGTGCGGTACCCAAAGAAAAGGCACATCATTCTTTATAAGCTCATTGAGAGGTGCAGCAATGGTGCTGAAATCTCTCACAAAACGCCTATAGTATCCCGTGAGGCCAAGAAAACTCCTCACTTGTGTGACTGTTTTGGGCTGCGGCCAACTCTCAATAGCTTCAATCTTGGCTTTGTCAACTTCAATTCCCTGTGGAGTAACAACATAGCCAAGAAAAGATACTCGATCATTGCAAAAGGTGCACTTCCCAAGGTTACCAAACAAACGTGCATCACGTAGAGCAATAAAAACAACACGTAAATGTTCCAAATGTTCTTCCAAAGATCTGCTATAAATCAATATGTCATCAAAGTAAACTACCACAAATCGTCCAATGAAAGCATGTAAAACTTCGTTCATTAATCTCATGAAAGTACTAGGTGCATTAGTTAACCCAAAAGGCATGACTAACCACTCATATAATCCAAACTTAGTTTTAAATTTTGTTTTCCATTCATCTCCCAATTTCATACGAATTTGATGGTATGCACTACGCAAATCAACTTTGGAGAATATTGTAGAGCCACTCAATTCATCAAGCATATCATCTAGCCTAGGAATAGGATGAAGATAATGAATAGTAATATTATTAATGCCTCTACAATGAACACACATACGTGATGTACCATCCTTTTTTGGCACTAGAATAATAGGAACAACACAAGGACTAAGGGATTCGCGTATATAACCTTTGTCGAGCAGCTCCTGTACTTGATGCATAATCTCCTTCGTCTCCTCTGGATTGGTATGGTATGGTGCATGGTTGGGTAATGATGCACCGGGAATTAAGTCAATCTGATGCTCAATCCCTCGAATGGGAGGTAATCCCGGTGGCATGTCTTGTGGAAAGACGTCAGCGAACTCCTGCAAAATGTTAGTGACAGCAGGAGGCAAAGAGGAAGGCACGTCCTCGAATGAAAATAATGCCTCTTTACACAAAAAAGCATAGCAAACATATTTGCTTAAATCTAGCTCATCAGTATCAGATTTAGTGGCAAGTAAACATGCACTTTTCAATTTAATTTCAGAAGCAACACTAGATGGTTTACTATTAGGCTTCATTTGTTGCTCAAATTCTTTTGCCACACTCTGATTTTCACTCTTATTTTTCTCCTGTTTTGCTTTATTAGCTCTATTAATATCATCTTTCAAAATGGAATCAGGAGTCATAGGAAGCAAAGTAATATTTTTATCCTTGTGAACAAGAGTATACTGATTGTTTCTACCATGGTGTACAGAATTTTTATCAAATTGCCATGGTCGACCAAGTAATAAGGAACATGCTTGCATAGGTACCACATCACACTCAACATAATCATCATATGTAGAGATACTAAAATGCACACGAACAATACGTGTTACCTTAACCTTGCCGCTGTTGTTGAACCATTGGATGTAGTAAGGATGTGGATGTGGTCTTGTGGTGAGAGATAGCTTCTCCACCATCTCCATGCTAGCCAAGTTATTGCAGCTCCCTCCGTCTATGATGACACGCACAGAACGTTCCTTCACAACTCCCTTTGTATGGAACAAATTCTACCTCTGATTTTGCTCAGCTTGTGTGACCTGCACACTCAAAACACGTTGATCAACTAAACATTCATACCTGTCAGTGTCATCAGGAGCCATGTATTGCGTCTCACGATCAGAATCATCTCCACCATGTTCTTCACGTGTAATAAGAGCCAAAGTCTCCTCATCATAGTCACTAGCGGACTCATACCCACCATCCTCAGTAGCAATCATCACACGCTGATATTTTCATTCTCTCGCATAATCACCTCTTCCCTTACAACGACGACAAATAATATCACTTTTGTGCCCTGTTGATGCCATCGAAGAAGAAGAACTATGTGCAGGCCCGACAGGTGCGCTCTTGGCAGATAATGGTGGTTGTGCCTGCTTTCTTGTATCATGGCTGGAGGTGGCACCTGATGGAGGTGCTGGTGCAGTTGAAGTAGAAGATGCACGCGGTGTCCATGATGAAGGTCGGCCTGCAGAAAAGTTAGTTCGCGCCAATGCTTGTCGATCCTGCACTTCACGTTCAGCTTTACAAGCAAGATGGAATAAACAAGTGATATTAGTATACTCCTTATACTCTAGAATGGTCTGAATCTCCGTATTTAATCCACCCATAAAACGTGCAAGCATAGCTTCATTCTCCTCAGAAATACCACATCTAATCATGCCAGTTTGTAATTCCTGATAATATTCTTCAACAGAATTTTTCCCTTGTCTTAAGCGCTGCAATTTTTGAAGCAATTCACATTGATAATATGGTGTAACCCAACGAGTACGCATAGCAGTTTTCAAAGCAGCCCAAGTAGTAGGAATAGGATATAATCTACAATGTTCAGACCACCATACACATGCAAAACTAGTGAAAGCACAAACAGCAGCAACCCGTCTCTCTTCAGGATATTGTAAACATGTAAATCATTGTTCAGTTTCTAACTCCCAAGTAAGATATATATATCAGGAACATATCTACCCTCAAATGGTGGAATATTCAATTTTAGTTTAGGAAGATGGTCATGATCTCGTACCTGAGGGAGAGCCCTACCATTGTGATTATTTGCATGTGTACGACCTGGTGGTTGTGGTGCTGGTGGTTGCACATAGTTCTGATTTTGATCAACCTCATCCTCGTAATCTCCCGCATAATCATCCTCCGCATTAGCAGCAGGAGCCACATAAATATCAACAGCAGCACCAACAGTTTGGCCAGGCTGAAGAAGGACACGGCTCGCTCGGCGGAGGGCTGTTTCGCGACGTGGAGGTAGTAGTAGTTGTTGTTGTTGCAGAGGTGCGGCAGGTGCAGCCGGTGGTGGAAGACGCGCAAGCAGTTCATTAAATCTGTTATCGAGCTTTGTTTCGAATGTCTTCTCAAGGCCAGTGATCTTCTCCATGGCCTCTTCAAAATTGTTCAACACATCTTGCACCTGTTCAGTCATCATTTGCTGAAACTTATCATGAAGCTCCTTGTTCGTTAAGTTCTCCCAGTCAATCTCATCGGCTTGTGATCCTGGCATGGTTAGCAGCAATAGAAACACACAAGAATATGATCCTACATACTACTAACAAGTGGTGGTGGTGGGTGTCACAAATCCGTCAAGCAAAACTCAAATTCTTACCAGTTCTTACCCAGCAGCAGGCGGTGATCTGCAATCGTTGTAGCCAAAACTCTCAAAGCTTGGATAGAGCGATTACCAGGGAGAGTCAAACGCACGATGTAGATGTATGTGGAGCTGGGAAGGCTTATAATATGGTAGCAAAAAGGTCAGCAATAATCAATTCAGACATGAAAAGTTGAATAAACGCTCAACGACGGTACTGTGCTCATCCTAGGCTAGACTATGCTAGAGACGTGAGCCTAGAACACTAACAAGATCACGGCGCGACACGTAATCAAGGGAGGAGCACACTCTGATTTTTTTTCTCTTTTTTGCACTTATTTTTCCTCTTTTTTTTGCGCCGCAACAATTTTTTTTCGAAAAAGTCTACAAATGGTCTAAAAATTGCCTAGCCAGAATTTTCCAGACTTGGAACTATTTTTGAAACTAGAACTATTTTTCTTGTACAGGTGGCACTGATGTTGGGAAGTCCGACTTGGTCACGACTCAGAGTATGGCATGATATGGAAATCGAAATCAAACCAACAAATACTGGACTCAGACTAGGACTGGTGGCGGAGATGAATCTGGTGGAAACTCGGACTTGTGGCGGATATATGTAGGGCGGTGGAACACGGACGGGTAGTGAATCACAGATGGAGGTGGACTTGGATTATCACGAGGGCGGTGAATATATGGTATATGGCAGCGGTGATGACAATGGTGGTATATGGCAGTGGTGATGACGATGGTGGTATATGGCAGCGGTGATGACGATGGTGGTATGTGGCAGCGGTGATGATGATGATGCGGCGGCGGTGTGACAACTTGTGAACAGAACTCGAAACTCTAAAGGACTAGACACTAAGACCAGCAACTCGACACGATGATGCAACCGCAAATTCAACAAAGCAAAAGACTGAAAAGACTATGCAAAGGCTCAGACTGGTTCGGATATGATGACCTAACCCTAATTTTTTTGGCTTTTGTGTGCACTATATGTATGAAGAACAGACTCGATCTAAACTACGAAAAACTGTAAAATCTCACCGAGCAACCTGGACATCTGATACCACTTGACAGAGGCAAAGGTGTCCCTTCTTTCGATGAGATGGTGGCTATCGTTTTGGAGGAAGTCGACTTTGACGATTCGACTATGAACGTGCGAGGACGTCGCGCCTTAGCAATCGCTAAACCAACTCTGAGAGGTTATTGACCATGCCGGAGCACGATCAACCTGACCATGAAGGTCTGTTTCCTGCAGGCAAATGAAGAACAAGCAAGAAACAAAGATTGTAATCTGGATATTGCGAATATAAGAGGAAAGCTTTATTGATCAAGGTGGGGTTCTATGACGCCATTTTCTGGTCGTTGAACACAAACAAAGTACGCGAAGTTGTAGCTATGGCGAACTTTAATCTAAACGGTGCCCTAAAGGCTGTATATATGGAGGAAGAGGGGGGGGGGAATTTTGTGGCCCTTGGTGGAGGGGTCTGAAACCAACCCTATCTATTGTTTCCCCACACATACGGACTCTAAACATAGCCTATACTTATGTATTTCGAAATTACTTGGGCCTGGCAGAATAAAAAGGTGACGCAACACCTAGAATAGCCTCTGGACGAAATTTATGAAGTGGCATCTTGTATATTTCGTCCAAGGCTTCATGCACTCATTATGGTGGCTTCAAAGCCCTGAAATCATCACTTGAACTCCGTTCTTGTTCCCCTTGCGCATGCCATCATCTCCATGCTTGTTCTTGCTCCAATGTTCATCCTTCTCCAAGTTAGGCCCTTCATTTGTAAGCAAAACAAATGTATCCAATTTAGGCAGCATCATATTCTCATGAACATTAGAATCATTACCAAGAAACGAAACTACCTAGTAATTTAGTTGGCGTGCGCTAGCTCTAGTAATTGGTCCAATATGTATAGCAGCAGGGGCTGTGGATGTAACAATGGTATTGATGTCCTCATCACGGGGTCCTGGACGTCCGGGGTTCTTTGGATGTCCACAGATTCTGTTCTGTGGTCGCTGGCACGGTCGTCCGGACACCTTCGGATTTCCGTAATTTCTGTTCTGTGGTCGCTGGCACGGTCGTCCATAAGGGATCTATCGTCCGGAGCCTGGGAGTGGCTGGTCGTCCGGGCTGGGCCGGTCATTCAAGGCCTGTAGCTCTGGCCTGCCTCTGTCCTCTCGGCTGTAGCATTCTCCAGGGGTTGGACGTCCGTGCCTGGCCGGTCGTCCGGGTCCTATAGCTTCCAAAGCAGTCCTTCCTCTTGATCTTCATGCTTGGTGTCCTTGCAATCTTGGCCATTGAGTGTAGCTAGTCCATGGCTCTCCTCCAAGTACCTGATCACACACAGAGTCTCCGCATGAGGTAGTAGCCATGTCTCGTGAGTAGAGAGAGGGAGTTCGGAGAGGAGCGAGTTCACCTTATCTTCAATAGCCTTTGCTCGAGCGCTTGTCATGGGTCCAAGTGGTGTTGAGGGAGATGTAGGTACGTCCATGGGGATGAGCGAGGGATGCTCCGCATCATCTCCCCCGCCCCCCTTGTGAAAGATCCAACCTCGGATCGAAAGTTTCATCACCATGGTATAGCGCGAGGTCTTTGACGTTGAAGATGTCGCTCACGATGTACTTGTCTCGTGGGAGGTCGATCTTGTAGGCGTTGTCATTGTAGCGTGCTAGTACCTTGAAGGGTCCATCGGCTCGAGGTAGCAGTTTGGACTTGCATTCGTTGGGGAAGCGGTCCTTGCGAAGGTGTAGTCACACGAGATCGCCAATGTTGAAGATCATGGGTTGCTTGACGGCGTTGAGCTTTATCGCTAGTCGTTGTACTTGGCGCTCGATGGTGTGCCTTGCATCCTCATGCATCTTCTTGATATAGCTTGCGCGTGCACTTGCGTCGAGGTTCGTGCGCTCTTGTAGAGCAAGAGGTAGAATGTCCAAAGGGGACAACGGGTTGAAACCATAGACGACCTCGAAGTGGGACTTGCCGGTAGTCGAATGTCTTGCACGGTTGTAGGCATACTTGGTGATGGGTAGACACGCCTCCCACTCCTTGATGTGCATCTTGATCAACACGCGAAGTAGAGTGGAGAGCGTATGGTTCGTCACCTCCGTTTGGCCGTCGGTTTGAGGATGGTATGCGGATGAGAACAAGAGCTTGATTCCGAGCTTGGCGCATAGCGTCTTCCAAAAGTAACTCAAGAACTTGACATCACGGTCGGAGACGATTGTCTTTGGTACTCCATGGAGTCGCAAGATTTCCCTACAAAAGAGATTCGCAACGTGTGAAGCATCGTCTATCTTATTGCAAGGAATGAAATGTGCCATCTTAGAAAATCAGTCCACAACAACAAACACAAAATCCTTTCCATTTTGAGTTCTAGGCAAACCAAGTACAAAATCCATGCTAATGTCTTCCCAAGGTTGATAAGGAATAGGAAGAGGCATGTAAAGACCATTGAATTGAGCTTTAGACTTCGCTTTGCGACATGTAGAGCATCGATTGGTGAAGCGTGAGACATCGCGGAATATCTTGGGACAAAAGTAGTTCTTGGAGAGCGTGGCGAATGTCTTGTCGCGTCCAAAATGTCCCATGAGTCCGCCTCCATGAGCCTCTTGCAAAAGGAGCAAATGAAGAGAAGACTCGTGAATGCAAAGTTTGTTAGCTCTCATAAGATAATCATCCTTTATGTAATATTGTTCCCAAGATGTATGCATTAAACACTTAGCATAATGACTAGCAAAAGATGGGTCATTAGCATACAAGTCTTTTATGTGCTCAAAACCAATAACATTGAACTCAAGTTTAGTGACAAGCATGCATATGCGTGAAAGTGCATCCGCAACTACATTTTCCTTACCCTTAATGAACTTGATCACATAGGGGAAACATTCAATAAAGTCACTCCATTTGGCATGACGCTTGTTCAACTTAGTTTGACCTTTTAAGTACTTAAGCATTTCATGATCGGTATGTATGACAAACTCATGAGGTCTAAGATAATGTTCCCAAACATGTAGCATACGCACTAAAGCATACAATTCTTTGTCATAGATGGGATAGTTAAGTTGAGCACCGGAGAGTTTTTCACTAAAATATGCAATGGCTCGTTTTTCTTGCATCAAAACTCCGCCAATTCCGGTACCACTTGCATCACAATGAACCTCAAAAGTTTTCTCAAAGTTGGGTAAAGCAAGAATCGGAGCATGAGCAAGCAAAGACTTGAGCTCATCAAAAGCGGTGGATTGCAAAGATCCCCAAACAAAAGGAGCATTCTTCTTACTCAAGGCATGCAAAGGAGCGGCAATAGTGCTAAAATCTTTCACAAAGCAACGATAAAAACCCGCAAGATCAAGAAAGCTACACACTTGTTGGAAATTGGTTGGTTGGGGCCAAGTTTTAATTGCTTCAATTTTAGATTCATCAACATGGACACCCTTTGTTACGCCAGGATAATTAAGCTACAGTAATTCCCTGCTAATGATGCAATGTCATCATGATTACTGTTGTTAAGTTCGTGTTGGTTCGAATCCCGTCCAAATTCAAATTTGAATTAAAGTCAAAACAAAGTTCTCAAACATAAAATCTAAAATGTTCAATGTGTGGCAAATAATCTGTGGTTATTTGTCATGTTTGAAACAACCTCTTTTGGATTCCCATAGTGCCTCTGGAATTTTATTCAGTGGACCATCAGCCAATTATTTGAGCATTTCAATTTCTAAAAATAATTGAACACTCCCAATTGCTTGGAACTTTTTTTTGTACCAACCCAGGTTACTGCCTTGTATTTTTGTGCCAAGTTTTCTATTAAACAAAAATCTTGTAGTGGCTCAAATAAAATGCAAAGTAGTAAATAAATAAATAAAACAGAAAAACAAAAAGGTAAAAGGCCTATTCTACTGGGCATTATGGCCCGTCTAGCAAACAGGCCAGCCCAGTCACCTCACCCATCCCCTCCTCACGCTACAGAGGACAGGGGGGCGTGGCGGCCATCGGCCGCTGCCAACGGCACCGTGGCGGCCATCACCCAGCCGACTCCGCTTATAAGCCTCCCCCGTTGCCCCGGGTCGAAACCCTAGCACGCCGTCATCCTCTCCCCCCTCTCGCCCCCATCGGCCCCCTCCTCTTCCTCTCTAATTCGAGCTCATAAGCTCCATGGTGATTGAGCTCTTCGCTATCGTTACCGCGGCCAACGTCGACACCGTCACTCAGGAGCACGTATAGAAGGTCCTCCACGGTCGTCTTGGTCCGTTCTGGGTGCCGCTTCAAGCTGGGGCACTGCAAAGCCATCGCCATTATCGTCTTCCCCGCCTCGGCCGCCACTGCCTCGTCGTCGTCGCCATCGATCTACACCACCACGACCTCCCCGGCCGGCCTCCCCAACCACGCCTCGCGCTCGAAGTGAGGCCCTCCGCTGAAATCCCCTTTCCTCCCCTTCAATTTGAACGCCGTAGGCCGCCATCACCGTCGTGCCCGAACCCCTGCTTACGTGTACGTGTGTGCGTGTGGCTGCTGCTCCTGCGTTGTTGCTACCGCTGCTGTGCGCGCCCGCGCGTAGCCTAACCACGGCTTGTTGCTGCTCGTCAACCACGGCGGCTGCTCGTTGCTTCGTTGCTCTGCTTGCTGCTTCTGCTGCTATGCTGCTTTGGCTGCTGCTCCTCTGCTATTGTTGCCGATGCTTGCTACCGCTGAATGTTGTTGTGCTACAGCTTGCCGCTGCTATTGCCTGCTGCTCCTAGCTACCGATGCTCATTGCTGATGTCACCACTGCTTCCCACTAGCGCCGCCGCTCACCGCGGCCCGTACTTGCTAGCTGCGGCCCCGGCGCCACTCTTGCCGCATCCTGGCCATGCCACGGCCATGGCCATGTGCATGTGTTTGCTTGTGCGTGATGCACATCCACACAGTGGCACGGCTAGGCCACTGCCACAAGGGGCTAGCCCAAATTAGATTAGCTCTAATCATCAATTAGTTACGTTAAATATTTTTTAGGTTAGTTGCTAACCTATGACTAGTGGCCCCCATGCTAATTAATCTAATTAAGAATAGTTTAGGTGCTGCCTATGACATGTGGGCCACACCCTCCCCTTTTAACCAGTCATTTTGACTTGGTCGACTCGAATTATTATTAATTCCAGGAAATTTCATAAAACAATAAATATTTGAAAATTCATAAAAATTAATCGTAACTTGGATGAAAATGTTTTATACATGAAAGTTGCTTAGAACGACGAGACGAATCCGAATACGCGGTCCGTTCACCCGCCACACGTCCCTATCATAGCAAACATGCAACTTTTCCCCTCCGGTTCATCTGTCTGACAAACGTCCGGAACCGGGAATACTTTCCCGGATGTTTCCTCCTTCGCCAGTATCACCTAGCGCTGCGTTAGAACACCTCTAGCCCCGCTTTTTGTCTTGTTATGCATATGTTTGCGTGTATTTACTGTTTCTTCCCCCTCTTCTCTCCGGTAGACCCCGAGACCGCTACTGATGCCCCTGTGATCGACTACATCGACGACGAATGTCCTTCTCGTCTGAGAAACCAGGCAAGCCCCCCCTTTGATCATCTCGATATCGCCCATTCTATACTCTCATGCTTGCATTAGATTTTGCTATTGTTATTGTTTGCTCCTATTCTGATGCATAGCCTGCTTTTGTACCTTCTTATTGTTACCTACCTAATTATCCTAAATGCTTAGTATAGGTTGGCTAGTGATCCATCAGTGACCCCCACTTGTCCTTGTTGCCCCTGCTTCATCATCGACGCCTCGATCGACGTGATCGACGACCAGAGCCCGACACCTCACACCACATCACGCCCCTTTAGTTGCTCGACTTTGTAGAGCTACTGTCGAGTGCCGAGGGTGATCCCTCATAACGCACTCCTGATGATAATTTTGTAGTGTAGCTATTCGGTCGTGGTCATCGAGGGTGATTTCCTCTTTCACCATTCCCGATACGGCTCTGTCGTTCAACACCTCAAGTGTGAACCTCGAGGGTGGTCCCTCTTATGTTCACCTTGATGATTACATTGAGTGGAATCCACCGGGGTGATTCCTCGGGTTTTCCCCTTGATGTCTGGACACACAGTTACCTTGACTTTACTTGAGACCTTTGGGAAAGTCGGGCGGGCCCGAAGAGCACCTGCAAGATGGTTACGTGGCACGACCGGGCATTCTAGGCCCTTGTCGTAAGTCCACGAGACGGGGCGACGGGGTCACTTTCGATCGTGAGTCTCTGCTCGTCTCCGCAAGTAAATAATACAGTATGGTTTGGGTATTTGTTCTGAGTTGGCCTCTGGCCTTTACGCACTAACCACGCGAGAATAGATATGGGTCTCGACGTCGCAGTATCAACCGAAGCTTTGTCAGACGTCCAGTTCAGCAGTGCGGCATGGTCGGATCATGCTGGTCGTCCGAGGCGGTGCTGGTATCCACCCTGCTCGCAATGACCCAGAGTGTTGTGGGCGATGGGCCCAAGATCCCGGAGTGCTTAGGATGTAAACCGGCGGGGACCTCTCTACTGAGCCTAGGTAGGGCTGCGACGTGTTGATCTTCCGAGGGCGGGCATTGACCCCAGAAAGGTGTGTCCGGCCAGAGTGATCGAGCGTGTTGGGTAACATGGTGCACCCCTGCAGGGAAGATATATATTCGAATATCGTGTCCACGGTAATGGACGTTCAGACTTATATCCTGATATTATACAACTACAAATGGATACTTGAGATATGTGGCTCTGGGATTGCTTTCTCGCAGGGAGTCGAGGAAGGATCTCTGGGCATTAATGTTACAACATGTTTGTTAAATATTAAACTGCTATTCTTTACTCTTCTACATGCTGCAAGATGCTTGGAGCTGCTTGAAGATGCTAGTCTTTAATAGGCCCCCTCTATTCTGACATTCTGCAGTTCAGTCCACAGATACAAACCTTCCATTTGATACCAGTGTATACTTAGTATGGATCTGATGCTTGCGAGTACTTTGGATGAGTACTCACGGTTGCTTTGCTACCCCTTTTCCCCCTTCTTTCTTCTTTCTGGTTGATGCAACCAGATGGTGGATCCCTGGAGCCAGATGCCATCGCCGATAGATGCTACTACGTGGAGACCGCCGAAGACCAGGAGTAGTTAGGAGGTCCCAGGGAGGAGGCCTTGCCTCTTCGATCGTGTTGCTTTTGTGCTAGCCTTCTTAAGGCATCCTTGTTTAACTTATGTATGTACTTAGATATTGTTGCTTCCACTGACTCTTGTGTATCGAGCTTTTGTATTCGAGCCCTCGAGGCCCCTGGCTTGTAATATGAAGCTTGTATGTCTTTCTTTTGTGTTTAGAGTTGTGTTGTGATATCTTCCTGGGAGTCCCTGATCTTGATCGTACACGTTTGCGTGTATGATTAGTGTACGATTGAATCGGGGGCGTCACAAGTTGGTATCAGAGCCAACTGCCTGTAGGATCCCCCTTTCCAACTCCTTGGCCGAAGTTGAGTCTAGTATTTGAAAAATGGTTTTACTAACATGGCTGTGTGGCTTACGGGTCCACGTCGCCATCGGGTGGTATTAGGATCTTTTATTCCTCATCTATACTCTGGGAATCTGATCTCTCTTCTATTCGGGTTAAATGGTTTTGCAAACTATAACTCTAGGTTCTCGTAAATACTTCTCCCAGAGAGCCCCTTCATTCCAGATGATGGCTTGGTGCACTAGAAGATTCTGAAGATACTCTCCGATACTGTTTCGAGACCCTTGTACCCTTCGTCGTTGCAATCCCTACCACCGAAAAATCCTTATGCGTAACTACCTATGTTGTCGTTCATACCTTCATCCCTTGTTGCTCTTGTTATTACAAGATGTCCTGAAAAATCCTTCGATGTTCCGGGAATTCTTTATGCTTACTACCCTGAAGTTCCTTGCCACATGAATACCCCTACGGATAATTACTCGCGCTTGCCGAGTATCCGTTCATCCGCAGTTTTTCATGTGATTCACAAGATACTTTGGAATACCATCCGACCTTTCGATAATCCTCTCTAATTATTGCTCTGCCAATATTTATCTGCTTGCATTATGGTTACTTCCATTTGTCTAGCAATACTCATTAGCATCCTTTAACATCGTAATTTTGAGCATTTGATTCGATTCGTTTGCGATTGATCGCGATCATCAGTCCTATTTAAAATTCTCCCCTTGGTTCGGACATCACTCCGGACATGAGCTGGTGTTCGGCGAATCAAACCTTGATTGATTATCAATCTATGTCTATTCTACTTACTTGTCTTTGATCAGAGCCTCTGTGTCTGATCCCCCATTTTGGAAATATTCTTTTGCATTTGAGCTTTGAATTAGTCAGTTGTTTCTATAACCTAGCCTCTTGCATTCTTTCTTCTTTTGGTTTAGTACCGATACTCACGTCAGATCCATTGTGGACCTCCAGGTGCTTTGTTGGGTTTTATCCGACAACGTTCTTATTCAGTAACCTTGTGAGCCTTTCCCCGGATACATAATGCCTTTGGTAAATTGTATCACCTCTTTTTGTCAACCATGCTCTGCTTCCGAGCTTGAGTTATTTATTCCTAAAGTTTGTGGAATTTGTTCCTAATATGCCCCGATGGGTTGACTCTATGTCTTCCGTAAATCCGGGTGAACTCGAAAGTTATGCAGGTTATACTCTATTGGCTTTTCGCCAGGTAAAATTTCAATGCTACAACTTCTTCGAATGCGAGAAGTGAATGGAAAGTTGTACATTAGAGAAGTGGGAGTCGACCTTGAACCTTTGTGTTCATGCCCATGGACCCGATGTGGAACTTATCATGGAAGCTTCTTGTAATAGTAATAATCCCCTTGTGATAAATTCATCTTGTATCTATATTTGGCCTTTACAACCATGGTTCCGACCATATTGTTCTTCTTTGATTTCATTTCTCGGACAAGTGGGAGTACTTGTCTTCTGTAGATCATTTCACCTGTCCAACCTCTATTCTGCTATACCCTCGAGTATTACCCTCTGGTATCTCAAGAATATCACGGAACTACATAACTTCTTATGAGTTCTTCATCAACTATTATTTCTCGCCGATTCAAATTTTCTACGGGTTCTGAGTTGTTAGACACTCGAGAACACCGATAACTGGTTCAACTCTACACTTTCCTTTCCGTTGTTTCGTTTAACCTTTCTTGTAACCTAACATATCTGAGCAGTGATTATTCGCTACTTATGTAAACACCTTGGTGTACAAACTCTGTCAGTAAGAACTTGTTACTATTGTTGATGACATTACAGTAGCCACCGATGGACGAGAACTTTGCCTATTAGTCTGCCTCGTCTTAACAAATAGGAAAATGGTTCTCTTCGTCCCTCGCCCTTGGTACCAACGTTGTTGCCAACATAACTGACAGGTTGTCCTCTGACCTGCCTTGCTATCATTACCGTGCAAATGTTAGCACCCTTCCTGCTTTTAACCCAGATGGTGGGCCCATAACCCACAGTTCCATACGATCAAAACCTGACTCTCCTCTACATCCCTCTCTTTCAAAATTGTTCCCCACGCTTGGTTTCGTATGTAATTCACGAGCCACCTTCTTGTGATCTGTTCTGATATCAGATGCAATACTTATGCTCGATGCTCTGAACCCCTTTTACACTCTGTTTCAGATATTGTAAGATTTTCGATCCGCTTGAAGCTTCTTATTGCACCTTCTAGCCTTGGTCTCGATGACTTTCTTGAATTTCAACTTGAGTGGTGCCTCTAAGCCACATTCATTGAGATAGCCCCAGGTACCTATCTTGTGTTGAGCTCCGTCTTCCCGAGTCTTTCCCCCTTAGTCCACCCCTTAAATCTCGGGATGAGATTTCTTGTAGTGGAGGAGAATTGTTACACCCGGATAATTAAGCTACAGTAATTCCCTGCTAATGATGCAACGTCATCATGATTACTGTTGTTAAGTTCGTGTTGGTTCGAATCCGGTCCCAATTCAAATTTGAATTAAAGTCAAAACAAAGTTCTCAAACATAAAATCTAAAATGTTCAATGTGTGGCAAATAATCTTTGGTATTTTTCATGTTCGAAACAACCTCTTTTGGATTCCCACAGTGCCTCTGGAATTTTATTCAGTGGATCATCAGCCAATTATTTGAGCTTTTCAATTTCTAAAAATAATTGAACACTCCCAATTTCTTGGAACTTTTTTTTGTCCAACCCAGGTTATTGACTTGTATTTTTGTGCCAAGTTTTCTATTAAACAAAACTCTTCTAGTGGCTCAAATAAAATGCAAAGTAGTAAAGAAATAATAAAACAGAAAAACAAAAAGGTAAAAGGCCTATTCTACTGGGCATTATGGCCCGTCTAGCAAATAGGCCAGCCCAGTCACCTCACCCATCCCCTCCTCACGCTACAGAGGACAGGGGGCGTGGCGGCCATCGCCCGGTGGACCCTGATGAAGCCATGTACCCAGGGTAGGGTCATGGACCTATCCAAAGTACCCTCCCCAAGGACATCTCTTGAAGAAACTACCTTTCAGTCGACCTGAAAGGATTCCACTCGACGGACTCGAAGACACTCGACCATGATGCCACTCACTCGACCACCAGGAGATCTAGAGTCACTCTCCACACAAACGGTCTGTCATTAAGTAGTCTTTATGGTCATGATAGCACTTTATGTGGGCGTTACCAGTAACCCCCTGTCTTAATGTACTTTAAACCCTGCATAACTGAGGGCTAGAGAGGGCTGACGAACTCTATATAAGCCACCCCCTCCTCAATGTAAAGGGTTAGCACCCCTGTAACTCATACGCATATAATCCAGTCGACCGCCTCCGGGCTCCGAGACGTAGGGCTGTTACTTCCTCCGAGAAGGGTCCGAACTCGTAAATCTCTTGCGTATACAACTACTCCATAGCTAGGATCTTTCCTCTCCATACCTACCCCCCTTTCTACTATCAGACTTAGAACCACGATAGTTGGCGCCCACCATGGGGCCGGTGTCTTAGTGACTTATTGGAGAAGTTGCAATTTTTCCTGATCACTTTCACCATGGTTTCAGGCGGAGTTTTGGTCGAGGGCCGCGAGATCCGTCTCGGCGCACTCACGTTCATCACTGATGACTCTGCTTGGCTTCAGGAGGCTCCACTCGACATCGACGCGCTTTCGGTCTGCGGAGCGATAGACTTTCGCGCGTATGTCCATGGCGTCCTCCTGCGGCAACCGTCGACCCAGTATCGGTCGGTCATTGTGTCATCCTCCCTCCCTGCTTCCCGCCGGCGCAAACGCTCCGGTCGGTCGAGGCTTCAGCGTTGGGTGAGGCACGCGGTGGCCCGCCAGTCGGCCATCCCCCAAGTCACGGCAATCGAGCCCGACGAATATCTCTACGGCATGTTCGACCTGTCGACTGGCTCCACAGAGACTGCATCCGAGTGCGACAGCAGTGATCCAGCGGTGGAGGTCCTGATGGTCAATGGACCGCGCAGTCCTCCCGGCTTCCCACGCACCGACGGAGGCGACGGTGGAGACGACCCAGCGCAGGTCCACGAAGAGTATCAACCCGAGCCACTCACTTCGCTGCAAAGGGAAGATCTTCGCCGCCAGAACATGGATGCGCTGCATACTCCTATCGTTGGAGAAACCCCCGAGGCTCGCGCCTTAAAGGACGCGCGTTTGGCCAACTTGGCTAAGCGCACTCGACTGGAGAACCTCCAGCGAGCACTCGACGAGCGTGCACGGCAACGGGTCCCGTACTCCAGTCGACGTGATGCGGAGCATCCCACGGTCATCCCCATGTACACTCCGACTACTCTCCAAACCCCAAAAGGACTGATGACGAGACCTCAACGATACGCCATTGGACTCAAGGTGAACTCGCTCCTTTCCGAACCGTCACTTTCCACATGTGAGACCTGGCTACTACCTCATGCATGGACCTTGCATACACTCAGGTACAACCAAGACGACCATGGAGGATCCAAGGACCAAGGCCATGCAGGGAAGAGGAGAAGGAAGAAGAAGCAGGGACAAGCTTCTGGAAAGCCCGGACCTTCCGGCCTGCCCAGAACTTCCGGCCTGCCCAGAACCTCCAGCCCCCGGAGTCCAGACCAGCCCCGAGCGCGCCAACTCTCTGGTTATCCCGGAACCTGCCCGGAACTTCCGAAGACCGGAACTTCCGGCCTGCCTGCGTGCAAAGACTCTGACCAAGGGCCCATGTATCCCCCCTCTCACTTACCCCTTCGTGGGCTAGCACTATATATACTCCCCCACCTCCTCCTAGTTAGAGTTAGCATTGGATTAGCTCATATTTGTGTGAGAGCCTTTGCTCATCCACTTGGATACTTATCCTCGGAGTTCACGACCTCTTCGGAGAAGATCCCCCAAGCGGATTCAAGACCCCTTCTAGGGAAGAACATCAAGGCCTCCTCGCGGAGAATAACGGTTCCTTTGTATCCTTAACTTTGTTGATCTTGAGACTTGTGCTACCTTATGTGTGTGATGATCTAGCACTTGTGTGATTGATTCCTTGTCGGTTTAGTGATTCTCTCTCGTTTTCCCCGTGTTTCCCCTTTGTGCTTCCGCGTGTTCTTCGCGATTCCCCGTAGGATCCACTCCAAGCGTGAAAGATCGACACTATAGGGTTCCACCCTACATCATCTTGGTATCATGAGCCACGTTGATCACGTTTTTGGAGCCCCTACCCCTCTTTTTCTAGCTTGATTTTGTTGATTTCGCCCTAAATCCGAAAATCCACACCAAAAATAGCCCCCAATTTTTTTTTGTGATTTGTTGGTTTTGATGATGTTTTGTTGATTTTGATCCATGGATTCGTTGTGTTATGAGTGGATCTAGCATTCCCCTTCTTTTCCCCCATTTCCATCCACGAAATCTCCCCAATTTTGACCTTGGAATTCGAGTTTTTCCGACCCCGTTCTCAGATCTGGAATTTAGGGTTCGTCCCGGACGAAATTCCACGACCCCCGGAACTTCCGGCCTCCCCCGGAACTTCCGTTCCCGGGAACTTCCGTCCTTACTCGGAACTTCCGGGCTAAACAGAGAGTTTACCCAAAGTCCCCGGCACTTTTTCCGCGACCCCCGGAACTTCCGGCCACCCCCGGAACTTCCGGAGCCCGGAACTTCCGGCCCTAACCCCGGAACTTCCGGCCTAACCAGAAAGTTTCCCCGAAATTTCAGCATCAACCTCTTTCACCTTTTTCATCATAACTTTTCGCTCCGAACTCCGATTTGAGTGTGCTTTGGCTCGTTTTGAAGCTATCAACGTGCCCGAAGTCCTTACATTGGTTTCACCACCATTTGACTCCATCAAATTTTTGAAACTTTGGCATCTTTGCCTAGGCCTTCCACCATAACATCCACATAGCCACCACCGACTTCCGCAACCTAACACATGTTGGTCCCCATAGCATTTGAGGTTGTTTGAGTAGTGACTTGAGTCTCCTAAGGTGTTTAGGCTACTTAGGGACGGTTGCTTCTTCCTCAACCACCACCATAACTTCTGCGTAGGCTTGCCCACCAAACACTTAAGCCACCCCCAACTTAACCCAATAGTTGTTTGAGCTTCTTTGAGTTGTGGCTTGTGTCTCCTAAGGTGTTTCGGGTACTTAGGGACGGCAACTTCAACTCCGACACGTTTATAGCCCATCATCCCACTTCCGTTTTGCCAAGTGCAAACCACCACCGCATTCCCGCTACCACCATTTGACATTTGACATTTGAGATTTTGAGTTCGCGTTTTTTCCGTTTCCTAAGGTGTTTCGGCTACTTTGGGACGAGACTCCATCATCTTGGTTTCTACATCAAGAACACCGCCACTCATCATCGCCGGATGGTAACCTCCATATCATCTTGGTATCGTGGTATCCCTCCTTTGTATATTCCCCTTGCCATTGCATTGTTAACCCCTAGCCCATTTTGCGTTACTTGCCTATCGAGACTAGCCATTTGAGTATTGCCGGCAACGTTACTTGTGCACATTAGTGGTCATACTTCCCATAGCATACATACCATATCATCGTGGTGCATATCTTGGTATCATATCGTGTGTCACAAGTTTTTCCCCGCATATACACAATTGCTATCTTGGTTTGTGCATTGTGCAAAAGTGGTAATAGAAAAAAAAGAAAAAGAAATAAAGCTTTTAAGCAAAAGAGAGAGAGCAAAGAAGCTTGTAAGCAAGTGCCATAGCATCATTCCACATTGCATATAAGATTGTCATATCCGATCATCTTGGATCATCTTGAGAGAAATACCGGGAACCATACATACATAGCATACTTGGGATAAAAGTTGCTACATTTTGCATCTTATAGGTTGTGCACAAGTGTCGTATCCGCCTATTGAGCAATCGTGCTAGCGTCTCTCTTGAGTTGTGCAACATGGGCGTTTTCCATGGATTCCACATTTTGTGCTCATTCCTTGGTTGCACGACCCCATTTATCTATCTGTGTGTGTGTTTCCGTGTGCCACATATTGCTATTGATCTACTTGTTTCATTTGCGAATTTGTGAATCTCTTTCAACATTATTGACTCTTGCTAACATTTTGCATTGCATTTTTGTGCCACTATCCTCACCGAGCTCCACCATAAGCTTTACTTGTGTAGGTGTGAGAACCGACAAGAATTGGTACCAAAAGTGCTATTTCATTGTCCGCATTTGAGTGAACTTGATTCATTGTCAAGATCGGTCAAGGTACATTGGTATAAGTTCTTCTCTTTCTCCCACTCATATTTGCTCGAGTCTTGTGATGGATAGGCAAGGCATTTCCTCTCCGGTCCTCGACAAAAACAACGGCGTGAACAACTACATCACCAAAGCGTCTATCTTCGATCTACAACGACAAGTGCAAGGCGCACAATCAAGATTGCGAGAGCGCATCGAGAACATCTCCATCGACATTCATCACTCCGAAGCAAGGAAAAGGGACTACATCGACAAGAAGCTTGCCGCACATAAAGAGGAGGAAGATGCAAGGATGGAGGAGATTCGGACCTTGCTCAAGTCTACTTCCACTTCATCATCTTCAAGACGGCGACATTCAAGCCACAAGTCTTCAGAGCGCAAACAAGATGCAAGCGCAGGTCGTCCAAGTCAACATCTACATGGCGACCACCATCACATTCGTGATCAACATAGTCATGAAGGACAAGTCACCTCCAAGCATCATGCGCACGACGACGACGAATGCCAACGAGCTCAAGCACGACAACGACATCATCATCATGAAGATGCACCACAAGCGCAAGTGCACAAGTCCCAACAAGCCCTACTTCACGCCAAGTCCAAGCTTCATGAGCAAAAGAGAAGACCGCGAGACGCGCACCACCAAGACGGTGCTACGGCTACAACAACCACTTCGGCATCTTTGCCAAGTGCTATCAAGGCATCTTCGCCTTTGGACGTACGGCATCTTTGCCTACTTCCCACGTGTATGCCTACATCGACTTCATCAAGTCCAAGGCGACCACCTACAAGCGAGGGCGACACTTCCATCTTCGGAAGCCCCTCAAGGAAGATGGCCGAGCATGGGAAACTCCCTTCGGTCATGGAGACGAGCTATGAGGTGCCACACCATATGGGCCTCCAACACCAAGACGGCGATAAGACGGTCGAGCAAGGGCCATCCCCTTCGACCATGGCGACGAGCGTGAACCTCTTCAACAACATGAAGACGACGCCCACATTGGACTCCTCCTCTGAGTCAAGCTACGCGACCGCGCATGGAGACATTTGCACCAACATCTCTCCGACACCCACATATGAAGTGATGCCCCAAGTGCCATGTGAGGAGAGCCACCACCACATGAGTGACATGAGTGACTCCACCATATGTGACATTGAGAGCATTTCCTATGAGAGGATGAGTGTGACCACCACTAGCCTCACACATGAGAGCATGCCACACATCCTATGTGAGGTTGAGCGCGATTTGAGTGACTCCACCAACCATATGAGTGAGAGTATCGTTGAGGGAGTGAGTGAGTCACAACACTTAGAGAGTGAGGTAGTTGACACGGCATGTGAGGCCACTATGATTTCTAACGACTTAACCTCTACTCCTAGTGTGTTTTCTCCTTTGGTGCTAGGTCTCCTACATGACGACATGCCTATCCTTGTCGAGTCCATCCCTCCAATTGGAAAACTGATGGCCATGGTGGACGATGATGTACCCCCCACATGGTTCCATCAAGATGAAGATGACAACGAGACGATCTTCAACACCTCACCTACAACACATGAGCGACGCTCCAATGGTAACATAGGTGATGGTGCTTCTCTCGTCCCACTAGTGGACTCTCTTGACATCGATTGCTCCCATGATGTTGACCCACCTATTACCATGCTTCATGCTAGTGAAACTTCTTCATGCCTTGACTTACCTATTTATGATGAATATGATGATGAGCATGTTGAGTTGCCTAGTTGTGATGCTATGCTCCATAGGATATCATGTGAAAATTCTTTTGGTCACATCATGTTTGACAACCCTTTGAACTTGTCATATGCTATGAGTGAGATCTCCCATATTGCCTCATTTCAATCTCAACATAGTAACTATGCATGCCCCATTAAAATCAATCCTATTTGCACTTATGGCATAGATGATGAGATGATGGTCATTGGCTTTTGCTTCTCTTATGATGATATTGCCATGCTTCCTTTACATGATTTGCACAATTCATCTACTATGCCATGCCATGATCACATTGAACCAAATATGCATTGTTTTGAATGCTGTCAATATTCTCCACGTGGTGTTTCTACTCTTGCTCATGAGGAGACCCCCATAGTTTCCTCATACATATTAGGAGATCTTGATGCATTTCATACTTTGCATGATTCTCATAATAGTGTACACCATATGCATTCCATGAATAACAATGCTCTAGATATTTCTCATGATGCATTACACAATTCGAGTCTCCATTATGCCATGCATAACAACAAACCTATCATGATGGGGTACATGTTTTATATCGCGCATCTCATTTATTTGAACATTGGATATTTTGTGCTAACCGGCACAAGCACGTGCGCATCATAATGGATGATGTGTACATATACCATGCACACACAATTTTTCCTTTGTCTTTGTTTTGTGTAGGTACTCATGTATACTCGTCAACCTCTCAATCCCAAGAGTTGACGAAATGAGCTCTTGAGAGCAACGATGCTTTGGGATCCCGTGGACTATCCTTACCACCATTCCCTTCGCGCAAGGACTACGCGCATCTCTTCAACTTGGCTCTCACACGGCTATGGGCTATATACCATTTGTCCCCTTATGCTCATTTTATCGTGTTCACTTTGCATGTTATACTTGCTTCTATACCTTTGCCATGCAATTGTGACCCTTGCTTGCATCTACCCATGATTGACCCTATGTGTATTTGCATGCTTGGCAGAGATCCTTGTTGCTTTTGCCATGTTTATCATGTGCCCCATGCTATTGATGCTTGTTGTGTTGGGAGAGTCATGATGCCCCATTGCTATTTACATATGGCCTCTCTCCACTACATTGATGATATTTTGCTCATATCTTGCTTTCATGCTTGTGCTATGTCATGTGACTTATTCACGCCCACTATTTGCACACATGACATGATTGCCATGATTCCCTCTAGTATGTTGCATCTTCGCACTACTAGCTGGCTTAACTTGATTGCTATGATTGCTTGCTATGTTGCATCACCCATGTTCCACTATTACTTGCTTTCTTGGGTTGATGACATATATGCTCATGCCTCTCACATGATATATCTTGATCATTGTCTCTTGTGCCCATTAGTTGCCTCTCTCATATCCACTTGTATTGAGTGCAACCATACTATGCTTCTTGATATTGGAGACTTTGACACTTTACTTGTGATGCATGCTTGTTTGATTGAGCCTCTTGTATTTGGTTGTTCTTGCATCCTACGCCTCCATACTATGGAATGTTCCTTTGTACTTTCTTGTGATGAGCATGATGCATACACTTGTTGGGTATCTTACCACACGAATGATAGGTTTTACATTTCCGCTAACCTCATTTGTTTTTCCGAGTGTTTATCATGTTCTTTCATTTTGGAGGATTCACAAGGCGGTGCCGTTATGCGACATATTAGCTATGTGAAGGCATACATGATGTACGACTCCAACATCTTTGGGAACTTTCTTGAGGTGAACTCCTTCCCTTTGAGCCATCCTCAAATACGCATATTGGATGGGTCATTCTTTCATTGTTGTTTCCTTCTTGTTATCTACATGATATATCTCACGAACGGAGGAGCGACATTGGAAATTGGCTCTATGGACCTTTACATTGAGGAGCGCTCGGACTTCTTGGATGCACCTTCGGATTTCCACTCATGCCACGTCATCGAGCATTGGTACATCAACACTCCTTTGACACATTTCACTCACACCTACATATTTGTTGATTGTGCTCCCACATGTCATGCTCGATGGACATATCATACTTACCACAAGTTTGCACCTCATGCATGGATTGACTCACATTATGATTGCCTTGTTGCATCTTCTATTCCCATGTCATCCATGATATATGAGCTTGTGCATTTCCTTAGCAAATTTCTTGTGATCTACCTTGATGGCATATTCATACATCATGACCATATTGTCGACCATCAATTGCATGATAATATCCACATGTTGAGCATCCATTGCCATGTTCATGCATTTGATAAACCATCCCATTATGACATCATTTTGCACCGTGGTTGCATTGCTCATACTCATAACACAATTGTGTGCACAATGATTGCATTTGTTCCCATGAATGCTTTGCATACCATTCTAGATCATCTTCATAAGCTTCATGCGCTTTGTCACGCACTATCCCTTCGCATGGACTCACGCTTAATTGATGGACATTTTGTGTGCGCTTTTTTGTGTCACGCACTATCCCTTCGCACTTCCGGCCCCCCGGACCTTCCGGCCTTCCCGGAACCTCTGGCCCCCGGAGTCCAGACCAGCCCCGAGCGCGCCAACTCTCTGGTTATCCCGGAACCCGGCCGGAACCTGCCTGGAACTTCTGGAGCCCGGAACTTCCGGCCCTGCCCGGAACTTCCGACCTGCCTGCGTGCAAAGACTCAGACCAAGGGCCCATGTATCCCCCCTCTCACTTACCCCTTCGTGGGCTAGCACTATATATACTCCCCCACCTCCTCCTAGTTAGAGTTAGCATTGGATTAGCTCATATTTGTGTGAGAACCTTTGCTCATCCACTTGGATACTTCTCCTCGGAGTTCACGACCTCTTCGGAGAAGATCCCCCAAGCGGATTCAAGACCCCTTCTAGGGAAGAACATCAAGGCCTCCTCGTGGAGAAGAACGGTTCCTTTGTATCCTTACCTTTGTTGATCTTGAACCTTGTGCTACCTTATGTGTGTGATGATCTAGCACTTGTGTGATTGATTCCTTGTCGGTTTAGTGATTCTCTCTCGTTTTCCCCGTGTTTCCCCTTTGTGCTTTCGCGTGTTCTTCGTGCTTCCCCGTAGGATCCACTCCAAACGTGAAAGATCGACGCTATAGGGTTCCACCCTACATCACGACGTCAACTCTTTCCACCACCAACTTAGGTATATCGAACTCCGATTCAGAATTTAGCAGCTGCAGCCCGTATAGCAGAGTCAATTTAGCCTTCCCAGTCAGAGGCTGGCAGAGGCTTGATGCAGATCAGAGATTTGCTCCGGGCAGCAGGAGATCAAAATTCAGCCGTATCACAGTCGCGGAACAGGATTCACAGCAGATCTGTCGCTGCGAATTTAGTCCAGTCGGCCCATAGCCCTAGATCGCCCCCGAGGCGTGAGGGACGTGGAGGTCGGCGTGATCTGTATGATGACCGATTCGATCGTGATGATTGGCGTCGAGTGCCCACTCCACCCCCAAGAGGTGGGTCGTACGCTCCTCGACAGCAAGATGACAGACGCCAGCACAGTGTTGGGCGAAGGGTTCCAGTCGACCCCAGAGAACCAGGCTTTGATGCGAGATCCATCATCGTTCAAGGTTTGGTCGATCGAAACAGAGCTCACCGGGAAGGCCATGACCGAGATGTGCCCACTAGCAGCAGAGTTCACGTCTCAGGACCAGAGTGTTTTAGCAGAGCCATCAGGGCCGTGGTGATTCCTCCCAATTTCAGATTGGCGACTGGAGTCAGTAAGTTCATCGGCGAGTCCAAGCCCGATACTTGGCTTGAAGTCTACCGAGTGGCTGTTCAGATTGGCGGAAGCAATGATGAGGTAGCCATGAAACACCTGCCTCTTATGTTGGAAGGCTCAACCAGAGCGTGGCTGAATCAGTTGGCACCTAGCAGCATTTACACTTGGGAAGATCTCGCCCGAGTGTTTGTTAGGACATTTGAAGGAACTTGCAAGCGATCAGCAGGGTTGACAGAGCTGCAGGTTTGTGTGCAAAAGTCAAATGAGACTCTGAGGGATTACATCCAGAGGTGGATCACATTGCATCACACCGTGGAAAATGTATCTGATCACCAAGCAGTCTGTGCCTTCAAAGAAGGCGTTAAGAACAGGGTGTTAAGTTTGAAATTCGGTCGGACCGGAGACATGACCCTGAGTCGGATGATGGAGATTGCCACCAAGTATGCCAACGGTGAAGAAGAAGACCGACTTGGGAGTGGCAAGTACAAGCCAACCACTCATGAAACTGGGGGAGGGAACTCCAGTCGGAAACAGAAGCGGAAAGCCGAGCTAGCTGCTCCTGGAGAAGCCTTGGCCGTGGCTCAAGGAAATTTTAAAGGGAAGCCCAAAGCTCCTTGGAACCCTAAGAAGGTGAAAGACAAGGAGGGAAATGACGTGATGGATTTGCCATGCCACATCCACACGAAGAAAGATGAGGAGGGTAATTTCATTTACCCGAAGCATACCACTCGACAGTGTTGGCTCTTGATACAACAATTCCAAGGGAAACAACCCAAAGATAAGGAAAAGGAGTCGGACAAAATTGAGGACAAGGGGGATAGTGCTGAGGAATATCCCCAGGTGAATTCCTCTCTGGTGATTTTTGCTGACGTTGAGAGCAAAAGTCGATTGGAAGTTATCAACCGAGAAGTGAATATGGTTGCTCCGGAGACTCCCAATTATCTGAAATGGTCTCAGAATGCCATCACCTTCGACCAGTCCGGTCACCCGACACACATAGCCACCCCTGGGAGGCAAGCTCTGGTGGTCGACCCAGTCGTCGAAGGCACTCGACTGACTAAAGTGTTGATGGATGGTGGCAGTAGCTTGAATATATTGTATGCAGAGACACTGAAAGGGATGGGCATTCCGATGTCCAGACTCAGTACCAGCAACATGAGTTTCTATGGAGTCGTTCCTGGCAAGAAGGCTGCGTCACTTGGCCAGATTGCTCTTGATGTGGTTTTTGGAGATTCCAAACATTTCCACAAAGAAAAGTTGACATTTGAGGTTGTGGATTTCCAGAGTGCCTATCATGCTATTTTGGGCAGGCCAGCTTACGCATGTTTTATGGCTCGACCATGTTACGTGTACCTCAAATTGAAGATGCCTGGCCCCAAAGGTGTGATCACTATTACTGGTAATCGCAAGAAGGCGGAAGAGTGCTTTCAGAAAGGATCAAAGATTGCCGATGCTCAGATGGTAGCAGAAGAGTGGCAGGAACACCAGAAAAATGCAGACCCGAGTGATTTGTTGCGAGCTAAGAAGCCTGCTACAAAATCAGCGTTTCAATCGTCCGGTGAGACAAAGCCAGTTCACATCCACCCGACCGACCCCAACACTGCTCCGACTAATATCTCCACAACACTCGACTCCAAATAGGAAGAAGCGCTCATCCAGTTCCTCCGTGAGAACTGGGACATCTTTGCATGGAAACCTTCTGACATGCCAGGTGTGCCCAGGGGGCTGGCTGAGCACCGTCTGCGAGTCATCTCAAAGGCGAAACCTATCCAGGAACATGTGCGGCGGTCCGCCGTCCAGAAAAGGAAAGCCATTGGCGAAGAGGTGGCTCGGCTCTTAGCAGCAGAGTTTATCCGAGAGATCTACCACTCCGAGTGGCTCGCCAATGTACTCATGGTCCCCAAGAAGGACAAGTCACTTCGCATGTGCATGTACATATCAATCGGGCCTGCCTGAAGGATCATTTTGCTCTCCCCCGCATCGACCAAATAGTCAACTCGATTGCGGGATGTGAGCGACTGTCTTTTTTAGACGCCTATTCCGGGTACCATCAGATCCGTCTGTATGGACCCGGTGAGATTAAAACAACTTTCATCACCCCATTCGGGTGCTTCTATTATGTCACCATGCCATTCGGCCTCAAAAATGCCGGAGCCACGTTCATGAGGATGATTCAGAAGTGTTTACTCACTCAAATCAGTCGAAATGTAGAAGCGTACATGGATGATATTGTGGTCAAGTCACGCAAAGGTTCCGACACGCTGACTGACCTTGCTGAAACATTTGCCAACCTTAGGAGGTATGATATCAAGCTTAATCCATCAAAGTGCACATTCGGAGTTCCTGGCGGAAAGTTACTCGGTTTTCTTGTTTCCGAACGAGGAATCGACGCAAATCAGAGAAAGTGGGCACAATACTCCGAATGAAAAGACCTGTGCATGTGCACGATGTTCAGAAGCTTACTGGTTGCTTGGCCGCTTTAAGTCGATTCATCTCTCGTCTCGGTGAAAAGCCATTGCCTCTTTACCGACCGATGAAGAAGTCAGACAAGTTCGAGTGGACTCCTGAAGCTGATGCGGCGTTTGCAGAGCTAAAAGCCCTGCTCTCCACCCTGCCAGTGCTTGCTGCCTCGATCAGCAAAGAGCCTTTGCTGGTTTACATTGCAGCCACAGGACAAGTTGTCAGTATAGTACTTACGGTCGAGCGGGAAGAAGAAGGAAAAGCCTTTAAAGTTCAGCGCCCAGTATATTATATTTCTGAAGTTCTGACCCCGTCAAAGCAAATATATCCTCATTATCAGAAGCTTGTATATGGGATCTATATGACCACAAAGAAAGTTGCTCACTACTTCTCTGACCATACCATCACAGTCGTCAGCGATGCCCCATTGTCAGAGATTCTGCACAACAGAGATGCAACTGGTCGAGTGGCAAAATGGGCGATTGAACTCCTTCCCCTGGATATCCGATTTGAGGCAAAGAAAGCTATCAAGTCCCAAGCAATAGCAGATTTCCTCGCCGAGTGGACTGAATAGCAACTGCCGACTCAAGTTCACTCGGAGCACTGGACCATGTTCTTTGATGGCTCTAAGATGCTAAATGGTTCTGGTGCCGGGGTAGTGTTGGTTTCCCCCCGAGGAGACAAGCTCATATATGTACTCCAGATTCACTTTGATTCCTCCAACAACGAAGCAGAATACAAAGCACTTTTGTATGTGTTGCGTATGGCCATTTCACTCGGCGTCCATCGCCTCATGGTCTACGACGACTCAGATTTGGTGGTTAACCAAGTGATGAAGGAGTGGGACGTCAGAAGCCCAGCTATGACTGGTTACTGCAACGCGGTAAGAAAGCTGGAGAAGAAATTCGAGGGGTTAGAGCTTCATCATATACCCCGACTGAAGAATCAAGCAGCCGATGATTTGGCAAAGATAGGTTCCAAGAGAGAGGTTATTCCCAGTGGTGTGTTTTTGGAACATATCCACACGCCGTCGGTTCAAGAGGACCCTTTCACCGAAGAAACCCTGCAGCCAAAAAGTGCCACGGATCCGACTGAAGTCGAGGTCCCAGCCGTGGTCGACCTGATCATGGAAGTTTTGGTTATCACTCCCGACTGGACAGCGCCTTACATCACATATATCTTAAGGAAAGAGCTCCCAGAGAATGAAGAAGAGGCTCGACAGATCGTCCGTCAATCCAAGGCCTTTACTGTCATGAAGGGACAGTTGTATAGAGAAAGCGCGACTAGAGCTAGTCAGAAGTGCATAACGCCAGAAGAGGGTCGGATAATTCTCAACGACATCCACTCGGGGACCTGTGGCCATCATGCGTCCTCTCGGACTATTGTGGCTAAAGCATACCGAGCGGGTTTTTACTGGCCCAGAGCAAATGAAATGGCGAAAGAGATATTCGACAAGTGTGAAGGATGTCAGTTCTACTCCAATATGTCGCACAAGCCCGCCTCAGCCTTGAAGACCATTCCAATTGTCTGGCCCTTCGTTGTTTGGGGGTTAGATATGGTTGGGCCACTAAGAACTGGCAGGAGCGGCTTCACCCATGTACTAGTGGCAGTCGACAAGTTCACCAAGTGGATCGAAGCCAAGCCTATTAAAAATCTTGATGCCGGCACTGCCATCAGCTTCATCAGAGAATTGATATTCAGATATGGAGTCCCGCATAGCATCATCACCGATAATGGGTCGAACTTCGATTCTGACTAATTCAAAGCCTTCTGCACTTCTCAAGGCACACAAGTCGAGTACGCTTTAGTCGCCCACCCCCAGTCGAATGGACAAGCAGAAAGAGCCAACGGCCTAATTCTCAAAGGACTGAAACCCCGTTTGATGCGCGACCTCAAACACGCAGCAGGCGCATGGGTCGACGAACTTCCATCAGTTCTTTGGGGATTGAGGACTACTCCAAATTGGTCGACTGGGAGAACTCCATTCTTTCTGGTCTATGGAGCTGAAGCGGTTCTGCCGAGTGATCTGCTTCACAATGCACCGCGAGTCGAGCTCTACTCTGAAGTTGAAGCAGAGCAAGCCCGGCAGGACGCAGTCGACCTTTTGGAAGAAGAAAGAGAGATGGCCATGATCCGATCGACCATCTATCAGCAAGATTTGCATCGATTCTACGCCAGAAATGTGAAGAGTCGGGCCTTCCAAGAAGGAGACTTGGTCCTCCGAGTGGACCAACAGAAGCCGCACAAACTTGCCCCTACTTGGGAAGGTCCTTTCATTGTCACCAAAGTTCTCCACAACGGAGCATATCGTCTTTACAATGTCGGTCGCCAGGTTGATGAGCCACAAGCTTGGAATGCGGACCTGCTCCGCCCCTTTTACACTTAAAGTACTCACTCGGATGAGTTGTAATAAAAAGTTCTTATGTAGTTTATTTATCAAAGACAAGAGTGTTATAATTTTTCCAGTGATTGTTGTTACTTTTGTTTACATGTGTGTCCCCCAGTGGGTGGCTTAGCTACGAATCCGTTTCGCCTAAGTTTGTAAAAAACAATCCTTGCCGAGTGGCGAGCCTGTCTCCCACTCGGGGGCTTAGCTGCGAATCTGTTTCGCCTAAGTACTTTCAAATCCTTGCCGAGTGGCGAGCCTATCTCCCACTCGGAGGCTTAGCTGCAGTCCAAGTACTCGCCTAACTTTAACAAAATCCTACCGAGTGGTGAGCCAGCCTCCCACTCGGAGGCTTAGCTGCAGTCCAAGTAATTGCCTAAGTATCTAAAAATCCTACCGAGTGGAGAGAAAACCTCCCACTCGGGGGCTTAGCTGCAGCCTAGTGCTCGCCTAAGTACTTAATAAAATGTGCGCTCCGCAAGGAAGACGAGGTGCAGGTCAACTGTTGCCTTCTCCTTCTGAGCTACGCCACAAATACAATGTGCGCCCCGCAAGGAGGGCGACGTGCAGGTCGACTGTTACCTTCTCCTTCAGAGGTACGCCACAAAAAAATCCTACCAAGTGGACAGCAAACCTCCCACTCGGGGGCTTAGCTGTAGCCCAGTGCTCGCCTAAGTTTTTGAAAATCCTACTGAGTGGAGAGCAAACCTCCCACTCGGGGGATTAGCTGTAGCCCAGTGCTCGCCTAAGTTTTTGAAAATCCTACCGACTAGAGAGCAAACCTCCCACTCGGAGGCTTAGCTGCAGCCCAGTGCTCACCTAAGTTTTTGAAAATCCTACTGAGTGGAGAGCAAACCTCCCACTCGGAGGCTTAGCTGCAGCCCAGTGCTCGCCTAAGTTTTTGAAAATCCTACCGAGTGGAGAGCAAACCTCCCACTCGGAGGCTTAGCTGCAGCCCAGTGCTCGCCTAAGTTTTTGAAAATCCTACCGAGTGGAGAACAAACCTCCCACTCGGAGGCTTAGCTGCAGCCCAGTGCTCGCCTAAGTTTTTGAAAATCCTACCGAGTGGAGAGCAAACCTCCCACTCGGGGGCTTAGCTGCAGCCCAGTGCTCGCCTAAGTTTGAAATCCATTTCGACTCACAAGGACGACGAGGTGCAGGTCGACTGATACCTTCTCCTTCTGAGCTTCACCACAAATACAATGTGCGCTATGTCCCAACCCACAAGGATGCAGGTCGACTGCAACCTGTACCCCAACCTGCAAGAGTACGTCACCAACACTAAAATATATACCGAGTGAAGAGCAATGTTCACTCGAAAGCAGATGCAAACATATTCAACGGAAAAACCAAGTTCAGATATCATCCGACGGATCCAGAAGTACTCAGGCATCGAGCCTGTTAAGGTTTATCGGTTACATAAACCACTCGGCATTCTGAGGCAAATTTAAGGCATCAAGCATAGAAGTTTTTTACTCCTGCGGTGGAGGACTGGAAGGCGCGACAAACTTGTCCAGGTCGATTCCATCTGCAATCCAAGTGGCAGCAGCAATGAAGGTCTCCATGAAAGATCGGAAACCATGCTTCTTGGTATTGGCCACCTTGAGGGAAGCCAGCTTGTCCTCTCGCGCGTCCTTGCGGTGAACCCGAACTAGAGACAGAGCAACATCAGCACCACACCTGGCAGAAGACTTCTTCCATTCTTGCACTCGACTTGGAACTTCGTTCAGTCGAGTCATCAGAGACTCAAGGTCATTCTGAAGTGTTTCCCCCGGCCAGAGTGATGTGTCGATGTGCGAGGTTGCAACCTTCAGCCTAGCAAGATATTCGACCACAGCAGCAACACAAGACTCCAGTCGGAGCACGTTCATGGCAGCTTCATCCTTCACAGGAGAGTTGATGGGGTCCAAGCCCGTCTCCACTCGACTAGTCTCCTCTTCAAAGTTTTGGCAGAATTCTGTAAACACAACCCAAAGATAAGCTAGAAGTACTACAATGAGTCAATGATTGCAAGTCAGTCGGATATAAGGGATTACCTTCGAGCATGGGGAATGACTTCTTGGCGAGCCCTCCCAAACAAGCCTCTAAGTCGTTCTTCTTTCCCACCAGTTCGCTAGCCTTGTCACTCAGGGCTATCTTGTCATTCTTCAGTCGACTGACCTCCTTGTTGGCCGCATTGAGAGCAGCTTTCAGATTGGTATTCTCCTCTTCAAGTTTTGTGATTGAAGCCAACTTTTCTTCTGCGAGTTTCGTCTTGTCCGAAGCCGCTTTCTGCGCCTCGGTGAGGTTAAGGTCCGTCTTCTTCAGAGCATCCTTCAGTTTATCTACAAAATGACAGTGAGATCAGACTCAGGAATGGACAAAAAATAAGGGCAATCGTCAAGGTTCTCACCAAACATACCTTTTGCCTCCTTCGTCTTCGTGAATTTCCCCTGGACAAGCTTCAGATCAAGTTTGAGCTGGATATGCTTGTTCTCCAACTCAGTATAACGAGCCACAAGCTCGCAAGATTTCTGTGAAAGATCAGTCAACAAACATCAAAAATAGATCACTTCCGAGTGACTAAAAGGAAAAATCATAGCATTTCTAAGACTACAGCCGAATCAAAATATTCAACAGTAGTGTCGGGGACTACACCCAGTGGGTGCACTCAGCAAGCCCCCACTGGTTCTACCGGCTTAGATCAATCAGTCGACCGAAAGAGACAAAAAGGTTATGATCCCAAATCATAGCTAACTGCCAGCAGTCAGCCACAGTTTCAAAAAAAAGTTCTTCAGACCATAGTCGACTGCCAGCAGTCGACCACGGTCTCGGGGACTACACCCAGTGGGTGCACTCAGCGTGCCCCCACTGGTTCCATGATTCCATTCGACCAGACCAAGTGGAAAAAGTAAAGAGAAAAAGTTCAAGGTATAAAGACTATAGTCGACTGCCATCAGTCCACCATAGTCTCGGGGACTACACCCAGTGGGTGCACTCAGTGTGCCCCCACCAGTCCAGCTATTCAGTCGACACACCCAGTGGGTGTACAGATTCTAAGATCTTCAGAAAGAAAAGTTTTCAGGTACCATATCCTAACAGAAGAGGCAGTGATCAACTAACCTGGACATTGCTCTAAAGGGCTGAGCTTGCATCATAAGATGCTTGGCTGGCGTCTCGGATCGCCTTCACCTGCTCCATCATGACCCCCGCCTGGCGTATAGCTTCCTTGGCAGCACCTGCTTGGTCTTCTGGGACGTGGTGTGTGGAGAAGAGGGAAGGCGGATCAGCACTCGACGACAAAGGGCGGGCACTCGTCAGCGGCACCGCAAAGGACACGGTAGCCCGAGTGACGTTGCCTCCCTCCGGAACCAGCATCTCAGGCGCTGATACAACCTGAGCAGTCTTGCCGGCAGACGTCTTCCTGTTCCTCCTTTGCCTCAGCAGCTCCTCATCGTCATCATCGGGGAGATCGATGACATGAGGTGGGGCTACAAGAAAGATTCAAAGTTAAAAATGAAGATCCAATCGACTTAAAGTGAAACCACAGAGATCATACCAAGGTTGGAGGTAGCAACATCTTCCATTTCATGGTCCTCGTTCCTGGCTGAGGTCTCGGAGGTAGCGGCACTGCAGATTCCAGAAATCAGCCAGTTAGCTAACGAGTCGACCAAGAGTTTACTCATGCCAAACGAGAAAACACAAGTTCTACTATTACCCGGAAATAGTAGGGATCGCCATCCTCATCTTCGGCAGGGCTTTCGTCGGCTTTGACGGTGCCGCTCGGGGTTGCTTCGACGCTTTCTCAGTCGGCGCCGGAGAGGTCGTCCGAGGATGTTTAGTCGACTGCCCAGCGGGCACAGTCGCTTTGCCACGCTCGACTGCAGGGTCATGGGCAAGCTTGGATCGCCTTTCAGTGCGAGGAGGGTCGACCTCTTCCTCCTCTTCCTCCTCAACCTCTTCACCAGAATCATCGTCTTCTTCATCCTCCTCACCGTCAGATTGCCACTCCTCTTGACTTTGACCTCCACTCCCCTCCTCCTCCTCGACCTGTTCTTGCGCCCCATTGGGCATCGAGTACATCTTGGTAGTGACCTGGAAGTGAACAAACAAGACAAGAATCAGTCGACTGAATTCTAACAACATGGAATAAAGGAAGCTGGATCAGAGTTGGGGGTACAGAATTGGACCTTGTGTGGCTGGTATGAATGGTCGAGTGGAGGTATCCTCCTGGCTCCTCGGGGGTTGTCCTTGTTCCCTGTTATGGCAGTCATCCACCTCTCCAACGTGGCATCCTCGACCTCCTCTGGGTGGACCCGAGTGGTGTCTGGTGTCTTCGGTGCCAGAGTACATCCACATTGGATGGCCTCTATATTGGAGCGGCTGGATGCGCCGTCGAAGGAAAACCTCCAGCAGGTCCATGCCAGTCACCCCATCATGGATAAGTTGAACTACACGCTTGACCAACACCTTAACCTGAGCCTTATCCTCCGGGACCACCTTCAGAGAGGACGGCTTGCTCACTCGATCCATGGAGAAAGGAGGGAGTCCAGTCGGCTGCCCTGGCATCGGCTGGTCTTGGCAGTAGAACCAGATCGACTGCCACCCTCGAACCGACTCGGGAAGGACCATGGCTAGAAAAGTGCCTTTACCCCTCATTTGGACCCCGAGACCCCCACACATTTGAATCACTTGGGTTCTCTCGTCACTCGGATTGGCTTTCTTCACCGTCTGAGAGCGACAGGTGAAGATGTGTTTGAAAAGGCCCCAATGCGGCTGGCAACCTAAGAAATTCTCACACAAAGACACGAAAGCTGCAAGATACACTATGGAGTTGGGTGTGAAGTGGTGGAGTTGAGCCCCAAAGAAGTTCAAAAATCCCCGAAAGAAAGGGTGGGGCGGCAAAGAAAATCCGCGGTCAACATGGGTGGCCAAGAGGACGCACTCCCCCTCCTGAGGCTGCGGCTGCCACTCCTTCCCCGGGAGCCTCGCTGATCCATGGGGGATTAGTCCTTCGTCGGCCAGGTCATCGAGGTCCTTCTGACGGATCATCGAGCGGATCTAGTCGCCCTGGATCCAGCCCTGCGGCAGGCCGACCCTTGACGAGGATCCGCCCGACTGGTCGCCCTTCCCTTCTCCTTCGCCGTCGCCTTCTTCGCCCGCTCCAAAGCCGCCGTATTCTCTTTCACCATCGTCACCGGCGAAGCACGCAAGGAGCGGTAATGCAGGGATGGAGGCGAGCGCAGCAGACGAGATTGAGGAAGAAGGAGAGGGGAATGAGAGCGCACTGTTCAAAAAAACCCCGTCCGGCGCCTTATATGGGGTCGCTTCCGAGTGGCTGACTGGTAGGCCTGGACGATCCTGTCAAATCCCGCAACAGTCGCGCGCGTGATACGTGGCGAAAAAGGTGGCGTGAAGATCGAGGCATCCCTGCCTTATCCCGTCCGAGTACCGCGGTCTCCTCTGCCTCACGCGCTTCCCGAAATTCAGATCCCGCTAAATCCGCGAACGACAGAACAACTTGTCAGACTGGAGATTTCCTCCGATCCATCGCTCGGAAATCTTCAAATGCAGAAAAGTCACTCGACCAAAACAAAGAATGGATCAAGGCGGCTAAAAAAGAAGTTGGTGCCGTCACCTAAGGTCATTGATCCAGAACAAGACATACTCATAGCACAAAAGATGGGTTGGAAGAATTCTCAACTCCTTCCTCACTCAAACCTCGATCCATTCGGGGGCTAATGATGAAGCCATGTACCCAGGGTAGGGTCATGGACCTATCCAAAGTACCCTCCCCAAGGACATCTCTTGAAGAAACTACCTTTCAGTCGACCTGAAAGGATTCCACTCGACGGACTTGAAGACACTCGACCATGATGCCACTCACTCGACCGCCAGGAGATCTAGAGTCACTCTGCACACAAACGGTCTGTCATTAAGTAGTCTTTATGGTCATGATAGCACTTTATGTGGGCGTTACCAGTAACCCCCTGTCTTAATGTACTTTAAACCCTGCATAACGGAGGGCTGGAGAGGGCTGGCGAACTCTATATAAGCCACCCCCCTCCTTAGTGTAAAGGGTTCACACTCCTGTAACTCATACGCATATAATCCAGTCGACCGCCTCTGGGCTCCGAGACGTAGGGCTGTTACTTCCTCCGAGAAGGGCCTGAACTCGTAAATCTCTTGCGTATACAACTACTCCATAGCTAGGATCTTGCCTCCCCATACCTACCCCCTTTCTACTGTCAGACTTAGAACCACGACATACCCCGCTTATGAGCCTCCCCCGTTGCCCTGGGACGAAACCCTAGCACGCCGTCATCCTTTCCCCCCTCTCTACCCCATCAGCCCCCTCCTCTTCCTCTCTAATTCGAGCTCATAAGCTCCGCGGTGATCGAGCTCTTCACTGTCGTTACCGCGGCCAACGTCGACGCCGTCACTCGGGAGCACGTCTAGAAGGTCCTCCACGGTCGTCTTGGTCCGTTCTGGGTGCCGCTTCAAGCTGGGGCACCGCGAAGCCATCACCATGGTCGTCTTTCCCGCCTTGGCCGCCACTGCCTCGTCGTCGTCGCCGTCGATCTACACCACCACGATCTCCTCGGCCTCCCCAACCATGCTATCACGCTCGCAGTGAGGCCCTCCGCTGAATCCCCCTTTCCTCCCCTTCGATTTGAACGCCGTAGGCCGCCATCACCGTCGTGCCCGAACCCCTGCGTACATGTACGTGTGTGCGTGTGGCTGCTGCTCCTGCGTTGTTGCTCCCGCTGCTGTGCGCGCCCGTGCGTAGCCTCACCACGGCTTGTTGCTGCTCGTCAACCGCGGCGGCTGCTCGTTGCTTCGTTGCTTTGCTTGCTGCTTCTGCTGCTGCGCTGCTTTGGCTGCTGCTCCTCTGCTATTGTTGCCGATGCTTGCTACCGCTGAATGTTGTTGTGCTACAGCTTGCCGCTGCTATTGCCTGCTGCTCCTAGCTACCACTGCTCCTTGCTGATGCCGCCGCTGCTTCCCACTTGCGCCGCCGCTCACCGCAGCCCGTACTTGCTAGGTGCGGCCCCGGCGCCACGCTTGCCGCATCCTGGCCATGCCACGGCCATGGCCATGTGCATGTGTTTGCTTGTGTGTGATGCACATCCACACAGTGGCACGGCTGGGCCACTGCCACAAGGGGCTAGCCCAAATTAGATTAGCTCTAATCATCAATTAGTTAGGTTAAATATTGTTTAGGTTAGTTGCTAACCTATGACTAGTGGCCCCCATGCTAATTAATCTAATTAATTAGAATAGTTTAGGTGCTGCCTATGACATGTGGGCCACACCCTCCCCTTTTAACCAGTCATTTTGCCTTGGTCAACTCGAATTATTATTAATTCCAGGAAATTTCATAAAACAATAAATCTTTGAAAATTCATAGAAAATTAATCGTAACTCGGATGAAAATATTTTATACATGAAAGTTGCTTAGAACGACGAGACAAATCCGAATACGCGGTCCGTTCACCCGCCACACGTCCCTATCATAGAAAACATGCAACTTTTCCCCTCCGGATCATCTGTCTGACAAACGTCCGGAACCGGGAATACTTTCCCGGATGTTTCCCCCTTCGCCAGTATCGCCTAGCGCTGCGTTAGAACACCTCTAGCCCTGTTTTTTTGTCTTGTTATGCATATGTTTGCGTGTATTTACTGTTTCTTTCCCCTCTTCTCTCCGGTAGACCCCGAGACCGCTGCTGATGCCCCTGTGATCGACTACATCGACGTTGAACCTCCTTCTCGTATGAGCAACCAGGCAAGCCCCCCCTTTGATCATCCCGATATCGCCCATTCTATACTCTCATGCTTGCATTAGATTTTGCTACTGTTATTGTTTGCTCCTATTATGATGCATAGCCTGCTTTTGTACCTGCTTATTGTTACCTACCTAATTATCCTAAAATGCTTAGTATAGGTTGGCTAGTGATCCATCAGTGACCCCCACTTGTCCTTGTTGCCCCTGCTTCATCATCAACGCCTCGATCAACGTGATCGACGACCAGAGCCCGACACCTCACATCACATCACGCCCCTTTAGTTGCTCGACTCTGCAGAGCTACTGTCGAGTGCCGAGGGTGATCCCTCACAACGCACTCCTGATGATAATTCTGTAGTGTAGCTATTCGTTCGTGGTCATCGAGGGCGATTTCCTCTTTCACCATTCCCAATACGGCTCTGTCGTTCAACACCTCAAGTGTGAACCTCGAGGGTTATCCCTCTTACGTTCACCTTGATGATTACATTGAGTGGAATCCACCGGGGGTGATTCCTCGGGTTTTCCCCTTGATGTCTGGACACACAGTTACCTTGACTTTACTTGAGACCTTTGGGAAAGTCGGGCGGGCCCGGAGAGCACCCACAAGATGGTTACGTGGCACGGCCGGGCATTCTAGGCCCTTGTCGTAAGTCCGCGAGACGGGGCAATGGGGCCACTTTCGATCGTGAGTCTCTGCTCGTCTCTGCAAGTCAATAATACACTATGGTTTGGGTATTTGTTCTGAGTTGGCCTCTGGCCTTTACGCACTAACCACCACGCGAGAACAGATATGGGCCTCGACGTCGCAGTATCAGCCGAAGCTTTGTCAGACGTCCATTTCAGCAGTGCGGCATGGTCGGATCGTGCTGGCCATCCAAGGCGGTGCTGGTATCCACCCTGCTCGCAACGACCCAGAGTGCTGCGGGCGATGGGCCCAAGACCCTGGAGTGCTTAGGATGTAAACCGGCGGGGACCTCTCTGCTGAGCTTAGGTAGGGCTGCGACGTGTTGATCTTCCGAGGGCAGGCATTGACCCGAGAAAGGTGTGTCCAACCAGAGTGATCGAGCGTGTTGGGTAACGTGGTGCACCCCTGCAGGGAAGATATATATTCGAATACCGTGTCCACGGTAATGGACGTTCAGACTTATATCCTGATCTTATACAACTACAAATGGATACTTGAGATATGTGGCTCCGGGATTGCTTGCTCACAGGGAGTCGAGGAAGGACCTCTGGGCATTAATGTTACAACATGTTTGTTAAATATTAAACTGCTATTCTTTACTGTTCTACATGCTGCAAGATGCTTGGAGCTACTTGAAGATGCTAGTCTTCGATAGGCTAGGCTTTCCCCCTCTATTCTGGCATTCTGTAGTTCAGTCCACAGATACAAACCTTCCATTTGATACCAGTGCATACTTAGTATAGATCTGATGCTTGCGAGTACTTTGGATGAGTACTCACGGTTGCTTTGCTACCCCTTTCCCCCTTCTTTCTTCTTTCTGGTTGATGCAACCAGATGGTGGATCCCTGGAGACAGATGCCATCGCCGATGGATGCTACTATGTGGAGACTGCCGAAGACCAGGCGTAGTTAGGAGGTCCCAGGCAGGAGGCCTTGCCTATTCGACCGTGTTGCTTTTGTGCTAGCCTTCTTAAGGCATCCTTGTTTAACTTATGTTTGTACTCAGATATTGTTGCTTCCGCTGACTCTTGTGTATCCAGCTTTTGTATTCGAGCCCTCGAGTCCCCTGGCTTGTAATATGAAGCTTGTATGTCTTTCTTTTGTGTTTAGAGTTGTGTTGTGATATCTTCCCGTGAGTCCCTGATCTTGATCGTACACGTTTGCGTGTATGATTAGTGTATGATTGAATCGGGGGCGTCACACCATTGGAAGAAATGACAAAACCCAAGAAAAGAAGTTTGTCAACACCAAACATGCACTTTTTCATGTCGGCATAAAGACGTTCCTTGCGAAGCGTTTGCAAAACAGCCCTAACATGCTTTAGATGCTCTTTCATGGATTTGCTAAACACAAGAATATCATCAAAGTAAACCACAACAAAGACTCCAATATAAGGTCAAAGCACAAAATGCATAAGACGCATGAAAGTTCCGGGAGCTTCCGACAAACCCATAGGCATAACCAACCACTCGTACAAGCCAAATTTGGTTTTGAAAGCAATTTTCCATTCATCTCCGTGTTGTATGCGGATTTGATAATAGCCACTTTTAAGATCAATTTTTGAGAAAAAGGTGGCACCGCTAAGTTCATCAAGCATATCATCTAGGCGAGCAATGGGATACCTATAACAAACGGTAATAGCATTGATGGGTCTACAATTGGAACACATGCGATAACTTCCATCTTGCTTAGGGACAAGTATAACCGGAACGACACAAGGGCTTAAGCTTTCACGTACATGACTGTTGTCGATTAGTTGTTGTACTTGCCGTTGGATCTCCTTAGTTTCTTCGGGGTTGACGCGGTATGGAGCTTTGTTTGGAAGGGGCGCTCCGGGGATGAGGTCGATTCGATGCTCAATGCCTCATAGAGGAGGTAGACCTGGAGGTAGCTCATCGGGGAAAACATCTTGGAATTCCTGCAAAAGAGATTGAAACACTAAAGGTAGCTCGTGAGAGGTGTTAGTTTTTGGTTCCCCATCCTTGCACACAAGGACAAAGTGCATAACACTTGATGGGTTCTCACACACTTCTGTCATCTCACTTTTTGTGGCAAATATGACTAGGTTTTTCTCTCTAGGCGAAGAGGCGCTCAAGTTTGGCTTGTGGCTCTCACTCACTTTTTGGTGGATCACTGTCGGGGAAGCTGATCCACGAACACCTATGGAGACTGGCGGACCGGGCCCCTTTCGGTTCGGCGGGGGGCGGAGATCGCATGAAGAGCGGATCGAGGCGAAGCACACGAGCAGTTTACCAGCTTCGGAGCTCTTTGGAGAGATAATACTCCTACTGCTGCTTGTCTGATTGTATTGATTTCTTGCTCGGGCGCGCTGAGCGCTACAGTACATACGAGACCGAGTGTGAGTGTTTTCTGGTTTCTAGCCGAACGAACCCAACCAACCTCTCTCTACGTTGCGCATGGGCCACCTTTTATATGCTAAAGGGGTCTCCGACAGGTGGCAACGTAGACAAGGGTAAAAATGGAAAAAGGTGTTGCGGTTGGTACAACCACCTGTACAGTGTATCCTACCTAACCCTGACGGCAGGGGACAAAGGCATTAAATGCCCGTCTGTGTCGCCCAAATAGTGCAGAAAAGGACCGTCAGGGACGCCACCGTTCACCACGATGGCAATTTTGTCAGCGTCGCTTGCCACCTCGCACTGCTGGCTACACAGACTCCCGCCACGCGCGCCTGGAAAGGCCCCAGGGCGACACGTTGGTGGATGTGCTGGAGCGTGGGTACAGAGTGGTCGCTTGCCGCGGCAAGCGCCTTGCCGCGGTCGTTGTCTTGTCATGTCCAGAAGCTTGTCGCTCACCGGGCCTTGCCAGGACGTATGGCGCGTCGCGGCAAGTTCCTTGAGATGCCTTGGTTGGCCTTCCCGAAAAGCTCCTTGAGATGCCTTGGTTGGCCTTCCCAGCAAGCTCCTCTTGCCGGGGCCTTGTCTCCTTGGCTTGAATACTTTGTTCTTGAATGGCTCCAAAGGAACCATGGAGGACCTTGGCGGTCACCCGGCAAGCCTTGCCATGGGGCGCTGCGACTGCCCGTGCACAAGTTCGGGATACTAGGGTACCCCTACTCTAGTACACCGACAGGAGCCCCCGGGCCTGGGCCACACACGGTGCCGAGCGCTGTTGGGCCAGGCCCCAAAACAGGGCACGGGCACACGCGGCCTGGGTTACGCCGTATCTTACTCCATATCCACCGCACCCTCCCCCAACGGCACGCGTCGAATGCGGCGTCGTGGGAGAGATCGTGGGTGGTTTCTTTATTCGGAAGGACGAAACGTCCGCCCCCTCCCTCTTTATAAGCAGGGGAAACAGGGGCAGTTCGCCCATCTCGCCGGTTGTTACTCCAACTTCACAGATCTCCGCCGCTCCCCCCTTCTTCCCGAAGCTGAAAGAGAGCAGCGCTCCACCCCCATTGCCACCAGCACCACCAACGCCGTCGATCTCCCCCACCACCTCCGCCATGGCTCCGAAAGCTGACAAGGGGAAGGGCGTGAAATTGGTCGAGGCGCAGCGGCTCGCGGCGCTGTGAAAGGAGCGGGCCATCTTCCACTGCTACTGCCCCCGCCAAGCGGGCAAGGGAACCTACTCCTCCGCCTCGTCGCACCGGAGGCAAGCCGGACTTCAATCTCTCCGCGCTCAGCTCCGATGAGGAAGAAGAAGAGTAAGATTCTTTGCTGTTCTTGTAACTCTTCAATTTTGTTGCTTTGTCTTGTATCTGATTTGCTTTACCCTGAACCTATTCCTTTTCAGGACGCTGGCCCAGAGAGCGGCGAAGAGAGCCAAGGCCCCGGTGATTGTCATCGAGGACGACCCCACCGCGACGGCAAAGGACAGTTCCGAGACCACCTTGTCGGACCCGGCAACCATTCCTCAAAGCAGCCCCCAGCGCAGCCCTCCACGTAAGTATATGGTTTACTTCATGCTGTCAGGCGCGCATGGGTGCTCTCTCTTTGTTGATATCTGATTGCTGGTTTGTGTAGGAGCAGAGCAGCCTCACCAGGAGTGCCCGGAAGCCGCTCCTGAAATGCCTTCTGCTTCGACTACACCGCCAAGGGAGGATTCCCCGGCAAGGGAGCGTTCTCCGGCAAGGGAGAAATCTCCGGCAAGGGACAGCGCCAGTGATCCTCCGGTGGTTGAGACCTCGACCGCAGATCCTAGCACAGGTAATCATCTTTGCCTGAAAACTTCCCCTGGGTTCTTCTTCTGCTTATTTTCTTTTTGGATATTTTGCTTGACTTTTCTCCCCTTTCCGTTCGTCAGATCCATCTGCCGCGGAGCCAATGGAAACCGAGGTCGCCGGCGAGGAGAACGCGCGCAGCAACACCGACGACGCCGTTGCCACCGAAGGAGAGGCCGGCGCTGATGATCCCGCCGGCGAAGAGGCCGCCAAAGCTGCCGCCACAGAAGCTGGCGAGGGATCCGGCGATCGCACTGACGGCCCCGAGGCCGCAGGAGCGCCAGGCGCTGCGCCGACCGCCGATCCCTCCGCCGCTGCTGCAGAGCCAGGCTCCGAAGAGCCCCAGCCCGGCGCCTACTTGAAGTCCGGCGATGGCATCTTCATCAAGCTCCCCTGGGCGTCAAGCTCCAGGGCGCCGGTCGAAGGAGAGATTCTGGATGGAGAGGTTCTCGCCTCCGCTGGGCTGACGTTGGTCGACGCTTCAAGCAGCAGCAGCGACGAGCCTGAGGAGGAGCGGCTGCTGCGGAAGCTGTTGTCGCTCTACCGCGCCCGACAAGCCAAGCTGGCATCCCGAGAAGCACTTGTCGCGAAGGCGGGAGTGGACATCGAGAAGCACGCGGAGGAGCTCCGGGGTCTCAGGCAGGAAGCCCTCCGGTCCCTGGCAGAGGAGAGGGAGCAACTTCTCGAGGAGCGTAAAGCCTTCCTCCTCGCGAAGGCTGAAGTTGAAGAGCAACAGCGGCTCGCTGCCGAGAAGCTGTCTGCGCAGGAAGGTGAGTTGGCGCAGCGGAAGGTGAACCTTGATAGCCACGAGGAGGAGCTTGACACGCACGAGCAAGCAATTGACGGGGCTCTCAAGGAGGCAAGGGATGCTGCCGCAGCTGCCGAGGCCGCCAAGAAGGAGCTGGAGATGAAGGTGGCGCAGCTGGAAGCCGATCTCAGGGCGAGCGGCGAGGAGCTTGCCATGCTCAAGCGTGAGCGCGAGAAGGACGCTGCTGCTCATGGTGAGCTGTAGGGTCTTCTCGCTGAGAGGAGCAAGGAGCTCAGCGCCGCCAAGGATTCCAATGCAGATCTCGAGTTGAAGCTGGCTACTTTGACTCAGACGCTGGACGGCGCCAGGGAGCGGGAGGTGTCCTTGTCGGAGAAGATCAAGGCCGACGAGGCGCTGCTGGCGAGTGCTGCTGCCGCCCAGGATACTTTTAGGGAGACTGTGGAGCACTGGACCGAGGGTCTGGTGAATGTTGCCACAACCATCGATGGGGAGCTGGCGCAGCTGGGGATGGAGGATCTCGGGTACTCCTCCGATGAGCACCTCCAACCCAGCACCAAGCTCAGCTTGTTCTTCAAAGGCGTGGCGACGGCCCTCCAGCGACTCCGGGAGAAGATCCCAAAGCAGCTGGCCGACGAGTCGTGCAAGATCTGCGCGGGGGTTCTTCAGAAGGTGCTGGTGAAGGTGGCCTTCCGCAACCCAGGCCTCAACCTCACCAACGTCCTCAGGTCCCTGCCGCCGGATGCTGATCTGGAAGCACTCAAGGCCCTTGTCGCACCCATTGTGGACAAGGTGAGCGAGATCAAGAGGGTTGAGGGCGATCGCGTAGACTAGGCCGCCCGTTTTCTCTTTTTCCTTGTCGCTGCTGGTCATGTCACGAGAACAATCTGTTAGAGCTGCGACAAGTTATCTTGTAATATGACTCTATTTTGGGTAGAGATTGCTATGTTATCTCCTTTACTTGATTCCTTCCTTTGTATGTTTTTGCCCCACGCTTTTAGGGAACTTGTCGGTGCAGACACCTTAGCCGCGAGCGCTGAGTGCGGGACGTCAGCAGCCTGCTGGCGGTGCCGCTACCGGCAAGAAACCTTGTCGCAACTAGTCGCAGCTCACTTAAATTGTTGAACGGACTCGAAACAAAGTAAGGGCGCAACTAGATTCGAGTTGGTTCCTCCGCGCACAGGTTTTCCATACAAAGTGCGGTCGTTCGAGGAAGATAACTTAAAAATTTAAAACTGATTGCTCAAACTTTGGCAACTTAGCTTTTCTGTCGTTTGCTTGCTTTCCGGTAAGGCGAAACTTCCTTGAACGATGCCTGGTCCACACCATTATCTTCTCCTTTCCCCCTGGCAAACTTGTGGGCGAGGGAACCTTCCTTCCTTTGAGAAAGAGAAAGAAGAGAAAATAAAGATATGGAGCCTTACAGCTCGTTATCGCTTACCGGGGGTAGGTGCTGCACAAAGTGTCAAATAACGCATGCCAAGAAATAGTGTAAAGCATGAAATTGACAAGATGTGCGGAGCACATGAGCTTTACTTATGCACGGGTTCTGCGCCCGGCTTTGTACAAAGGATTACATGCAACATCGGCAAGACTTGTACAAAAGGTGGTTGCCGGAACGGGTTCCGGCAACCGCGCCCTACGGGCAAAACTTACGAAGATGCTCAATGTTCCAGGAGTTGCTCACCGGAATGCCATCTTCGGTCTCAAGGCGGACAACGCCAGGCCTAGTGACTCGTTTCACCCGGTAAGGGCCTTCCCACTTTGGCGTCAACTTGTTGGAATTCTTGGCGGACTGAACGCGCCGAAGAACAAGGTCGCCTTCCTCGAGACTTCTGGCATTAAATTTGCGGCTATGGTAGCGGCGCAAAGCTTGCTGGTATCGAGCAGCTCGTACAGCAGCCTGAAGACGGTCCTCCTCAAGGAGCAGCACGTCATCTTGTCGCAGCTGCTCTTGCTCAAGATCATCATAAGGGAGCACTCGAGGTGACCCGTATACGAGTTCCGTGGGGAGAACTGCCTCTGCTCCATAGACTAGAGCAAAAGGTGTCTGGCCAGTGGCTCGATTTGGTGTCGTCCTGATCGACCAAAGAACCACCGGCAGCTCCTCAATCCAGTTCTTTCCACACCTGTGCAGCCTGTCGAAAGTCCTGGTCTTGAGCCCGCGCAGCACTTCAGCATTTTCCCTCTCCGCTTGACTGTTGCTTCTCGGATGAGCAACAGAAGCGAAGGAGACCTTGGCGCCAAGATCTTGGACGTACTGCATGAAGGTGTGGCTCGTGAATTGTGTGTCGTTGTCGGTGATGATCCTATTAGGGATCCCGAAGCGGCAAACAATCGACCTGAAGAACTTGACTGCTGACTGTGCTGTCACCTTCCTCACTGGTTCCACTTCCGGCCACTTTGTGAACTTGTCGATTGCAACGTACAAGTTCTCAAAGCCCCCGACAGCTCGGGGAAAAGGGCCGAGGATATCAAGCCCCCAGACCGAATATGGCTAGGATAAAGGGATCGTCTGGAGAGCTTGAGCTGGCTGGTGTATCTGCTTGGAATGGAACTGGCACGCTTCACACTTGGTTACTTGTGCAGTTGCATCCTGGAGGGCTGTCGGCCAAAAGAAACCTTGCCGGAACGCTTTGCCGGCAAGTGCTCTTGCGCCAATGTGGTGACCACATATGCCTCCATGTATCTCTGCCAACAGCTTTTGTCCGTCTTCCCGGTGAATACACTTCAATTTCACGCCGTTGAGTCTTCTTCTGTACAGTGTGTTGTCGACAAACTGGTACATACTTGACTGCCGGGCTACTCTTTCCGCTTCTTCTTGCTCTTCGGGAAGTTCTCCTGTCTGAAGGAAACGGACAATCTACTGTGCCCATGCTGGAGCTTGCGGCTCGACAACAAGGACTAAAGGCACATCTGCTGCTGCGGGAACATCCGCTTCTACGGCGAGAACCTGCGGCTCAGCCGGAGCTTGATGTTCCCTGACAAGCTTGCCGGAGCAAAACTTGTCGGGGGCGTCTGCTTCAACGGAACAAACCCTAAGGCTTGCCGGAGGAGACTGCTCCTCAGCACCTTTGGTGCTGATCCTGAGGACCTTCTTGACGGCGGCTTCGGGGAGCTCTGCCGGAAAATAGTCACTAGAAATCAACTTCCTCTTCTTGCTCTGTCCAGTTGATGGCGTTACAGATGGTTGAGTCAGCTTGAGCATAAAGATCCCTGGTTCCACAGGTAACTTAAGTGCGGCGCACTTCGACAGGCTATCAGCAATGTCATTCTGAGCTCTTGGAACATGTTCCATCTGTAGGCCGTCAAAGTGCTCTTCTAGCTTTCTCCCCTCATCAACATAAGCTTCCATCAACGGACTCTGATAATTCTTGTTCACTTGGCGGACGACAAGCTGTGAGTCACCCCTGACAATGAGTTTCTTGATCCCAAGGTCTGCTGCGATCCTCAGACCGGCAAGCAAACCTTCATACTCTGCGGTATTGTTCGTTGCTTGCTCCTTAGGAAAGTGCATCTGACTACGTACTTGAGGTGCTCTCCGGTGGGTGCAACAAGTAGCACGCCCGCACCGGCGCCTTGCAGCGAGAAGGCACCATCAAAGTACATCAGCCACTCTTTGCTTGCTTCCTTGACGGGGATGCTCGTCTCTGGAATTTCTTCATCTTGTGTTGGCGTCCATTCTGCTATGAACTCTGCCAATGCTCTGCTTTGGATAGTTAAAGTGCTCTCAAACTTGAGGCCAAAGCTTGACAGTTCCAGTGCCCACTCGGCAATCCTGCCTGTTGCTTCTGGATTTTGCAGTATCCTCTTCAGCGGAAAACGAGTGACGACTGTGATCTCATGTGCTTGGAAGTAATGGCATAGCTTTCTCGAGGCCATGAGAAGGCCGAAAAGCAATTTCTGCACACCAGAGTACCTTGACCTAGCCCCCTGCAGAAGGGAACTGACAAAGTAAACTGGGCGCTGCACCATTCTTTTCTACATCTTGTCACGCTCCTGCACAGATCTATCTTTGTCGGGACCAGAGCTTGTCGGTGAAGCCCCTTGCTTGTCGTTGGATGCATCTGCCGTGGTTGATGGCTCATCATCTGCCTCCCTCTCTGCTACTAACGCAGCACTAACCACTTGATTGGTTGCCGCTATATACAGCAGCAACTTCTCTTGTGGCTTAGGTGCGACAAGTGTTGGAGTGGAGGACAGGTATCTCTTTAAGTCCTGCAGTGCAGCCTCCGCTTCCGGAGTCCATTTCATTGGACCTGCCTTTTTCAATATTTTGAAAAACGGCAGGGCGCGCTCAGCAGACCTAGAGATAAACCTAATGAGAGTAGCTACGCAACCGGCAAGCCTTCGTACATCCTTGACGCGCTTTGGTGCTTCAATCTGCTCAATGGCCTTGATCTTGTCGGGATTGGCTTTAATTCCCCGCTGAGACACGAAGAACCCGAGAAGCTTGCCAGAAGGGACTCCAAACACACACTTCTCGGGGTTAAGCTTGAGGTTGATCTTGCGCAGATTTGCAAAGGTTTCGTCTAAATCTTGAATCAGAGTTGCCTTGTCCTTGCTCTTGACCACTATGTCATCCATGTAGGCTTCCACATTTCTGTGCATTTGCGGCTCAAAAGCGTCATGGACTACCCTTGCAGATGTTGAACCAGCATTCTTTAAACCGAAAGGCATCCGTACGAAACAGTATGTGCCACATGGGGTGATGAATGCGGTCTTCTCCTCATCCTCTTCTGCCATGAAGATCTGATGGTATCCTGAGCATGCATCAAGAAATGAAAGCAAGTCACATCCGGCCGTGGAGTCAACAATCTGGTCGATGCGCGGCAAGGGAAATGGGTCTTTGGGACAAGCTTTATTGACATTGGTAAAGTCGATACAAAGCCTCCATTTCCCGTTTGCCTTACGCACGACTACAGGATTGGCCAACCACGTAGGATGGAGCACTCCTCTGACAAGGCCTACTGCTTCCAATTTCTTGATTTCTTCTGCAATGAATTCTTGGCGCTCCACTGCCTGCTTCCTGACTTTCTGCTTGATGGGCCGCGCATGAGGACAGACGGCAAGATGGTGCTCGATTACTTTCCTGGGAACACCGAGGATGTCAGACTGTTGCCACGCAAATACATCGACATTCGCCCGCAGGAAAGCAACGAGTGCGCTTTCCTATTTAGGGTCGAGAGTGGCACTGATGGTGAAGGTACCACCAGTGCCATCCTCCTTGGCGGACACCCTCTTGGTCTCTGGTGGAGCTACCATTGTCTTCTTACGCTTGCCGGTGGAGTTCGATGGTGCGTCCTCGATGATAGCGCAGCACTCCAAAGAGGTGCGCTTGCCGGAGTGGGCATCAGAACTCTTGCCGGACTTGGTCTTCTTCTTCGCCCCGGGAGCTTCAACGGCAAGTGACTTGCGATCTGTTGCGGCTGCTGCTTCCCGGTAGATCTTGTCGGCGCAGATAAGAGCATCCTTCTTGTCGCCAGGGACAGAGATGACACTTATCGGGCCTAGCATCTTCAGTATGTTGTATGCATAATGAGAGGCTGCCATGAATTTGGCGAGTGCTAGACGGCCTAGTATCCCATTGTAAGGTAATGGAAAGTCAGCAACGTCAAAAGTGACCCTCTCAGTCCTGAAGTTCAACTCGCTACCAAATGTTACTGGCAACATGATCTTTCCCTTCGGTTTGCTCCTTCCCGGATTGATTACTTGGAATGTGCCGGTCTCTTCGAGCTCGCTATCAGGGATCTGGAGTTTCTGGAGTACCGCGGAGGAGATCAGGTTCAAGCCGGCCCCACCGTCAACTAGCATCTTAGTGACCTTGAGGTTGCGGATGGTTGGTGAAACCAACATCGGCAAGCACCCGACCGCAGTTATGCGATCAGGGTGGTCCTCAATATCAAAGATGATAGGCGTGCTGGACCATTTCAGAGGCCTGCGTGACTCGATGGGTGGTTCTGCCGCATTAACTTCCCGCACCCACTGCTTGAGCTGGCGGTGTGAAGTATGCAGAGATGCACCTCCGTCAACGCATAGGACCTCTGTGGCTTTCTGGAACTCCTGCTCATCGGTCTCGTCATCATCCATATCTTCATCGTCGTCGTCATCTTCATCCTTGTCGCGGCCGCGGGGAGGTCTGTCTCCTTGCCGCTGCTTGGCCTTGCCGCGGCGTCCTCCTCGGCCGGGACGTTTCTTGCCGGCTCCTCCAGCACCTTCCTGGGCTTTCTCTTTGTCGTGTCGCTCGTATTCAGCCTTTTGCTGCTCAACAAGCTGCTCGACCTTCTTGCAGCTCTGGAGGTCATGGCCCTTGGTGCGGTGGATCTTGCAGTACTGCTTGTTGGTGCTGTCCTGCTTGTCGGTGACCGCCACAGCCTGGTGGTTGGTGCCCGCGGCAATCTCCTTGCCGGAGCTACCAGCTTTGGCTTTCTTGCCGGACTGCTCAACGACTAGCACCTCTTCGCCTTTCTTCTTTGTGTTGTTCCGCCGCCGGTTTTTCCTTGCCGGGGCGGTCTCCTCACTATCAGATCCTCCTGCTCCTATATTCTCTCCGGGGAGTTTCCTCCCTTCCTCAGCACATGCACACTTGTCGGCCAGGGCATATAGCTCACTGACGTCTCTGATCTTGCACATCACCATCTCCTCCCGCATCCTTCGATTTTGCACGTTCTGATGGAACGCGCTGATTACCGCGGCAGGGTGGACATCTGGGATGTTGTGCTGTACGCGGCTGAATCTCTGAATGTACTTGCGCAGGGGCTCTCCTTCCTTCTGGGCCAGCAGATGAAGATCGCTCTCTTGGCCATGAGGCTTGTGGCCGCCTGTAAAGGCGCCGACAAACTGATGGCATAGGTCTGCCCAGGAGGATATGGAGTTATCCGGCAAGTGCATGAGCCAGGATCTGACATTGGGTTTGAGCACCAGCGGGAAGTAGTTGGCAAGGATCTTGTCGTCTCGTCCCCCGGCAGCCTGCACCGCGATGGTGTAGATGCTGAGGAACTCCGACGGATGTGACTTGCCGTCGTACTTCTCTGGCACGTCTGGCTTGAAATTCTTCGTGCTGGGCCACTGGACTTGCCGCAGCTCACGAGTGAACGCAGGGCAACTACCACGTACGGCAAGTCGCCTGGTTCCCCTGGCGCATGCATGTCGACAGAGGGCCCAGCGCGCTGGTCTGATTGACGTCGCGCTTCTCTTTGGCGCTCGATGCGAGTACGAGCGTCTTCTTGCTGTCGTTCGTGAAGAACTTGGCGCTGATCGCGACGAGCTCGTGGATCCGATGATGCGGTGGAGTCGCTGTCGAGGTGGATCCGGTGAGTCGGCGATCTTGGCCTTCGGGGTGGAGAGTGCATGGTGGCTGCACCTCCACCGGTTTCGTCGCCACCGGCTCGTGCCTGGCAGTCCTGCCGCGGCCGCGATGTACTCGGCTGCCGCGGAGTGTCGCCGTTGGCGAAGCCGATGAGACTTTGAATAGTGGCCCTCCATCCGTCGATCTTGTCTTCCGTTGGAGGGTAATCCAGGAGCAGTTGGGCTCGCGCCAAAGCTTCCGCTGGAGTGGTGGGCGGCAGTGGCGAACGGTGCGAGGAGCGGGATATGCTCAGACTTCTAACTATGTTAGAAGGAGCACTATCCGTCCAGGCGACCGTGTCTCGCTCGTGTCAGCATGTTGGCGTGCATGCTGGTCTTGAGCACCCCGAGATCCACCAGCTCGATCTTGGCCCAACAGACGTATGGTACTGCGAGTACCATGATGCTGTCGGTCATGCGCCTCCTGAGATGGGCACGATACATGTACGAACGCCGAGGTCTGTGCAACCTTGTCCTTGGACCTGGCAGCACCGTGAGCTCCCTCGTCGATGCCCGTTCTTCCGCCAGTGTCTACCCCACCACTCGTTTGCTCCGGTAGTGGTGGGATCGACGTGGACGGAACAGTTGGCGCCGAAGTCTTTTTCTTCGGTGGCATGTCGATGAAGAAGATGAAGATCTAGCTCGTGTGGACGCCGGATCAGGTTCACACAACCTCGATGTCCCCCTACCTGGCGCGCCAAAGATGTCGGGGAAGCTGATCCACGAACACCTATGGAGACCGGCGGACCGGGCCCCTTTCGGTTCGGCGGGGGGCGGAGATCGCACGAAGAACGGATCGAGGCGAAGCACACGAGCAGTTTACCCAGCTTCGGAGCTCTCCGGAGAGATAATACTCCTACTGTTGCTTGTCTGATTGTATTGAGTTCTTGCTCGGGTGCGCTGAGCGCTACAGTACATACGAGACCGAGCATGAGTGTTTTCTGGTTTCCAGCCGAACGAACCCAACCAACCTCTCTCTACGTTGCGCATGGGCCTCCTTTTATATGCTAAAGGGGTCTCCGACAGGTGGCAACGTAGACAAGGGTAAAAATGGAAAAAGGTGTTGCGGTTGGTACAACCACCTGTACAGTGTATCCTACCTAACCCTGACGGCAGGGCACAAAGGCATTAAATGCCCGTCTGTGTCGCCCAAATAGTGCAGAAAAGGACCGTCAGGGACGCCACCGTTCGCCATGATGGCAATTTTGTCAGTGTCGCTTGCCACCTCGCACCGCTGGCTGCACAGACTCCCGCCACGCGCGCCTGGAAAGGCCCCAGGGCGACACGTTGGTGGATGTGCTGGAGCGTGGGTACAGAGTGGTCGCTTGCCGCGGCAAGCGCCTTGCCGCGGTCGTTGTCTTGTCGCATCCGGAAGCTTGTCGCTCACCGGGCCTTGCCGGGACGTATGGCGCGTCGCGGCAAGTTCCTTGAGATGCCTTGGTTGGCCTTCCCGGCAAGCTCCTCTTGCCGGGGCCTTGTCTCCTTGGCTTGAATACTTTGTTCTTGAATGGCTCCAAAGGAACCACGGAGGACCTTGGCGGTCACCCGGCAAGCCTTGCCGCGGGGCGCTGCGACTGCCCGTGCACAAGTTCGGGATACTAGGGTACCCCTACTCTAGTACACCGACAATCACTTTCTCACTCTTCTCTCCATGATGGGTGGCTTGCTTGTCGGCTATCACTTGACTAGGAGACATAGGCCGTAGCACATACTCCTTCCCTTTCATCTTATAGCTATAGTGATTCGTACGTCCATTGTGGATTACACCACAGTCGAATTGCCATGGTCGACCCAGAAGGAGGTGGCAAACGGACATCGGGACAACATCACACTCCAAAGTGTCCTCATATGCACCAATTTTGAAGGAGACTTGGATTGTATGCTCAAATCGTATAGTGTCGGAGTCACTTAGCCATTGGACTTTGTATGGGTGCAGGTGCTTCATCTTGACCAATTGAAGCTTGGAGCATAGTTCTTCACTTGCCAAGTTGTGGCAACTACCTCCATCGATGATGACCTTGACGGACCTTCCATTGATGCCGGCCTTTGTGTGGAAGATGTGGCATCGTTGGTCTTCTTCTTGTTGATGTTGAAGAGTCAAGACTTTGGAGACAACGAGAGCGGGTGATGAGGACATGACTACCTTGGATAAGACCAAAAATATTGCATACATGCATATTTGTCAGGTGATTTCTAGTGCAACCTATTCAATAATCTATTTATGTTATCTAGAACAAAAATACTTCACACACTTTTGTGTTTTGTCTAATTGCAGGTGTATGGGACATTTGTACAATCCACATATGAAGATAAGGGAAAAGGAGAAGTTTAGGTGCTGTTCAAAAAGTCCTCTCACGTCACTTTTCGGCCAACAACTTTTTCATACAGACTCCAAACTGGGTGATTCTTTTTTTGTTGGAAACTAGATTTTGTGAACTTTCCAACCCAATTGGATTCACCTTCAAATTCGTCCAGAGCGTTGAGTTATGGACGAAACAATCTGATGCTGCAGCAGAATCCGAGTTAAACTACAAGTCCAAAGGTGTTACATCACCTCCACCTGGGCCCATTGGCCTTGTACGACCTAGGGTTAGTTTTAGGCTGCCTTGGGACATCCTCCCATCTCCTTTGCCGCCACCCCTTGCTCGTATATAAGTAGATCCATCTAGTAGCTTTTCCCTTAGGATTTGTTTAGTTAAAAGTTAGCCATTGCAACTTCGTGTACTTCGTTTGTGTCCAACGACCAGACCAAGACCGCTTCTGGATCCCCACCTTTATCAATAATTCATATATACTCGCAAAATTCAGATTGCTTTTATCATATTCTTGCTTGTTCTTTGATTGCATGCAGGAATAGACCTTTGTGGTTAGGTTGATTGTGCTCCGGCGTGGTCAATAACCTCTCGAAGTTGGTTTAGCCATTGCTAAGGCGCAATGTCGTGCACGTTTGTAGTCAGATCATCAAAGTCATCTTCACCAAATCGATAGTTATCATCTCATCGAAAGATCGGGACACCCCCCCCTCTATCAAGTGGTATCAGTTTTCAGGTTGCTCGGTGAGAATTTCCAGTTTTCCCTAGATTAGATTTATTTTCTTACCTACTGTCCAAAAAACCACAAAAAAAAGTTAGATCTATTCATACTTTGTCCAAACTATTCTGAGCCTTTGCAATTTTCCTTTCATTGTTTGGATTATTGAATTATCGGTTGCATTGTCGTGTCGAGTTGCTGGTCTTAGTGTCTAGTTTGTTTAGAGTTTCGAGTTCTGTTCACATTAGTCACGCCGCCGCCGCATCATTATCCCTTCCACTGTTCACCACCCATCCATGAATTTACACCACGTCCTACCCACCGTTCATTGTCATAATCATAGTTGAGATCGTTCACATCTTCACTTGATCCAATCTGCATCTTATCTAGTTTGTTTTGGAAATAGGGAGAGAGAAAAAAAACTAAAAAAAAGTCAGAGAAAAAAAAGAGAGAAAAAAATAAAAAAAAAGTGTGAAAAAAAGAGATGAAAAAAATAAAATTTGGATCTATCTAGACTCAATCTCGTAGTTGAATTCGGATTGGAATCTGTTTTGCGCACTGTTCAGTGAAACAGGCATAACTTCTTCATACGAAGTCCGTTTTGGCTCTGCGAGTACTCAAATGAAAGCTAGCGACGAGCCTCGTCTAAATAGTTGCAGAAGCATATTCCATATTTGGCACCTCAAAAACCGCTCCTAAATAGGTCTTTTTGCCCTTCGAAGTTCGCGAACACAGCTTATTCCAGTTTTTCAGACCAGTTTTAGGATTTTTTGACTCCTCATATCAACTCGGAATTGAGTGATTCCTGTTGCATTTGAAAGCTTGAGTCAGTACCTTTCTTGAGAAAACTTATCAAAAAAGTTGGCACAAACTTTTCAAGTGGAAAGTTGGAGAGAAAGTTGTTGCATATCCTGTTTGGCAGCTGTTTTTCATCATTATCTTTACTGCCGTTGTGATCTTCACTTATATCTTGCTGTCCAGAGCTACTTAGTATCCTTCATTAATGCTAGTTGTGCTACACCATGACCTCATTAGTGTTCTAGGCTCGCGTCTCTAGTCCGGTCTAGCCTAGGACCAGCACAGTACCGTCGTTGAGTGTTTATTCAACATTGCATCTCTGAACTGATTATTGCTAATCTTTTGCTACCATATATAGCCAACCCAGCTCCACATATTTCTACACCATGTATACGTACGTTCCCCTGGCAATCGCTTTACACAATCTTCGGAGTTATTTGACATCACTGGTTGCCTGTCACCACCTGCCGTATGGTAAGAACTTGTAAGATATTGATATTTGCTTTACTGTGAGCACTTTACAACCACATCGTAGTAGTTCATAGGAACATTATTCTAGAATTCTGTTTCTTGTTTCTACTAATCATGACAGGTTTCGGAGATAGAAGTTCTTGGACGACGGACACATCTTCACCATCACGAGAGTTGGGACAACACACACAAGCACATGGTCAGGTTATCTCTTTACCATCATTTGAGGGTAGATTTAATCCTGCTATTTATCTAGCTTGGGAGTTTGAAGTAGAACAAGTTTTTAGTAACCATGACTTTTTTGAACTTGAGCGAGTACAAGCTACCACTATAGCATTTACTGGTTTTGCTTCTGTTTGGTGGAGTGTGCATTGTAAGAAAAACATTGATAACCAACCCACAACTTGGAAAGATTTGAAAGATGTAATGAGACAACAATTTTTCCCTCCTTACTATCATCGTGAATTGCTTCGCAAATTTGAACAATTTAAACAAGGCAACAACACTGTTCATGCTTACTACCAAGAGTTCAAATCTTATATGCATCAGTGTGACATAGAAGAATCTGAGGACGATACAATGAATAATTTTTTTGGTGGTTTGAACCATGATATTCAGGCAAGATTTCAGTATATTCCATGTTGCATTACTGGTATGTATGTTCGCGCTTGTACCTTTGAGAGACAGATACAGAAGGATGCATTGGATGACTACAACAACTACTATTCCAGTTTATGCTCACCACCGCCGGTTGATTCTTCCACCGTTGCACCTACTAGAGCAACCCCACCTCGGATTGTGAGCGCGACATCATCTCAAGAGTATGGTACATTTTCAACGTCCGTACCTACATCAACTACGTCTTTGCGACAAGGTAACAGTAAATGTATTGATGATATAACTTCACATGAGAATGATGCATGTCTAGTTAACTTGAATACATCATGCGTTGAGTTACCTGTTGATTTGAGCACGCCACCTAGTTTAGAGAATCATGTTACTATCATGAATGCATCATGTGATCAAACAACTAAAATACCAACAATTTTGAGTGCGCCCATTGAATTAACTGTTGATGTGAAAGAACCATGTGAATCAGGAAATAAATCAGATTTGGATCAAATACATTTTAAAATAATTCTGCCAATGTTTAATCATTTTGATATGACCTCTAATCTTGGTGATCATTCTATGTCAAATGACTTATTGCATGTTTTCTTATTTAAGCATGTTGTAGCATGTAAATTTGTTGCACGTAAGGTTTATTCACCAATGTTGGGATGGTTTAATGATGAATATTGTCAATCTTTTGATATTCATAAGAGCTTCACTTATATGTGCAAACTGAGTTTTAATATTTTCATGCATTCTACTTATGATAATATTTTGGCTTTATATTTTATAATCTATGAAGGTTCCTCATATATACATGTGTCATATGTGCAAAAATCAAGCGAAGTAAAAATGGATGACATATACATATACAACATGTACACCTTGTCTGTTTTGTTAGCCACATTTCAGATTAAGCAACGCCGAGGACAGCTTTGTTTTCAAGAAGGGGAGGATGATGAGGACATGGCTACCTTGGATAAGACCAAAAATATTGCATACATGCATATTTGTCAGGTGATTTCTAGTGCAACCTATTCAATAATCTATTTATGTTATCCAGAATAACAATACTTCACACACTTTTGTGTTTTGTCTAATTGCAGGTCTATGGGACATTTGTACAATCCACATATGAAGATAAGGGAAAAGGAGAAGTTTAGGTGTTGTTCAAAAAGTCCTCTCACGTCACTTTTGGGCCAACAACTTTTTCATACAGACTCCGAATTGGGTGATTCTTTTTTTCTTGGAAACTAGATTTCACGCACTTTCCAACCAAATTGGATTCACCTTCAAATTCGTCTGGAGCGTTGAGTTATGGACGAAACAATCTGATGCTGCAGCAGAGTCCAAGTTAAACTACAAGTCCAAAGGTGTTACATCACCTCCACCTGGGCCCATTGGCCTTGTACGACCTAGGGTTAGTTTTAGGCTGCCTTGGGACGTCCTCCCACCTCCTTGGCCGCCACCCCTTGCTCGTATATAAGTAGATCCATCTAGTAGCTTTTCCCTTGGGATTTGTTTAGGTAAAAGTTAGCCATTGCAACTTCGTGTACTTCGTTTGTGTCCAACGACCAAACCGAGACCGCTTCTGGATCCCCATCTTTATCAATAATTCATATATACTCGCAATATTCAGATTGCCTTTATCATATTCTTGCTTGTTCTTCGATTGTTTGCAGGAATAGACCTTCGTGGTCAGGTTGATTGTGCTCCGGCGTGGTCAATAACCTCTTGAAGTTGGTTTAGCGATTGCTAAGGCGCAACGTCGTGCACGTTTGTAGTCAGATCGTCAAATTCATCTTCACCAAATCGATACTTATAATCTCATCGAAAGATCGGGACACCTCCGCCTCTATCAGCGGGGCTCGAATCCTCATCTCAAAAGACTTGATCATCTTCATCCGTGTTCACGCGCCGGTGCATGGCCACTTGCTCAAGGGCTTCCATCTCCTCGTCACTCATGGAGTCATAGGTTCCATCATCGTTGAGGATCATGGTTCGCTTGTTTTTGCATTCATAGGACTTGTGGCCTCGACCGCCGCAAGTGAAACACTTGAAGCAGCTTGTCTTGAAGGTCTCATCGGTCGGAGTAGATGATGAAGCACGCGGCTTGAAGTTGCTTGTAGTAGGAGGAAGACGACTCGAGCTAGTCGAAGTTCTCTTGTAACTTGACTTGTCATCATTGCTTGGAGAAGGCTTGGTTGAGGTAGAGGTTGGAGGAGTTGTTGAAGCTTGGTTGTTGGAGAAGCCGTAGGTCTTGGACGAGTACTTGGTGTACTTGAAGTCATCTTGCACTTGACGTTCCGCCTTTGTAGCTTGATGCACGAGCTCAATGAGGTTGGAGTAGGGTTGGAAGTCGGCGATCTTCTTGATGGGATGATTGAGTCCATTCAAGAAACGTGTCGTTGTGTGCTCATCATCTTCCGTGACATTGGCTCGAATCATGGCTATCTCCATTTCCTTGTAGTATTCTTCAACACTCTTTGTTCCTTGCTTGAGGAGTTGTAGCTTCTTGAAGAGATCTCGGTTGTAGTAGGAGGGCACAAAATGTGCTCGCATGACATCCTTCATTTGAGCCCAAGTGGTGATAGGTGGTTCACCTCTTGCTTCTCGACGCTCAAGGACTTGTTCCCACCATATGAGCACATAGTCTTGGAACTCAAGTGATGCCATAGCGATCTTCTTCTCTTCCTCATAGTTGTGCAAATGAAAGATTTTGTCGACCTTCAATGCCCATGATAGGTACTCTTTGGGATCATTGCTTCCATTGAACTTGGGAATTGTGAATTTTAGCTTGCCATAGCGTTGCTCTTCATTGTGGTGTTGGCGATGGTGATGATGACGTCCTTGACGTGGAGGGTAATCATCCTCATGTTGCTCTTGGCGTGGAGGAAGTCCATGATCAACTTGCTCTTGTTGAACTTGAGGTTGAGGTGGAACTTGACGAACTTGTGGAGGATCTTGAGGAACTTGACATTGCACTCACGGTTGGTAGTTCCTCTCTTGGATTTCTTCTCGAAGGGCTTCCTCTTGATTGTGTCGTTCGTGATTGCAGTTGGTGATGGCTCGACTTGATTCTTGAAGGGCACGTTGCGCCTCGAGAGCTTGCGCTTCACGTTGTTGTTGTTCAAGACGTTGAGCCTCGGCGTCTTTTTCCTCTTGGTGTAGACGCGCTCGTTCTTCTTCTTGGCGCTGTTGTCGTTGTCGTTCTTGAGCTTGTGCAAAAGCGACTTGGTGTGGTTGAGGACGAGGTACTTGATCGTCGACTTGCTCTTGTGAACGCTTGTCGTGTAGCGGATTGCGAGATGCATGACGGTCTTGACGCACGACTGGTCGAAGAGTGTTCGATGACGGTGTACTTGAGCTGGAGAAGGAGTCGTCGGAGTGTTGACTTGAGCGGCTCCATCTTGAGTATGAAGAAGTTGAAGGACGGTGGTTCACCAACAAGGCGCGTATCTCGTCCATTCTTGCATCATTCTCTTGCTTGTGAGCGTCGAGCTTGTTGTCGAAGTAGTCCTTGGTACGTTGCTCGGAGAGTCACAAGTCAGTGGCGAGGTTGTCGATGCGTTCGTTCATAAATTGTTGCTCTTGATGCAACGCTCGTTGCGCACCAAAGAGATGGCTCTTGGTGACGTATGATGACATGTCGTCGTCTTGCTCGATGAAGAGTGGGTTGGTAGAACTACTCGGCCTATCCATCATTCCAAGCAAAATGTGAGTGGTAGAACGAGAAGAACTTATTATACCAATGTACCTTGATCGATGTTGACAGTGAATCAAGTTCACTCAAATGTGGACAATGAAATAGCACTATTGGTACCAATTCTTGTCGGTTCTCACACCTACACAAGTAAAAGCTTATGGTGGAGCTTGGTTAGGATGGTGTCACACAATTTGATGCAATTGTAAGTGAGCTTCAATAATGTTGGAAAAGATTCAGAAATTTGCAAATGCAACAAGTAGACCAAGCAAGAAGTGGTACACGAAAATACACACGTAAATAGATAAGTGGGATTGTGCAAACTAAAAGTGAGCCAAAATGTGGAATCCACGAAAATGCTCTTGTAGCACAATACATGAGAGATGCTAGCACGATTGCACAATAGGCGGATACGAAACTTGTGCACAACCTACTAGGCAAAAAATGCAACGACCTCTATCCCAAGTATGCTATATGTATGGTATTTCGGTGCTACGATCCAAGATTATCGGGTATGACAATCTTAATGTAGTATGATGCTATGGTTCTTGCTTATAAGCTCTTTGCTTATCTTTCCTCTTTGCTTAATAAGCTTGGTTGGCTCTTTCACTTTTGAGCTCTTTTCTCATGCAAAACTTCACGAACCAGGATAGCAATTGTGTATGCTATGACAACTTTGTGACACAATAATGATGCCAAGATATGCCCCACTATGGTATGGTAAGTATGCTATGGAGTATGATCACTAATGTGCACAGGTCACGTTGCAAGCAATACTCAATGGCTAGTCTCGATGGGTAAGCTACGGAAAAGTAAGGCCATGTGGGTATCAATGCAATTGCTAGGTATGACAAAGATGTCGTCGAGGTTACCGTCCTTGGCGATGATGAGACCTTTGCAAAGATGAGCCGCGGTGATGATGATGTCAAACCGTACCTATATAGCCGAAACACAATAGGACACGGGAGCCACAACTCAAAATCTCAAAGACCAAAACGTGTGAAAATCGTCCTAGGAGGTATTGGGGGATGATGTGGTGTATGTGGGGTTGGAAGATGTGGTGGAAGGTGGGGATGTGGTGGTGGTCGACCTGAACAAAATTCAGTTTCGTCAGAGTTTCCTGGATGTCCTGGTGGTCACGGTCGTCCGGTCTTCGTCGGACGTCCTGCTGGGTTTGGTCGTCTGTGTCCTGGGCGGAAATCGGGCACGGGATGAACCGCACGATTTCGGGGTGGAAGGAAGTGTTGAAGTCGAAATCGAGCGGATTTGTGGATGGAAAAGGGCGGGGAGGGTGGGGAAAGCTAGATCCACACGTGGCAACACAAATCCATGGACCAAATCCAATAAAATTTTAACTCACCAACAAATCACAAAAAATTTTGGGGCAATTTTTGCTGGGGATTTTCGGATTCAGGAAGAAAACAACAAAATCAAGCTAGAAAACACGGGGTAGGGGCTCCAAAAACGTGATCAACGTGCTCATGATACCAAGATGATGTAGGGCGGAACCCTAGGGGCCAATCTTTCACATTTGGACAGGATCCCTATGGGGAACACGAAGAACGCGCGGAAGAACACAAGGGAAATCACGGGGGAAAACAAGAGAATCACTCAACCGACACGAAATAGATCACAGAAGTGCTAGATCATCAAGGCACAAAGTAACACGAGATCCAAAGTCAACAAGGGACGATACAAGAGTAACCGTTCTTCTCCGTGAGGAGGTCTTGATTATCTTCTCCGGATGGAGGTCTTGAATCCGAGTGGATCTTCTCCGGACAGGTGCAGTCCCTCACGAGGAGTAGATCCGGTACGGATGAGCAATGCTCTATCTCAATGAGCTAAACCAATGCTAACCCTATCTAGGAGGTGGGAGTGGTCTATTATAGTATTAGTGTAAAAGAGGGGCGAAGTGAAGGGGTACATGGGCCTCAGCCCGCAGCTGGACGCAGCCAGGGTCCGGACGTCCGTGGGGCGCCGGTCGTCCGTGGGGCGCCGGTCGTCCGGAGGCTCACGGGGTCCCGGACGTCCGGGGTTCCTCGGATGTCCGCAGATTCTGTTCTGTGGTCACTAGCACGATCGTCCGGACGCCTTCAGATTTCCGTAATTTCTGTTCTGTGGTCGCTGACACGGTCGTCCGTAAGGGCTCGGTCGTCCGGAGCCTGGGAGTGGCCGGTCGTCCGGGCTGGGCCGGTCGTCCGAGGCCTGTAGCTCTAGCCTGCCTCTCTCCTCTCGGCTGTAGCATCCTCCAGGGGTCGGACGTCTGTGCCTGGCCGGTCGTCCAGGTCCTGTAGCTTGCAAAGCATTCCTTCCTCTTGATCTCCACGCTTGGTGTCCTCGCCATCTTGGCCATTGAGTGTAGCTGTCCCGTAGCTCTCCTCCAAGTACCCGATCACACACAGAGTCTCTGCATGAGGTAGTAGCCATGTCTCGTGAGTAGAGAGAGGGAGTTCGGAGAGGAGCGAGTTCACCTTATCTTTAATATCCTTTGCTCGAGCTCTTGTCATGGGTCCAAGTGGTGTTGAGAGAGATGTTGGTACGTCCATGGGGATGAGCAAGGAATGCTCCACATCACAAGTCTTTTATGTGCTCAAAGCCAATAACATTCAACTCAAGTTTAGTGACAAGCGTGCATATGCGGGAAAGGGCATCCGCCACAACATTTTCCTTACCCTTACTGTACTTGATCACATAGGGAAAATATTCAATAAATTCACTCCATTTGGCATGACACTTATTCAACTTAGTTTGGCCTTTCAAGTACTTAAGTGTTTCATGATCGGTATGTATGACAAACTCATGAGGTGAAAGGTAATGTTCCAAAACATGTAGCAGACGCACTAAAGCATACAATTCTTTGTCATAGATGGGATACTTAAGTTGAGCACCGGAGAGTTTTTCAGTAAAATATGAAAATGGCTCATTTTTCTTGCATCAAAACTCCGCCAATTCCGGTACCACTTGCATCACAATGAACCTCAAAAGTGTTGTCAAAGTTGGGCAAAGCGAGAATCGGAGCATCAGTAAGGAAAGATTTGGGCTCATCAAAAGCGGTAGATTGCAAAGGTCCCCAAAACAAAAGGAACATTTTTCTTACTCAAAGCATGCAAAGGTGTGGCGATGGTGCTAAAGTCTTTCACAAGGGACGATAAAAACCCGCAAGGCCAAGAAAGCTACACACTTGTTGCAAATTGGTTGGTTGGGGCCAAGTTTTAATTGCCTCAATTTTAGATTCATCAACATGTACACCCTTGGAAGAAACAACGAAACCCAAGAAAACAAGCTTGTCAACACCAAATGTGCACTTTTTCATGTTGGCATAAAGAGGTTCCTTGAGAAGGGTTTGTAAAACAACCCTAACATGATTTAGATGCTCTTTCATGGATTTGCTAAAAAGAAGAATGTCATTGAAGTAAACCACAACAAACACTCCTATGTAAAGACGAAGCACAAAATGAATAAGACGCATGAAAGTACCGGGAGCTTGCGGTAAACCCATAGGCATAACCAACCACTCGTACAAGCCAAATTTGGTTTTGAAAGCGGTTTTCCATTCATCACCTTCTTGTATGCGGATTTGATAATAGCCACTTTTAAGATCAATTTTTGAGAAAATGGTGGCACCGCTAAGTTCATCAAGCATTTCATCTAGGCGAGGAATGGGATGCCTATAACAAACGGTAATAACATTGATGGGTCTACAATCCGAGTAGATGCAAAAACTACCATCTTGCTTGGGCACAAGTTGATGCGGAGCATCCCTCGTTCATCCCCATGTACACTCCGACTACTCTCTAAACCCCAAGAGGACATATGACGAGTCCTCGTACATACGCCATTGGAATTAAGGTGAACCCGCTCTACTTTGAGAATATCGTGAATATCCATAAGACTTGCTTGCTACCTCACCAAAGTGCTCTATGTGTCCTTAGATACGAAGACCGACGACCACAATCTGGTGAGGAACACCCCGAAGGAGTTGGAGAAGAACCCCAAGGCCACAAGGAGGAAGAAGGAGTGCAACAAGATCAACTCAGCACCTCCCAGGCGACCCCGTGCCCACGGGCCTCGAAGACCCGTGCACACGGACTACTCAGAGAGCTCGCACTGGAGCACCCCGTGCGCACGGGCTCGTACCGTGCCCACGGGACCCCCGTGCGCACGGGCCCAACTTACCCCGTGCGCACAGGCTCATTAGGATGGACGGCCGAGAGTCACCTATTGGGCCTCCACTTCGCCCCCTTCCTCCACCTACCTATATATATCCCTCTCCCTCCTCCATTTAGACTAAGCAAATAGGGTAGCTCATTCTTAGCTGAGCTTTGCTCCTACCTCCTCCTCTTGAGAGAGAGAGACCACTCCCATGGAGTTCAAGGCCTCCATGTGAGGAGATCCACTTGTGGATATCAAGACCTCCTCTTGGAGATGACAATCATCAAGACCTCTCTCCTCATAGGATTGGGATGAACTAGTACTTTGCATCTTTCCTTTGTTGCTCTTGGATCATTGTATCTCTTGTGTGTTCTTGGATATAGAATATGTGTGATTGGATCTAGTCAATTTGAGTGCTTCCCATCTCTTGGGTTCTTTGTGTTCATCTTGTTCTTGGGGATTCCCCCTCCAATTTGTGAAAGATCTCCCATAGGGTTCCACCCTACAACATCTTGGTATCATGAGCCATGGTTTCTCATGAAATTGGAGCCCCCTTCTTTTCTAGCCATGTTTTGTGTGATTTCGTCCTAAAAAAATTCGAAAATTCCCACCAAAAATAGCCCCAATTTTTTTTGTGATTTGCTGGTTTGATGAGATTTTGTTGGATTTGATCCATGGATTTGGTGTTTAGCAAGTAGATCCACCCCTCTACCAACTTCTCCTACCTTCCATCCTTCGATTTTGACCTCAGATTCGAGATTTGCCACAGATCCGGAGCTGTTCGTCCGCTCCTCGAGGACCCCATGCACACGGGCCATCGGGACCCCGTGCACAGGCCCCCGTGCACACGGGCTTCGCAGACCCCGTGCGCACGGCCCTTCCTATGTGCTTCGCAGACCACCCACCCCCCATAACACCCCTTTACCCCCCAGCTAAACCCCAGCCACGAGATCCATCATTTTGCCGCCCAGATCGCAAAGAAATCCGCCAAACCAGCGTGTCCCAGAACACCCCGTGTCCCCGAACACCCCGTGTCCCCGGTACGTGGCCCATGGGCACGGGACCCCGTGCCCATGGGCTCCTACCCCCGTGCGCACGACCCCCCCCAGGTCAGCCACTTGCACTTCATAGTTTTGCCCATAACGTCCACATCCGGAGTCCGATTTTCGCGTTCTTTAGCTCGTTGAGTAGCTATTGACATCCCCCATCCACCTAGATAGGCACCAACACCATTTGACTCCATCAAATTTCGGAAATTTGGCAAGTTTGCCTAGGCCCTCACCATATCATCCGCTATACCACCATCGACTTCCGCAACCTAACCCATCTTGATCCCCTTAGCATTAGTGGTTGCTTGAGTAGTGACTCGAGTCTCCTAGGGTGTATCGGATACTTAGGGACGGTTGCTTCTTCACCAACCACCACCACCACTTCCACATTGGCATTTCCGCTACCACCATTTGACATTTACCTTTGGAGATTTTGAGTTTGCGGTTTTTTGTTTCCTAAGGTGTTTCGGCTACTTAGGGACGAGTCTACATCATCTTGGTATCTACATCAAGAACACTACCACTCATCATCACAAAGGACGGTAACCTTGACGACACCATTGTATATTCTCCTTGCAAATTGCATTGATAACCCCTAGCCCATTTTGCGTTACTTGCCTATTGAGACTAGCCATTTGAGTATTGCCGGCAACGTTACTTGTGCACATTAGTGATCTTCACCATCCATTGCATACATACCATATCATCTTGATATCATACCTTGTGTCACAAGTTTGTTCCCGCATATACACAATTGCTATCTTGGTTTGTGCATTGTGCAAAAGTGGCCATAGAAAAAAAAGCTTTTAAGCAAAAGAAAGAAAGCAAAGAAGCTTGTAAGCAAGTGCCATAGCATCATACCACATTGCACATAAGATTGTCATATCCGATCATCTTGGATCATCTTGTGAGAAACACCGGGAACTATACATACATAGCATACTCGGGATAGAAGTTTATCCATTTTGCATCTTATAGGTTGTGCACAAGTGTCGTATCCGCCTATTGAGCAATCGTGCTAGCGTCTCTCTTGAGTTTTGCAAAACGAGCGTTTTCCGTGGATTCCACATTTTGTGCTCATTCCTTGGTTGCATGACCCCATTTATCTATCCGTGTGTGCATTTCCGTGTACCACATATTGCTATTGGTCTACTTGTTTCACTTGCGAATTTGTGAATCTTTTCCAACATTATTGACTCTTGCTAACATTTTGCATTAAATTTTTGTGCCACTATCCTCACCGAACTCCACCATAAGCTTAGTTGTGTAGGTGTGAGAATTGACAAGATCCGGTACCAATTGTGCTATTTCCTTCTTACATTATTGAGTGATCATTGATCCATCTTCAACATTGGATAAGGTACATTGGTCTAGTTCTTTCCTTTCTTCCACTCACATTTCCTCGAGTATTGTGATGGATAGGCAAGGCATTTCATCTCTGGTCTACGACAACAACGACGGCGTGAACAACTACATCAACAAAGCGTCCATCTTCGATCTACAACGACAAATGCAAGGCGCACAATCAAGATTGCGAGAGCGCATCGAGAACATCTCCATCGACATTCGTCACTCCGAAGCAAGGAAAAGGGACTACATCGACAAGAAGCTTTCCACATATAAAGAGGAGCAAGATGCAAGGATGGAGGAGTTTAGAGCCTTGATCAAGTCTTCTTCCCCTTCGTCATCTTCAAGGCGGCGACATTCAAGACACAAGTCTTCGGAGCGCGGAAACGATGCAAGTGCAAATCGTCCTCGTCCACATCTACATGGCGACCACCATCACGTTCGTGATCAACATCATCATGAAGGGCAAGTCATCTCCAAGAAACATGTGCACGACGACGATGAACGACATCTCCTACGAGCTCAAGCACGACAACGACATCATAATCTGAAGATGCTCCACAAGCGCAAATGCACAAGTCCCAACAAGCCCTACTTCATGCCAAGTCCAAGCTTCAAGAGCACAAAAGAAGACCGCGAGACGACCACCACCAAGACGGCGCAACGGCTACACCAACCACTTTGGCATCTTCGCCAAGTGCTATCAAGGCATCTTCGCCTTTGGACGTACGGCCTCTTCGCCTACTTCCCATGAGTACGCCTATAACGACTTCATCAAGTCCAAGGCGACCACCTACAAGTGAGGTGACTCTTCCATCTTCGGAAGCCCCCCAAGGAAGATGGCCAAGCATGGTAAATTCCCTTCGGTCATGGAGACGAGCTATGAGGTGCCACATCATATGGGCCTCCAACACCAAGACGGCGACAAGAATGTCGAGCAAGGGCCATCCCCTTCAACCACGGCGATAGGAGTTGAGTATGGAGACATTGGCACCTACATCTCTCCGACACCCACATATGTCGAGATGACCCATTTGTCATGTGAGGAGAGCTACCACATGAGTGACATGAGTGACTCCACCATACGTGACATTGAGAGCATTTCTTATGAGAGGATGAGTGTGACCACCACTAGCCCCACACCTGAGAGCAAGCCACACATCCTATGTGAGGTTGAGCACCATTTGAGTGCCTCCATCAACCATATGAGTGAGTGCATCCTTGAGGGAGTGAGTGAGCCACAACACTTAGGGAGTGAGGTAGTTGACACGGCATGTGAGGCCACTATGATTTCTAACGACTTAACCTCTACTCCTAGTGTGTTTTCTTCTTTGGTGCTAGGTCTCCTACATGACGACATGCCTATCCTCGATGAGTCCATCCCTCCATTGGAGACGACGATGGCCATGGTGGACGATGATGCCCCCCCACATGGTTCCATCAAGATGAAGATGACAACGAGACGATCTTCAACACCTCACCTACAACACATGAGCGACGCTCCAAAGGTAACATAGGTGATGGTGCTTCTCTTGTCCCACTAGTGGACTCTCTTGACAATGATTGCTCCCATGATGTTGACCCACCTATTACCATGCTTCATGCTAGTGAAACTTCTTCATGCCTTGACTTACCTATTTATGATGAATATGATGATGAGCATGTTGAGTTGCCTAGTTGTGATGCTATGCTCCATATGATATCATGTGAAAATTCTTTTGGTCACATCATGTTTGACGATCCATTGAACTTGTCATATGCTATGAGTGAGATCTCACATATTGCATCATTACAATCTCAACATCGTAACTATGCATGCCCCATTTAAATCAATCCCATTTGCACTTATGGCATAGATGACGAGATGATGGTCATTGGCTTTTGTTTTTCAAGTGATGAAATTTCCATGCTTCCTTTACATGATTTGCGCAATTCATCTACTATGCCATGCCATGATCACATTGTTCCAAATATTCTTTGTTTTGGATGTTGTCAATATTCTCCATGTGATGTTCCTACTAATGCTCATGAGGAGACCCACATAGTTTCCTCATACATATTCAGAGATCTTGATGCATTTCATAATTTGCATGATTCCCATGATTGCGTGCACCATATGCATTCCATGAATAATAATGTTCTAGATATTTCTCATGATGCATTACATCCTTTGAGTCTCCATTATGACATACATCATAACAAACCTCTAATGATGGATGACATGTTTCTATATCACGCATCTCATTCATTTGAGCATCGGCTATTTTTTGCTAACCGACACATGCATGTGCGCATCATGATGGATGATGTGTACATATACCACGCACACACAATTTTTCATTTGTCTTTGTTTTGTGTAGGTACTCACGTATACCCGTCAACCTCTCAATCCCAAGAGTTGACGAAACGAGATCTTGAGAGAAATGATGCTTTGGGATCCCGTGGACTATCCTTCCCACCGTTCCCTTTGCGCAAGGACTACGCGCATCTCTTCTACATGGCTCTCACAAGGCTATGGGCTATTTACCACTTATCACCTTATGCCCATACTATCATGTTCACTTTGCATAGTATGCCTCTTTACATGACTTTGCCATGCAATTGTGACCCTTTCTTGCATTTACCCGTGATGCACCATTATGATATTCCTATGTGTATTTGCATGCATGGTGGAGATCCTTGTTGCTTTTGCCATGTTTATCATGTGCCCCATGCTATTGATGTTTGTTGTGTTGGTAGAGTCATGATGCCCCATTGCTATTTACATATGGCCTCTCGCCAATACATTCATGCCATTCTACTCATATCTTGCTTTCATGCTTGTGATATGTCATGTGCATTATTCATGCCCACTATTTGCACACATGACATGCTTGCCATTATTCCCTCTAGTATGTTGCATCTTCGCACTACTAGCATGCTTGACTTGTTTCCTATGATTGCTTGCTATGTTGCATCACCCATGTTCCACTATTACTTGCTTTCTTGGGTTGATGACATATATGCTCATGCCTCTCACATGATATATCTTGATCATTGTCTCTTGTGCCCATTAGTTGCCTCTCTCATATCCACTTGTATTGAGTGCAACCATACTATGCTTCTTGATATTGGAGACTTTGACACTTTACTTGTGATGCATGCTTGTTTGATTGAGCCTCTTGTATTTGGTTGTTCTTGCATCCTATGCCTCCATACTATGGAATGTTCCTTTGTACTTTCTTGTGATGAGCATGATGCATACACTTGTTGGGTATCTTACCACACGAATGATAGGTTTTGCACTTCCGCTAACCTCATTTGTTTTTCCGAGTGTTTGCCATGTTATTTCGTTTTGAAGGATTCACAAGGCGTTACCGTCATGTGACATATTGGTTATGTGAAGGCATATACGATGTGCGACACCAACATTTTCGACATCCTCATAAAGGTGAACTCCTTCCCTTTGAGCCATCCTCAAATACGCATATTGGATGGGTCACTCTTTCATTGTTGTTTCCTTCTTCTTGTCTACATGATACATATATTGGATGGAGGACCGGCATTGGAGATGGACCCTATGGACCTTCAACTTGAGGTGTGCCACGACATCGAGCTATGGTACAACACCACCCATAACAAATATGCATCTTATGCATGGATTGACTCACATCATGATGAGGACATCAATACCATTGTTACACCCACAGCCCCTACTGCTACATATACTGGACCAATTACTAGAGCTCGCGCACGCCAATTAAATTATCAGGTACTTTCGTTTCTTGGTAATGATTCTAATGTTCATGAGAATATGATGCTGCCTAAATTGGATACATTTGTTTTGCTTACAAATGAAGGGCCTAGCTTGGAGAAGGATGAACACTGGAGCAAGAACAATCATGGAGATGATGGCATGCACAAGGGGAACAAGAACGGAGTTACAAGTGATGATTTCAGGACTTTGAAGCCACCATAATGGGTGCATGAAGCCTTGGACGAAATATACAAGATGCCACTTCATAAATTTCGTCCCGAGGCTATTCTAGGTGCTGCGTCACCTTATTATTGGGCCAGGCCCATGTAATTTCGAAATACATAAGTATATGCTATTTTTAGAGTCCGTATGTGTGGGGAAACAAGAGATAGGGTTGATTTCGGACCCCTCCACCAAGGGCCACGAAATCCCCCCTCTTCCTCCATATATACAGCCCTTAGGGCACCGTTCAGACTTTGGGTTTTGTTTAGATTAATGTTCGCCATAGCTACAACTTCGCGTACTTCGTTTGTGTTCAACAACCAGACAAAGGCGTCACAGAACCCCACCTTGATCAATTAAGCTTTCCTCTTATATTCGCAATATCCAGATTGGAATCTTAGTTTCTTGCTTGTTTTTTGTTTGCTTGCAGGAAACAGACCTTCGTGGTGAGGTTGATCGTGCTCCGGCGTGGTCAATAACCTCTCGGAGTTGGTTTAGCGATTGCTAAGGCGCGACGTCCTTGCACGTTCGTAGTTGGATCGTCAAAGTCGACTTCCTCCAAAACGATAGCCACCATCTCATCGAAAGACGGGACACCTTTGCCTCTATCATGTTGTATCAGATTTGCAGGTTGCTCGGTAAGATTTTATAGTTTTTCGTAGTTTAGATCAAGTCTGTTCTTCATACCTATAGTCCACGAAAAAGCCAAAAAAAATTAGGGTTAGGTCATCATATCTGAACCAGTCTGAGCCTTTGCATTGTCTTTTCAGTATTTTGCTTTGTTGAATTTGCAGTTGCATGGTCGTGTCAAGTTGCTGGTCTTAGCATCTAGTCTTTTAGAGTTTCGAGTTCTGGTCATAAGTGGTCACGCCGCCGCCGCACTATCATCATCGCGCCTGCCATCTACCACCACCGCTTATCCGCCGCCGATCTGTATCCATATATTCGCCACCAGTCCGTGCTTCACCGCCCATCATATACCATCATCACCAGTCCGAGTTCCACCAGATCCATCTCCGCCACCAGTCCTAGTCCGAGTCCAGTATTTGTTCCTTTATTTCCAAGTTCCAGATCACGCGATACTACGAGACGTGACCAAGTCGGACTCCCCAACTTTTGTGCTACCCGCAGTAGAAAAATAGTTCCAGTTTCAAAAAAAACTAAGTCTGGAAAATTCTGGCTAGGCAATTTCTAGACCATTTGTAGACTTTTTCAAAAAAAAATGTTGCCGAGCAAAAAAAAAGTGAAAAAAAAGAAAAAAAGTTTAGAGTGTGCTCCTCCCTTGTCTACGTGCAGCGCCATGATTTTGTTAGTGTTCTAGGCTCGCGTCTCTACCACGGTCTAGCCTAGGACCAGCAAAGTACCATCGTTGAGCGTTTATTCAACTTTGCATCTCTGAATTGATTATTGCTGACCTTTTTTGCTACCATATTATAAGCCTTCCCAGCTCCACATACATCTACGTCGTGCGTTTGACTCTCCCTGGTAATCACTCTATCCAAGCTTTGAGAGTTTTGACTACAACAGTTGTCGATCACCACCTGCTACTGGGTAAGAACTGGTAAGGATTTGAGATTCGCTTGACGGATTTGTGACACCCCACCACCACCATATTCCAGTAGTCTGTAGGATCATATTCTTGTCTATTTCTATTGCTGCTAACTATGGCAGGAACACAAGCCGACGAGATTGATTTGGAGAACATGACGAACAAGGAGCTTCATGATAAGTTTCATCAAATGTTGGGTCAACAGGTGGAAGACATGATGGCCAGCTTTGGAAAGGCAATGGAGAAGATGGATGACATTGAGAAGTCAAATGACACCAAGTTGGACGCCAAGTTTGATGAATTACTCAAACGTCACCCACAACCAGCTCTACGCCGCGATACAGTATGGCGAGCACAGCGTGTTCCTATTGAGCCAGGACAAAATTCTGGTGCCGCTGCTACTACTGTTGGTGCTTCTATAGCTCCTGCTGTTACTGCAGAGGTGGAAGACTATTACGAGGATGAGGTTGATCAAAATCAGAACTACGTGCAGCCACCAGCACCACCACCAGCAGGTCGACCTCAGGTATATATTCGCAACGGTAGGCCTGCACCACCACCTCAGGTACGAGATACTGACCATATTCGAAACTGAAATTGAATATTCCACCATTTGAGGGTAGATATGTTCCTGATATATATCTTACTTGGGAGTTAGAAACTGAACAACGTTTTACATGTTTACAATATCCCGAGGAGAGACGGGTTGCTGCTGCTGTTTGTGCTTTCACTAGTTTTGCATGTTTATGGTGGTCTGAACATTGTAGATTATATCCTATTCCAACTACTTGGGCTGCTTTGAAAACTGCTATGCGTACTCGTTGGGTTCCACCATATTATCAATGTGAATTGCTTCAAAAATTGCAGCGTTTAAGACAAGGAAAAAATTCTGTAGAAGAATATTATCAGGAATTACAAACTGGCATGATTAGATGTTGTATTGTTGAGGAGAATGAAGCTATGCTTGCATGTTTTATGGGTGGATTAAATAGAGAGATTCAGACCATTCTAGAGTATAAGGAGTATACTAATATCACTCGTTTATTCCATCTTGCTTGTAAAGCTGAACGTGAAGTGCAGGATCGACAAGCATTGGCGCGAACTAACTTTTCTGCAGGTCGACCTTCATCATGGACACCGCGTGCATCCTCTACTTCCACTGCACCAGCACCTCCATCAGCTGCTACCTCCAGCCGTGATACAAGAAAGCAGGCACAACCACCACTATCTACGAAGAGCGCACCTGTCGGTCCTGCACAGAGCTCTTCTTCTTCCATGGCATCAACAGGGCACACAAGTGATATTATTTGTCATCGTTGTAAGGGAAGAGGACATTATGCGCGAGAATGCAAATCTCAGCGTGTGATGATTGCTACTGAGGATGGTGGGTATGAGTCCGCTAGTGACTATGATGAGGAGACTTTGGCCCTTATTACAAGTGAAGAACACGGTGGAGATGATTCTGATCATGAGACGCAATACATGGCTCCTGAAGATGCTGACAGGTATGAATGATTAGTTGCTCAACGTGTTTTGAGTGTGCAGGTTACACAAGCTGAGCAAAATCAGAGGCATAATTTGTTCCATACAAAGGGAGTTGTGAAGGAACGTTCTGTGCGCGTCATCATAGATGGAGGGAGCTGCAACAACTTGGCTAGCATGGAGATGGTGGAGAAGCTATCTCTCACCACAAGACCACATCCACATCCTTACTACATCCAATGTTCAACAACAGCGGCAAGGTTAAGGTAACACGTACTGTTCGTGTGCATTTTAGTATCTCTACATATGCTGATTATGTTGATTGTGATGTGGTACCTATGCAAGCATGTTCCTTATTACTTGGTCGACCATGGCAATTTGATAAAATTCTGTACACCATGGTAGAAACAATCAGTATACTCTTGTTCATAAGGATAAAAATATTACTTTCTTCCTATGACTCCTGATTCCATTTTGAAAGATGATATTAATAGAGCTAATAAAGCAAAACAGGAGAAGAATAAGAGTGAAAATCAGATTGTGGCAAAAGAATTTGAGCAACAAATGAAGCCTAATAGTAAACCATCTAGTGTTGCTTCTGAAATTAAATTGAAAAGTGCATGTTTACTTGCCACTAAATCTGATATTGATGAGCTAGATTTCAGCAAATCTGTTTGCTATGCTTTTGTGTGCAAAGAGGCATTATTTTCATTTGAGGACGTGCCTTCCTCTTTGCCTCCTGCTGTCACTAACATTTTGCAGGAGTTCGCTGACGTCTTTCCACAAGACGTGCCACCAGGATTACCTCCCATTCGAGGGATTGAGCATCAGATTGACTTAATTCAAGGTGCATCATTACCCAACCGTGCACCATACCGTACCAATCCAGAGGAGACGAAGGAGATTATGCGTCAAGTACAGGAGCTGCTCGACAAAGGTTATATACGTGAATCCCTTAGTCCTTGTGTTGTTCCTATTATTCTAGTGCCGAAAAAGGATGGTACATCACGTATGTGTGTTGATTGTAGAGGCATTAATAATATTACTATTCGTTATCGTTATCCTATTCCTAGGCTAGATGATATGCTTGATGAATTAGTGGCTCTACAATATTCTCCAAAGTTGATTTGCGTAGTGGATACCATCAAATTTGTATGAAATTGGGAGATGAATGGAAAACAGCATTTAAAACTAAGTTTGGATTATATGAGTGGTTAGTCATGCCTTTTGGGTTAACTAATGCACCTAGTACTTTCATGAGATTAATGAACGATGTTTTACGTGCTTTCATTGGACGATTTGTGGTAGTTTACTTTGATGACTTATTGATTTATAGCAGATCTTTGGAGGAACATTTACGTGTTGTTTTTATTGCTCTACGTGATGCACGTTTGTTTGGTAACCTTGGGAAGTGCACCTTTTGCACCGACCGAGTGTCATTTCTTGGCTATGTTGTTACTCCATAGGGAATTGAAGTTTATAAAGCCAAGATTGAAGCTATTGAGAGTTGGACGCAGCCCAAAACGGTCACACAAGTGAGGAGTTATCTTGGCCTCGCTGGATTCTATAGGCGTTTTGTGAGAGATTTCATCACCATTGCTGCACCTCTCAATGAGCTTACAAAGAAAGATGTGCCTTTTGTTTGGGGTACTGCACAGGAAGAAGCCTTCACGGTATTGAAAGATAAGTTGACACATGCTCCTTTACTCCAACTTCCTGATTTTAATAAGACTTCTGAGCTTGAATGTGATGCTAGTGGAATTGGATTAGGAGGTGTGTTATTACAAGATGGCAAACCTGTTGCATACTTTTCTGAAAAATTGAGTGGGCCTAGTCTGAATTATTCTACTTATGATAAAGAATTATATGCTCTTGTTCGGACTTTAGAAACATGGCAACATTATTTATGGCCCAAAGAATTTGTTATACACTCTGATCATGAATCTTTGAAACATATTAGAAGTCAAGCTAAACTGAATCGTAGACATGCTAAATGGGTTGAATTCATTGAGACTTTCCCTTATGTCATTAAACACGAGAACGGGAAAAGAAAATGTTATTGCCGATGCATTGTCTCGTCGCTATACTATGCTTTCACAAATTGACTTCAAAATATTTGGTTTGGAGACCATCAAAGATCAATATGTGCATGATGCTGATTTTACAAATGTAATGCAGAATTTTAAATAAGGAAGAATGTGGAACAAGTTCGTCGTTAATGATGGATTTGTGTTCCGTGCTAACAAGCTATGCATTCCAGCTAGCTCCGCTCGTCTTTTGTTGTTGCAGGAGGCGCATGGAGGAGGATTAATGGGACACTTTGGCGTGAAGAAGACAAAGGACATCCTTGCTACACATTTCTTTTGGCCAAAGATGAGACGGGATGTTGAGCGTTTTATTGCTCGCTGCACTACATGTCAAAAAGCGAAGTCACGACTCAATCCTCATGGTTTATATATGCCTTTGCCTGTACCTAGTGTTCCTTGGGAGGATATATCTATGCACTTTGTTTTACGTTTACCTCGAACAAAGAAGGGGAGGGATAGCATATTTGTTGTCGTGGATAGATTCTCAAAAATGGCACACTTTATACCATGTCATAAAAGCGACGATGCTATTAATGTTGCTGATTTGGTCTTTCGTGAAATTATTCGCTTGCATGGTGTGCCAAATACTATTGTTTCAGATCGTGATACTAAATTTCTTAGCCACTTTTGGAGATGTTTACGGGCTAAGTTGGGGACTAAACTGCTTTTTAGTACTACTTGTCACCCCCAAACTGATGGACAAACTGAAGTAGTCAATAGAACATTGTCTACTATGCTTAGGGCTGTTTTGAAGAATAATAAGAAAATGTGGGAGGAATGCTTGCCTCATATTGAATTTGCTTATAATCGTTCATTGCATTCTACTACTAAGATGTGCCCTTTTGAAGTTGTGTATGGTTTCCTACCTCGTGCACCTATTGATTTGTTGCCTCTTCCATCTTCGGAAGGTTAATTTTGATGCTAAACAACGTGTTGAATTGATTTTAAAAATGCATGAGTTAACTAAGGAAAACATTGAGCGTATGAATGCTAAATATAAACTTGCTGGAGATAAGGGTAGAAAACATGTTGTGTTTGCACCTGGAGATCTTGTTTGGTTACATTTGCGTAAGGATAGATTTCCTGATTTGCCCAAATCAAAGCTAATGCCTCATGCTGATGGTCCTTTTAAGGTGTTGGAGAAAATAAATGATAATGCATATAAACTTGAGTTGCCTGCTGTCGCATTCTGGGAACGGGGGTCCCCAGACTTGCCTGCCTGTGGCATGCGGCGTGGCTCAAGGGGCGGCCTAGTGTGGCCCATCTTCATCAGCACGAGCTCAAGACCCTCGCGAGGGGCCAAGCCTCGCGGGGCGGACGACAGGAGGCTTCCTCAGGCACGGCCTCGTCAGGCTGGCTCGCGAGGAGGCGGAGAGATCAAGGCGGGGTACCTCACGAGGTGCCCATGACGCAAGCCATGACGACCAAGGGCGCCAGGCGGGCGCCAGCCCACTCAGTGTCCTTCTTTCCTCTTTGGTGCAAAGGGAGCAAGCGCAGGCGAGAGCATCAAGCAAAGGCATCCATTTCGGTGCAACAAGACCAAGACCAGCAGAACACAAGGATGGAGGTCATCGTGGAGCCCAAGCCGGCGTCACCACCAGAGCCTTTAGCAGGCGAGGACCAACTTTAGTCAGGATAAGTGTACTAGATGTTCCCCTTCAAAATGGCCAATTGTTGGCGCCCTTCCCGCTCAATATTTGGGAGGAGGCCCAGGGCCTTTGCCTATAAATAGGACTAGCCACCACAAGATAGAGGCAATGGGATACTCACCAGGAAACCAGTAGAGAGAGTGACTGAACTCCCCCTAGTAGTTCATCGCACCAGCCAGGAACAGACCCTCGCGAGGTTGTTCTTCCTTGTATTGTTCATCATCAGCCCAAGAGGCAATCCACCACACCACACACTGGAGTAGGGTATTACACCACAATGGTGGCCTGAACTAGTATAAACTCTGTGTCTCTTGTGTTGTTCCTTTGATTGCTTAGATCCTAGCGAGGCGGTGAGGCGCAGGCAGTAGAAGGCTAGATCTCCGCGCGCACCCCAGAGTTCGAACCTAGAGGGTCTGCCGGAACCCGAAATCCGACATTTGGCGCGCCAGGTAGGGGTGCACCGGAATCCACCTTCTGCCGCTTCGTGTCTCGTCGCATCGTCATCATCATGTCCAGCGACCAGGCAGGCAACCCCGATCCCTGGGCGGCCTGGCCCGCCCACGCAGAACCGCTTGCTCCGGGCAACCCCATGCCCCGGGCAGCTCGCGGTCCATAGGGCGCTGCGGGCCGCGGGCGGCACGGATAGGCAGCGACAGCTCTCACGACACGGCAGGCGCGGTCGGCGGCGAGGGCCTCCCACCACGCCGCGGCCATGGCGCCGTACACCCAACGGGAGCAAGCGATCTCGAGGGCCGCTCTCATCGTGGCCCGAGAGCTGCTGCAGGCAGGCTGCTGGAAGGCGGTGACGACGTGCTACTAGAGCGGGTGGCAAAGCTCCTGGGCTTTGCCGCCTCGGGGGCTCCCCCCTTCTGTACCCAACTCCCACCTCAGGTCCAGGGTGGTCCTCACGGGGGCTCCATGGACTCCCATGCGGCCCCAAGTGGACTCCAAGACCACCCCAACGCCGGCCAGGCCATCAGCCCCGGGCCAGCAGCGGTGCTGCCTCTACCCTCGGCCATCGAAGAAGGACTCGCCACAACCCGCGGCCCCGGTGGGCCGCCGTGCTATCACCCCCAGGCGGGCACATCAAGTGGAACTGCGTGGCGCGCAGAGCGCTACGGCGCGGCCTTAGGGGTGGCGACCGCAGAAGAGTATGTGCCCCACATGATGGACCAAGGACGCACACATGAGGACGAACAAGGCTCGCTCCTCGGCCCAAGCTGGGGGGACGAGACGCCAGAAGCTGAACTCTTCCAGGATCCCCGAGGAGGCCCCGTCGGCTACGCTGGAAACAACGAGTATCAGGTACCACTAATTCCTCAGGAGCAGGCATACGCCAACCATGGATCGCAGGAGGTGCAGGTCACGACAATGGGCGGCTGCCCCACTCCCGCAGCTTCCTACCCCTCAGGAGGAGGGCGCCGGAGGCTGTAGGAGAGGGGCCAAGATCCAACATCACCACCGTGGCGTTTGGAGCAAGGCGTCCTCAGGAGGTAGGCCCTCTGCTGGGGAGGTGCCCCAGAGCCTGCCCCTGGCAGAGGACCTGTGGTCGTCGGGGGAACCGCTGGCGACTGCTCTACCCCATTGGCGGCGTCCTGGTTTCCAGTCGTCGTCGGTGGCACTAGAGTACGGCGCAAGGCGGGGCCCTTGTCTGGCGATATGAAGCAAGGCTGGTACCTGTGAAGAAGGCCCATTGCCTGTGAAGCTCGCCACCCCGTGACAATCTCACGTAATAATGAGTGGGGCTGTACACGCCCCGGAGTCTCAAGGGTGCCGGCCTCAGGCCCTGGGGCTCCCTCCCACGCCCAGTGGCAGCACTTAGCTCCGCGCTGGTGAGAAGACGTCCAAGACTAGACTAGGTGTCGGACGCGGCCTTTTTTCTGCTTTCGTTGCTTTTCCCCCTTGGTTTCCGTTTCCCCCATTGAATTTAAGTTGAATTTGAGCTCAAGGATTTGCGTGTGTTCCGGGAAGGGGTGTTTAGTCTCGTTCAAGCAATCTCCCGCGTTCTGGTTACCGCTTCGCCTCGGCTGCCTCCCCTCGCGAGCCCATTGCGAGTCGGGCCAGGCCTAGCTTGCATGCAGCCCAGACTGCTGTCGCCGCGCCCTCTCTGGAGGTTCTCATTACAGGTTTTATGGGCTCGTTCAGAAGACGCTCGAGGCACCACAGCCCTCTGCAGGCTGACTCGAGGCCCACGTGGGTCGAAGGTAAACAAGCCAACCAGCTCGTCATGAAATCAGCCGCTTGGCGCAGGCGTACGAGTGATATTGCATCTATTGTTACGCTGAATACTAGTTTTTACATGAGGGGCTCCCCCTCCCAAAATGCTCTTACAACCTTCAGGGCAAGGCCCGAACTCTGTCTGCGCAGGGTAAGGAAGCAGGGACAGCACGCGGTCAGTTGGATAAATCCCCCAATGCATCCTCAGGGGCGCCTCCTGAATCATCGCTGGCGTCGCTGGCCTCGCCATCGCCTTCCGCATCGCTGGCAGAGGCGCCAGGGCCGTTCCCCATGTCACCTTCATCAGCAGCCACAACCGCGTTGTCATTATCAGAAGTGAAGGCCCTGACAAGGGCATCCACGTTGTCTTCCACCCAGCACGCCAGGTCGCCCAGGATGGTCTGGGGTACTGGAGCGATGGCGGCGTCAAATTCGAAGTTGGGGAACATTTTCTGAAGATGGCTGAAGACACGAGAGAAGGCGCGTCCGAGCAGGGCGCGGCTCCTCTCCTCCACCAGCCTGTTGGCTCCGACCGAGCGCGCCTCCAGCTGCGTCACCACATTGGTGAAGAACTGAAGATTGCCAGCATAGTTGACTGTGTGGGGCTAGGCAACAGCCACCTCACAGATGTTACCCAAGGCCGTGTTGGATCTCTCTCGGAGCCCGGCGAGCATGGGGTCGTGCTTGTGCTCCAGAATCCGCCGCTGGACTATCTCGTCCTCATTCTGCCATGCAACAGCCTCAGCCTCGTCCACCCGCTGGCGGAGAAGAAGCACCTCAGCACGGGAGGTAGTCAGCTCCTCCTGCGCTATGTCAAGGGAGGCCCGGGAAGCGTCGGCCCGCCGCGTCACTTCCTCCAGCTTAGCCCTCAGGGCGACGGTCCTTCCTTCAGCCTCGACCCAGATCAACCTCAGCCTCTCCTCAAACTCGCGCTCAAGGTTCAAGTGGGCTGTCGCCACCCCGCGATTAACCTCCGCTATGGCTCGGGCCTCACGCGCAGCGACGTCATCCTCCGCCTGCGTCACCAAGCGCTCTCTTGTCTCCAGACATTCAAGATCACGTACGCGCTCAGTAGCTTCCAGCGTCAGTGCCTCCTCACGCCTCAGGAGCTCTGCCTGGTCGACCGAAGCCACCTTCATCGATGCAAGGGCCGTCTCCCGCAGCTCCACTTGCTGCTCCAGGGAGTGGCACCGGGCCAAGTGTTCCCGCGCCCGCTCCTCCGACTCCTCGCGCCGTCGGTCAGCCTCTCGGGCGTCCTCGACGGCCCAGGAACGGGCCTCCCGAGAGGCCGCCAGCAACGCCTCGGCCTCCTCGTTGTCGAGGTCACGCTGGTGGCGTGCAAGGGCAACGGCCGCCTCTATCTTGCACCTCTCTTCAGCCAGGCGCAGGCCCTCAGCCTCCAGGCGCGCGTCTTCATCGTCAAGCTCTTCACCAAGCTGGCTCACCGCGTCAGCCGCCCTCCGGAGAAACTCCTGGCGAAGAACTCGAAGCCTCCGGGCGCGCTCGAGCACGTCTTCTGCGTCGTCATCCGCCCCAAGTAAGCGCCGGGGGCCACGAATCAATACTCCCCCTCTGGGCAGGGGGCTGGGGGCTGGCGCCCTCGTGATGGTCGGGCACGCCTCGCCAGAAGCCCGGCCAGGAGCCGGCCCCTCCCAAGTGCAGAGCGCAGGGCCGACCTCAGCCAATTGCCATCCATGATTAAACTCGAGGCCCAAGGCAGGATGGCTATGCCCCGAGGAGGCTCGCGAAGAAGGGTCGCGAGGCGCGCAGGCCCGTGATGCACCACAAGATGGCTCACCTCTCTGGCCGGCCTCACCAAGAGGGCTCTGCTGGAACTCGGAGCGCTCGAAGGTGGTGGAGAGGGCGGAGCCTGGGGGGATGGCTCCTCAGCCATCCCCGCGAGCTCGGCAGGAAGGGCCTTGCAGAACAAGGATCAGCCAAAGCAACGGGAGGACCAGGAGCTGGGAAAGCAGAAGGCTTACTCATCAATGGCGAAATACTTCTGGCGCTTCAACAGGCGGTAAGGGTAATCATCGCCCAAGGCCTCCCTTTTCCTCTGGAGAGCCTCGAAGTCCATGAAGAAGCGACCCAGGAGTTGAGCGCAGGGGTCAGCCTGCAACGAGGAAGAAGCGTCAAGATGCCCAGCGTCTGGTGCGTCGTCTTGGTGCACGCCGTTGGTCGCCTCACCAAGAAGGATCGCTGGGGCCCCAGGGGCCTCAACCACAGGCGCCTTGGGCAGCAGCTCAGCACCTCCAGCTGCAGCAGTACGGGCCTTAGGAGCTGCCCCCTCAGGAGCGCCGCCTGGTGTCGTCACTCCGGCGGGGGCCCCCTCAGCCTCCGGCGGCCCATGCCTCCCTGCTCCACCACTCGAGGAAGGACCGCCGTGGGCGACTGGGAGGGCAGTCACCATCACTGGGTTCTCGCGAGGGCCCCTGAGGCTGGCGGGGCGCAGCCCCCATTCGTCGAAGCCGGGCATCTGCTTCACGAAGTCACCTCTGTTCGAGCAAAGGTACAGCAAAGCCCCCCCCCCCCATGCTGGATGCTGCCGGGGGAAGGGTCCCCAGTCAAGACCAAGAGCACCTTCCTTAGTGCTTCGGGCGTCAGGTCCTCCTCCTGGAGCCTCATGCGATCTTCACGCCCGCTGAAGGACCATATCCGGCAGGAGTGGCGCTGGAGAGGAGCAATGCAACATAGCAGGAACTCCTTCACCACCTTGGGCGCCATCACACCAAGCGCCCTCAAGAACGCGAAGCGACGCCAGACGAAGATGAGCCGGGGGCTCGTGAGCGTCTCCTGGCCCCAGCCTGAATTGGGAACAGTGGGTGACTTTGGCTCCGAAAGCAGGGGGCTGGGCACCCCTACATCCACGTACAACCACCGCTCACAGAACCCAGGCGCGGACGGAGGAAGGCTGAAATCAATCCCTGAAGCTGCTGTTTCTGGTGCGGCAATGAAGCTCACGCACCCTAAGCATTGGGTGGGATCGACGAGGCGCAGAAAGAAGAAGTGGCGCAGCAAGGCAACCGAAGGAGGGATGCCCATCATCGCCTCACAGACAAAGGCGAAGATGGCAAGAAGAGTAATGGATTCAGGACCCAAATGCATCATATGGATCTGGTAATGGGAAAGCACAGCGTTGAAGAAATCGAAGAAGGGTGGGAACCAATCCCGCCCACAGGGCGTCGGCAAAGTACCAGACCTCGGTGACCACCCTGTCGATGGAGAAGCCGGATGCGGGCCAGGTTGTCATCCTCCCGCACTCGTTGAAGATAGTGGTGTCACGCCCAATATGCGATACTATCCTAAAGATACTCGAAGGTCCCACCAAGGATAGAACCGCATATTGAAACGCTTTTGCAAGGTGGATATCATTACATCAACATTACATAATAGATGGGGATACATACAAAGGCATACAATGGCACACGAATACAACATCACAATACATAAGAGCATCATCCGACTACGGATGAAACACAAACAGAAACTCAAACCACATCCACCAGCCCAGGCTACCGACCTAGAACCTATCCCCTGATCGAAGAAGAAGCAGAAGAAGAACTCCAAGACAAGCAAACATCGCTCTCGCGTCATGATCATCGCATAACCTGTACCTGCAACTGTTGTTGTAGTAATCTGTGAGCCACAAGGACTCAGCAATCCCATTACCATAGGTATCAAGACTAGCAAAGCTTAATAGGAAAGGAAGGGGTAAAGTGGTGAGGCTGCAGCAGCGACTAAGCATATATGGTGGCTAACATACGCAAATAAGAGCGAGAAGAGAGCAAAAGGAACGGTCGTGAAACTAGCAATGATCAAGAAGTGATCCTGAACCCCTACTTACGTCAAACATAACCCAAAACCGTGTTCACTTCCCGGACTCCACCGAACAGAGACCATCACGGCTACACACGCGGTTGATGCGTTTTAGTTCGGATCTGATGTCAAGTTATCTACAACCGGACATTAACATATTCCCATCTGCCCATAACCGCGGGCACGACTTTCGAAAGTTTATACCCTGTAGGGGTGTCCCAACTTAGCCCATGATAAGCTCTCGCGATCAACGAAGGATATACCTTCTCCCAGGAAGACCCAGTCAGACTCGGAATCCCGGTTTACAAGACATTTCGGCAATGGTAAAACAAGACCATCAAGACCGCCCGATGCGCCGACAATCCCGATAGGAGCTGCACATATCTCGTTCTCTGGGCAACACTAGATGAACACTATGTACAACTAAAACCAACCCTCAAGTTTCCCCGAGGTGGCGCTGCAAGTGGCTCTGGTTCGGACCAACACTTAGACAAGCACTGGCCCGGGGGGGGCTATAATAAATATGACCCTTGGGTTAATTACTCCCAAGGGAAATGTAGGTGGTGGTGAGGCAAATGGTAAAACCAAGGTTGGGCCTTGCTGGAGGAGTTTTATTCAAAGCAAACTGTCAAGGGGGTCCCATAAATCACCCAACCGCGTAAGGAACGCAAAATCTGGGAACATAACACCGGTATGACGGAAACTAGGGCGGCAAGAGTGGAACAAAACACCAGGCATAAGGCCGAGCCTTCCACCCTTTACCAAATATATAGATGCATTAATTAAATAAGAGATATTGTGATATCCCAACCAAAATCCTGTCCACCATGAAGAAATCTTCAAATTCACCTGCAACTAACAACGCTATAAGAGGGGCTGAGCAAAGCGGTAACATGGCCAAGCAATGGTTTGCTAGGAAGGGTGTCAAAGGTTAGAGGTTCATGGCAATTTGGGGAGGCTTGAAGAACAGGTGATAGGAAGCGCAACATAGCGATAGAACGAAACAACTAGCATAGCAATGATAGTAATGAGATCCAAGGTGACGGTCATCTTGTCTGAAATCCCGCTAGGAAGAAGAACGAGTCCATGAAGAAGACGAATGGATGACGCCGAACCAAGCATAGACGAACGAATCCTCACGAACGCAACGAAACAAGAACTATCGAAAGAAGCACACAACATGGTAAAGACACCACACATGAACATGACATGATGCACAACAATCATGATGCATGACAGATCTAGATGAGGCTACTCATGGCAAGAGATGATGCAAACAAGAGCAACACATCAAGGCAAGTTTAAATGAGGCCGGAAACAACATATAACAACTCCGGTAAGTCCTCATATGCAAATTTCGAAGTTGGTCCAGATCTGAATAAACCTTATGTTCAAGTTGTTAAACTGCAAGTTAATATACACCAAGATGATCTACACGAGATTCTAGTCAAGTTACATATAAAGTTCATTTAATTCGGAGCTACGGCCTAGAAGATATGAGAAAAACAAGTTAAACATGATATTGACGCAAAATACATACAAACATCAAGCAAACACCTCAAAACATGGATGCAACATGATAATATGAGACTTCATGCAAAATCAAGCAAGTTCCATATAGAGCACACTCAAAATGGAGCAACGGTTTAACACATACACTTTATACAAGTTTAAAGGACAAGTTGTCCAAAACAGCAACTAGGCATCTAGCAAGCATCAAAACAACATGCTACAGGACCTCAACAAGAAAACAAAAGGCATGGGCATGATGTACAGGTAAAGCATAACAAAACATGAACACTAAGCTATCTCCAGAAATCAGTAGAACATGCTCAAACACACATGGCAAGATTGCAAATAATAACAGTTTCAGACTTTTGCAGAAATAACATCAGGTTGCAATGTTTAGAGCTATCAAACAACATGTTACAGGAACTTATCATGGCCAAAAAAGGCATGGCATGAATCTACTAAACCCATAGAACAAAAGTCCTTTACTGACCATGAGCCAAAAAGGATCAGAAGATATGATGGCACCCATGTAAACATGGCAAATAATATGACAGATACATACATGGCAGGAACAACAATAAGTAGGCATGTTGCTGAGCTTGTACCACTCACCACAAGGCATTACATGGCATGATAGGGCAACCAATAGTAAGATGGCATATTCATGAAGCTAAGCATGGCAATAACAAGTTCATAGGGTGCATGGATCACTAGCAAAACACATGGCACAAACTAAACTTAACGTTAACAGGCTGACAGCAACATTATTTAGCAACTTTGAAGCAAGAATACAACAAGTTACAGCAAGCTATAAATGCAAGCAGAGACATAGATGGATAGAGCATGACATGCATAACAAAACACCCTTAGTGAACATCTCCAGATTATGCATGGAATTACTTGTAGCAGCAGGTTTACATAGCATCACCAAATAACAGATTCAACCTAGCAAAACAGTAACAGCAAGTACCCTACTTAACAAGCTCGATTCACTCACCACAAGTCATTGCATGACAAGATAAGCATAGCATAAGCAAGAAGACATGTTTATGAAACAAACCAAGGCAAGAACAAGTTCATAGCATGCAAGGATCAACTACAACAACCTTGGCAAAATTGAATAACATGTAAACAATCTACCAGGAAATATTTTGTAGAAAAAGTAGAGCAAGCAAATGACATGCCAAACTACTCCATAATTGCAAAAAGGGGAATGAATGGATAGAGCATAACCATATGTTCAAAACATCCTTACTGAAGTATCTCAAAATAAGCATGGATCTCTCTGTAGCATCAAGTTTACATGGCATAAAAATTAACAGCAGAACAGGGACTGAAATGAGCAACATCACGAAGCCTGGTTTGCATGCTTGTGCTAGTCACCACATTGATCACAAAAATACATGTCATACACCACTGTAAAGATGGCATGGCATAGATCAAAACACATGTAGACATCAACCTCATAGGATGCACACATCAAACATGGCAAAAAAAGACAAATGAGCATGTTCTGTTAACAGACAGCAGATAACAACATATAGCACTCTTGCAACGATGATTCAGGCATCGAAATGAGCTCAAATGAATATGATGCAATGGAACGAAATGATGTACTCGTTGAGACGAACAATTTGACATATTACACGCATGAAACGGAGCAGTATGCATAGAGTTATGATGTGATTAAGATGCACACATAAAAATGATATTTCCGGGACTTAGTAAAAATCACGGAGGCAAGAGCTGGACTGGGGCGTCACCTCGTGGGCTTCGGCCCAGGGAGCAGATGGGCCGGACGTGGGGCGAGGCCCATGACGAGCAGGGCAGGCCCGAGCGGGCGCTCGTCCTCCTCCCCCCGCTTGAGCAGGAGGGAGGCGGACATGGCAAGGCGGCGGGCGGCGGTCGGAGGGCGACGGGCGGCGGCGGGGGAGTCGGGATCCGGCTCGGGGCAGCTCGGATCCGGCCAGCTCCGGCTTGAGGAAGCGCGGGGAGGGCGCTGGGAGGCGCGGCGGCGACCGGGCGGAGGCGCAAGGCGGCTCGGGGTCGGGCACACGGTGGACTCCGGCGACGCAAGGGCGCAGGACAGCGGCGGGGCGAACGACGGCGAGAGGAGCTCCGGCGATGGAGTCTGGTGACGGCGAGGCAGCGGGAGGCGCGCCGGCGGGGCCGCAGCGGTGCACGCCGGCGAGGGCGCGGCGGGGGAGACGACGGGCGGGGGCGGCGGCATGCGCTCGGGCCCCGATGGGCTCGGGCGGGCCCCGGATGGGCCTGGAAGGGCTGCGCGGCGAAGGGGAGCCGGCGGGCTGAGGTGGCGTCGTGCGGTTGGTTGGGGAGGCGGCGGAGATGACATGGCATGATCCGATTGGTCGGGCGACGTGGCTGGGCGGCGGTGGACGCGTCCGGCTGCGGGCGGACATGTCCGGCGACGCGAGGAGGGAGAGGGCTAGGGTTTGGACTGCGAGATTTTCGGGGGAAGCACATATTTATAGATTCTGGGAGCTAGGAGAGTCCAAATGAGGAGCGGTTTTCGCCCACATGATCATGATCGAGCGACAGACAGCATGGAGGGGGTTTGGATGGGTTTTGTGCCAGTGTGGAGGGGTGTTGGGCTGCAAAGAGAAAGGGTGGTTTCGGGCTACATGGATAACCGTTGGAGTACCAAACGACCTCCAAATGGCACGAAACTTGACAGGCGGTCTACCAGTGCTATACTAAGGCCGCTTGGCAAACCTCGGGCCATTCCGAGAATGTTTAACACCCGCGCACAATGAGAGACAAAAGGGGGACGCCAGAGGGCATAGGAGTGCCGGATTGCAAAACGGACAACGGGGAAAATGCTCAGATGCATGAAACGAACACGTATGCAATGCAATGCACATGATGACATGAAAAAATGCAACACTCAAGCAAATGACATGGCAATGACGGCGAATAACTGGCAGACATCTAGCGCAACGAATCCGGGGCGTTACAGGTGGCAAGAGAAGAGCTGACCTTGCCCAAACCTTCTCGGTTGAGTATGATCGACCGATCGACGGCGGAGGCCGCCGGCGACGGCGAGCGAGGCAGAGGCACCGGTTTCTTCCCTTTTCCCTTCTTCGTCGGAGCCATGGCGACGGGAAGAGGGAGGATTCGAGATTGGATTGGAAGCAGAGACTGGAGCTCGAGGGGAGGAAGAGTAAGAGACGGATGAGCGGTGAAAAGAGGAAAGACTGTGTGCAACCACGGGTCCACCTAGCCGGGTGCAAAGTGAGGAGGCGTGGGGAAGCAGGGCCACCCATGTCCAATCAACCGCCACGCGGCACCCGAGGCCGCAGGCTGTTAGGGCCCGCGGCGCTTCGCACTTGCCCCTTCACCTCTCTGCTCAGCCAAGTCCAGGCGCGCCTTGGGCCCGGGGGCTACTGTCAGTATTTTGGGAACGGGGGTCCCTAGACTTGCCTGCCTGCGGCCTGCGGCGTGGCTCAAGGAGCGGCCCAGCGTGGCCCATCTTCATCAGCACGAGCTCAAGACCCTCGCGAGTGGCCAAGCCTCGTGGGGCGGACGACAGGAGGCTTCCTCAGGCACGGCCTCGTCAGGCTGGCTCGCGAGGATGCGGAGAGATCAAGGTGGGGTACCTCACGAGGTGCCCATGACGCAAGCCATGACGACCAAGGGCGCCAGGCAGGAGCCAACCCGTGCAGTGTCCTTCTTTCCTCTTTGGTGCAAAGGGAGCAAGTGCAGGCGAGAGCATCAAGCAAAGGCATCGATTTCGGTGCAACAAGACCAAGACCAGCAGAACGACAGGATGTAGGTCATCGTGGAGCCCAAGCCGGCGTCACCACCAGAGCCTTTAGCAGGCGATGACCAACTTTAGTCAGGATAAGTGTACTAGATGTTCCCCTTCAAAATGGCCAATTGTTGGCGCCCTTCCCGCTCAATATTTGGGAGGAGGCTCAGGGACTTTGCCTATAAATAGGACTAGCCACCACAAGATAGAGGCAATGGGATCCTCACCAGGAAACCAGTAGAGAGAGCGACTGAACTCCCCCTAGTAGTTCATCGCACCAGCCAGGAATAGACCCTCACGAGGCTGTTCTTCCTTGTATTGTTCATCATCAGCCCAAGAGGCAATCCACCACACCACACACTGGAGTAGGGTATTACACCATAATGGTGGACTGAACCAGTATAAACTCTGTGTCTCTTGTGTTGTTCCTTTGATTGCTTAGATCCTAGCGAGGCGGTAAGGCGCAGGCAGTAGAAGGCTAGATCTCCGCACGCACCCCAGTGTTCGAACCTAGAGGGTCTGTCGGAACCCGAAATCCGACACCTACAGATTTTGGGGTTAGTCCCACTTTTAACATTGCAGATTTGAAGCCTCATTTGGGTGAGGAAGATGAGCTTCCGTTGAGGACGACTTCATTTCAAGAAGGGGAGGATGATGACGACATCAGTACCATTGTTACACCCACAGCCCCTACTGCTACATATACTGGACCAATTACTAGAGCTCGCGCACACCAATTAAATTATCAGGTACTTTCGTTTCTTGGTAATGATTCTAATGTTCATGAGAATATGATGCTGCCTAAATTGGATACATTTGTTTTTCTTACAAATGAAGGGCCTAGCTTGGAGAAGGATGAACATTGGAGTAAGAACATGCATGGAGATGATGGCATGCGCAAGGGGGACAAGAACGGAGTTACAAGTGATGATTTCAGGGCTTTGAAGCCACCATAACGAGTGCATGAAGCCTTGGACGAAATATACAAGATGCCACTTCATAAATTTTGTCCAGAGGCTATTCTAGGTGCTGTGTCACCTTTTATTGGGCCAGGCCCATGTAATTTCGAAATACATAAGTATAGGCTATTTTTAGAGTCCGTATGTGTGGGGAAACAAGAGATAGGGTTGGTTTCGGACCCCTCCACCAAGGGCCACGAAATTCCCCCCTATTCCTCCATATATACAGCCCTTAGGGCACCGTTTAGACTTTGGGTTTTGTTTAGATTAAAGTTTGCCATAGCTGCAAAATCACGTACTTCGTTTGTGTTCAACGACCAGACAAAGGCGTCACAGAACCCCACCTTGATCAATTAAGCTTTCCTCTTATATTCGCAATATCCAGATTGGAATCTTAGTTTCTTGCTTGTTTTTTGTTTGCTTGCAGGAAACAGACCTTCGTGGTCAGGTTGATCGTGCTCCGGCGTGGTCAATAACCTCTCGGAGTTGGTTTAGCGATTGCTAAGGCGCGAAGTCCTCGCACGTTCGTAGTCGGATCGTCAAAGTTGACTTCCTCCAAAACGATAGCCACCATCTCATTGAAAGACGGGACACCTTTGCCTCTATCACATCATGATTGCCTTGTTGCATCTTGCATTTCCATGTCATCCATAATATATGAGCTTGTTCACTTCCTTAGAAAATTTGTTGATCTTCCTCGATGGCATATTCATACATCATGATCATATTGCCCATCATCAATTGCATGACAACATAATCGCATTGAGCACAAATTACCAGGTTCATGTTCTTGATAAACCATCCCATTATGACATCATTTTGCACAATGGTCGCGTTAATAACATTAGCCACACCTTTGTGCATACGACAAATGAATTTGCTCACATGAATGCTTTACATCTCATTCTACATCTTTTGGATAAGCATCTTGTGCCTTGCCACGCACTATCTTGCCGCTCGGACTCATTCTTACATGATGGACACTTTGTGTGTGCTAACCTTTGTATTTCCGGGTGTCGTTTGTGTTTGCTATTTTTGCATGTCTTTCACTCCGAGGACACCTTCGACTACTTGTATTACGCCATGTCTTCAACTTCGTCCAACTATAAGTCCGTCCACGACAACCGTTTCCATGGTGATGAGGATCACGATCCAAGGTCAGATCTTTCCCAAGGGGGGGAGAGAAGATGCGGAGCATCCCTCGTTCATCCCCATGTACACTCTGACACTCTCCAAACCCCAAGAGGACATATGACGAGACCTCGAACATACGCCATTGGAATTAAGGTGAACCCGCTCTTCTTCGAGAATATCATGAATATCCATTGGACTTGCTTGCTACCTCACCAAAGTGCTCTATGTGTCCTTAGATACGAAGACCGACGACCACAAGCTGGTGAGGAACACCCCAAAGGAGTTGGAGAAGAACCCCAAGGCCGCAAGGAGGAAGAAGGAGTGCAACAAGATCAACTCAGCACCTCCCAGGTGACCCCGTGCCCACGGGCCTCGAAGACCCCGTGCGCACGGACTACTCAGAGAGCTAGCGCCGGAGCACCCCGTGCGCACGGGCTCGTACCGTGCCCACGAGACCCCCGTGCGCACGGGCACAACTTACCCCGTGCGCACGGGCTCATTAGGATGGACAACCGAGGGTCACCTGTTGGGCCTCCACTTCATCCCCTTCCTCCACCTACCTATATATATCCCTCTCCCTCCTCCATTTAGGCTAAGCAAATAGGATATCTCATTCTTAGGTGAGCTTTGCTCCTACCTCCTCCTCTTGAGAGAGAGAGAGACCACTCCCATGGAGTTCAAGGCCTCCATGTGAGGAGATCCACTTGTGGATATCAACACCTCCTCTTGGAGATGACAATCATCAAGACCTCTCTCCTCATAGGATTGGGATGAACTAGTACTTTGTATCTTTCCTTTGTTGCTTTTGGATCATTGTATCTCTTGTGTGTTCTTGGATCTAGCATATGTGTGATTGGATCTAGTCAATTTGAGTGCTTCCCATCTCTTGTGTTCTTTGTGTTCATCTTGTTCTTGGAAATCCCCCCTCCAATTCATGAAAGATCTCCCCATAGGGTTCTACCCTACAACACAAGTATAACCGGAACGACACAAGGTCTTAAGCTTTCACGTACATGTCCGTTGTCGATTAGTTGTTGTACTTGCCGTTGGATCTCCTTAGTTTCTTCAGGGTTGATGCGGCATGGAGCTTTGTTTGGTAGAGGTGCTCCGGGGATGAGGTCGATTCGGTGCTCAATGCCTCGTAGTGGAGGTAGGCCCGGAGGTAGCTCACCGGGGAAAGCATCTTGGAATTCCTGTAAAAGAGAAGAGAACACTAAAGGTAGATCATGAGAGGTGTTAGTTTTTGGTTCCCCGTCCTTACACACAAGGACAAAGTGTATAACACTAGATGGGTTCTCACACACTTCTCTCATCTCAATTTTGGTGGCAAATAGGACGAAGTTTTTCTTGTCGCTCATCGTGGAGGCACTCGATTTTGGCTTGTGCCTCTCACTCTCTTTGGGTGGATCACTTTCTCACTCTTTTCTCCATGATGGGTGGCTTGCTTGTCGGCTATCACTTGACTAGGAGACATAGGTCGTAGCACATACTCCTTCCCTTCCATCTTGAAGCTATAGTGATTGGTACGCCCAATGTCGATGACGCCGCGGTCAAATTGCCATGGTCAACCAAGAAGGAGGTGGAAAACGGACATCAATACGACATCACACTCCAGAGTGTCCTCATATGCTCCAATTTTGAAGGAAACCTTGACCATATGCTCAAATTTTATAGTGCCGAAATCGCTTAGACATTGGACTTTGTATGGGTGCGGGTGCTTCGTCTTGACCAATTGGAGCTTGGAGCATAGTTCTTCACTCTCCAAGTTGTGAAAACTACCTCCATCAATGATGACCTTGACGGACCTTGCATTGATGCCGACCTTAGTGTGGAAGATGTGGCATCTTTGGTCTTCGTCTTGTTGATGTTGAAGAGTTAAGACTTTGGAGACAACGAGAGCGGGGCTCGAATCCTCATCACAAAAGACTTGATAGTCTACATCTTCGTTCACACGCCGGTGCATGGCCACTTGCTCAAGGGATTCCATTTCCTCTTCACTCATGGAGTCATAGGTGCCATCATCGTTGATGATCATGGTGTGCTTGTTGGTGCATTGGAAAGACTGGTGGCCTCGACCGCCGCAAGTGGAACACTTGAAGGAGCTTATCTTAACGGTCTCATCGGTTGGAGTAGAAGATGAAGCGCGTGGCTTGAAGTTGCTTTTAGTAGGAGGAGGACGACTTGAGGTTGTCGAAGTTTTCTTGTAACTTGACTTGTCGTCGTTGCTTGTAGATGGCTTGGTTGAGGTAGAAGTTGGAGGAGTCGTTGAATCTTGGGTGTTGGAGAAGTCGTAGGTCTTGGATGAGTACTTGGCGTACTTGAAGTCATCTTGCACTTGACGTTCCGCTTTGGTATCTTGATGCACGAGCTCAATGAGGTTGGAGTAGGGTTGGAAGTCGCCAATCTTCTTGATGGGATGATTGAGGCCATTCAAGAATCGTGCCATAGTTTGCTCATCATCTTCCGTGACATTGGCTCGTATCATGGCTATCTCCATTTCCTTGTAGGATTCTTCAACACTCTTTGTTCCTTGCTTGAGTAGTTGGAGCTTCTTGAAGTGATCGCGGTTGTAGTAGGTGGGCACAAAACGTGCTCGCATGACATCTTTCATTTGAGCCCATGTGGTGATTGGTGGTTCACCTCTTGCTTCTCGACGCTCAAGGACTTGTTCCCACCATACGAGCACATAATCTTGGAACTCAAATGATTGCATAGCGATCTTCTTCTCTTCCTCATAGTTGTGGAATCGAAAGATTTTGTCGACCTTCAATGCCCATGAGAGGTACTCTTCGGGATCATTACTTGCCGTAGTGTCGCTCTTCATTGTGTTGTGGTCGAGGATGATGATGACGCCCTTGACATGGAGGATAATCAACCTCATGTTGCTCTTGGCGTGGAGGATGACCATAGTCAACTTGCTGTTGTTGAACTTGAGGTTGTGGAGGAGCCTATCGAGCTTGAGGAGGAGGTGGGGGAACTTGATGTTGCACTCTTGGTTGGTAGTTACGCTCTTGGATTTCTTCTCGAAGTGCTTACTCTTGATTGCGCCTATCGCGGTTGCGCTTGGCAATGGCTTGACTTGCTTCTTGAAGGGCACGTTGCGCCTCAAGAGCTTGTGCTTTACGTTGTTGTTGTTGAAGACGTTGAGCATTGGCGTCTTGTACCTCTTGATGTTGACGCGCTCGTTCTTCCTCTTGGAGACGTTGACGTTGTCGTTCTTGAGCTTGTGCAAAAGGATCTTGGTGTGGTTGATGACGAAGTACTTGCTTGTCGACTTGCTCTTGTGAATGAGTCCCGTGTAGAGGATTGCGAGATGCATGATGGTCTTGACGTGCGGCTCGTCGAAGAGGGTTTGATGTCGGTGTACTTGAGCCGGAGAAGGTGTCGTTGGAGTGTCGACTTGAGCGGCTCCGTCTTGAGTATGAAGATTTGGAAGGAGGGCAGTTCACCAACAAGGCACGGATCTCGTCCATTCATGCATCGTTTTGTTGCTTGTGAGCGTCGACCTTGTTGTCGAAGTAGTCTCTTGTACGTTGCTCGGAGAGTCGCAAGTCGGTGGCGAGATTGTCGATGCGGTCGGTCATTGCTTGTTGCTCTTGATGCAACGCTCGTTGTGCACCAAAAAGGTGGCTCTTGGTGGCAAATGATGACATGTCGCCGTCTTGCTCGATGAAGAGTGGGTTGGTGGAAGTACTTGGCCTATCCATCATTCCAAGCAAAATGTGAGTGGGAGAAACAGAAGAACTTATACCAAATGTACCTTGACGGATGTTGAAGATGGATCAGGATCACTCAAATGCGGACAATGAAATAACACAATTGGTACCAATTCTTGTCGGTTCTCACACCTAGACAAGTAAAAGCTTATGGTGGAGCTTGGTTAGGATGGTGGCACAAAATTAGATGCAATTGTAAGCGAGCTTCAATAATGTTGGAAAAGATTCACAAATTTGTAAATGCAACAAGTAGACCAAGCAAGTAGAGGTACACGCAAACACACATGCAAATAGATAAGTGGGATTGTGCAAACCAAAAATGAGCCAAAATGTGGAGTCCACGAAAATGCTCTTGTTGCACAATACTAGAGAGACGCTAGCACGATTGCACAATAGGCAGATACGGACTTATGCACAACCTACTAGGCAAAAATGCAACGACCTCTATCCGAAGTATGCTATGTATGGTATTTCGGTGCTATGATCCAAGATGATCGGATATGACAATCTTAATGTAGTATGATGCTATGGTTCTTGCTTATAAGCTCTTTGCTTATCTTTCCTTCTTGCTTAAAAGCTTGTTTGGTTCTTTCACTTTTGAGCTCTTTTCTCATGCAAAACTTCACGAACCAAGATAGCAATTCTGTACGCGATGACAACTTGGTGACACAAAGGATGATACCAAGATATGCACCACCATGATATGGTATGTATGCTATGGAGTATGATCACTAATGTGCACAAGTCAAATTGTCGGCAATACTCAAAGGCTAGTCTCGATGGGTAAGCAACGCAAAAGTAAGGCTATGTGGGTATCAATGCAAATGGCATGGAAATGACAAAGATGTCGTCGAGGTTATCATCCTTCGCGATGACAAGTCCTTTGCGAAGATGAGCGGTGGTGATGTTGATGTTGTACCGTTCCTATATAGCCGAAACACAATAGGACACGAGAACCACAACTCAAATTCTCAAAGACCAACACAAATGGCGGTAGTGGAAAGCGGTGGTGGTATAGCGGATGATGTGGTGAAAGCCCTAGGCAAAGATGCCAAAGTTTGGAAATTTTGATGGTGTCTATTGATGTTGGAACTTATCTAGGTGGACGGGGGATGTCAATAGCTTCTCAACGAGCTAAAGAACATGAAAATCGGACTCCGGATGTGGAAGTTATGGGGAAAACTGTCAAACAGCCGTAGTTGAAACTGGGAAGGGCGGTAGTACCACTTTTTGGGGCGGTAGTACCGGTCTGGGAGCTCAGCGGAACTACAAGTTTTGGAGGGCGGAAGTACCGCTGGGGTCGGGAAAACTGGATCAGCCGACTTTGCTGCGGAAATGAATGATTTCGGTGGCAAAATTGGATGGATTTAGTGGATGGGAGGTGGGGAAACTTGTGGGAAAGCTAGATCTCCCTGCTAAACACGAAATCCATGGATCAAATCCAACAAAACTTCATCACACCAACAAATCACAAAAAAATTGGGGCTATTTTTGGTGGGGATTTTCAAATTTAGGACGAAAACAACAAAATCAAGCTAGAAAACACGGGGTAGGGGCTCCAAAAATGTGATCAACGTGGCTCATGATACCAAGATGGTGTAGGGTAGAACCCTAGAGGCCGATCTTTCATGTTTAGAGAGGATCCCTATGAAGAACACGAAGAAAACAAGGAGGGGAACGAGGGAAAAACACTCAACCAACAAGAATAAAAGTCACACATGCGCTAGATCATCAAGGCACGAGGTAATACAAGATCCAAATCCAACAAGGAACGATACAAAGGGTAACTGGTTCTTCTCCGTGAGGAGGTCTTGAAGATGGTCTTCTCAAAAAGGAGGTCTTGAATCCAACAAGGATCTTCTCCGAAGAGGTGTCGGTCCCTCGCGAAGGAGTAGATCTGGATGGATGAGGTCTTGAAGATGGTCTTCTCAAAAAGGAGGTCTTGAATCCAACAAGGATCTTCTCCGAAGAGGTGTCGGTCCCTCGCGAAGGAGTAGATCTGGATGGATGAGGTGTCGGTCCCTCGCAAAGGAGTAGATCCGTGAGGAGGTCTTGAAGATGGTCTTCTCAAAAAGGAGGTCTTGAATCCAACAAGGATCTTCTCCGAAGAGGCGTCGGTCCCTCGCGAAGGAGTAGATCTGGATGGATGAGCGAGGCTCTATCTCAAAAATGAGCTAAATCAACACTAACCCTAATACGAAGCTAGGAGACAAGTATATATAGTCCAAGGGGTAAGTGGGAGGTACATGGGGTGAAATCCCTCTCACTGCGCGCAGGCTGGCCGGAAGTACCGGTCTTGTGGGCAGTTGTACCGCTAGGAGCTCAGGTGCTGCTTCTTGGAGGTGTTCTCGAAGGGGATTAGTGGTACCGGTGGTTGGGGCGGTAGTACCGGTCTTTTAGCAGTTACCGGTATAAAGCGGGGCGATACCGGCCTTGTACCATTTTGATTACCAAAGGTTGACCGGTAGTTGACCGGTAGTATCGGCGAACCGGTAGTTGACCGGTAGTACCTCTATCTTTGCGCTGGGAAAATCCCTCTCCATGCTCTTGATGTTCATCTTGCATCGTAGCTTCTCCTTGGTTGCTTTCTTGGTACTTAAGCACACAAAGCATCTCCCTTTGAGGTAGTAGCCATGTCTCAACTGGGTCAAATGGAAGTTCAACAAGGAGAGAGTTAACCTCGGATTGAATAGCACGTGCTCGAGCTCTTGTCATAGGTCCACTTGGAGATTGAGTAGTCGAAGTAGTGTCCATGGGGATGACCGTAGGATGCTCCGTATCATATCCCCTCCCTTGGGAAAGATCTACCCTCGGATCGAAATCCTCATCACCATGGTACGGGGAGAGATCGTTGACGTTGAAGATGTCGCTGACGGAGTATTTGTCGCGTGGGATGTCGATCTTGTAGGCGTTGTGATGTAGGACAGAACCCTAGGGGGCGATCTTTCACGTTTGGAGTGGATCCTACGGGGAACACGAAGCACGCGCGGAAGAACACGAGGGAAATCACGAGGGGAAATCAAGAGAAACACTCAACCGACATGAAATTGATCACACAAGTGCTAGATCATCGAGGCACAAAGTAAGACGAGATCTAAAGTCAACAAGGGACGATACAAGAGTAACCGTTCTTCTCCATGAGGAGGTCCTGATTGTCTTATCCGGATGGAGGCCTTGAATCCAGATGGATCTTCTCCGAAGAGGTGCGGTCCCTCACAAGAAGTAGATCCGGTACGGATGAGCAATGCTCTATCTGAAATGAGCTATCACAATGCTAACCCTAAAATGTAGGTGGGGATGGAGTATATATAGTCTAGGGGCGAAGAGGGGTACATGGGCCTCGGCCCTACACTATTTGCAGACAGGGAAGGCCGGATGTCCGGGCGTCGGGCTGGGTGTCCGGTGGATCGCGAGGGGCCAGATGTCTGGGCGGAAGGGCCTGATGTCCGGGCTAGTGAAGATGGCCGTTCTGTTCTCTGGATGGGCGGCGCCGGATGTCCCGTCGGAGGGGCCGAATGTTCGTTGCTTCGGGAGGCGCTGGATGTCCGGGGTGATGGCCGGATGTCCGGGCTGACGGGGCAACCTTCTGTGCTCCCTGGACGCCAGTGCCAGATGTCCGGGCTAGATGTCGGATGTCCGGTCCCTGTAGCTTCTTCTGCAGAGTCCTGGTCGTGTCGATCTCCAGGGGCTGGATGTCCGGGGTCCTGGCCGGATGTCCGGTGCCTGCAGGCTGTTCTTGCCTTATTCTGTTGGTTCTCTTCCTCCGTGGACTTGGGGTATTGTCCATCTTCATGTGCATCGTCCGGAGGGTCCTCTTGGTACCTAATCATGCACAACATTCCGGTCTTAGGTAGTAACCATGTCTCGAGAGGACCATATGAGATATCACTAAGGAGAGAAGTCACCTCGGTCTCGAGAGCTCTAGCTCGTGCTCTAGTCATGGGTCCTCTTGGTGCTTGGTGAGACAATGGAAGGTCCATGGGGATGACCGAAGGATGCTCCGCATCATCTCCCCCCCCTTGGGAAAGATCCGACCTTGGATCAAAATCCTCATCACCATGGTACCGGGAGAGATCGGAGACGTTGAAGATGTCACTCATGTTGTACTTGGCGCGTGGGAGATCGATCTTGTAAGCGTTGTTGTTGTAGCATGCTAGCACCTTGAAGGGTCCATCGGCTCGAGGGAGAAGTTTGGATTCGCGTTCGTTGGGGAAGCGGTCCTTGCGAACGTGTAGCCACACGAGGTCTCCAATGTTGAATATCATGGGATGCTTGTTGATGTTGAGCTTGGTCGCGAGTCGTTGTACTTGGCGCTCGATGGTGTGCCTTGTATCCTCATGCATCTTCTTGATGTAGCTTGCGCGGGCACTCGCATCCACGTTGGTGCGCTCTTGTAGAGGAAGAGGTAGAATGTTCAATGGGGACAACGGGTTGAAGCTGTAGACGACCTCGAAGGGGGACTTGTCGGTCGTTGAATGTCTTGCATGGTTGTAGGCGTACTCGGCGATGGGTAGACACTCTCCCACTCCTTGATGTTCTTCTTGATCAACACGCGAAGTAGAGTGGAGAGCGTACGATTCGTCACCTCCGTTTGGCCATCAGTTTGGGGATGGTATGCGGATGAGAACAAGAGCTTGATTCCGAGCTTGGCGCATAGAGTCTTCCAAAAGTAACTCAAGAACTTGACGTCGCGGTCAGAGACGATTGTCTTTGGTACTCCAAGGAGGCGCAAGATTTCCCTACAAAAGAGATTTGCAACGTGTGAAGCATCGTCTATCTTGTTGCAAGGGATGAAATGTGCCATCTTAGAAAATCGGTCCACAACAACAAATACGAAATCCTTTCCATTTTGAGTTCTAGGCAAACCAAGTAAAAAATCCATTCTAATGTCTTCCCAAGGTTGATAAGGAATAGGAAGAGGCATGTAAAGACCGTGGGATTGAGCTTTAGAGTTAGCTTTGCGACATGTAGAGCATCAGTTGGTGAAGCGTGAGACGTCGCGGAACATCTTGGGCCAAAAATAGTTTTTGGAGAGTGTGGCGAATGTCTTGTCGCGTCCAAAATGTCCCATGAGTCCGCCTCCATGAGCCTCTTGCAAATGGAGCAAATGAAGAGATGAATCGGGAATGCATAGTTTGTTAGCTCTCATAAGATAACCATCCCTGATGTAATATCATTCCCAAGATGTATGTGTTGAACATTTAGCATAAGGAGTAGCAAAAGATGGATCATTAGCATACAAGTCTTTTATGTGCTCAAACCAATAACATTCAACTCAAGTTTAGTGACAAGAGTGCATATGCGTGAAAGTGCATCCACAACTACATTTTCCTTACCCTTAATGTACTTGATCACATAGGGGAAAGATTCAACAAATTCACTCTATTTGGCATGACGATTGTTTAACTTACTTTGACCTTTTCAGTACTTTAACGTTTCATGATCGGTATGGATGACAAACTCATGAGGTCTACGATAATGTTCCCAAACATTTAGCACACGCACTAAAGCATACAATTCTTTGTCATAGATGGGATAGTTAAGTTGAGCACCAGAGAGTTTTTCACTAAAATATGCAATGGCTCGTTTTTCTTGCATCAAAACTCTGCCAATTCCGGTACCACTAGCATCACAATGAACCTCAAAAGTTTTGTCAAAATTGGGCAAAGCAAGAATCAGAGCATTAGTAAGCAAAGACTTGAGGTCATCAAAAGTGGTGGATTGCAAAGATCCCCAAACAAAAGGAGCATTTTTCTTACTCAAGGCATGCAAAGGAGCGACAATAGTGCTAAAGTCTTTCACGAAGCAACGATAAAAACCCACAAGACCAAGAAAGCTACACACTTGCTGCAAATTGGTGGGTTGGGGCCAAGTTTTAATTGCTTCAATTTTATATTCATCAACATGGACACCCTTGGAAGAAACGACAAAACCCAAGAAAACAAGTTTGTCAACACCAAACGTGCACTTTTTCATGTTGGCATAAAGACGTTCCGTGCGAAGCATTTGCAAAACAGTCCTAACATAATTAAGATGCTCTTTCATGGATTTGCTAAACACAAGAATATCATCAAAGTAAACCACAACAAACACTCCAATATAAGGTCTAAGCACAAAACACATAAGACGCATGAAAATACCCGGAGCTACCGATAAACCCATAGGTATAACCAACCACTCGTACTAGCCAAATTTGCTTTTGAAAGCAGTTTTCCATTCATCACCCTCTTGTATGTGGATTTGATAATAGCCACTTTTAAGATCAATTTCTGAGAAAAAGGCGGCACCGCTAAGTTCATCAAGCATATCATCTAGGCGAGGAATGGGATGCCTATAGCGAACGGTAATAGCATTTATAGGTCTACAATCAGAGCACATGCGAAAACTTCCATCTTGCTTAGGTATAATGGCTTAGGTTTTGACGTACAGGACCGTTGTCTATTAGTTGTTGTACTTGCCGTTGGATCTCCTTAGTTTCTTTGGGGTTGTCGCGGTATGGAGCTTTGTTTGGAAGGGGCGCTCCGGGGAAGAGGTCGATTTGATGCTCAATGCCTCGTAGAGGAGGTAGACCCGGAGGTAGCTCATCGGGGAAAACATCTTGGAATTCCTGCAAAAGAGATTGAAACACTAAAGGTAGCTCATGAGAGGTGTTAGTTTTTGGGTCTCCATCCTTGCACACAAGGACAAAGTGCATAACACTCGATGGGTTCTCACACACTTCTCGCATCTCACTTTCTGTGGCAAATAGGACTAGGTTTTTCTCTCTAGGTGAAGAGGCTCTCAAGTTTGGTTTGTGCCTCTCACTCACTTTTTCGTGGATCACTTTCTCACTCTTCTCTCCATGAAGGGTGGCTTGCTTGTCGGCTATCACTTGACTAGGAGACTTAGGTCGTAGCACGTACTACTTCCCTTTCATCTTGAAGCTATAGTGATTGGTACGCCCGTTGTGGATGACACCATGTTCAAATTGCCATGGTCGACCAAGAAGAAGGTGGCAAACGGACATTGGGACGACATCACACTCCAAAGTGTCTTCATATGCACCAATTTTGAACGAGACTTGGTGATGCGGAGCATCCCTCGCTCATCCCCATGGACGTACCTACATCTCCCTCAACCCCACTTGGACCCATGACAAGAGCTCGAGCAAAGGCTATCGAAGATAAGGTGAACTCGCTCCTCTCCGAACTCCCTCTTCCTACTCACGAGACTTGGCTACTACCTCATACGGAGACTCTATGCGTGATCAGGTACTTGGAGGAGAATCACATGACAGCTACATCCAATGGCCAAGGTGGCAAGGACACCAAGCGTGATCATCAAGAAGAAGAGATACTTTGGAAGCTACAGGTCCCGGACGACCGGCCGGGCACGGACGTCCGACCCCTGGAAGGTGCTACAGCCAAGAGAAGAGAGGCAGACCCGAGCTCCAGGAAACGGACGATCGGACACTCCTAGGCCCCGGACGATCGAGCCCCTACGGACGTCCGTGCCAGCGACCATAGAACAGAAATTATAGAAATCCGAAGGCGTCCGGACGATCGTACGAGCGACCACAGAACAGAATCTGCCGACATCCGAGAGACTCCGGACATCCGGGAACCCGCGAGCCTCTGGACAACCGGCGCCCCACGGACGTCCGGACCCTGGCTGCGTCCAGCTGTAGGCTGAGGCCCATGTACCCCTTCACTTCGCCCCTCTTTTGCACTAAGACTATATATAGACCACTCCCACCTCCTAGATAGGGTCAGCATTGTGATAGCTCATTGAGATAGAACATTGCTCATCTGTACCGGATCTACTCCACGTGAGGGACCGCGCCTCTTCAGAGAAGATCCATCCGGATTCAAGGCCTCCATCCGGAGAAGACAATCAAGACCTCATCACGGAGAAGAACGGTTACTCTTGTATCGTCCTTTGTTGACTTTGGATCTCGCGTTACTTTGTGCTTTCGGTGATCTAGCCCTTGTGTGATCAATCACTTGTTGGTCGAGTGTTTCTCTCGTTTGTCCCCGTGATTTCCCTTGTGTTCTTCCGCGCGTTCTTCGTGTTTTCCCGTAGGATCCACTCCAAACGTGAAAGATCGGCCCCTAGGGTTCCGCCCTACATCATCTTGGTACCATGGGCCACGTTGATCACGTTTTTGGAGCCCCTACCCCGTGTTTTCTAGCTTGATTTTGTTGTTTTCTTCCTAAATCCTAAAATCCCCACCAAAAATAGCCCCAAATTTTTTTTGTGATTTGTTGGTGAGTTGAAATTTTGTTGGATTTGGTCCATGGATTTGTTTTGCCACGTGTGGATCTAGCTTTCCCCACCCTCCCCACCCTTTTCCATCCACAAACCGCTCGATTTCGACTTCACCATCTCCCTCCACCACGAAATCGTGCAGTTCATCCCGTGCCCGATTTTCGCCCAGGAGATGGACGACCGGAACCAGCCGGACGTCTGACGACCTCCGGACGACCATGACCACCAGGACATCCGGGCAACTCTGACGAAACTGAATTTTGTTTAGTTCGGCCTCCACCACATTACCACCTTCCACCACATCTTCCAAACCACATACACCACCATCATCCCCCACTACCTCCTATGACGATTTTGACACGTTTTGGTCTTTTAGATTTTGAGTCGTGGCTCCCGTGTCCTATTGTGTTTTGGCTATATAGGTACGGTTCAACATCATCATCACCGCGACCCATCTTTGCAAGGGTCACATCATCGCCAAGGACGGTAACCTGGACGACATCTTTGTCATACCTTCAAATTGCATTGATACCCACATTGCCTTACTTTTGCGTAGCTTACCCATCGAGAGTAGCCATTGAGTATTGTCGGCAATGTGACTTGTGCACATTAGTGATCATACTCCATAGCATACGTACCATACCATAGTGGTGCATATCTTGGCATCAACTTGTGTGTCACAAAGTTGTCATCGCATACACAATTGCTATATTGGTTCGTGAAGTTTTGCATGAGAAAAGAGCTCAAAAGTGAAAGAGCCACCCAAGCTTTTAAGCAAAGAAGAAAGATAAGCAAAGAGCTTATAAGCAAGAACCATAGCATATTAGTACATTAAGATTGTCATACTCGATCATCTTGGATCATAGCACTGAAATACCATACATATAGCATACTTGGAATAGAGGTTGTTGCATTTTTGCCTAGTAGGTTGTGCACAAGTTACGTATCCGCCTATTGTGCAATCGTGCTAGCGTCTCTCGTGTATTGTGCAACAAGATCATTTTCGTGGATTCCACATTTTGGCTCACTTTTGGTTTGCACAATCCCACTTATCTATTTGTGTGTGTGTTTTCGTGTACCCCTTTTGCTTGGTCTACTTGTTGCATTTGCAAATTTGTGAATCTTTTCCAACATTATTGAAGCTCACTTACAATTGCATCAAATTTTGTGCCACCATCCTAACCAAGCTCCACCATAAGTTTTTACTTGTGTAGGTGTGAGAACCGACAAGAATTGGTACCAATAGTGCTATTTCATTGTCCGCATTTGAGTGAACTTGATTCATCGTCAACATCGGTCAAGGTACATTGGTATAAGTTCTTCTCTTTCTACCACTCACATTTTGCTTGGAATGATGGATAGGCCGAGTACTTCTACCAAGCCACTCTTCATTGAGCAAGACGACGACATGTCATCATATGTCACCAAGAGCCACCTCTTTGGTGCACAACGAGCGTTGCATCAAGAGCAACAAGCTATGAACGAACGCATTGACAACCTCGCCACTGACTTGTGACTCTCCAAGCAACGTACCAAGGACTACTTCGACAACAATCTCGATGCACACAAGCAATAGAACGATGCAAGGATGGATGAGATCCGCGCCTTGTTGGTGAACCGTCCTCCTTCTACTTCTTCATACTCAAGACGGAGGCAGTCAAGTAGACACTCCAATGACTCCTTCTCCGGCTCAAGTACACCGTCATCGAACACTCTTCGACGAGCCACGCATCAAGACCGTCATGCATCTCGCAATCCGCTACACGACAAGCATTCATAAGAGCAAGTCAATGAGCATGTACCTCATCCTCAACCACACCAAGTGAATTTTTCTCAAGCTCAAGAACGACAACGACAACGACAACGGCGCCAAGAAGAAGAACGAGCGCGTCTACACCAAGAGGAACAAGACGTCGAGGCTCGACGTCTTCAACAACAACAACGTGAAACGCAAGCTCTTGAGGCGCAATGTGCCCTTCAAGAATCAAGTTGAGCCATCGCCAACCGCAATTGTGAACGGCGCAATCAAGAGGAAGCCCTTCGAGAAGAAATCCAAGAGAGGAACTATCAACCGCATGTGCAACGTCAAGTTCCTCAACCTCCTCCACAAGCTCGTCAAACTCCACCTCAACCTCAAGTCAACAAGAGCAAGTTGATCATGGACTTCCTCCACGTCAAGAGCAACATGAGGATGATTACCCTCCACGTCAAGGGCGTCATCATCACCATTGCCAACAACACAATGAAGAGCAACGCTATGGCAAGCTAAAATTCTCCATGCCCAAGTTCAATGGAAGCAATGACCCTGAAGAGTACCTTTCATGGGCACTGAAGGTTGACAAAATCTTTCGTTTGCACAACTATGAGGAAGAGAAGAAGATCGCTATGGCATCACTTGAGTTCCAAGACTATGTGCTCATATGGTGGGAACAAATCCTTGAGCGCCGACAAGCAAGAGGTGAACCTCCAATCACCACTTGGGCTCAAATGAAGGATGTCATGCGAGCACGTTTTGTGCCCACCTACTGCAACCGAGATCTCTTCAAGAAGCTACAACTTCTCCAGCAAGGAAGTAAGAGTGTTGAAGAATACTACAAGGAAATGGAGATAGCCATGATTCGAGCCAATGTCACGGAAGATGATGAGCAAACTATGACACGTTTCTCGAATGGTCTCAATCATCCCATCAACAAGATTGCCGACTTCCAACCCTACTCCAACCTCATTGAGCTCGTGCATCAAACTACTAAGGTAGAACATCAAGTGCAAGATGACTTCAAATACGCCAAGTACTCATCCAAGACCTACGGCTTCTCCAACAACCAAGCTTCAACAACTCCTCCAACCTCTACATCAACCAAGCCTTCTCCAAGCAATGACGACAAGTCAACTTACAAGAGAACTTCGACTAGCTCGAGTCGGCTTCCTCCTACTACAAGCAACTTCAAGCCGCGTGCTTCATCATCTACTCCGACCGATGAGACCATCAAGACAAGCTCCTTCAAGTCCTTGAGCAAGTGGCAAGCTCCTTCACTTGCGGCGGTCGAGGCCACAAGTCCTATGAATGCACAAACAAGCGCACCATGATCCTCAACAACGATGGCACCTATGACTCCATGAGTGATGAGGAGATGGAAGCCCTTGAGCAAGTGGCCATGCACCGGTGCGTGAACGAGGATGAAGATGATCAAGTCTTTTGTGATGAGGATTCGAGTCCCGCTCTCGTTGTCTCCAAGGTCTTGAGTCTTCAACATCAACAAGAAGAAGACCAAAGATTCCACATCTTCCACACAAAGGCCGGCATCAATGGAAGGTCCGTCAAGGTCATCATTGATGGAGCTAGTTGCCACAACTTGGCAAGTGAAGAACTATGCTCCAAGCTTCAATTGGTCAAGATGAAGCACCCGCACCCCTACAAGGTTCAATGGCTAAGTGACTCCGACACTATACGAGTTGAGCATACGGTCCAAGTCTCCTTCAAAATTGGTGCATATGAGGACACTTTGGAGTGTGATGTCGTACCGATGTCCGTTTGCCACCTCCTTCTTCATCAACCATGGCGACTCGACCATGGTGTCATCCACAACGGGCGTACCAATCACTATAGCTTTAAGATGAAAGGGAAGGAGTATGTGCTACGGCCTATGTCTCCTAGTCAAGTGATAGCCAACAAGCAAGCCACCCATCATGGAGAGAAGAGTGAGAAAGTGATCCACCAAAAAGTGAGTGAGAGCCACAAGCCAAACTTGAGCGCCCCTTCGCCTAGAGAGAAAAACCTAGTCCTATTTGCCACAAAAAGTGAGATGAGAGAAGTGTGTGAGAACCCGTCGAGTGTTATGCACTTTGTCCTTGTGTGCAAGGATGGGGAACCAAAAACTAACACCTCTCACGAGCTACCTTTAGTGTTTCAATCTCTTTTGCAGGAATTCCAAGATGTTTTCCCTGATGAGCTACCTCCGGGTCTACCTCCTCTACGAGGCATTAAGCATCGAATCGACCTCATCCCCGGAGCATCCCTTCCAAACAAAGGTCCATACCGCGTCAACCCCGAAGAAACTAAGGAGATCCAACGGCAAGTACAACAACTAATCGACAACGGTCATGTACGTGAAAGCTTAAGCCCTTGTGCCGTTCCGGTTATACTTGTCCCTAAGCAAGATGGAAGTTATCGCATGTGTTCCGATTGTAGACCCATCAATGCTATTACCGTTCGCTATAGGCATCCCATTCCTAGCCTAGATGATATGCTTGATGAACTTAGCGGTGCCGCCTTTTTCTCAAAAATTGATCTTAAAAGTGGCTATTATCAAATCCTCATACAAGAATGTGATGAGTGGAAAACTGCTTTTAAAACCAAATTTGGCTTGTATGAGTGGTTAGTTATGCCTATGAGTTTATCGGAAGCGCCCGGAACTTTCATGCATCTTATGCATTTTGAGCTTCGACCATATATTGGAGTCTTTGTTGTGGTTTACTTGGATTCTTGTGTTTAGCAAATCCATGAAAGAGCGTCTTAATCATGTTAGGGCTGTTTTGCAAATGCTTCGCAAGAAAAATCTTTATGCCAACATGAAAAAGTGCACGTTTGGTGTTGACAAACTTGTTTTCTTGGGTTTTGCCGTCTCTTCCAAGGGTGTCCATGTTGATGAATCTAAAATTGAAGCAATTAAAACTTGGCCCCAACCCACCAATTTGCAACAAGTGCGTAGCTTTCTTGGTCTTGCAGGTTTTTATCGTCGCTTTGTGAAAGATTTTAGCACTATTGCCGCTCCTTTGCATGCCTTGAGTAAGAAACATGCTCCTTTTGTTTGGGGATCTTTGCAGTCCACCGCTTTTGGTGAGCTCAAATCCTTGCTTACTCATGCTCCGATTCTTGCTTTGCCCAACTTTGAGAAAACTTTTGAGGTTCATTGTGATGCAAGTGGTACCAAAATTGGCGGAGTTTTGATGCAAGAAAAATGAGCCATTGCTTATTTTAGTGAAAAACTCTCCGGTGCACAACTTAACTATCCCATCTATGACAAAGAATTGTATGCTTTAGTGTGTGTGCTACATGTTTGGGTACATTATCTTAGACCTCATGAGTTTGTCATCCATACCGATCATGAAACGCTTGAGTACTTAAAAGGTCAAACTAAGTTGAACAAGTGTCATGCCGAATGGAGTGAATTTATCGAATCTTTCCCCTATGTGATCAAGTACATTAAGGGTAAAGAAAATGTAGTTGCGGATGCACTTTCATGCATATGCACGCTTGTCACTAAACTTGAGTTGAATGTTATTGGCTTTGAGCACATAAAAGAGGTGTATGCTAATGATCCATCTTTTGCTACTCCTTATGCTAAATGTTTGACACAAACATCTTGGGAACAATATTACATGAAGGATGGTTATCTTATGAGAGCTAACAAACTATGTATTCCCGAGTCTTCTCTTCGTTTGCTCCTTTTGCAAGAGGCTCATGGAGGCGGACTCATGGGACATTTTGGACGCGACAAGACATTCGCCACGCTCTCCAAGAACTACTTTTGGACCAAGATGTTCCGTGACGTCTCACGCTTCACCAACCGATGCTCTACATGTCACAAAGCTAAGTCTAAAGCTCAATCCCATGGTCTTTACATGCCCCTTCCTATTCCCTATCAACCTTGGGAAGACATTAGCATGGATTTTGTACTTGGTTTGCCTAGAACTCAAAATGGAAATGATTCCATGTTTGTTGTTGTGGACCGATTTTCTAAGATGGCACATTTAATTCCTTGCAACAAGATAGACGATGCTTCACATGTTGCAAATCTCTTTTGTAGGGAAATCTTGCGCCTCCATGGAGTACCAAAAACAATCATCTCCGACCGTGACGTCAAGTTCTTGAGTTACTTTTGGAAGACGCTATGCGCCAAGCTCGGAATCAAGCTCTTGTTCTCATCCTCATACCATCCTCAAACCAACGGCCAAATGGAGTTGATCAAGAAGAACATCAAGGAGTGGGAGGCATGTCTACCCATCACCGAGTACGCCTACAACCATGCAAGACATTCGACTACCGGCAAGTCCCCCTTCGTGGTCGTCTACAGCTTCAACCCATTGTCCCCATTGGACATTCTACCTCTTCCTCTACAAGAGCGCACCAACTTGGATGCGAGTGCACAGGCAAGCTACATCAAGAAGATGCATGAGGATACAAGGAAAACCATCGAGGGCCAAATACAACGACTAGCGACCAAGCTCAATGTCAACAAGCAACCCATGATCTTCAACATTGGCGATGTCGTGTGGCTACACCTTCGCAAGGACTGCTTCCCCAATGAACACAAGTCTAAACTTCTCCCTCGAGCCGATGGACCTTTCAAGGTGCTAGCACGCTACAACAACAACGCCTACAAGATCGACCTCCCACGAGACAAGTATAATGTGAGCGACATCTTCAACGTCAAGGACCTCGCGCCATACCATGGTGATGAAACTTTTGATCCGAGGTCAGATCTTTCCCAATGTGGGGGGGCGGAGATGATGCGGAGCATCCCTCGCTCATCCCCATGAACGTACCTACATCTCCCTCAACCCCACTTGGACCCATGACAAGAGCTCGAGCAAAGGTTATCAAAGGTAAGGTGAACTCGCTCCTCTTCGAACTCCCTCTTCCTACTCACGAGACTTGGCTACTACCTCATACGGAGGCTCTGTGCGTGATCAGGTACTTGGAGGAGAATCACGGGACAGCTACATCCAATGGCCAAGTTGGCAAGGACACCAAGCATGAACATCAAGAAGAAGAGCTACTTTGGAAGCTACAGGTCCCGGACGACCGGCCAGGCCCGAACGACCGGACACTCCCAGGCCCCGGACGACCGAGCCCCTACGGATGTCCGTGCCAGCGAGCACAGAACAGAAATTACAGAAATCCTTTGTGAAACCTTTAAACTTGCTCTCTTTTTGGAGCAACGTTTGTGAAACATTTTGAAAAGAAAAATCATTTATATATCATTTTACATCTACTCCCTGGGCGGAATGGTATTGACGGGAGCGTCTACAAGTGATTGCGCCCATCGGGGTCTTGCAATGAATGCGCCCGACTGGGGTCTTGCACACAGGTTTTTGGTGGGGACCGCCGTCCAGGGGAATGAGATCTTCCAAGTACAGTTTGATGTAGCTTCCAATACAGCCACATGCTACTATGGGCTCTGGCTTAGCTTAGTACTAACGGGAAACCCTTACCTTAGGACCGCCATTGGAGAGGGGCTGTCATTGCCTAAGTTGCAGGCGGCTTGGTCAGGTATAGGGGGCTGTTACGGAAAGGCTTCATCACAATCTCCTCCTAGTCGTACATCCAAGTGTGTAATGATAAACGAGGTTGGTTGTGTCATGTTGGGAACGTGTACGACCTCTGTAGAGGGTTTAACCTAATCGATTTGCCGTGCCCCCGGTTACGGGCAATTTGAGCAACTGAAGACTTGGACTGAAGAAGAATCTCCCCTCTCTTTTCTAAAAATCTGTTTTAGGGGTTAAAGTTGAGGAATGAGCACAGTGAATGTGTTTCACTTCAACCTATGTATGTTTTAAAACTATTTTGTGTTGGGTTTCGTAGTAATTTCAAAAAATTTCCTACGCACACGCAAGATCATGTGATGCATAGCAACGAGGGAAGAGTATTGTCTACGTACCCAACGCAGACCGACTGCGGAAGCGGTGACATGACGTAGAGGAAGTAGTCGTACGTCTTCTCGATCCAACCGATCAAGCACCGAAACTACGGCACCTCCGAGTTCGAGCACACGTTCAGCTCGATGACGATCCCCGGACTCCGATCCAGCAAAGTGTCGGGGAAGAGTTCCGTCAGCACGACGGCGTGGTGACGATCTTGATGAACTACAGCAGGAGGGCTTCGCCTAAACTCCGCTACAGTATTATCGAGGAATATGGTGGCTGGGGCGCCGCACACGGCTAAGGAATAGATCACGTGGATCAACTTGTTGTGCCTTTGGTGCTAGCCCTGCCCCTCTATTTATATGTTGAGCCCCGGGGTCGAAACTTGGAGCAAAAGCCTCCTCAAAGTCGGTTTTGCCCGAAAGGCAAGAGTCCCACTCGAACTCCAGGACCAAACGCCACAATCCTTGGCGTCTGGCCCAGACGCCATGGGCCTCGGCGTCTGGCCCAGGGCCAGATGCCAGGGTCTCCGACGTTTGGCCCCCTGGCCTCCGCAAAACTCCTTTTGCACCGACCTAAAGCCTCATGGGCTTGACCCCTTGGCCTAACCATATCATCCAATATATGAATCTTTACGTCTCGACCATTTCGAGACTCCTCGTCATGTCCCCGATCTCATCCGGGACTCCGAACTCCTTCGGTACATCAAAACATGTAAACTCATAATATAACTGTCATCGTAACCTTAAGCGTGCGGACCCTACGGGTTCGAGAACAATGTAGACATGACCGAGACACGTCTCCGGTCAATAACCAATAGCGGGACCTGGATGCCCATATTGGTTCCTACATATTCTACGAAGATCTTTATCGGTCAGACCGCATAACAACATACGTTGTTCCCTTTGTCATCGGTATGTTACTTGCCCGAGATTCGATCGTCGGTATCCAATACCTAGTTCAATCTCGTTACCGGCAAGTCTCTTTACTCGTTCCGTAATACATCATCTCACAACTAACATATTAGTTGTAATGCTTGCAAGGCTTATGTGATGTGTATTACCGAGAGGGCCCAGAGATACCTCTCCGACAATCGGAGTGACAAATCCTAATCTCGAAATACGCCAACCCAACATCGACCATTGGAGACACCTGTAATGCTCCTTTATAATCACCCATTTACGTTGTGACGTTTGGTAGCACCCAAAGTGTTCCTCCGGCAAACGGGAGTTGCATAATCTCATAGTCATAGGAACATGTATAAGTCATGAAGAAAGCAATAGCAACATACTAAACGATCGGGTGCTAAGCTAATGGAATGGGTCATGTCAATCAGATCATTCACCTAATGATGTGACCTCGTTAATCAAATAACAACTTATTTGTCTATGGTTAGGAAACATAACCATCTTTGATTAACGAGCTAGTCAAGTAGAGGCATACTAGTGACACTCTGTTTGTCTATGTATTCACACATGTATTATGTTTCCGGTTAATACAATTCTAGCATGAATAATAAACATTTACCATGAAATAAGGAAATAAATAATAACTTTATTATTGCCTCTAGGGCATATTTCCTTCAGTCTCCCACTTGCACTAGAGTCAATAATCTAGTTCACATCGCCATGTGATTTAATAGCAATAGTTCACATCACCTTGTGATTAACACCCATAGTTCACATCAATATGTGATCAACACCCAAAGGGTTTACTAGATTCAGTAATCTAGTTCACATCGCTATGTGATTAACACCCAAGGAGTATTAAGGTGTGATCATGTTTTGCTTGTGAGAGAATTTTAGTCAACGGGTCTGTCACATTCAGATCCGTAAGTATTTTGCAAATATTTATGTCAACAATGCTCTGCATGGAGCTACTCTAGCTAATTGCTCCCACTTTCAATATGTATCCAGATTGAGACTTAGAGTCATCTGGATCAGTGTAAAAGTTTGCACTGATGTAACTTTTAAAACAAACTCTTTTATCACCTCCATAATCGAGAAACATCTCCTTAGTCCTTACTAAGGATATTCTTGACCAATGTCCAGTGATCTACTCCTAGATCACTATTGTACTCCCTTGCCAAATACAGAGCAAGGTATACAATAGGTCTGGTACAAAGCATAGCATACTTTATAGAACCTATGACTGAGGCATAGGGAATGATTTTTCATTCTCTTTCCATTTTCTGCTGTGGTCGGGATTTGAGTCTTACTCAATTTCATACCTTTGCAACACAGGCAAGAACTCTTTCTTTAACTGTTCCATTTTGAAATATTTCAAAATCTTGCCAAGGTATGTACTCATTGAAAATCTTATCAAGTGTCTTGATCTATCTCTATAGATCTTGATACTCAATATGTAAGCAGCTTCACCGAGGTCTTTCTTTGAAAAAAAAAACCTTTCAAAACACTCCTTTATGCTTTGCAGAATAATTCTACATTATTTCCGATCAACAATATGTCATTCACATATACTTATCAGAAATGTTGTAGTGCTCCCACTCACTTTCTTGTAAATACAGGCTTCACCGCAAGTCTGTACAAAACTCTATGCTTTGATCAACTTATCAAAGCGTATATTCCAACTCTGAGATTCTTGCACCAGTCCATAGATGGATCGCTGGAGCTTGCATATTTAGTTAACACCTTTAGGATTGACAAAACCTTCTAGTTGCATCATATACAACTCTTCTTTAATAAATCCATTAAGAAATGCAGTTTTGACATCCATTTGCCAGATTTCATAAAATGTGGCAATTGCTAACATGATTCAGATAGACTTAAGCATTGATACGAGTGAGAAAACCTCATCGTATTCAACAACTTGAACTTGTTGAAAAACTTTCGCAACAAGTCGAGCTTGGTAGATAGTAACACTACTATCAGTGTCCGTCTTCCTCTTGAAGATCCATTTATTTAACATGGCTTTGCTGATCATCGAGCAAGTCAATCAAAGTCCATACTTTGTTCTCATACATGGATCCCATCTCGGATTTCATGGCTTCAAGCCATTTTGCGGAATCTGGGCTCACCATCGCTTCTTCATAGTTCGTAGGTTCATCATGATCTAGTAGCATGACTTCCAGAACAGGATTACCGTACCACTCTGGTGCGGATCTTACTCTGGTTGATCTACGAGGTTCAGTAGTATCTTGATCTGAAGTTTCATGATCATTATCATTGGCTTCCTCACTAACCGGTGTAGGTGTCACTGAAACAGTTTTCTGTGATGTACTACTTTTCCAGTAAGGGAGCAGGTACAGTTACCTCGTCAAGTTCTACTTTCCTCCCACTCACTTCTTTCGAGAGAAACTCCTTCTCTAGAAATGATCCATTCTTAGCAACGAATGTCTTGCCTTCGGATCTGTGATAGAAGGTGTACCCAACAGTTTCCTTTGGGTATCCTATGAAGACACATTTCTCCGATTTGGGTTTGAGCTTATCAGGATGAAACTTTTCCACATAAGCATCGCAGCCCCAAACTTTAAGAAACGACAACTTGGGTTTCTTGCTAAACCACAGTTCATATAGTGTCGTCTCAACGGATTTAGATGGTGCCCTTTTAACGTGAATGCAGCTGTCTCTAATGCATAACCCCAAAACGACAATGGTAAATCAATAAGAGACATCATAGATCGCACCATATCCAATAAAGCGCGGTTACGACGTTCGGACATACCATAACATTGTGGTGTTCCAGGTGGCGTGAGCTATGAAACTATTCCACCTTGTTTTAATTGAAGACCAAACTCGTAACTCAAATATTCGTCTCTGTGATCAGATCGCAGAAACTTTATTTTTCTTGTTACGATGATTTTTCCACTTCACTCTGAAATTCTTTGAATCTTTCAATTATTTCAGACTTATGTTTCATCAAGTAGATATCCCCATATCTGCTCAAATCATTTTGTGAAGGTCAGAAAATAATGATACCTGCTGTAAGCCTTAATATTCATCGGACCACATACATCGGTATGTATGATTTCCAACAAATCTGTTGCTTGCTTCATTGTTCCGGAGAACGGCGTTTTAGTCATCTTGCCCAAAAGGCATGGTTCGCAAGCATCAAGTGATTCATAATCAAGTGATTCCAAAATCCCATCAGCATGGAGTTTCTTCATGCGCTTTACACCAATATGACCTAAACGGCAGTGCCATAAATAAGTTGCACTATCATTATTAACTTTACATCTTTTGGTTTCAATATTATGAATATGTGTATCACTAAGATCGAGATCCAATGAACTATTTTCATTGGGTGTGTAACCATATAAAGTTTTATTCATGTAAACAGAACAACAATTTATTCTCTTTAAATGAATAACCGTATAACAATAAACATGATCAAATCATATTCATGCTCAACGCAAACACCAAATAACACTTATTTAGGTTCAACACTAATCTCGAAATTATAGGGAGTGTGCGATGATGATCATATCAATCTTGGAACCACTTCCAACACACATCGTCACTTCACCCTTAACTAGTCTCTGTTTATTCTGCAACTCCCGTTTCGAGTTACTAATCTTAGCAACTGAACTAGTATCAAATACTGAGGGTTTGCTATAAATACTAGTAAAGTACACATCAATAACATGTATATCAAATATACTTATGTTCACTTTGCCATCCTTCTTATCCGCCAATCACTTGGGGTAGTTCCGCTTCCAGTGATCAGTCCCTTTGCAGTAGAAGCACTTAGTCTCAGGCTTAGGACCAGACTTGGGCTTCTTCACTTGAGCAGCAACTTGCTTGCCGTTCTTCTTGAAGTTCCCCTTCTTCCCTATGCCCTTTTCTTGAAACTAGTGATCTTGTCAACCATCAACACTTGATGTTTTCCTTGATTTCTACCTTCATTGATTTCAGCATCACGAAGAGCTTGGGAGTTGTTTCCGTTATCCCTTGCATATTATAGTTCATCACGAAGTTCTATTAACTTGGTGATGGTGACTAGAGAATTCTGTCAATCACTATCTTATCTGGAAGATTAACTCCCACTTGATTCAAGCGATTGTAGTACCCAGACAATCTGAGCACATGCTCACTAGTTGAGCGATTCTCCTCCATCTTTTAGCTATAGAACTTGTTGGAGACTTCATATCTCTCAACTCAGGTATTTGCTTGAAATATTAACTTCAACTCCTGGAACATCTCATATGGTCCATGACGTTCAAAATGTCTTTGAAGTCCCGATTCTAAGCCGTTAAGCATGGTGCACTTAAACTCTCAAGTAGTCATCATATTGAGCTAGCTAAACGTTCATAACGTTTGCATCTGCTCCTGCAATAGGTCTGTCACCTAGCGGTGCATCAAGGACATAATTCTTCTGTGCAGTAATGAGGATAATCCTCAGATCACGGATCCAATCCGCATCATTGCTACTAACATCTTTCAACACAATTTTCTCTAGGAACATATCAAAATAAACACAGGGAAGCAACAACGCGAGCTATTGATCTATAATTTGCAAAATACTACCAGGACTAAGTTCATGATAAATTTAAGTTCAATTAATCATATTACTTAAGAACTCCCACTTAGACAGACATCCCTCTAATCCTCTAAGTGATCACGTGATCCAAATCAACTAAACCATGACCGATCATCACGTGAGATGGAGTAGTTTTCAATGGTGAACATCGTTATGTTGATCATATCTACTATATGATTCACGCTCGACCTTTCGGTCTCCGTGTTCCGAGGCCATATCTGCATATGCTAGGCTCGTCAAGTTTAACCTGAGTATTCTGCGTGTGCAAAATTGGCTTGCACCCGTTGTAGATGGACGTAGAGCTTATCACACCCGATCATCACGTGGTGTCTGGGCACGACGAACTTTGGCAACGGTGCATACTCAGGGAGAACACTTCTTGATAATTTAGTGAGAGATCATCTTATAATGCTACCGTCAATCAAAGCAAGATAAGATGCATAAAAAGATAAACATCACATGCAATCAATATAAGTGATATGATATGGCCATCATCATCTTGTGCCTGTGATCTCCATCTCCGAAGCACCGTCATGATCACCATCGTCACCGGTGCGACACCTTGATCTCCATCGTAGCATCGTTGTCGTCTCGCCAATCTTATGCTTCCACGACTATTACTACCGTTTAGTAATAAAGTAAAGCATTACATCGCGATTGCATTGCATACAATAAAGCGACAACCATATGGCTCCTGCCAGTTGCCGATAACTCGGTTACAAAACATGATCATCTCATACAATAAAATTCAGCATCATGCCTTGACCATATCACATCACAACATGCCCTGCAAAAACAAGTTAGACATCCTCTACTTTGTTGTTGCATGTTTTACGTGGCTGCTACGGGCTTAAGTAAGAACCAATCTCACCTACGCATCAAAACCACAACTATAGTTTGTCAAATAGACTCCGTTTTAACCTTCGCAAGGACCGGGCGTAGCCATACTTGGTTCAACTAAAGTTGGAGAGACAGTCGCCCGCAAGCCATCTCTGTGCAAAGCACGTCAAGGGAACCGGTCTCGCGTAAGCGTACGCGTAAGGTTGGTCCGGGTCGTCTCGTCCAACAATACCGCCGAACCAAAGTATGACATGCTGGTAGGCAGTATGACTTGTATCGTCCACAACTCACTTGTGTTCTACTCGTGCATATAACATCAACATAAATAACCTAGGCTCTGATACCACTGTTGGGTTTCGTAGTAATTTCAAAAAATTTCCTACGCACACGCAAGATCATGTGATGCATAGCAACGAGGGAAGAGTATTGTCTACGTACCCAACGCAGACCGACTGCGGAAGCGGTGACACGACGTAGAGGAAGTAGTCGTACGTCTTCTCGATCCAACCGATCAAGCACCGAAACTACGGCACCTCCGAGTTTGAGCACACGTTCAGCTCGATGACGATCCCCGGACTCCGATCCAGCAAAGTGTTGGGGAAGAGTTCCGTCAGCACGACGGCGTGGTGACGATCTTGATGAACTATAGTAGCAGGGCTTCGCCTAAACTCCGCTACAGTATTATCGAGGAATATGGTGGCTGGGGCGCCGCACACGGCTAAGGAATAGATCACGTGGATCAACTTGTTGTGCCTTTGGTGCTAGCCCTGCCCCTCTATTTATATGTTGAGCCCCGGGGTCGAAACTTGGAGCAAAAGCCTCCTCAAAGTCGGTTTTGCCCGAAAGGCAAGAGTCCCACTCGGACTCCAGGACCAAACGCCACAATCCTTGGCGTCTGGCCCAGACGCCATGGGCCTCGGCGTCTGGCCCAGGGCCAGACGCCAGGGTCTCCGGCGTTTGGCCCCCTGGCCTCCGCAAAACTCCTTTTGCACCGACCTAAAGCCTCATGGGCTTGACCCCTTGGCCTAACCATATCATCCAATATATGAATCTTTACGTCTCGACCATTTCGAGACTCCTTGTCATGTCCCCGATCTCATCCGGGACTCCGAACTCCTTCGGTACATCAAAACATGTAAACTCATAATATAACTGTCATCGTAACCTTAAGCGTGCGGACCCTACGGGTTCCAGAACAATGTAGACATGACCGAGACATGTCTCCGGTCAATAACCAATAGCGGGACCTGGATGCCCATATTGGCTCCTACATATTCTACGAAGATCTTTATCGGTCAGACCGCATAACAACATACGTTGTTCCCTTTGTCATCGGTATGTTACTTGCCCGAGATTCGATCGTCGGTATCCAATACCTAGTTCAATCTCGTTACCGGCAAGTCTCTTTACTCGTTCCGTAATACATCATCTCACAACTAACATATTAGTTGTAATGCTTGCAAGGCTTCTGTGATGTGTATTACCGAGAGGGCCCAGAGATACCTCTCCGACAATCGGAGTGACAAATCCTAATCTCGAAATACGCCAACCCAACATCGACCATTGGAGACACCTGTAATGCTCCTTTATAATCACCCATTTACGTTGTGACGTTTGGTAGCACCCAAAGTGTTCCTCCGGCAAACGGGAGTTGCATAATCTCATAGTCATAGGAACATGTATAAGTCATGAAGAAAGCAATAGCAACATACTAAACGATCGGGTGCTAAGCTAATGGAATGGGTCATGTCAATCAGATCATTCACCTAATGATGTGACCTCGTTAATCAAATAACAACTTATTTGTCTATGGTTAGGAAACATAACCATCTTTGATTAACGAGCTAGTCAAGTAGAGGCATACTAGTGACACTCTGTTTGTCTATGTATTCACACATGTATTATGTTTCCGGTTAATACAATTCTAGCATGAATAATAAACATTTACCATGAAATAAGGAAATAAATAATAACTTTATTATTGCCTCTAGGGCATATTTCCTTCATTTTGGAGACTGAGCACTGGTGCGTATATCCAAGTGTCTCGCTCCTACTTTTTATACTAAAAACTATTTCTATTCCAAAAGTAGTTTATAAAATTTACTATAGGAGAAAATTGGCTTTATGCAAATGAAACCTCCACAATACTTACCCTGCATACGTATTCTGTTAAACTTTTGTTTGCAACTTGCGAGTACATTCCACGTACTCACCTGCACCTGTCATGTGCAAATCTTGATAGACTAAGAGATGATAGGGTTATGGTCTACACTCAACGAGCCCAGTGGCGTTGATGGAGCCTAACTTAGCGACTATGTATAATTCCGCTGTATTATCTGCCAACTTGAGCTGTGCCTAAGGTATGATTTGTATATATATATATCTGGATCTACCGTTGTAGTAGAATGATTTATGTGTTACTGATATTCCTTTTTGTTACTGTGTGTGCTAGCTACGATCCGGGATAGCACAGTAAGCACAGAGACTTGGATTTTACCAAATCTGGGTCGTTACAAAATGGTATCAGAGCATACGTTGACTGTAGGACGTGACCCTTGAAAATGGTTTAGAAATAGGAAAACCTTGATAGGAACAACTTATATTTTCAATAGCACCAACAAGTATTCTCGTATCCTCTTCTTTTCTTTACTAAGCTCTCGTGTGCCCTCAAAAAACATAGATGACCAACCTCCGAGACTCCAATGACTTTGACAATGATATTTGGTATGGATTTTCAAGATCCTAAAGGTTACTTCATGGAATTGATGCTAAGCGAAGGAGTCTTCGGTACTGGAGTTTACATCCAAGAGGTTGAAGAAGAACTCATGACACTCCAGACTAAGATGGATATGAAGAAGCTGAAGATTACCACTACCAAGGAATATCCTACTTGAATCCAAGCCACCATGAGAGTTGTGAAATAAACGAAAGAGTGCGATTAGTGTGCCCGACCATGCCAACTCATGTGGATGAATGTATCATAGGAATTGTTTGTTTGAAATCTATGAGTGAATTTGGAGTTTTATTGGAGTTCTTCGCCATTGATTTGATGTTGTTTTCATTTGAGTTGTGTGATTTAAAATCTTGCATTGTTAGGATACGAATTCCGTAGGTATGTACTATTTAATTCAACCTTGAGAGGTGCAAGTTACGGATGATTAACAGGATACCTTCAAACGGGTGAAGCATCACACACTGAAGACTTCCAAGAACTGAAGGATTGAAGACTTCAGGACGAAACCATAGTAAATGAGCCTATTATAAATGCTAAGAACATTGAGATAGGAGTTGGTTGTTGATTGTGGCGTGTGTGTGTCCATCTCTTTTCCTTCCTAAGCTCTATCTCACCTAGACCAAAACCTTAAAACATGGACGAACCAACCACTAAACATTTACTCGTGGAAACAACCACATTTCTTCGAAGGAGATGCATACCTTGTTGTTTTGAACTCTATCTTTCCTTTAACTTGCAGATGGCAACCCTTTACGAGTCATTCCACAAGGGCCCAGAAATGATCATGACTTTGACTAGTGACCATGATTTTCCAAAGATCTTGAAGGATATGATGGGACATATTCACCTTGAAGGAGATGTTGTCTACAAGGGTTATCCTTTCATTGAAAATGGAGTGGAACTTTGGTACGTGGAAGTACACCTCTTCCGTGAAAAAGGAGTTTGTCCAAAGACTACTGGGCAATACTTTTTCATTTCCCGAGTACCTCGAACCACCTTCTTCGACTCTATTCGTGAAGCTGCCATGGAAGCCATATGTCAGATTGGGGAAATCCTTGAAGCCAGACTCCGTCATGCCCAAGAGTATTTGCGGGAAGTATATGCTGAGCTGATGGACATGAAGTTCATGGCTGCCGTGAAGGAGCATAGGATTAAAGAGTTCAAGGACTACATCACACATTTTCAGCTGGACTAAACTTCTTGCAAAGGAATAAAGAATAATGTTGGGTTTACACGCTTGACCATACCAATCCATGTGGATGGCAACACTTGTAATAATCTATTTTGAACTTGAACTTGTACGAGAGGTTAAAGGATGTAATAAGGAATCTATTATAAGGAGAATGCAACTCTGGCACACAAAAGTTCTGCTATTTATCTAAGTTATAACACGACATGTGTAGGAACAACGTCACCCAAAAGCGTTTTATTAGTGTTGCAGGTGAAGACCTCTTAAAGAGGAGTGATAAAGACCAAGTGTTAGAATACGTGATTTACTTATCTACATATGGGGTAATAATTTGAGTACGGGATGGATTGATCACCATACCGAAGACTCTTATTATATACTTTTGTATGTTTTATGGGTCAATCAGAGAGATTTCAAAACCTAGTAGAGTGCCGGTACGACAAGCCTAAAACCATAGAATGGTAAGACGTATTACCCCTGGAAATAGGCAGTCGTGCCTATCGTAGGCTAAAGGGTGAGGAGTAAACCCAAAGATCTCTGAGGAGTTCCATTTGGAAGATATTCAATTCGACCACCATGAGAGTCTCGATAGTTATCTTTGGAAAAAATGGATTATGAGAAGACTTGTCTCAGTTCTAAATCGCAGAAGCTCAATGAAGAATCATAATGGAATAAAGAGATTTTGGAAAGTCCCACAAGTTTGTTTTTAAGGGTGGTAGTACCCTAAGAACACCCTGGAATGATAATTGGGTCATATGACAAATCAGCAGAGACAACAGAATTGTGCAAAAAGCCTCAGACAAAGGCTTGCTGAAGAACTGGAATACACGGAATTGAATTAATAGAAGACATTCTCTCAAGACAGGAGGCAAAAGGATAAACCGCAAACCTTTAGATGATATGACCAAACCCTCGGGAAGTAACCCAAGGAACCCAAACCCTAACCTATTTCTTGCTAGCCTCTTCAAGTCTCGAGGACGAGATTTCTTTTAAGGGTGGTAGTTTGTAACATCCCAAAAAATTTCAATTTTGGAATGTTAATAATAAGATATTATTGAGTGAATTGCTATGATTTTCATGGGAAATTAAAACCTTTTGATTCTTGTTCCAAATATTTCATCCAATTGCTTTTCTTTTGGACACCTATGAAATATTTTGAAACCACAAATAAAAAAATGGAGTGGGAATAAAATGACTTTCTCAAAATGTGGCGAATAAATATTTCATTTGAAGTTCTTTTGAATTTAGATTTCTATTTGAAGATGGATCTTATTTGGAGTTATAGTGTCATATAAATATTTCCAAATTTCTAAATAAATAAATACACATGAGAGGAGATAATATGACTTCTCCAGAACTATGATTGGAAGTATTTAATATTTCTTCTTTGGAATTTTTGGCATTCATAAGATACTAAGAACTATGTTCGTAAAATTACGAAGCCTATAGTGCATTATCGAAACGTGTACATACACAAAATTATTGCTTATTATTTATGGAACCACTTTTCCTAGGCTACAAATAATCAGTCAGAATATGTGAACATTTTTCTCAGATCTAAATAATAATTCTGAGAGAGCGAGCAATTTATTCATTGATTATCTAGCCTAATATAGTTATTAGTTATGCTTTCTCTCTATCAGCGCATCTAGCCCATCCATCTCTTCTATTGTTTTTTTCTCTTTGCCCTTGGGCCACCTTTCCCACTAAGGCCCATTTCTCTTTCACTTAGCGCAGGCCCATGCGCTGGTCTTCGTCTACCTCTCTGTTCGTTCAATCTTTAGGAACACAGAGAGACAGGCATGGCACCTCCACCTCTTCCTCTCCCTCTAGTTCTAACCACAGCCATCCTTTCAACTTGCCACCAACATGAAAATTAAAGAGGAATGTCAGGAGAACTCATTCAGGAAATTAAAACTCAACTTCGTTGCTTTAATTGGACGAACGGATCCGTGAAACGTTCCTGCACAATCAGCTATTAAAGGCCACGGTGAGCTCCCTTGATCTCCCCGTACCGACCCCCTCTTCCCCTATCAATAGGACCCCGGAAAGCACAACATATCTCACCATCCCTAAGCCAGAAACCCCTCTCTGTGTCGCTCTCCTACGCGAGCAATTGCTCGCCGGAGTTCAACAATAGCATCAAAGTCCGACGAGGATTCCGTCGCGACCGAGGTACCCCAAACCCCAAATCCTCCACCTTTCCCTTTCCTTTGTTGATGCGCATCTCGGTGGCCCCTTTTCCCTCTCTATTTCCCAGCAGGAGAACGAGAACCGCGAGGACTGAGGCTCACTTCCGCCCTGCGCAACTTCAGCCGCTTCTGTCGAGTGAAGGAGAAAGCTCCCGAGATCCTTACAGAGTCCGTTGAATTCTCCATCACCATCTCTCCATTGTCCGCCACTCCTAATTCGCCAGAGCACGCCCGAACCACCATCTTCCTCATCACCGGCGACCAACTCCGGTGAGCTTCTCTCTTAATTCCGTAATTCATTTTCAGGAAAATATCCAAACTTCGGAAATTCATATCTCCTAAACCGTATGTCCGGTTTTAACAAATAAGATATCGCCGAATTCCTTGGAACCTCTAGTTTATTATAAAAATATGTAATTTCACCTTTGAGTAAACTATAATTTAGTTTTTATTTAAATACGAAATTGGGTATTTCTGCTATATCTTTTATTCCGTAAATCATATAAAAATGTTATATATATGGAAGTTGGACCTTAGGACCTAACCTTTCTATTGGAATTGATGGATTAGTTTTCCAACATAGTTTAGATGTTGTTTTATCATCAACACCTTAACCTTCTTTGGTCATCGTTTAAAAACTTCGTTGAACTAAAAATTTAATCCTAGGATAAATCTCTTAGATTGATCCCTAGAAAACCTCTCTGGTCATTTGAACCACGACAAAAATCTAGAGTTGCAAGATTATGGATTTAATTCTTTTATCTCAAAACCTATGCCATACCATTGCCGTTTACCCAAGTCAGATATTCCGAATAGTCTTGTGGTAAATTTGTCGTATGAACTTGGTCTCACAACCCTTCAAACCATAATCCTCACTTAGTATCAATATTATCCGACCCTAGAATATGACTATGTCATATTTTCTTTCAAGACCACACTTGATCCTATATCAACCTTAACAATGCCCTAGAAATTATGATAGTGGCAACCGAATAATTGTGTTGTTATTTGGATCTTCATTTGGATTTTTATTGTATGTTGAATGTTTGCTTGCACCATTGTTATGTGAATGTGGATACGCCGAGCGTCTTACTTGAGTTATTTATCGCTTTAGATTACGACGAGTGCGAAGGTGAATTCTACGAGGAGGTAGAACCTTGTTATTGCGAAACCAAAGGCAAGTTGCAAATTGATCATGCTTCGACCTATATTTTCATACTATATCTTTTTAAATTTTAATGCTATGCATGTTTTATAAAGGTTTTACAATGTATTATTTATAGCTAGAGCCATAGGTTCAAGACTGACCACCATGCTCGGCCACGCTTGCACAAAATTGGTGGGATGAAAACAGAACTTATTTTAAACCTTTAAACTTTCTCTCTTTTTGGAGCAACGTTTGTGAAACTATTTTGAAAAGAAAAAATATTTATATATTATTTTACATCTACTCCCTGGGCGGAATGGTATTGAAGGGAGCGTCTACAAGTGATTGCACCCATCGGGGTCTTGAAGTGAATGCGCCCGACTGGGGTCTTGCACACAGGTTTTTGGTGGGGACCGCCGTCCAGGGGAATGAGATCTTCCAAGTATAGTTTGATGTAGCCTCCAGTACAGCCACATGCTACGATGGGCTCTAGCTTAACTTAGTACTAACGGGAAACCCTTACCTCAGGACCGCCATCGGAGAGGGGCTTTCATTGCCTAAGTTGCGGGCGGCTTGGTCAGGTATAGGGGGCTGTTATGGAAAGGCTTCGTCACAATCTCTTCCTAGTCGTACACCCAAGTGTGTAATGATAAACGAGGTTGGTTGTGTCATGTGAGGAACGTGTATGACCTCTGCAGAGGGTTTAACCTAATCGATTAGCCGTGCCCCCGGTTACAGGCAATTTGAGCAACTGAAGACTTGGACTGAAGAAGAATCTCCCCTTTCTTTTCTAAAAATCTGTTCTAGGGGTTAAAGTTGAGGAATGAGCACAGTGAATGTGTTTCACTTCAACCTATGTATGTTTTAAAATTATTTTGGAGACTGAGCACTGGTGCGTATATCCAAGTGTCTCGCTCCTACTTTTTATACTAAAAACTATTTCTATTCCAAAAGTAGTTTATCAAATTTACTATGGGAGAAAATTGGCTTTATGCAAATGAAACCTCCACAATACTTACCCTGCATACATATTCTGTTAAACTTTTGTTTGCAACTTGCGAGTACATTCCACATACTCACCTGCACCTGTCATGTGCAGATCTTGACAGATTAAGAGATGATAGGGTTATGGTCTACACTCAACGAGCCCAGTGGCGTTGATGGAGCCTAACTTAGCGACTACGTATAATTCCGCTGTATTATCTGCCAACTTGAGTTGTGCCTAAGGTATGATTTGTATATATATCTGGATCTACCGTTGTAGTAGAATGATGTATGTCTTACTGATATTCCTTTGTGTTACTGTGTGTGCTAGCTACGACCCAGGGATAGCACAGTAAGCACAGAGACTTGGATTTTACCAAATCTGGGTCATTACACACATCCTAGTAGTTCATAGGAACATTATTCTCGAATTTTGTTTCTTATTTCTACTAATCATGAAAGGTTCTAGAGATAGAAGTTCTTGGACGACGAACACATCTTCATCATCACGGGAGTTGGGACAACACACACAAGCGCATGGCCAGGTTATCTCTTTATCGTCATTTGAGGGTAGATTTAATCTTGCTATTTATCTATCTTGGGAGCTTGAAGTAGAACAAGTTTTTAGTCACCATGACTTTTCTGAACTTGAGCGAGCACGAGCTGCCACTAGAGCATTTACTGGTTTTGCTTCTATTTGGTGGAATGTGCATTGTAAAAAAAACATTGATAACCAACCCACAACTTGGAAAGATTTCAAACATGTAATGAGACAACAATTTTTCCCAACATACTATCGTCGTGAATTGCTTCGCAAATTTGAACAATTTAAACAAGGCAACAACATTGTTCATGCTTACTACCAAGAGTTCAAATCTTATATGCATCATTGTGACATAGAAGAATCTGAGGATGATACAATGCATAGATTTTTTGGTGGTTTGAACCATGATATTCAGGCAAGATTTCAGTATATTCCTCGTTGCATTACTGGTATGTATGTTCGTGCTTGTACCTTTGAGAGACAGTTACAGGAGGATGCACTGGGTAACTACAACAACTACTATTCCAATTCATGCTCACTACCATCGGTTGATTCCTCCACCATTGCACCTACTAGAGCAGCCACACCTCAAATTGTGAGTGCGACATCATCTCAAGTGTATGGTACATTGTCATTGTCCATACCTACATCAACTACGTCTTTGCGACAAGGTAACAGTAAAGGTATTGATGATATAACTTCACATGAGAATGATGCACCCCTAATTAACTTAAATACATCATGTGTTGAGTTACCTGTTGATTTGAGCACACCACCTATTTTAGAGAATTATGTTACTATCATGAATGCATCATGTGATCAAACAAATGAAATACCAACAATTTTGAGTGCGCCCATTGAATTAACTGTTGATGTCAAAGGACCATGTGAATCAGGAAATAAATCAGATTTTGATCAAATACATTTTAAAATAATTGTGCCAATGTTTAATCATTTTGATGAACATTGTCAATCTTTTGAAATGAATAAGAGCTTCACTTATATGTGCAAACTGAGTTGCAATATTTTCATGCCTTCTACTTCTTGTGATAATGTTATGGCTTTAGATTTTATGAACTATGCAAGCTACTCATCTATTCATGTGTCATATGTGCAAAAAGCAAGGGAAGTAAAAATGGATGACATATACATATACAACATGTACACCTTGTCTCTTTTGTTAGCCACATTTCAGATTAAGCAACGCCGAGGACGGCTTTGTTTTCAAGAAGATGATGAGGACATGACTACCTTGGATACGACCAAAAATATTGCATACATGTATATTTGTGAGGTGATTTCTAATGCAAATTATGCAATAATTTATTTATGTCATCCAGGACAAAAATACTTCACAAACTTTTGTGCCATATCTAATTGTAGGTGTATGGGACATTTGTACAATCCACATATGAAGATAAGGGAGAAAGAGATGTTTACTTGCTGTTCAAAAAGTTCTCTCACGTCACTTTTGGCCCAAGAGAAGATAGAGTCCAAGTCTCTCACAATGTGGACTCAGATTCGGACTGCATAGACATACCTGACTCAAAATGTCAATAACTTTTTCATCCGGACTCCAAATTGGGTGATTCTTTTTTTGTTGGAAAATAGATTTCATGCACTTTCCAACCCAATTGGATTCACCTTCAAATTCGTCCAGAGCGTTGAGTTATGGACGAAACAATCTGATGCTGCAGCAGAATCTGAATCAAACTACAAGTCCAAAGGTGTTACGTCACCTCCACTTGGGCCCATTGGCCTTGTACGACCTAGGGTTAGTTTTAGGCTGCCTTGGGACGTCCTCCCACCTCCTTGGCCGCCACCCCTTGCTCCTACATAAGTAGATCCATCTAGTAGCTTTTCCCTTGGGATTTGTTTAGTTAAAAGGTAGCCATTGCAACTTTTTGTACTTCGTTTGTGTCCAACGACCAGACCAAGACCGCTTACGGATCCCCACCTTTATCAATACTTCATATATACTCGCAATATTAAGATTGCTTTTATCATATTCTTGCTTGTTCTTCAATTGCTTGCAGGAATAGACCTTCGTGGTCAGGTTGATTGTGCTCCGGCGTGGTCAATAACCTCTCGAAGTTGGTTTAGCGATTGCTAAGGCGCCACATCGTGCACGTTTGTAGTCGGATCGTCAAAGTCATTTTCACCAAATCGATAGTTATCATCACATCGAAAGATCGGGACCCCCTTGCCTCTATCACGCCCGAGACCCCGCGAGCCTCCCGACGATCGGCGCTCCACAGACGTCCGGACCCTGGCTGCGTCCAGCTGCGGGCTGAGGCCCATGTACCCCTTCACTTCGCCCCTCTTTTGCACTAAGACTATATATAGACCACTCCCACCTCCTAGATAGGGTCAGCATTGTGATAGCTCATTGAGATAGAGCATTGCTCATCCGTACCGGATATACTCCACATGAGGGACCGCGCCTCTGCGGAGAAGATCCATCCGGATTCAAGGCCTCCATCTGGAGAAGACAATCAAGACCTCCTCACGGAGAAGAAGGTTACTCTTGTATTGTCCTTTGTTGACTTTGGATCTCTTGTTAGTTTGTGCTTTCGGTGATCTAGCCCTTGTGTGATCAATCACTTGTCGGTTGAGTGTTTCTCTTGTTTGTCCCTGTGATTTCCCTTGTGTTCTTCCGCGCGTTCTTCATGTTTCCCCATAGGATCCACTCCAAATGTGAAATATCATCCCCTAGGGTTCCACCCTACATCACTTGGACCGGATGCTCAACTCGTATAGTGCCGGAGTCACTTAGCCATTGGACCTTGTATGGGTGCGGGTGCTTCATCTTGACCAATTGAAGGTTGGAGCATAGTTCTTCACTAGCCAAGTTGTGACAACTACCTCCATGGATGATGACCTTGATGGACCTTCCATTGATGCCAACATTTGTGTGGAAGATGTGGCATCTTTGGTCTTCTTCTTGTTGATGTTGAAGAGTCAAGACTTTAGAGACAACGAGAGCGGGGCTCGAATCCTCATCACAAAAGACTAGATCATCTTCATTCTCACTCACTCGCCGGTGCATGGACACTTGCTCAAGGGCTTCCATCTCCTCGTCACTCATGGAGTCATAGGTTCCATCGTCATTGAGGATCATGGTGTGCTTGTTTGTGCATTCATAATACTTGTGGCCTCGGCCGCCGCAAGTGAAACACTTGAAGGAGCTTGTCTTGACGGTCTCATCGATGGGAGTAGATGATGAAGCACGCGTCTTGAAGTTGCTTGTAGTAGGAGGAAGACGACTTGAGCTAGTCGAAGTTTTCTTGTAACTTGACTTGTCGTTGTTGTTTGGAGAAGGCTTGGTTGATGTAGATGTTGGAGGAGTTGTTGAAGCTTGGTTGTTGGAGAAGTCGTAGTTCTTGGATGAGTACTTGGAGTACTTGAAGTCATCTTGCACTTGACGTTCCGCCTTTGTAGCTTGATGCACGAGCTCAATGAGGTTGGAGTAGGGTTGGAAGTTGACGATCTTCTTGATGGGATGATTGGGGCCATTCAAGAAGCATGCCATAGTTTCTCATCATCTTCCGTGACATTGGCTCGAATCATGGCTATCTCCATTTCCTTGTAGTATTCTTCAACACTCTTTGTTCCTTGCTTGAGGAGTTGGAGTTTCTTGAAGAGGTCACGGTTGTAGTATGTAGTCACAAAACGTGCTCGCATGACTTACTTCATTTTCACCTCTTGCTTCACGGCGCTCAAGGACTTATTCCCACCATATGAGCACATAGTCTTGGAACTCAAGTGATGCCATAGCAATCTTCTTCTCTTCCTCATAGTTGTGCAAATGAAAGGTTTTGTCGATCTTCAATGCCCATGAGAGGTATTCTTCCGGATCATTGCTTCCATTGAACTTGGGCATGGTGAATTTAAGCTTGCCGTAGTGTTGCTCTTCATTTTGTAGATGGCAATGGTGATGATGACGCCCTTGACGGTGATGGTAATCATCCTCATGTTGCTCTTGGCGTGGAGGAAGTCCATGATCAACTTGCTCTTGTTGAACTTGAGGTTGAGGTAGAGCTTGACGAGCTTGTGGAGGAACTTGAGGAACCAGACGTTGCACTCGTGGTTGGTAGTTGCTCTCTTGGATTTCTTCTCAAAGGGCATCCTCTTGATTGGGCCGTTCGCGATTGTGGTTGGCGATGGCTCGACTTGATTCTTGAAGGGAACGTTGCGCCTCAAGAGCTTGTGCTTCACGTTATTATTGTTGAAGACATTGAGCCTCGGCGTCTTGTTCCTCTTGGTGTAGACGCGCTCGTTCATCCTCTTGGCGCCGATGTCGTTGTCATTCTTGAGCTTGAGCAAACGCAACTTGATGTGGTGGAGGTCGAAGTTCTCGTTCGTTGACTTGCTCTTGTGAATGCTTGTCATGTAGCGGATTGCGAGATGCATGACGGTCTTGACATGCGGCTCGTCGAAGAGTGTTCGATGACAGTGTACTTGAGCCGGAGAAGGAGTCGACGGAGTGTCGACTTGAGTGGCTCCGTCTTGAGTATGAAGAAGTAGAAGGAGGACGGTTCACCAACAAGGCGCGGATCTCGTCCATCCTTGCATCGTTCTCTTGCTTGTGCCCGTCGATCTTGTTGTCGAAGTAGTCCTTGGTACGTTGCTTGGAGAGTCGCAAGTCGGTGGCGAGGTTGTCGATGCGGTCGGTCATAGCTTGTTGCTCTTGATGCAACGCTCATTGTGCACCAAAGAGGTGGCTCTTGGTGACGTATGATGACATGTCATCGTCTTGCTCGATGAAGAGTGGGTTGGTAGAGGTACTTGGCCTATCCATCATTCCAAGCAAAAATGTGAGTGGTAGAAAGGAGAAGAACTTATACCAATGTACTTTGACTGATGTTGACGATGAATCAAGTTCACTCAAATGTGGACAATGAAATAGCGCTATTGGTACCAATTCTTGTCGGTTCTCACACCTACACAAGTAAAATCTTATGGTGGAGCTTGGTTAGGATGGTGGCACAAAATTTGATGCAATTGTAAGTGAGCTTCAATAATGTTGGAAAAGATTCACAAATTTGCAAATGCAACAAGTAGACCAAGCAAATAGGGGTACATGGAAACACACACGCAAATAGATAAATGGGATTGTGCAAACCAAAAATGAGCCAAAATGTGGAATCCACGAAAATCCTCTTGTTGCACAACACACGAGAGACGCTAGCACGATTGCACAATAGGAGGATACGGAACTTATGCACAACCTACTAGGCAAAAATACAACGATCTCTATCCTGACTATGCTATATGTATGGTATTTCGGTGCTATGATCCAAGATGATCGGGTATGACAATCTTAATGTTGTATGATGCTATGGTTCTTGCTTATAAGCTCTTTGCTTATCTTTCCTCTTTGCTTAAAAGCTTGGGTGGCTCCTTCACTTTTGAGCTCTTTTCTCATGCAAAACTTCATGAACCAAGATAGCGATTGTGTATGCTATGAAAACTCTGTGACACAAAAGTTGATGCCAAGATATGCACCACTTTGGTATGCTATGTATGGTGTGGAGTATGATCACTAATGCGCACAGGTCACATTGCCGGCAATACTCAATGGCTAGTCTCGATGGGTAAGCTACACAAAAGTAAGACCATGTGGGTATCAATGCAATTGCAAGGTATGACAAAGATGTCGTCGAGGTTACCGTCCTTGGAGATGATGAGTAGTTGATGGAGATGAGCGGTGGTGTTGTTGATGCCAAACCGTACCTATATAGCCGAAACACAATAGGACACGGGAACCACAACCCAAAATCTCAAAGACCCAAACGTGTCAAAATCGACATAGGAGGTAGCGGTTAGCGGTGGTGGTGCTTGTGGAAAGCGGTGGTGGTAAGCTTGGGCACCAGGGAAAAATTGGGCAAACCTATGCAGAAACGGGCGCGGGGGATGGAGTTGCTGTTGCCAGGGACCGGATGTCCGGGCCAGCTGCCGGATGTCCAGGACGCCGGATGTCCGGTGGATATAGGCGGATGTCCGGGCTCCTGGATCGGGGATGAACTCGATGAACTCCACGGGAAAAATTGAAACTCCGGGACAAAATTCAGACGAATTGGTGGAAGGAAATCGCGGGAGAGATGGGGAAAAGTTACATCCACTCGATGCAAAGCAGATCCGTGGATCAAATCCAACAAAATTTCATCACACCAACAAATCACAAAAAAAATTTGGGGCTATTTTTGGTGGGGATTTTCGGATTTAGGACGAAAACAACAAAATCAAGCTAGAAAACACGGGGTAGGGGCTCCAAAAACGTGATCAACATGGCTCATGATACCAAGATGATGTAGGGCGGAGCCCTAGGGGCCGATCTTTCACATTTGGAGTGGATCCTACAGGGAACACGAAGAACACGCGGAAGTACACGAGCGAAATCACGAGGGGAAATCAAGAGAAACACTCAACCGACACGAAATTGATCACACAAGTGTTAGATCATCGAGGCACAAAGTAACACGAGATCCAAAGTCAACAAGGGACGATAGAAGAGTAACCATTCTTCTCCGTGAGGAGGTCTTGATTGTCTTCTCCGGATGGAGGCCTTGAATCCGGATGGATCTTCTCCGAAGAGGTGCGGTCCCTCATGAGGAGTAGATCCAGTACGGATGAGCAATGCTCTATCTCAAATGAGCTATCACAATGCTAACCCTAAAACTTAGGTGTGGATGGAGTATATATAGTCTAGGGGCGAAGAGGGGTACATGGGCCTCGGCCCTACACTGTTCACAGACAGGGAAGGCCGGATGTCCGGGCGTCGGGCCGAATGTCTAGTGGCTCGCGAGGGGCCGTATGTCCGTGCGGAAGGGCCTGATGTCCGGGCTGGTGAAGATGGCCATTCTGTTCTCTGGATGGCGGCGCCGGTTGTCCGGTCGGAGGAGCCATATGTCCAGTGCTTCGGGAGGCACTGGATGTCCGGGGTGATGGCTGGATGTCCGGGCAGACGGGGCAACCTTCTTTGCTCCCTGGACGCCGGTGCCAGATGTCCGGGATTTTGACCGGATTTCCGATGAGGGGCCCGGATGTCCGGGCTGGACGCCGGATGTCCGGTCCCTGTAGCTTCTTCTGCAGAGTCCTGGCCGTGTAGATCTCTAGGGGTCGGATGTCCGGGGTCCTGGCCGGATGTCCGGTGCCTGGAGGCTGTTCTTGCCTTCTTCCATTGGTTCTCTTCTTCCGTGGACTTGGGGTCTTGACCATCTTCATGTGCATTGTCCGGAGGGTCCTCTTGGTACCTAATCATGCACAACATTCTGGACTTAGGTAGTAACCATGTCCCGAGAGGATCATATGAGATATCACTAAGGAGAGAAGTCACCTCGGTCTCGAGAGCTCTAGCTCGTTCTCTAGTCATGGGTCCTCTTGGTGCTTGGTGAGACAATGGAAGGTCCATGGGGATGACCAAAGGATGCTCCACATCATGTTGTTGTTGTAGCGTGCAAGCATCTTGAAGGGTCCATCGGTTCGTGGTAGAAGTTTGGACTAGCGTTCATTGGGGAAGCGTTCCTTTCGAAGGTGTAGCCACACAAGATCTCCAATGTTGAATATCATGGGTTGCTTGTTGATGTTGAGCTTGGTCGCGAGTCATTGTACTTGGAGCTTGATGGTGTGCCTTGTATCTTCATGCATCTTCTTGAGGTAGTTCACTCGAGCACTCGCGTCCATGTTGGTGCTCTCTTGTAATGGTAGAGGAAGAATGTCCAATGGGGACAATGGGTTGAAGCCATAGACGACCTCGAAAGGGGACTTGCCGGTAGTCGAATGTCTTGCACGGTTGTAGGCGTACTCGGCGATGGGTAGACACGCCTCCCCCTCCTTGATGTTCTTCTTGATCTACACGCGAAGTAGAGTGGAGAGCGTACGGTTCGTCACCTCCGTCTGGCCGTCGGTTTGAGGATGGTGTGCGGATGAGAACAAGAGTTTGATTCCAAGCTTGGTGCATAGCGTCTTCCAAAAGTAACTCAAGAACTTGCGTCGCGGTCGGAGATGATTGTCTTTGGTACTCCATGGAGGTGCAAGATTTCCCTACAAAAGAGATTTGCAACATGTGAAGCATCGTCTATCTTGCTGCATGGAATGAAATGTGCCATCTTAGAAAATCGGTCCACAACAACAAACACGGAATCCTTTCCATTTTGTTTCTAGGCAAACCAAGTACAAAATCCATGCTAATGTCTTCCCAAGGTTGATAAGGAATAGGAAGAGACATGTAAAGACCATGGGATTGAGCTTTAGACTTAGCTTTGCGACATGTAGAGCATCAGATGTCGCGGAACATCTTGGGCCAAAAGTAGTTCTTGGAGAGCGTGGCGAATGTCTTGTCGCGTCCAAAGTGTCCCATGAGTCCGCCTCCATGAGCCTCTTGCAAAAGTTTGTTAGCTCTCATAAGATAATCATCCTTGATGTAATATCGTTCCCAAGATGTATGCGTTAAACACTTAGCATAAGGAGTAGCAAAGGAAGGATCATTCGCATACAAGTCTTTTATGTGCTCAAAGCCAATAACATTCAACTCAAGTTTAGTGACAAACACGCATATGCATGAAAGTGCATCCGCAACTACATTTTCCTTACCCTTAATGTACTTGATCACATAGGGGAAAGATTTAATAAATTCACTCCATTTGCCATGACGCTTGTTCAACTTAGTCTGACCTTTTAAGTACTTAAGTGTTTCATGATCGGTATGTATGAGAAACTCATGAGGTCTAAGATAATGTTCCCAAACATGTAGCACACGCACTAAAGCATACAATTCTTTGCCATAGATGGGATAGTTAAGTTGAGCACCGGAGAGTTTTTCACTAAAATATGCAATAGCTTGTTTTTCTTGCATCAAAACTCCGCCAATTCCGGTACCACTTGCATCACAATGAACCTCAAAAGTTTTGTCAAAGTTGGGCAAAGCGAGAATTGGAGCATGAGTAAGCAAAGACTTGAGCTTATCAAAAGCGGTAGATTGCAAAGGTCCCCAAACAAAAGGATCATTCTTCTTACTCAAGGCATGCAAAGGAGCGGCAATAGTGCTAAAAAATTTCACAAAGCGATGATAGAAACCCGCAAGGCCAAGAAAGCTACGCACTTGTTGCAAATTGGTGGGTTGGGGCCAAGTTTTAATTGCTTCAATTTTAGATTCATTAACATGGACACCCTTGGAAGAAACGACGAAACCCAAGAAAATGAGCTTGTCAACACCAAATGTGCACTTTTTCATGTTGGCATAAAGACGTTCCTTGTGAAGCGTTTGCAACACCGCCCTAACATGCTTCAGATGCTCTTTCATGGATTTGCTAAAAACAAGAATGTCATCAAAGTAAACCACAACAAACACTCCAATATAAGGACGAAGCACAAAATGCATAAGACGCATGAAAGTAACGGGAGCTTCCGACAAACCCATAGGCATAACCAACCACTCGTACAAGTCAAGTTTAGTTTTGAAAGCGGTTTTCCATTCATCACCTTCTTGTATGCGGATTTGATAATAGCCACTTTTAAGATCAATTTTTGAGAAAATGGCGGCACCGCTAAGTTCATCAAGCAGATCGTCTAAGCGAGGAATGGGATGCCTATAACGAACGGTAATAGCATTGATGGATCTACAATCCGAGCACATGCAAAAACTACCATCTTGCTTGGGCGCAAGGGCTTAAGCTTTCACGTACATGTCCGTTGTCGATGAGTTGTTGTACTTGTTGTTGGATCTCCATAGTTTCTTCGTTGCTGACGCGGTATGGAGCTTTTTTTGGTACAGGTGCTCCGGGTATGAGGTCGATTCGGTGCTCAATGCGTCGTAGTGGAGGTAGACTCGGAGGTAGCTCATCGGGGAAAACATCTTGGAATCCCTACGAAAGAGAAAAGAACACTAAAGGTAGATCGTGAGAGGTGTTAGTTTTGGGCTCTCCATCCTAGCACACAAGGACAAAGTGCATAACACTCGATGGGTTCTCACACACTTCTCTCATCTCACTTTTGGTGGCAAATAGGACGAAGTTTTGCTTGTCGCTCATCGTGGAGGCACTCGGTTTTGGCTTGTGGCTCTCACTCTCTTTTGGGTGGATCACTTTCTCACTCTTCTCTCCACGATGGGTGGCTTGCTTGTCGGCTATCACTTGACTAGGAGACATAGTCGTAGCACATACTCCTTCCCTTTCATCTTGAAGCTATAGTGATTGGTACGCCCGTTGTGGATGATACCGCGGTCAAATTGCCATGGTCGACCAAGAAGGAGGTGGCAAACGGACATCGGGACGACATCACATTCCAAAGTGTCCTCATATGCGCCAATTTTGAAGGAGACTTGGACCGTTTGCTCAACTCGTATAGTGCCGGAGTCGCTTAGCCATTGGACTTTGTATGGGTGCGGGTGCTTCATCTTGACCAATTGAAGTTTGGAGCATAGTTCTTCGCTTGCCAAGTTGTGGCAACTACCTCCATCGATGATGACCTTGACGAACCTTCCATTGATGCCGGCCTTTGTGTGGAAGATGTCGCATCTTTGATCTTCCCGTTGATGTTGAAGAGTCAAGACTTTGGAGACAACGAGAGCGGGGCTCGAATCCTTATCACAAAAGACTTGATCATCTTCATCCTCGTTCGCGCGCCGGTGCATGGCCACTTGCTCAAGGGCTTCCATTTCCTCTTCACTCATGGAGTTATAGGTTCCATCATTGTTGAGGATCATGGTGCGCTTGTTGGTACATTTGAAAGACTTGTGGCCTCGGCCGCCGCAAGTGAAACACTTGAAGGCGCTTGTCTTGATGGTCTCATCGGTTGGAGTAGATGATGAAGCGCGCGGCTTGAAGTTGCTTGTAGTAGGAGGAGGACGACTTGAGGTGGTCGAAGTTTTCTTGTAACTTGACTTGTCGTCATTGCTTGTAGATGGCTTGGTTGAGGTAGAAGTTGGAGGAGTCGTTGAAGCTTGGGTGTTGGAGAAGCCCTATGTCTTGGATGAGTACTTGGTGTACTTGAAGTCATCTTGCACTTAACGTTCCACCTCGTTAGCTTGATGCACGAGCTCAATGAGGTTGGAGTAGGGTTGGAAGTCGGTGATCTTCTTGATGGGAGGATTGAGGCCATTCAAGAAGCGTGCCATAGTTTGCTCATTATCTTCCGTGACATTCGCTCGTATAATGACTATCTCCATTTCCTTGTAGGATTCTTTAACACTCTTTGTTCCTTGCTTGAGTAGTTGGAGCTTCTTGAAGAGATCGCGGTTGTAGTAGGTGGGCACAAAACGTGCTCGCATGACATCTTTCATTTGAGCCCAAGTGGTGATTGGTGGTTCAGCTCTTGCTTCTCGGCGCTCAAGGACTTGTTCCCACCATATGAGCACATAATCTTGGAACTCACGTGATGCCATAGCGATCTTCTTCTCTTCCTCATAGTTGTGCAAACGAAAGATTTTGTCACCCTTCAATGCCCATGAGAGGTACTCTTCGGGATCACTGCCTCCATTGAACTTGGGCATGGTGAATTTTATCTTGCCGTAGCGTTGCTCTTCATTGTGTTGTGGTCGATGGTGATGATGATGCCTTGACGTGGAGGTTAATCAACCTCATGTTGCTCTTGGCGTGGAGGAAGTCCATGATCATCTTGCTCTTGTTGAACTTGAGGTTGAGGAGGAGCTTGTCGAGCTTGAGGAGGAGGTGGGGGAACTTGACGTTGCACTCTTGGTTGGTAGTTGCGCTCTTGGATTTCTTCTCGAAATGCTTCCTATTGATTGCGCCTATCGCGGTTGCGCTTGGAAATGGCTCGACTTGATTCCTGAAGGGCACGTTGCGCCTCAAGAGCTTGTGCTTCACGTTGTTGTTGTTGAAGACGTTGAGCCTCGACGTCTTGTTCCTCTTGATGTAGACGCACTCGTTCTTCCTCTTGTCAACGTTGACTTTGTCGTTCTTGAGCTTGTGCAAAAGGATCTTGGTGTGGTTGATGATGAAGTACTTGCTCGTCGACTTGCTCTTGCGGATGATTGCCGTGTAGAGGGTTGTGAGATGCATGACGGTCTTGACGCGCGGCTCGTCGAAGAGTGTTTGATGTCGTTGTACTTGAGCCGGAGAAGGTGTTGTCGGAGTGTCGACTTGAGTGGCTCCGTCTTGAGTATGAATAAGTTGAAGGATGGCGGTTGACCAACAAGGCATGGATCTCGTCCATTCTTGCATCGTTCTCTTGCTTGTGAGCGTAGAGCTTGTCGTCGAAGTAGTCTCTTGTACATTTCTTGGAGAGTCGCAAGTCGGTGGCGAGGTTGTCGATGCGGTCGGTCATTGCTTGTTTCTCTTGATGCAACTGATGAGGACATCAATACCATTGTTACACCCACAGCCCCTACTGCTATACATACTGGATCAATTACTAGAGCTCACGCACGCCAATTAATTTACCAGGTACTTTTGTTTCTTGGTAATGATTCTAATGTTCATGAGAATATGATGCTGCCTAAATTGGATACATTTGTTTTGCTTACAAATGAAGGGCCTAGCTTGGAGAAGGATGAACATTGGAGCAAGAACAAGCATGGAGATGATGGCATGCGCAAGGGGAACAAGAACGGAGTTACAGGTGATGATTTCAGGACGTTGAAGCCACCATAATGAGTGCATGAAGCCTTGGACGAAATATACAAGATGCTACTTCATAACTTTCATCCAGAGGCTATTCTAGGTGCTGCGTCACCTTATTATTGGGCTAGGTCCATGTATTTTCAAAATACTTGAGTATACGCTGTTTTTAGAGTCCGTATGTGTGGGGAAACAAGAGATAGGGTTGGTTTCGGACCCCTTCCCCAAGGGCCACGAAATCCCCCCCCTCTTCCTCCATATATACAGCCCTTAGGGCGTCGTTTAGACTTTGGGTTTTGTTTATATTAAAGTTTGCCATAGCTGCAACTTCGCGTACTTCGTTTGTGTTCAATGACCAGACAAAGGCATCACAGAACCCCACCTTGATCAATAAAGCTTTCCTCTTATATTCGCAATATATAGATTGCAATCTTAGTTTCTTGCTTGTTCTTTGTTTGCCTGCAGGAAACAGACCTTCGTGGTCAGGTTGATTGTGCTCCGGCGTTGTCAATAACCTCTCGGAGTTGGTTTAGCGATTGCTAAGGCGCGACGTCCTCGCACGTTCGTAGTCGGATCGTCAAATTCGACTTCCTCCAAAACGATAGCCACCATCTCATCGAAAGACGAGACACCTTTGCCTCTATCAAGTGGTATCAGATTTCCAGGTTGCTCGGTGAGATTTTACAGTTTTTCGTAGTTTAGATCGAGTCTATTCTTCATACCTATAGTCCACAAAAAAGTGCGACAAAAAATTGTCAAAAAAATTTCGTTATCATCCTGTCAGTTTGACCTGGGAAGAGTTTTGAGACACTCGCCATTATAGTGATTTTTGACAAAAAAAAGAGGAGCGCAAAAAGAAAGAGCGAATTTTTTTCCAGAGTGTGCTTCTCCCTTGTTTACGTGCAGCGCCGTGATTTTGTTAGTGTTCTAGGCTCGCGTCTCTAGCACGGTCTAGCCTAGGACCAGCACAATACCGTCGTTGAGCGTTTATTCAACTTTGCATCTCTGAATTTATTATTGCTCATCCTTTTTTCTACCATATTATAAGCCTTCCCAGCTCCACATACATCTACGTCATGTGTTTGACTCTCCCTGGTAATCGGTCTATCCAAGCTTTGAGAGTTTTGACTACAACGGTTGCCGATCACCGCCTGCTGCTGGGTAAGAACTGGTAAGAATTTGAGTTTTGCTTGACAGACTTGTGACACCCACCACCACCACTTGTTAGTAGTCTGTAGGATCATATTCTTGTGTGTTTCTATTGCTGCTAACCATGCCAGGATCACAAGCCGACGAGATTGACTGGGAGAACTAAACGAACAACAAGCTTCATGATAAGTTTCAGCAAATGATGACTAAACAGGTGCAAGATGTGCTGAACAATTTTGAAGAGGCCATGGAGAAGATCACTGGCTTTGAGAAGATGTTCGAAACAAAGCTCGATAACAGATTTAATGAACTGCTTGCGCGTCTTCCACCGGCTGCACCTGCCGCACCTCTGCAACAATAACAACAACTACCTCCACGTCGCGAAACAGCCCTCCGTCGAGCGATCCGTGTCCTTCTTCAGCCAGGCCAAACAGTTGGTGCTGCTGTTGATACTTCTGTGGCTCCTGCTGCTGATGCGAAGGATGGTTATGCGGGAGATTACGAGGATGAGGTTGATCAAAATCAGAACTACGTGCAGCCACCAGCTCCACAACCACCAGGTCGTCCACATGCAAATAATCACAATGGTAGGGCTCTCCCTCAGGTACGATATCATGACCATCTTCCTAAACTAAAATTTAATATTCCACCATTTGAGGGTAGATATGTTCCTGATATATATCTTACTTGGGAGTTAGAAACTGAACAACGATTTACATGTTTACAATATCCTGAGGAGAGACGTGTTTCTGCTGCTATTTGTGCTTTCACTAGCTTTGCATGTGTTTGGTGGTCTGAACATTGTAGATTATATCCTATTCCAGCTACTTGTGCTTCTTTGAAAACTGCTATGCGTACATGTTGGGTTCCACCATATTATCAATGTGAATTTGCTTCAAAAATTGCAGCGTTTGAGATAGGGAAAATATCCTGTAGAAGAATATTACCAGGAATTACAAAATGGCATGATTAGATGTGGTATTGTTGAGGAGAATGAACCTATGCTTGCATGTTTTATGGGTGGATTAAATAGAGAGATTCAGACCATTCTAGAGTATAAGGAGTATACTAATATCACTCGTTTATTCCATCTTGCTTGTAAAGCTGAACGTGAAGTGCAGGATCGACAAGCATTGGTGCGAACTAACTTTTCTCTAGGTCGACCTTCATTAGGGAGTTGTGAAGGAACGTTCTATGCGCGTCATCATAGACGGAGGGAGCTGCAACAACTTGGCTAGCATGGAGATGGTGGAGAAGCTCTCCGTCACCACAAGACCACATCCACATCCTTACTACATCCAATGGTTCAACAACAGCGGCAACGTTAAGGTAACACGTACTGTTCATGTGCATTTTAGTATCTCTACATATGCTGATTATGTTGGCTGTGACGTGGTACCTATGCAAGCATGTTCCTTATTAATTGGTAGTCCATGGCAATTTGATAAAAATTATATACACCATGGTAGAAATAATCAGTATACTCTTGTTCATAAGGATAAAAATATTACTTTGCTTCCTATGACTCCTGATTCCATTTTGAAAGATGATATTAATAGAGCTAATAAAGCAAAATAGGAGCAGAATAAGAGTGAAAATCAGATTGTGGCAAAAGAATTTGAGCGACAAACAAAGCCTATAATAAACCATCTAGTGTTGTTTCTGAAATTAAATTGAAAAGTGCATGTTTATTTGCCACCAAATCTGATATTTATGAGCTAGATTTCAGCAAATCTGTTTGGTATGCTTTTGTGTGCAAAGAGGCATTATTTTCATTCGAGGACTGTGCCATTTTCGAGAATCTATCCACGACAACAAATATGCTATCCCTCCCCTTCTTTGTTCGAGGTAAACCTAAAACAAAGTCCATATATATGTTCTCCCAAGGAACACTAGGTACACGCAAAGGCATATTTAAACCATGAGGATTGAGTCGTGACTTAGCTTTTTGACATGTAGTGCAGCGAGCAACAAAGCGCTCAACATCCCGTCTCATCTTTGGCCAAAAGAAATGTGTAGCAAGTATGTCCTCTGTCTTCTTCACGCCAAAGTGTCCCATTAATCCTCCTCCATGCGCCTCTTGCAACAACAAAAGACGATCGGAGCTAGTTGGAATGCATAGCTTGTTAGCACGGAAAACAAATCCATCATTAACGACGAACTTGTTCCATGTTCTTCCTTCTTTACAATTCTGCAATACATCTTTAAAATCAGCATCATGCACATATTGATTTTTGATGGTCTCCAAACTAAATATTTTTGAAGTCAAGTTGTGCAAGCATAGTATAGCGACGAGACAATGCATCAGCAATAACATTTTCTTTACCCTTCTTGTGTTTAATGACATAAGGGAAAGTCTCAATGAATTCAACCCATTTAGCATGTCTACGAGTCAGTTTAGCTTGACTTTTAATATGTTTCAAAGATTCATGATCAGAATGTATAACAAATTCTTTGGGCCATAAATAATGTTGCCATGTTTCTAAAGTCCGAACAAGAGCATATAATTCTTTATCATAAGTAGAATAATTCAGACTAGGCCCACTCAATTTTTCAGAAAAGTATGCAACAGGTTTGCCATCTTGTAATAACACACCTCCTAATCCAATTCCACTAGCATCACATTCAAGCTCAAATGTCTTATTAAAATCAGGAAGTTGGAGTAAAGGAGCATGTGTCAACTTATCTTTCAATGCCGTGAAGGCTTCTTCCTGTGCGGTACCCCAAACAAAAGGCACATCCTTCTTTGTAAGATCATTGAGAGGTGCAGCAATGGTGATGAAATCTCTCACAAAACGCCTATAGAATCCAGCGAGGCCAAGAAAACTCCTCACTTGTGTGACCGTTTTGGGCTGCGGCCAACTCTCAATAGCTTCAATCTTGGCTTTATCAACTTCGTGTGGAGTAACAACATAGCGAAGAAAAGACACTCGGTCAGTGCAAAATGTGCACTTCCCAAGGTTACCAAACAAACGTGCATCACGTAGAGCAATAAAAACTGCACATAAATGTTCCAAATGTTCCTCCAAAGATCTGCTATAAATCAATATGTCATCAAAGTAAACTACCACAAATCGTCCAATGAAAGCACGTAAAACTTCGCTCATTAATCTCATGAAAGTACTAGGTGCATTAGTTAACCCAAAAGGCATGACTAACCACTCATATAATCCAAACTTAGTTTTAAATGTTGTTTTCCATTCATCCCCAAATTTCATATGAATTTGATGGTATCCACTACGCAAATCAACTTTGGAGAATATTGTAGAGCCACTCAATTCATCAAGCATATCATCTAGCCTAGGAATAGGATGACGATAATGAATAGTAATATTATTAATGCCTCTACAATGAACACACATACGCGATGTACCATCTTTTTTCGGCACTAGAATAATATGAACAACACAAGGACTAAGGGATTCACGTATATAACATTTGTCGAGAAGCTCTTGTACTTGACGCATAATCTCCTTCGTCTCCTCTGGATTGGTACGGTATGGCGCACGGTTTGGCAGTGAAGCACCGGGAATTAAGTCAATCTGATGCTCAATCCCTCGAATAGGCGGTAATCCCGGTGGCACGTGTTTTGGAAAGACGTCAGCGAACTCCTGCAAAATGTTAGTGACAGCAGGAGGCAGAGAGGAAGGCACGTCCTCGAATGAAAATAATGCCTCTTTGCACACAAAAGCATAGCAAATAGATTTGCTGAAATCTAGCTCATCAATATCAGATTTGGTGGCAAATAAACATGCACTTTTCAATTTAATTTCAGAAGCAACACTAGATGGTTTATTATTAGGCTTCATTTGTTGCTCAAATTCTTTTGCTACAATCTGATTTTCACTCTTATTCTGCTCCTGTTTTGCTTTATTAGCTCTATTAATATCATCTTTCAAAATGGAATCAGGAGTCATAGGAAGCAAAGTAATATTTTTATCCTTATGAACAAGAGTATACTCATTATTTCTACCATGGTGTACAATTTTTTTATCAAATTGCCATGGTCTACCAAGTAATAAGGAACATGCTTGCATAGGTACCACATCACAATCAACATAATCAGCATACGTAGAGATTCTAAAATGCACACGAACAGTACGTGTTACCTTAACCTTGCCGCTGTTGTTGAACCATTGGATGTAGTAATGATGTGGATGTGGTCTTGTGGTGAGAGAGAGCTTCTCCACCATCTCCATGCTAGCCAAGTTGTTGCAGCTCCCTCCGTCTATGATGACGCGCACAGAACGTTCCTTCACAACTCCCTTTGTATGGAACAAATTATGCCTCTGATTTTGCTCAGCTTGTGTGACCTGCACACTCAAAACACGTTGAGCAACTAAACATTCATACCTGTCAGCGTCTTCAGGAGCCATGTATTGCGTCTCATGATCAGAATCATCTCCACCGTGTTCTTCACGCGTAATAAGAGCCAACGTGTCCTCATCATAGTCACTAGCAGACTCATACCCACCATCCTCAGTAGCAATCATCACACGCTGAGATTTGCATTCTCTCGCATAATGACCTCTTCCCTTACAAGGACGACAAATATTATCACTTGTGTGCCCAGTTGATGCCATGGAAGAAGAAGAGCTCTGTGTAGGCCCGACAGGTGCGCTCTTGGCAGATAGTGGTGGTTGTGCCTGCTTTCTTGTATCACGGCTGGAGGTGGCACCTAATGGAGGTGCTGGTGTAGTGGAAGTAGACGATGCACGCGGTGTCCATGATGAAGGTCGACCAGGAGAAAAGTTAGTTTGCACCAATGCTTGTCGATCCTGCACTTCACGTTCAGCTTTACAAGCAAGATGGAATAAACGAGTGATATTAGTATACTCCTTATACTTATAGGTTCATTCTCCTCAACAATACCACATCTAATCATTCCAGTTTGTAATTCCTGATAATATTCTTCTACAAATTTTTTTCCTTGTCTCAAACGCTGAAATTTTTGAAGCAATTGCCGTTGATAATATGGTGGAACCCAACGAGTACGCATAGCAGGTTTCAAAGCAGCCCAAGTAGCTGGAATAGGATATAATCTACAATGTTCAGACCACCAAACACATGCAAAGCTAGTGAAAGCACAAACAACAGCATGAACACGTCTCTCCTCAGGATATTGTAAACATGTAAATTGTTGTTCAGTTTCTAACTCCCAAGTAAGATATATATCAGGAACATATCTACCCTCAAATGGTGGAATATTCAATTTAAGGTTAGGAAGATGGTCATGATCTCGTACCTGAGGGAGAGCCCTACCATTGTGATTATTTGCATGTGGACGACCTGGTGGTTGTGGTGCTGGTGGTTGCACGTAGTTCTGATTTTGATCAACCTCATCCTCGTAATCTCCCGCATAATCATCCTCCGCATCAGCAGCAGGAGCCACAGAAGTATCAACAGCAGCACCAACAGTTTGGCCAGGTTGAAGAAGGACACGGCTCGCTCGACGGAGGGCTATTTCACGACGTGGAGGTAGTAGTAGTTGTTGTTGCAGAGGTGCGGTAGGTGCAGCCAGTGGAAGACGCGCAAGCAGTTCATTAAATATATTATCGAGCTTTGTTTCGAACGTCTTCTCAAGGCCAGTGATCTTCTCCATGGCCTCTTCAAAATTGTTCAGCACATCTTGCACCTGTTCAGTCATCATTTGCTGAAACTTATCATGAAGCTCCTTGCTCGTTAAGTTCTCCCAGTCAATCTCGTCGGCTTGTGATCCTGGCATGGTTAGCAGCAATAGAAACACACAAGAATATGATCCTATAGACTACTAACAAGTGGTGGTGGTGGGTGTCACAAATCCGTCAAGCAAAACTCAAATTCTTACCAGTTCTTACCCAGCAGCAGGTGGTGATCGGCAACCGTTGTAGTCAAAACTCTCAAAGCTTGGATAGAGCGATTACCAGGGAGAGTCAAACAGACGTCGTAGATGTATGTGGAACTGGGAAGGCTTATAATATGGTAGCAAAAAGGATAAGCAATAATCAATTCAGAGATGCAAAGTTGAATAAATGCTCAATGACGGTACTGTGCTGGTCCTAGGCTAGACCGTGCTAGAGACATGAGCCTAGAACACTAACAAAATCACGGCGCCGCACGTAAACAAGGGAGAAGCACACTCTGGAATTTTTGTTTTCTTTCTCTTTTTTTTCTTTCTCTTTTTTTTGCGCTCTGCTTTTTTTTGCGCTCCTCTTTTTTTTTCCGAAAAATCACTATAATGGCGAGTATCTCAAAACTCTTCCCAGGTCAAACTGACAAGATGGGCACAAATTTTTTTTGACATTTTTTTTTGAAAATCTGGGCAGCGACGATGAAAAAGTGCGACAAAAAATCACTATGATGGTGAGTGTCTCAAAACACTCCGTGGGACCTAAAAATAGGACAGGGAAAAAATATTTTCGGTCGCCGAAATTTTGGCCTAAAAACTGCCCGGGGGTCTCCAGACTAATTTTTTTTCCGAAAGCTACTCAGGCAAGGAAACACAAATTGGAAATTAGATGGATCTAAAAAACAAACCTAATATGCAAGGAACTCGGATTGGTGGTGGATATATGGTGGTGGTATATGGCAGTGGTGGTGGTATATGGCAGCGGTGGTGGTAGCGGTGGTAGTATATGGATATGGATCGGTGGTGGTATATGGATATGGATTGGCGGTGGTATATGGATACGGATTCAGAGCGGTGGTGGTAGGTGGTAGGGGCGATGATGATGGTGCGATGGCGGCGTGACAACTTATGACCAAAACTCGAAACTCTAAAAGACTAGACGCTAAGACCAGCAACTTGACGCGACGATGCAACCACAAATTCAACAAAGCAAAATACTAAAAAGACTATGCAAAGGCTCAGACTGGTTCGGATAGAATGAACTAACCCTAATTTTTTTGTTGGCTTTTTCGTGGACCATAGGTATGAAGAACATACTCGATCTAAACTACGAAAATCTGTAAAATCTCACCGATCAATCTGGAAATCTGATACCACTTGATAGAGGCAAAGGTGTCCCGTCTTTCGATGAGATGATGGATATCGCTTTGGTGGAAGTCGACTTTGACGATCCGACTACGAACGTGCGAGGACGTCGCGCCTTAGCAATCGCTAAACCAACTCTGAGAGGTTATTGACCACGCCGGAGCACGATCAACCTGACCACGAGGGTCTGTTTCCTGTGAGCAAACGAAGAACAAGCAAGAAACTGAGATTGCAATCTGGATATTGCGAATATAAGATGTGAGCTTTATTGATTAAGGTGGGGTTCTGTGACGCCTTTGACTGGTCGTTGAACACAAACGAAGTACGCGAAGTTGCGGCTATGGCGAACTTTTAATCTAAACAAAACCCAAAGTCTAAACGACGCCCTAAGGGCTGTATATATGGAAGAAGAGGGGGGAATTTCGTGGACCTTGGAGAAGGGGTCCGAAACCAACCCTATCTCTTGTTTCCCCACACATACAGACTCTAAAAACAGCCTATACTCAAGTATTTCAAAAATACATGGGCCTGGCCCAAAAATAAGGTGACGCAACACCTAGAATAGCCTCTGGATGAAAGTTATAAAGTAGCATCTTGTATATTTCGTCCAAGTCTTCATGCACTCATTATGGTGGCTTCTACGTCCTGAAATCATGACTTGTAACTCCGTTCTTGTTCCCCTTGCGCATACCATCATCCCCATGCTTGTTCTTGCTCCAATGTTCATCCTTCTCCAAGCTAGGCCCTTCATTTGTAAGAAAAACAAATGTATCCAATTTAGGTAACATCATATTCTCATGAACATTAGAATCATTACCAAGAAACGAAAGTACCTAGTAATTTAATTGGCGTGCGCGAGCTCTAGTAATTGGTCCACTATGTATAGCAGCAGGGGCTGTGGGTGTAACAATGGTATTGATGTCCTCATCACATTATTTTCATTCGAGGACGTGCCTTCCTCTTTGCCTCCTGCTATCACTAACATTTTACAGGAGTTCGCTGACATCTTTCCAGAAGACGTGCCACCGGGATTACCGCCTATCCGAGGGATTGAGCATCAGATTGACTTAATTCCTGGTGCTTGACAGCCAAACCGTGCGCCATACCGTACCAATCCAGAGGAGAAGAAGGAGATTATGCGTCAAGTACAAGAGCTTCTCGACAAAGGTTCTATATGCGAATCTCTTAGTCCTTGTGTTGTTCCTATTATTCTAGTGCCGAAAAAGGATGGTACATCGCGTATGTGTGTTGATTGTGGAGGCATTAATAATATTACTATTCATTATCGTCATCCTATTCCTAGGCTAGATGATATGCTTGATGAATTGAGTGGATCTACAATATTCTCCAAAGTTGATTTCCGTAGTGGATACCATCAAATTCGTATGAAATTGGGGGATGAATGGAAAACAACATTTCAAACTAAGTTTGGATTATATGAGTGGTTAGTCATGCCTTTTGGGTTAACTAATGCACCTAGTACTTTCATGAGATTAATGAACGATGTTTTACGTGCTTTCATTGGACGATTTGTGGTAGTTTAGTTTGATGACATATTGATTTATGGCAGATCTTTGAAGGAACATTTGGAACATTTACGTGTTGTTTTTATTGCTCTATGTGATGCACGTTTTTTTGGTAACCTTGGGAAGTGCACCTTTTGCATCGACCGAGTGTCTTTCTTGGCTATGTTGTTACTCCACAGGGAATTGAAGTTGGTAAAGCCAAGATTTAAGCTATTGAGAGTTGGCCGCAGCCCAAAACGGTCACACAATTGAGGAGTTTTCTTGTCCTCGCTGGATTCTATGGGCGTTTTGTGAGAGATTTTAGCACCATTGCTGCACCTCTCAATGAGCTTACAAAGAAGGATGTGCCTTTTGTTTGGGGTACCGAATAGGAAGATGCCTTCACGGTGTTGAAAGATAAGTTGACACATGCTCCTTTACTCCAACTTCCTGATTTTAATAAGACATTTGAGCTTGAATGTGATGCTAGTGGAATTGGATTAGGAGGTGTGTTATTACAAGATGGAAAACCTATTGCATACTTTTCTGAAAAATTGAGTGGGCCTAGTCAGAATTATTCTACTTATGATAAAAAATTATATGCTCTTGTTCGGACTTTAGAAACATGGCAACATTATTTATGGCCTAAAGAATTTGTTATACATTCTTATCATGAATCTTTGAAACATATTAAAAGTCAAGCTAAAGTGAATCGTAGACATGCTAAATGGATGAATTCATTGAGACTTTCCCTTATGTCATTAAACACAAGAAGGGTAAAGAAAATATTATTGCTGATGCATTGTCTCGCCGCTATACTATGCTTTCACAACTTGACTTCAAAATATTTGGTTTGGAGACCATCAAAGCTCAATATGCGCATGATGCTGATTTTCAAGATGTATTGCAACATTGTAAAGAAGGAAGAATATGGAACAAGTTCGTCGTTAATGATGGATTTGTGTTCCGTGCTAACAAGCTATGCATTCTAGCTAGCTCCATTCACCTTTTGTTGTTGCAGGATGCGCATGGAGGAGGACTAATGGGACACTTTGGTGTGAAGAAGACGGAGGACGTACTTGCTACACATTTCTTTCGGCCAAAGATGAGACGGGATGTTGAGCGCTTTGTTGCTCGCTGCACTACATGTCAAAAAGCTAAGTCACGACTCAATCCTCATGGTTTATATATGCCTTTGCATGTACCTAGTGTTACTTGGTAGGATATATCTATGGACTTTGTTTTAGGTTTACCTCAAACAAATAAGGGGAGGGATAGCATATTTGTTGTTGTGGATAGATTCTCGAAAATGGCACAGTTTATACCATGTCATAAAAGCGACGATGCTGTTAATTTTGCTGATTTGTTCTTCCGTGAAATTATTCACTTGCATGGTGTGCCAAATACTATTGTTTCAGATCGTGATACTAAATTTCTTAGCCACTTTTGGAGATGTTTATGGGCTAAGTTGGGGACTAAACTTCTTTTTAGTACTACTTGTCACCCCAAACTGATGGACAAACTGAAGTAGTCAATAGAACATTGTCTACTATGCTTAGGGCTGTTTTGAAGAATAATAAGAAAATGTGGGAAGAATGCTTGCCTCATATTGAATTTTCTTATAATCGTTCATTGCATTCTACTACTAAGATGTGCCCTTTTGAAATTGTGTATGGTTTCCTACCTCGTGCACCTATTGATTTGTTGCCTCTTCCATCTTCGGAGAAGGTTAATTTTGATGCTAAACAACGTGTTGAATTGATTTTAAAAATGCATGAGTTAACTAAGGAAAACATTGAACGTATGAACGCTAAAAATAAACTTGTTGGAGATAAAGGTAGAAAACATGTCGTGTTTGCACCTGGAGATCTTGTTTGGTTACATTTGCGTAATGATAGATTTCCTGATTTGCGCAAATCAAAGCTAATGCCACGTGCTGATGGTCCTTTTAAGGTGTTAGAGAAAATAAATGATAATGCATATAAACTTGAGCTGCCTGCAGATTTTGGGGTTAGTCCCACTTTTAACGTTGCAGATTTGAAGCCTTATTTGGGTGAGGAAGATGAGCTTCCGTCGAGGACGACTTCATTTCAAGAAGGGGAGGATGATGAGGACATCAATACCATTGTTACACCCACAGCCCCTGCTGCTATACATACTGGACCAATTACTAGAGCTCGCGCACGCCAATTAATTTACCAGGTACTTTCATTTCTTGGTAATGATTCTAATGTTCATGAGAATATGATGCTGCCTCAATTGGATACATTTGTTTTCCTTACAAATGAAGGGCCTAGCTTGGAGAAGGAAAAACATTGGAGCAAGAACAAGCATGGAGATGATGGCATGCGCAAGGGGAACAAGAACGGAGTTATAAGTGATGATTTCAGGACGTTGAAGCCACCATAATGAGTGCATGAAGCCTTGGACGAAATATACAAGATGCTACTTCATAACTTTCGTCCAGAGGCTATTCTAGGTGCTGCGTCACCTTATTATTGGGCCAGGCCCATGTATTTTCGAAATACTTGAGTATAGGCTGTTTTTAGAGTCCGTATGTGTGGGGAAACAAGAGATAGGGTTGGTTTTGGACCCCTTCCCCAAGGGCCACGAAACCCCCCCCCTCTTCCTCCATATATACAGCCCTTAGGGCGTCGTTTAGACTTTGGGTTTTGTTTAGATTAATGTTCGCCATAGCTGCAACTCCGCGTACTTCGTTTGTGTTCAACGATCAGACAAAGGCGTCACAGAACCCCACCTTGGTCAATAAAGCTTTCCTCTTATATTCGCAATATCCAAATTGTAATCTTAGTTTCTTGCTTGTTCTTCGTTTTCCTGCAGGAAACAGACCTTCATGGTCATTTTGATCGTGCTCCGGCATGGTCAATAACCTCTCGGAGTTGGTTTAGCAATTGTTAAGGCGCGATGTCCTCGCATGTTCATAGTTGGATCGTCAAAGTCGACTTCCTCCAAAACGATAGCCACCATCTCATCGAACGACGAGACACCTTTGTCTCTTTCAGCAACGCTCGTTGTGCACCAAAGAGGTGGCTCTTGGTGACGAATGATGACATGTCGTCGTCTTGCTCGATGAAGTACTTGGCCTATCCATCATTCCAAGCAAAATATGAGTGGGAGAAGGAGAAGAACTTATAACAAATGTACCTTAACCGATGTTGAAGATGGATCAAGATCACTCGAATGCGGACAATGAAATAGCACAATTGGTACCAATTCTTGTCGGTTCTCACACCTACAAAGTAAAAGCTTATGGTGGAGCTTGGTTAGGATGGTGGCACAAAATTTGATGCAATTGTAAGTGAGCTTCAATAATGTTGGAAAAGATTCACAAATTTGCAAATGCAACAAGTAGACCAAGCAAGTAGAGGTACACGGAAACACACACGCAAATAGATAAGTGGGATTGTGCAAACCAAAAATGAGCCAAAATGTGGAGTCCACGAAAATGCTCTTGTTGCACAATACTGGAGAGACGCTAGCATGATTGCACAATAGGCGGATACGTAACTTGTGCACAACCTACTAGGCAAAAATGCAATGACCTCTATCCCAAGTATGCTATATGTATGGTATTTCGGTGATATGATCCAAGATGACCGGCTATGACAATCTTAATGTAGTATGATGCTATGGTTCTTGCTTATAAGCGATGTGCTTATCTTTCCCTCTTTGCTTAAAAGCTTGGTTGTCTCTTTCACTTTTGAGCTCTTTTTTCATGCACAATTTCACGAACAAGATAGCAATTGTGTATGTGATGACAACTTTGTGACACAAAAGATGATATCAAGATATGCACCACTATGATATGGTATGTATGCTATGGAGTATGACCACTAATGTGCACAAGTCACGTTGCCGGCAATACTCAAAGGCTAGTCTCGATGGGTAAGCAACGCAAAAGTAAGGCTATGTGGTTATCAATGCAAATGACGTGGAAATGACCAAGATGTCGTAGAGGTTACCGTCCTTGGTGATGATGAGTCCTTTGCGAAGATGAGCGGTGGTGATGTTGACGTTGAACCATACCTATATAGCCAAAACACAATAGGACACGGGAACCACAACTCAAATTCTCAAAGACCAAAAGCAAATGGTGGTAGCAGAAAGCGATGGTGGTATAGCGGATGATGTGGTGAAAGCCCTAGGAAAAGATGCCAAAGTTTGGAAAAATTGATGGTGTATAATGATGTTTGAACCTATCTAGGTGGATGGGGGATGTCAATAGCTTCTCAACGAGCTAAAGAACGTGAAAATCGGACTCCGGATGTGGAAGTTATGGGCAGGGCGGTAGTACCGCTTTTTGGGGCAGTAGTACCGCTTTTTGGGGCAGTAGTACCGGTCCTGGAGCTCAGCGGAATTACCGGTTTTGGAGGGCGGAAGTACCGCTGGTGTCGGGAAAACTGGATTGGGCGATTTTGTGGCGGAAAAGGATGATTTCTGGGGCAGTATTGGATGGATTTAGTGGATGGAAGGTGGGGAAACTTGTGGGGAAGCTAGATCTACCTGCTACACACGAAATCCATGGATCAAATCCAACAAAACTTCATCACACCAACAAATCACAAAAACAATTTGGGGCTATTTTTGGTGGGGATTTTCGAATTTAGGACGAAAACAACAAATCAAGCTAGAAAACACGGGGTAGGGGCTCCAAAAACGTGATCAACGTGGCTTTGATACCAAGATGATGTAGGGTAGAACCCTAGAGGACGATCTTTCATGTTTGGAGAGGATCCCTATGAGGAACACGAAGAACACAAGGATGGTAACGAGAGAAAAACAATCAACCAACAAGAATAAAAGTCACACATGTGCTAGATCATCGAAACACAAATAGAGATACAAGATCCAAGTCCAACAAAGGACGATACATAGGGTAACCGGTTCTTCTCCGTGAGGAGGTCTTGATGATGGTCTTCTCCGGAAGGAGGTCTTGAATCCAGGTGGATCTTCTCCGAAGAGGTGTCGGTTCCTCACGAGGAGTAGATCCGGATGGATGAGCGAGGCTCTATCCCACAAATGAGCTAAATCAACTCTAACCCTAATACGAAGCTAGGAGACAAGTATATATAGTCCAAGGGGTAAGTGGGAGGTACATGGGGTGAAACCCCTCTCATTGTGTGCAGGCACGCCGGTAGTACCGGTCTTGGGGGCGGTTGTACCACTAGGAGCTCAGGTGCTGCTTGCTGGAGGTGTTCTCGGAGGGGATTAGCGGTAGTACCGGTGGTTGGGGTGGTAGTACCGGTCTTTTGGCAGTTACCGGTATAAACCAGGGCGATGCCGGCCTTGTACCGGTTTGATTACAGAAGGTTGACCGGTAGTACCGGTGGACCGGTAGTTGATCGGTAGTACTTCTATCTCTACGCTGGGAAAATCCTTCTCCATGCTCTTCTTGTTCATCTTGCATCATAGCTTCTCCTTGGTTGCTTTATTGGTACCTAAGCACAGAAAGCATCTCCGTTTGAGGTAGTAGCCATGTCTCAAGTGGGTCAAAGGGAAGTTCAACAAGGAGAGAGTTAACCTCGAATAGAATAGCACGTGCTCGAGCTCTTGTCATGTGTCCACTTGGAGCTTGAGTAGTCGAAGTAGTGTCCATGGCGATGACCGTAGGATGCTCCGCATCACTAGGGTTCCGCCCTACATCACTATGTTACTACTACCTCCTTTCCAGTTTATAGGGCTCAATTTCAAAATCTCTCCAAGGAAGGTAGATGGTGAGTGGTGGAATTAATTTCATAGTTTGCACAAGTACTTAATTAGTACGCTCGTTTTTCTCAAAAAGTTATGTTTACCGATACATTAATTACATCGAATGCTTGCATGACCACTAAATTTCCATGGACTTCTGCATGCATTGGTGAGTTTTCTCTGGATACTGCTTGCATGGGGTGATTTAATGCACCTCAAAATCCAAACAAGTGATGGTAAGTACTAGTAGAATTGAGACTTATAAAACGGAAAAACAATTTTTCTGGATGAGCCCTATAAACCGGAAAGGAGGGAGTAGTAAGTAGTACTACCTCCATAGTGCATACGTACTGTGTAAAAATAGATTTCCCCAAAACTAAGTCACTGAACCTTTATTTGCTTGTTTCCCCTCCTGCCTCGTTGCCTCAAACAGACTATGCAAACTCGCCTGCCTGCCACGCGGGAAAAGACCCGCACTTGCCTTTTTTAGTCCGTGTTTGTATTGATGGATCACGCGAAGCAGCAAAAACTAAGCCATGTTGATGTAGGGAGGAACCCTAGGGGCCGATCTTTCACGTTTGGAGAGGATCCTACGGGGAAACACGAAGAACACGCGGAAGAACATGAGGAAATCACGGGGGAGAACTAGAGAAACACTCAACCGACAAGAGATCGATCACACAAGGCCTAGATCATCGAAGCACGAGTAGCACGAGATACAAAGTCAACAACGGACGATACAAGAGTAATCGTTCTTCTCCGTGAGGAGGTCTTGATTGTCTTCTCCGGATGGAGGCCTTGAATCCGAAAGGATCTTCTCCGAGGAGGCACGGTCCCTCATGTGGAGTACATCCGGCACGGATGAGCAGAGCTCTATCTCTAAATGAGCTATCACAATGCTGAGTCTCGAAGTGAGGAGGAGGAGTCCTATATATAGGCTAGGGGGGCGAAGGGGTACATGGGCTCAGCCCAACACGCGCGCGCAGGCACTGGCCGGATGATCCGGGGGTGGAGCCGGATGATCCGGGATGGTCCGGGTGGAGGCCCGGATGAGCTGGAGACGCGGCTGATGGCGGTGCAGGTCCGGATGTTCGGCTGGGGGTCCGGATGTCTGGGCAGGGTCCAGACGATCCGGGACAGGGTCCGGATGGTCCGGCTTCAGGTGGGAGCTTCGGGTGTCTTCGGGGCGAGTTAGCCGGATCGTCCGGGCCGGGGTCCGGATCGTCCGGGCTCTGTCCGGATCGTCCGGGTCATCGTCCGGATCGTCCGGCCAGTCTGGGACTTGGCGCTTTTCCTCTCCGTCTTCACACATGTCTTCCGCTTCTGGTTCTCCTTGCTTTCTAGCTTCTCCATGGTTAACTCCTTGGTACTTGAGTATGCATAGTGTTTCCGTTTGAGGTAGTAACCATGTCTCATGTGAATCGAAAGGGAGTTGTGAGAGGAGTGATGTCACCTCGGTTTCCAGAGCTCTTGCACGTGCTCGAGTCATAGGTCCAAGCGGTGTTGTAGGGGATGTAGATGCGTCCATGGGGATGATCGTGGGATGCTCCGCATCATCTCCCCCCCCCTTGGGAAATATCCGACCTCGGATCGAAATATTCATCACCATGGTAAGGTGAGAGGTCTTTGACGTTGAAGATGTCGCTCACGTTGTACTTGTCGCTTAGTAGGTCGATCTTGTAAGCGTTGTTGTTGTTGTAGCGTGCTAGCACCTTGAAGGGTCCATCGGCTCGAGGGAGAAGTTTGGACTTGCGTTCGTTGGGGAAGCGGTCCTTGCGAAGGTGTAGCCACACGAGATCGCCTATGTTGAAGATCATGGGTTGCTTGCTGATGTTGAGCTTGGTCGCTAGTCATTTTACTTGGTGCTCGATGGTGTTCCTTGTATCCTCATGCATGTTCTTGATGTAGCTTGCTCGAGCACTCGCATCCATGTCGGTGTGTTCTTGTAGAGGAAGAGATAGAATGTCCAATGGGGACGAGTTGAAGCCGTAGACGACCTCAAAGGGGGACTTGCCGGTAGTCGAATGTCTTGCACGGTTGTAGGCGTACTCAGCGATGGGTAGACACGCCTCCCACTCCTTGATGTTCTTCTTGATCAATACGCGAAGTAGAGTGGAGAGCATCCGGTTCGTCACCACCGTTTTGCCGTCGGTTTGAGGATGGTATGTGGATGAGAACAAGAGCTTGATTCCGAGCTTGGCGCATAGCGTCTTCCAAAAGTAACTCAAGAACTTGACGTCACGGTCGGAGATGATTGTCTTTGGAACTCCATGGAGGCGCAAGATTTCCCTACAAAAGAGATTTGCAACGTGTGAAGCATCGTCTATCTTGTTGCAAGGGATGAAATGTGCCATCTTAGAAAATCGGTCCACAACAACAAAAACGGAATCCTTTCCATTTTGAGTTATGGGCAAACCAAGTACAAAATCCATGCTAATGTCTTCCCAAGGTTGATAAGCAATAGGAAGAGGCATGTAAAGACCATGGGATTGAGCTTTAGACTTAGCTTTGGGACATGTAGAGCATCGGGTGGTGAAGCGTGAGACGTCTCGAAACATCTTGGGCCAAAAGTAGTTCTTGGAGAGCGTGGCGAATGTCTTATCTCGTCCAAAATGTCCCATGAGTCCGCCTCCATGAGCCTCTTGCAAAAGGAGTAAACAAAGAGAAGACTCGGGAATGCATAATTTGTTAGCTTTCATAAGATAAGCATCCTTGATATAATATTGTTCCCAAGAAGTATGCATCAAACACTTAGCATAAGGAATAACAAAAGATGGATCATTAGCGTACAAGTCTTTGATGTGCTCAAAACCAATAGCATTTAACTCAAGTTTAGTGACAAGCGTGCATATGCGTGAAAGTGCATCCGCAACTACATTTTCCTTACCCTTAATGTACTTGATCACATAGGGGAAAGATTCAATAAATTCACTCCATTTGGCATGACGCTTGTTTAACTTAGTTTGACCTTTTAAGTACTTAAGCTTTTCATGATCGGTATGTACGACAAACTCATGAGGTCTAAGATAATGTTCCCAAACATGTAGCACACGCACTAAAGCATACAATTCTTTGTCATATATGGGATAGTTAAGTTGAGCACCGGAGATTTTTTCACTAAAATATGCAATGGCTCGTTTTTCTTGCATCAAAACTCCGCCAATTCCGGTACCACTTGCATCACAATGAACCTCAAAAGTTTTGTCAAAATTGGGCAAAGCAAGAATCAGAGCATGAGTAAGTAAAGACTTGAGCTCATCAAAAGCGGTGGATTGCAAAGATCCCCAAACAAAAGGAGCATTCTTCTTACTCAAGGCATGCAAAGGAGCGGCGATTGTGCTAAAGTCTTTCACAAAGCAACGATAAAAACCCGCAAGACCAAGGAAACTACGCATTTGTTGCAAATTGGTGGGTTGGGGCCAAGTTTTAATTGCTTCAATTTTAGATTCATCAACATGGACACCCTTGGAAGAGACAACAAAACCCACAAAAACCACTTTGTTAACACCAAATGTGCATTTTTTCAAGTTTGCATAAAGACATTCCTTGCGAAGGGTTTGTAAAACAGCCCTAACATGATTAAGATGCTCTTTCATGGTTTTGCTAAACACAAGAATATCATCGAAGTAAACCACAACAAAGACTCCAATATAAGGGCGAAGCACATAATGCATAAGATGCACGAAAGTATCGGGAGCCTCCGATAAACCCATAGGCATGACTAACCACTCATATAAGCCAAATTTGGTTTTGAAAGCAGTTTTCCATTCATCAACCTCTTGAATGCGGATTTGATAATAGCCACTTTTAAGATCAATTTTTGAGAAAAAGTCGGCTCCACTAAGTTCATCAAGCATATCATCAAAGCGAGGAATGGGATGCCTATAGTGAATGGTAATAGCATTTATAGGTCTACAATTGGAACACAAGCGGAAACTTCCATCTGGCTTAGGCACAAGTATAATGGGAACGACACAAGGGCTTAAGCTTTCACGTACATGACCGTTGTCGATGAGTTATTGTACTTGCCGTTGAATCTCCTTAGTTTCTTCATGGTTGACACAGTACATATCTTTGTTTGGAAGTGGCTCTCCGAGGATGAGGTCAATTCGATGCTCAATGCCTCGAAGAGGAGGTAGACCCGGAGGTAGCTCATCGGGGAAAACATCCTGAAATTCCTGCAAAAGAGATTGAAACACTAAAGGTAGCTCATGAGAGGTGTTAGCTTTTGGTTCCCCATCCTTGCACACGAGTACATAGTGCATCACACTCGAAGGGTTCTCACACACTTCTCTCATCTCACTTTTTGTGGCAAATAGTATGAGGTTGTTCTCTCTAGGCGAAGAGGCGCTCAAGTTTGGCTTCTGGCTCTCACTCACTTTCGGGTGGATAACTTTCTCACTCTTCTCTCCATGATGGGTGGCTTGCTTGTCGGCTATCACTTGACTAGGAGACATAGGTCGTAGCACATATTCCTTCCCTTTCATCTTGAAGCTATAGTGATTGGTTCACCCGTTGTGGATGACACCACAGTCGAATTGCCATGGTCGACCAAGAAGGAGGTGGCAAACGGTCATTGGGACCACATCACACTCCAAAGTGTCCTCATATGCACCAATTTTGAAGGAGACTTGGACCACATGCTCAACTCGGATAGTGCCGGAGTCACTTAGCGATTGGACCTTGTAGGGGTGCGGGTGCTTCCTCTTGATCAATTGAAGCTTGGAGCATAGTTCCTTACTTGCCAAGTTCTGGCAACTACCTCCATTGATGATGACCTTGATGGACCTTCCATTGATGCGGGCCTTAGTGTGGAAGATGTGGCATCTTTGGTCTTCTTCTTGTTGATGTTAAAGAGTCAAGACCTTGGAGACAACGAGAGCGGGGCTCGAATCCTCATCACAAAATACTTGATCATCTTCATTCTCGTTCACGCGCCGGTGCATGGCCACTTGCTCAAGAGCTTCCATCTCCTCATCACTCATGGAGTCGTAGGTTCCATCGTCGTTGAGGATCATGGTGCGCTTGTTTGTGCATTCATAGGACTTGTGGCCTCGGCCGCCACAAGTGAAACACTTGAAGGAGCTTGTCTTGACGGTCTCATCGGTCGGAGTAGATGAAGAAGCACGCGGCTTGAAGTTGCTTGTAGTAGGAGGAGGACGACTTGAACTTGCCAAAGTTTTCTTGTAATTTGACTTGTCGTCCTTGCTTGGAGAAGGCTTGGTTGATGTAGAGGTTGGAGGATTTGTTGAAGCTTGGTTGTTGGAGAAGCCATAGGTCTTGGATGATTACTTGGCGTACTTGAAGTCATCTTGCACTTGACGTTCCGCCTTGGTCGCTTGATGCATGAGCTCAATGAGGTTGGAGTAGGGTTGGAAATCGGCGATCTTCTTGATGGGATGATTGAGTCCATTCAAGAAACGTGCCATTGTTTGCTCATCATCTTCCTTGAAATTGTCTCAAATCATGGTTATCTCCATCTCCTTGTAGTATTCTTCAACACTCTTTGTTCCTTGCTTGAGGAGTTGGAGTTTCTTGAAGAGGACGCGGTTGTAGTAGGTGGGCACAAAACGTGCTCGCATGACATCCTTCATTTGAGCCCAAGTGGTGATTGGAGGTTCACCTCTTGCTTGTCGGCGCTCAAGGATTTGTTCCCACCATATGAGCACATAGTCTTGGAACTCAAGTGATTCCATAGCGATATTTTTCTCTTCCTCATAGTTGTGCAAACGAAAGATTTTGTCAATCTTCAATGCCCATGAAAGGTACTCTTCAGGGTCATTGCTTCTATTGAACTTGGGCATGGTGAATTTTAACTTTCAATAGCGTTGCTCTTCATTGTGTAGTTGACGATGGTGATGACGAAGCCCTTGACGTGGAGGGTAATCATCCTCATGTTGCTCTTGGTGTGGAGGAAGTCCATGATCAACTTTCTCTTGTTGAACTTGAGGTTGAGGTGGAGCTTGACGAGCTTGTGGAGGAGCTTGAGGAACTTGACGTTGCACACGTGGTTGGTAGTTCTGCTCTTGGATTTCTTCCCGATGGGCTTCCTCTTGATTGCGCCGTTCGCAATTGCGGTTGGCGATGGCTCGACTTGATTCTTGAAGGGCACGTTGCGCCTCAAGAGCTTGCGCTTCACGTTGTTGTTGTTGAAGATGTTGAGCCTCGGCGTCTTGTTCCTCTTGGTGTAGACGCGCTCGTTCTTCCTCTTGGCGACGAAGACGTTGTCGTTCTTGAGCTTGAGCAAATGCGACTTGGTTTGAGTGAGGACGAGGGACTTGCTCATCAACTTGCTCTTGTGAATGCTTGTCGTGTAGCGGGTTGCGAGATGCATGACAGTCTTGACGCGCGGCTCGTCGAAGAGTGTTCGATGATGGTGTACTTGAGTCGGAGAAGGAGTCGTCGGAGTGTCGACTTGAGTGGCTCCGTCTTGAGTATGAAGAAGTTGAAGGAGGCCGGTTCACCAACAAAGCGCGGATCTCGTCCATGCTTGCATCGTTCTCTTGCTTGTGCGCATCGATCTTGTTGTCGAAGTAGTCTTTGGTACGTTGCTCGGAGAGTCGCAAGTCGGTGGCGAGGTTGTCGATGCGTTCGTTCATAGCTTGTTGCTCTTGATGCAACGCTCGCTGTGTACCAAAGAGGTGGCTATTGGTGACGTATGATGACATGTCGTCGTCTTGCTCGATGAAGAGTGGGTTGGTAGAAGTACTCGACCTATCCATTATTCCAAGCAAAATGTGAGTGGTAGAAAGAGAAGAACTTATACCAATGTACCTTGACCGATGTTGACGATGAATCAAGTTCACTCAAATGCGGACAATGAAATAGCACTATTGGTACCAATCCTTGTTAGTTCTCACACCTACACGAGTAAAAGCTTATGGTGGAGCTTTGCTAGGATGGTGGCACAAAATTGATTGCAATCATTAGTTTGACTCAAAGATGTTGAAAAAGATTCGCAAATTCGCAAATGCAACAAGTATACCAAGAAAGTAGTTGAACACGGAAACACACATGCAAATAGAATAATGCGATTGTGCAAACCAAAAATGAGCCAAAATGTGGAATCCACGAAAATGCTCTTGTTGCACAATACTCGAGAGACACTAGCACGATTGCACAATAGGCGGATACAGAGCTTGTGCACAACCTACTAGGCAAAAATGCAACGATCTCTATCCCAAGTATGCTATATGTATGGTATTTCGGTGTTATGATCCAAGATGATCGAGTATGACAATCTTAATGTAGTATGATGCTATGGTTCTTGCTTATAAGCTCTTTGCTTAGCTTTCTCTTTGTCTTAAAAGCTTGGTTGGCTCTTTCACTTTTGAGCTCTTTTCTCATGCAATACTTCACGAACCAAGATAGCAATTGTGTATGCGATGACAACTTTGTGACACAAGAGATGATATGGTATGTATGGTATGGTATGATCACTAATGTGCACAAGTCACGTTGCTGGCAATACTCAATGGCTAGTCTCGATGGGTAAGCTACGCAAAAGATGGGATATGATGGTTATCAATGCAATTGCAAGGTATGACAAAGATGTCATCGAAGTTACCGTCCATAGAGAAGATGAGTAGTAGACGAAGATGAGCGTTGGTGATGTTGATGTCGCACCGTACCTAAATAGCCGAAACACAATAGGACACGGGAAATCACAACTCAAATTCTCGAACTCAAAGTCGAATGGTGGTACGGAGGTTGTGTCATGGGGTTTTGGCAGGTGAAGGTGGTGGTGGTCTAAGTGGGGGAGTGCATAGGCGTAAGTGGTGGTGGTGGAGAACTGCAGAAATGCAGTTTCGGCAGAGGAAGCCGGATGATCCAGGCTAGTCCGGATGATCCGGGACAGGGTCCGGATGATCCAGGCAGGTCAAACGCGGTCGGGAACTGCTTGGGATGAACTCGAAAACGGTGAGAATTTCGACGATTCCGCGGATTTTGGATGGATTTCGAGGGGGAGAAGGTGGGGAAAAGCAAGATCCACGAGTTACACACCGAATCCATGGATCAAAATCAACAAAACATCATCTAAACCAACAAATTACAAAAAAATTGGGGGCTATTTTTGGTGGGGATTTTCGGATTTAGGATGACAAGAACAAAATCAAGCTAGAAAAAGAGGGGTAGGGGCTCCAAAAACGTTCTCAACGTGTACCATGATACCAAGATGATGTAGGGCGGAACCCTAGGGGCCGATCTTGCACATTTGGAGAGGATCCTACGGGGAACCACGAAGAACGCGCGGAAGAACACGAGGAAATCACAGGGGAGGACGAGAGAAACACTCAACCGACAAGAGATCAATCACACAAGGTCTAGATCATGGAAGAACAAGTAGCACGAGATACAAAGTCAACAACGGACGATACACGAGTAACCGTTCTTCTCCGTGAGGAGGTCTCGATTTTCTTCTCCGCATGGAGGCCTTGAATCCGAAAGGATCTTCTCCGAGGAGGCACGGTCCCTCACGTGGAGTAGATCTGGTACGAATGAGCAGAGCTCTATCTCTAAATGAGCTATCACAATGCTGAGTCTCGAAGTGAGGAGGAGGAGTCCTATATATAGTGTAGGAGGGCGAAGGGGTACATGGGCTCAGCCCAACACGCGCGCATAGGCGTTGGCCGGATGATCCGGGGGTGGAGCCGGATGATCCGGGTGGAGGCCCAGATGAGCTGGAGATGCGGCTGATGGCGGTGCAGGTCCGGATGTCCGGCTGGGGGTCCGAACGTCCAGGCAGGGTCCGGATGATCCGGGACGGGGTTCGGATGGTCCGGCTTCAGGTGGGAGCTTCGGGTGTCTTTGTTGTGAGTTAGCCGGATCGTCCGGGCCAGGGTCCAGATCATCCGGGCTCTGTCCGGATCGTCCGGGCCGCCGTCCGGATCGTCCGGCCAGTCTGGGACTTGGCCCTTTTCCTCTCCGTCTTCACGCATGTCTTCCGCTTCCAGTTCTCCTTGCTTCCTAGCTTCTCCATGGTTAACTCCTTGGTACCCGAGTGTTCATAGTGTTTTCGTTTGAGGTAGAAACCATGTCTCATGTGAATCGAAAGGGAGTTGTGAGAGGAGTGATGTCACCTCAGTTTTAAGAGCTCTTGCACATGCTCGAGTCATAGGTCCAAGCGGTGTTGTAGGGGATGTAGATGCGTCCATGGGGATGATCGTGGGATGCTCCGCATCACATGTCTTGTACTCCTTCGTCATACTAAAAGAGTGCAGACGCTCGCTTTCATGATTGTTGTACTTCCAGTCATAGCGCCCCAGTAGAACATATAGTAACCGGGTCAACGTGTCATGCACCAAATAACAGTGCAGAACAGCAGGGGGACGCACCTCAGTCATAGCACCCAGTAGTAGTAATGAGCAATGAGACATCAAATCATAAAGCCCGACCTTTCACCTAGACGGACGAAGCAACCATTATTTCACACTTCGCAATCCGCTTCTCCATCATCTCCTTCAAGAAAACCACGTATTGCTTCTGCCATTGTTCTGCCTCAAGAGGAACGCACATCGCCTTGGTACATCATGACACGTGGGACCGCATGACAGGCCATGCTCCCCCGCCCATCACTTGGTAAAATCATCTCATTTTTACTAATCTGGATACTACTAGTATCGTTGTAGATAAATATAGTAGGGATTGACCAAGGAGCAAAACCAAGTGGTAGGTTGCTCCTATCGCGTTGACATAGCAACTCAGCAGGGTTAGTCCGCACACGAAATGGTGACACACTTACATGACCCGTTTGGCCGACATGTGTCTCATCCACCGTGTTGTCCCACGTGCGATGCACCAAATTACTGTTCGGAGCAACGGTTGGACTTGGAGGCACTCCGGTCGTAGCGCCGCGGTATTAGTAAATGAGTGATGAGGGGTGAAATCACAAAGCCCCACCTTTCCCGCATTAAGATGGACGGTCGAAGCTACGGTTGTGGGGCGCGGGGTCGTGAGAAGAGTGGGATCAGCAGTCAGCACAAACACACGGGTCGTTTATCCAGGTTCGGGCTGCGAGGATCCGTAATACCCTAGTCCTGCTTTTGTGTGTATATCTATGTTCTTGGAGTTCTTGAGCAAGCTAAGATGAGTGCAACTTGTCCAAGGGTCCGAATCCTTCTCCTGGATGCCTCGGGCCTCCCTTTATAGTCAAGGGGATCGCCACAGTGACACACAGAAGGTGGCATTGGTGCACTATGGCTAAGCTTATCGCTTAGCCATTATGGGACAAGACGCATTTAATAAGCCCCTTAGGTGTCCCCCTTACTTCACCACCGCCTCGCCCTGCTTCGACACGTGCCCGGGCCAGCAAGGCGGTAAGCGCCATGTAGGCTAGAAGGTTGTTGAGGTGGCGTGGGTGTAGGGCCTTCACGAAGATTTGCATGCCACCATGTTGGCATGCGCTGACTTGGCTTGGGAGCCTCACATTGACACGCAGGTGCCTTCCTAGCTGGTGGGCTGGCAGCTGCATGGGAGCGGTGGTGGAAACTTGGCGGGCGTGGGCCTGGCTATGGCCCCGCAGATATCCTCGGCAAAGGCCTTGCTGGGGCGTCGTGGTTGTCCCCGGCAAGGACCTTGCCGGGGGTCTTGTGGGATTCCTCGACAACGATCTCGCAGAGGTTCGTCGTCTTCTAATCCTCATCTGATTTGGAGTGCTTCTTGTCTTCACAAAGATCTGCATGCCATCATGGAGGCGCCTCCCGAGCCTTGGTCCCAACGTGGTTGGTGGTGTTGGAAAACCTGGGGCTCAAGGGTGGCGCGCTTCGCTGGCATTGGGTAAGCTGCCCCGGCAAGGTCCTTGCCGGGGCTGTGGAGGCCGCCCCGGCAAGGGTCTTGCCAGGGGAGCCCACTTTGCCCACTTGCCTCTTCGTGTCTCTGTCTTGGCATCGCTTTGACCATCATGCGGCTTTGACTCCCTGTCCCTGCCCCTCCTAAGTGTGGCCGAAGGCGTGGCTCTGACTGCCCGTGCACAGGTAAAGGGGTACAAAGTAGTGCCCTTACTTCTGTACATCGACAGGATCCCCCGGGTCTGGGCCACACATAAGTGCAATATGTTGTTGGGCTAGGCCAAAAACGGTGCGCGTGCAGGCGGGGTTGATTTTATTGAGGTGATTTTTCTGCCCGCTGTGCTTCCCCACGATCCGCGTTGAACGCGTGATGTGGGGATCATGCACGGGGGTGATGGAAGCACGCTTGCGTCATCTTGCGGTGAACAGCAGAGAGGCGGCTTGCGTGTCCTTCGAGACCGCAGGGCCGCTGCTCATGTACTCTCCATGCCTGGGAACCAGCGTTCCACGTGTCCCATTACACCCGCCCCTTGCTCCACGTACGCTACATGCATGGTGCAGGGCGGGTGACAGGCTCGTGGAATATGGGAAGATGTGCGCGCGTGGGTCGATACCCATGCGCCTTCAATTGGGCGGAGAGGGCAGTCGACGGCCTCGCCCACTGTCACCTTAATGAGCTGGATTGGACGAGAGGGGCGGCCGAGCCCTGACCCCACCCATTTATAAGGAGGGGAGTGGGAGCGACAGCATCCCTCAGTCCTTTACCATCAGCCTCTTCCCATTCTTGCCTGTTCCTCCCTTCTGCCATGGCGAGAGGGTGTGCTGATGCTTCGATAGTGGCGGTGAGGGGGTCTCTGCTCGACAACGCACCGCTCCTCCCCAAGAGCCCGTGGCAGCGGAACCGGCCGCGAGGGGAAGGGGGAGGGGCGAGGCCGAGGCTGCCGTGGTGCTCGGGGAAGAGGAGGACGGGGCGGCGCATCGGCCTAGCCTCCGCCGGTGGTCCTTCCCCCCATGGAGGGCCACGTCAGGGACCAGCCTCGCGAGTTCTTCATCAGGCTGCGCCGGCCGGCGCGTCGTCGTCTTCGTCTCCCTACTCCATTCGCTTGGGATATGGAGCTTGACCCGCCGTAGGCGCTGAGGCTGCACATGAGGGGCTGTGCGAATAGCGGCACATGGGCCAACATTGATTTCCCAGCCCCTCACGTCATGTATCTTTGCCGCGGGTGGAAAACCTTCACTCGCATCCACAGCCTGACGGCGGGGCTCATTCTCTACTTCAAGTTAATGGTGAATGGCCTCCTCTCTGTCAAGGTCTTCGGCAATTTCGGAACTCGTCTGAAGTGCTGTGTGGAGAGCTCCTTGGATTACGAAAACTCGTCCCCAAGCGCGAGTGACGAGGAGGACATCAGCAGCAACGATGAGGGTAGCAGGTGAGAGGATGACGGGTCCGACTTGGTGTTGGACCCGCCGTCCCGGGGCGGTGCCGGCAGCAGCAGCATCTGCACCGGGTTCCTTCTCCCGGTGGAGCCGGCTCCTTGAACTTCTCGAGGTCGTCTCCTTGGGCGGCTGGCGTGGGAAGGCCGGAGAAGGTGAAGAATGCGGGTGGCAGGCCGCCAAGTCGGAGTACGATGGCACCGACGCCTTCGTAGCGTGTTGACGGACCGCTGCCTCATCTTCCAGCCTTCTTTCCAGCACCACCATCACCAGCCCTCCCCTAGGCGGTCACCAACATGTTCTCTTGGCGCCTTCTGCTGCTCGTACCTCGCCTAGGCGCTCCTCCTGCCCTCTTGCCTCCCTGTTCCGTTTCCTGAGGAGAGGGACAAGAAAGGGATTATGGGCACCTTATGTTTTTTTAGCTTGTAAGCCTACGGGCCTTAGTTAGATTTAAAACTTGTAATCCCCCTGCTCATGTTTACATTCCGTACAAACTGTACCTGTGTGGAACGTATTAATGAAAAAGGGTGCTTGTCGGGCCTAGTGTGTGTGAGCAAAGCCCATACCAAGGAACGAATACCTGTTATTGTTAACATAAACACCGTTGCCCTGCAATAGGCCTTGCCGCTCCCCTACTCCATTTTTCCATACTCACGCCTTTGGCGGAGGCAGGGGCGAAGTAGGGGTGGGCCCTACGCTTGCTTCCTCGCCGCCGCGGCTACAACCAAATTTCGAACCAAGAAGAGGTTCTCGGATGGCAGGAATGGAGGGAGCACGACAACCTTGGAATAAAACGAGGCTTCATACGTCCCATCTTTATACGAAAATGCATAACAGGGAATAAGTAAACTTATCTTAATCCGCAGCCCCCGGCGACCCTAGCTTGCCACGGGCGGACCTTCTGTCTTCAGCCCCCGGCAAGCTTGGCTCGCCGAGGCCTGAGCGCCAGCTCGTTCTCTTCCTTCCACTTAGCTTGTCGGAAACATTTACGTACCCTGTGAACCAAAGAGGATGGAAAGGAACAAAGAGACGCAAACTCGACCTCTATGCTAGGGGTTAGACACTGCTAAGCAATATCAACCCTAGCCGAGGAGGAGACTCAATCTAGCATGCATGCTATAACTTAGGGCTCCAGCGCTTCGTTTATTTATGCTCAGGGTCTGCACCTAGTTTTGTACAGAGGGTTACATGCCTTGTCGGCAAGGCTTGTACGAAAGGTGGCCCACCGGGGGGGCCCGACAGCCGCACCTTATGGGTAAAACTTGCAAAGATGCTCGATGTTCTAGGAGTTGCTCAGTAGAATGGCATCTTTGGTCTCCAGGCGGACTGCGCCAGGCCTGGTGATTCGTGTTACCCGATAAGGGCCTTCCCACTTTGGCATCAACTTGTTGGAATTCTTGGCCGACTGAATGCACCGAAGAACAAGGTCGCCTTCCTCAAAGCTTCGGGCATGAACCTTGCGGCTATGGTAGCGGCGCAAGGCTTGCTGGTAGCGTGCTGCTCTCTGATACGTCTCCAATGTATCTATAATTTTTGATTGTTCCATGCTATTATATTACCCGTTTTGGATGTTTATGGGCTTTACTTTACACATTTATATCATTTTTGGGACTATCCTACTAACCGGAGGCCCATCCCGTATTGCTGTTTTTTTGCCTATTTCAGTATTTCGAAGAAAAGGAATATCAAACGGAGTCCAAACGGAATGAACCCTTCGGGAGCGTGATTTTTGGAACGAACGTGATCTAGAGGACTTGGAGTGCAAGTCAAGAAGCAGTCGAGGCGGCCAAAAGGGTGAAGGGCGCGCCCACCCCTACAGGGCGCGCCCCCTATCTCGTGGGCCCCTCGGGCGGCCACCGACCTACTTCTTCCTCCTATATATACCCACGTACCCTGAAAACATCCAGGGAGCAAATGAAAAACAATTTCCACCACCGTAACCTTCTGTATTCGTGAGATCCCATCTTGGACCCTTCGTCGGTGCTTTGCCGGAGGGGGAATCGACCATGGAGGGCTTCTACATCAACACCATAGCCCTTCCGATGAGTTGTGAGTAGTTTACCACATACCTTCAGGTCCATAGTTATTAGCTAGATGGCTTCTTCTCTCTTTTTGGATATCAATACCATGTTCTCCCCCTCTCTTGTGGAGATCTATTCAATGTAACTCTTTTTGTGGTGTGTTTGTCGAGATCCAATGAATTGTTGGTTTATGATCAAGTTTATCTATGAGAAATATTTGAATCTCCTCTGAATTCTTTTATGTATGATTGAGTTATCTTTGCAAGTCTCTTTGAATTATCAGTTTGGTTTGGCCTACTAGATTGATCTTTCTTTCCATGGGAGAAGTGCTTAGCTTTGGGTTCAATCTTGCGGTGTCCTTACCCAGTGACAATAGGGGTTGCAAGGCACGTATTGTATTGTTGACATAGAGGATAAAAAGATGGGGTTTATATCATATTGCATGAGTTTATCCCTCTACATCATGTCATCTTTCTTAATGTGTTACTCTATTCTTATGAACTTAATACTCTACATGCATGCTGGATAGTGGTCAATGTGTGGAGTAATAGTAGTAGATGCAGGCAGGAGTCGGTCTACTTGTCACGGACGTGATGCCTATATACATGATCATGCCTAGATAATCTCATAATTATTCTCTTTTCTATCAATTACTCGACAGTAATTTGTTCACCCACCGTAATACTTATGCTATCTTGAGAGAAGCCACTAGTGAAACCTATGGCCCCTGGGTCTATCTTTTATCATATAAGCTTTCAATCTACTTTTGTTTGCATCTTTACTTTTCCTATCTATATTATAAAATACCAAAAATATATTTATCTTATCATACTATCTCTATCAGATCTCACTTTCGCAAGTGGCCGTGAAGGGATTGACAACCCCTTTATTGCGTTGGTTGCGAGTTATTTGTTTGTTTGTGTAGGTGCGTGCAACTTTTGAGGAGCCTCCTACTGGATTGATACCTTGGTTCTCAAAAAACTAAGGGAAATACTTACGCTACTATTGCTGCATCACCCTTTCCTCTTCAAGGAAAACCAACGCAAGCTCAAGATGTAGCAAGAAGGATTTCTGGTGCCGTTGCCGGGGAGGTCTTCGCTCAAGTCAAGACATACCAAGTACCCATCACAAACTCATCTCCCTCGCATTTACTTTATTTGCCATTTGCCTCTTGTTTTCTCTCCCCCACTTCACCCTTGCCGTTTTATTCGCCCTCTCTTTCCCAATCTTCTCCTCTCTCTTTCGCTTGCCTTTTTCCATTTGCTCGTGCGTTAGATTGTTTACCTTGTCGTGATGGCTAGTCCTCCTATCCTTGTTATCACTCCCAAACATGAAATTCTTAATTTTAAGCAAAGGGAGGGAGAAAATTTAAAAGATGCTTGGCATAGAATTTGCAATGCTCAAAATAAATCTACTAGGAAGCTTTCTACTTCCGTACTTCTCCATAATTTTTATGTAGGAATTACTCCTTAGAATAGATGCGTTCTTGATGCCATTACCGGAGGGGATTTCTTGAGTAGCCATACGTTTGATGCTTATAATGCCATCTTAGATTTGTTTGGACCACCACGTCTTTTGGTTAATGGAACTGTTTTAACTTTGAAACATGTGATGCAACGACTTGAAATTATTCAAAATAAAATTGCCACTGTTGAGTTGATTGAAAATTTGGATAAAAAGATTCATAATCACATTACCCAATATGGATCTAGCGTTGGAGTTAATCTGAATTTTTTTAAAGAGAAAGAACCTATTGTTAATGAAAAAATAGATCTAGACTCTGCAAGAATTGGTAAACTTGAGGATATCATTAGCAACTTAGGGTCGGTGTTTTCTTACGTGAAAAACACTCCAAATCCTCCTACAAAAACTGCCAAATTTATTTATGTTCCTAAAAATAAGGGTGAATCTTCTAGTAAGGGGAATGCGGATCTCAAATCAATAAGTGTTCATCCTAATTGTCTCTCTATCATTAAGGAACCTTTTGCTATAAATGAATTTCTTGAATTTTTGCCAAAACGTTTAATCATTGCTAAAAAGGGAGAAACCCCTAAAGATTATAAGTGCTCTATTGAGGAATTGAGTGCCAAAGATGGCACTACTTAGATCTATCTTCGCTTTTATGCCTAGCTAGGGGCGTTAAACGATAGCACTAGTTGGGAGGCAACCCAATTTTATTTGTGTTTTTGTTTCTGTTTAGTAATAAATTTTGCATCTATCTTCTATTTAGATGTGTTTTTATGTTTTAATTAGTGTTTGTGCCAAGTAGAACCTATAGGATAACCTACGGTAATAGTTGATTTGATTCTGTTGAAAAACAGAAACTTTGCACGCACGAAATTAGTTTTGTTAAGTCACAGAAACGTGCTTTTGCGTTGATTCTGTTATCTGTAGATCAATAGAAAAATTGCCCAGGACTTCCTATTTTCATTAGATTTTTAGAGTTCCAGAAGTTTGCGTTAGTTACAGATTGCTACAGACTGTTCTGTTTTTGACAGATTCTATTTTTCGTGTGTTGTTGCTTATTTTGATGCATCTATGGCTAGTATTAAGTTGTATGAACCATAGAGACCTTGATATACAGTAGGTTTAACACCATTATAAATAAAGAATCAGTTCATTACAGTACCTTATGTGGTGGTTTTGTTTTCTTTCACTAATGGAGCTTATGTGATTTCCTGTTGAGTTTTGTGTTGTGAAGTTTTCAAGTTTTGGGTAAAGATTTGATGGACTATGGAATAAGGAGTGGCAAAAGCCTAAGCTTGGGGATGCCCATGGCACCCCAAGATATTCAAGAGTAGCCAAAAGCCTAAGCTTGGGGATGCCCCCGGAAGGCATCCCCTCTTTCGTCTTCGTTCATTGGTAACTTTACTTGGAGCTATATTTTTATTCGCCACATCATATGTGTTTTGCTTGGAGCGTCGTGTATGATATTAGTATTTGCTTTTTAGTTTACCACAATCATCCTTGCTGTACACATCTTTTGGATAATCTCACTTGATTAGAATTTATTAGAATACTCTATGTGCTTCACTTATATCTTTTGAGCTTGATAGTTTTTGCTCTAGTGCTTCACTTATATCTTTTAGAGCATGGAGGTGGCATAATTTTGTAGAAATTGCTAGTCTCTCATGCTTCACTTACATTATTATGAGAATCTCTTAGAACAGCATGGTATTTGCTATGGTTATAAAATTGGTCCTAGAATGGTAGGCATCCAAGTTGGGTATAATTAAAACTATCATAGAAAGTGAATTGGATGCTATGATCAATTTGATACTTGATAATTGTTTTGAGATATGAGGATGGTAATATTAGAGTCAGGCTAGTTGGGTGATTATGAATTTAAAGAATGCTTGTGTTGAAGTTTGTGATTCCCGTAGTATGCACATATAGTGAACCGCTTTGTGATGAAGTTGGAGCACAATTTTATTTATTGATTGTCTTCCTTATGAGTGGCGGTTGGGGACGAGCGATGGTCTTTTCCTACCAATCTATTCCCCTAGGAGAATGCACGTAATACTTTGTTTTGATGACTTGTAGATTTTTGCAATAAGTACATGAGTTCTTTTGACTAATGTTGAGTCCATGGATTATACGCACTCTCACCCTTCCACCATTGCTAGCCTCTCTTGTACCGCGCAACTTTCGCCGGTACCATACACCCACCATATACCTTCCTCAAAATAGCCACCATACCTACCTATTATGGCATTTCCATAGCCATTCCGAGATATATTGCTATGCAACTTTCCACCGTTCCGTTTATATGACACACATCATCATTGTCATATTGCTCTTTGCATGATCATGTAGTTGAGATCGTATTTGTGGCATGGCCACCTTCATAATTTTCATACATGTTGCTCTTGATTCATTGCATATCCCGATACACCGCCGGAGGCATTCATATAGAGTCATATCTTGTTCTAAGTATTGAGTTGTAATCTTGAGTTGTAAGTAAATAAAAGTGTGATGATCTTCATTATTAGAGCATTGTCCCAGTGAGGAAAGGATGATGGAGACTATGATTCCCCCACAAGTCGGGATGAGACTTCGGACTTTACAAAAAAAAAGGGGGAAAAAGAGAAAGGCCAAAAAAAAGAGAAAGACCCAAAAGAAAAAAAAGAAAGAAAGAAAAAAAAGGAAAAAGAAAAAATAATAAAAATGAGAGAAAAACAGAGAAGGGACAATGCTACTATCCTTTTACCACACTTGTGCTTCAAAGTATCACCATGATCTTCATGATAGAGAGTCTCCTATGTTGTCACTTTCATATACTAGTGGGAATTTTTCATTATAGAACTTGGCTTGTATATTCCAATGATGGGCTTCCTCAAAATGCCCTAGGTCTTCGTGAGCAAGCAAGTTGGATGCACACCCAGTGAGTTTCTTTTATTGAGCTTTCATACATTTATAGCTCTAGTGCATCCGTTGCATGGCAATCCCTACTCACTCACATTGATATCTATTAATGGGAATCTCCATAGCCCGTTGATATGCCTAGTTGATGTGAGACTATCTTCTCCCCTTTTGTCTTATCCACAACCACCATTCTACTCCACTTATAGTGCTATGTCCATGGATCACGCTCATGTATTGCGTGAAAGTTGAAAAAGTTTGAGATTGCTAAAGTATGAAACAATTGCTTGGCTTGTCATCGAGATTGTGCATGATTAAATACTTTGTGTGATGAGGATAGAGCACCAACCAGACTATATGATTTTGTAGGGATAACTTTCTTTGGCCATGCTATTTTGAGAAGACATGATTGCTTTGATTAATATGCTTGAAGTATTACTATTTCTTATGTCAATATGAACTTTTATTTTGAATCATTTGGATCTGAACATTCATGCCACAATAAAGAAAATTACATTGAGAAATATGCTAGGTAGCATTCCACATCAAAAATTCTATTTTTATCATTTACCTACTCGAGGACGAGCAGGAATTAAGCTTGGGGATGCTTGATACGTCTGCAACGTATCTATAATTTTTGATTGTTCCATGCTATTATATTACCCGTTTTGGATGTTTATGGGCTTTACTTTACACATTTATATCATTTTTGGGACTAACCTACTAACTGGAGGCCCAACCCGTATTGTTATGTTTTTTGCCTATTTCAGTATTTCGAATAAAAGGAATATCAAACTGAGTCCAAACGGAATGAAACCTTCGGGAGCGTGATTTTTGGAATGAACGTGATCCAGAGGACTTGGAGTGCAAGTCAAGAAGCAGTCGAGGCGGCCACAAGGGTGAAGGGCGCGCCCACCTTTAGAGGACACGCCCCCTATCTCGTGGGCCCCTCGGGCGGCCACCGACCTACTTCTTCCTCCTATATAACCACATACCCAGAAAACATCCAGGGAGCCAACGAAAAACAATTTCCACCGTCGTAACCTTTTGTATCCGCGTGGTCCCATCTTGGAGCCTTTGCCGGCGCTCCGTCGGAGGGGGAATCGACCACGGAGGGCTTCTACATCAACACCATAGCCCTTCCGATGAGTTGTGAGTAGTTTACCACAGACTTTCGGGTCCATAGTTATTAGCTAGATGGCTTCTTCTCTCTTTTCGGATCTCAATACCATGTTCTCCCCCTCTCTTGTGGAGATCTATTCGATGTAACTCTTTTTGTGGTGTGTTTGTCGAGATCCGATGAATTGTGGGTTTATGATCAAGTTTATCTACGCGAAATATTTGAATCTCCTCTGAATTGCTTTATGTATGATTTAGTTATCTTTGCAAGTCTCTTTGAATTATCAGTTTGGTTTGGCCTACTAGATTGATCTTTCTTGCCATGGGAGAAGTGCTTAGCTTTGGGTTCAATCTTGCGGTGTCCTTACCCAGTGACAATAGGGGTTGCAAGGCACGTATTGTATTGTTGCCATCGAGGATAAAAAGATGGGGTTTATATAATATTGCATGAGTTTATCCTTCTACATCATGTTATCTTTCGTAATGTGTTACTCTGTTCTTATGAACTTAATACTCTAGATGCATGCTGGATAGTGGTCGATGTGTGGAGTAATACTAGTAAATGCAAGTAGGAGTCGGTCTACTTGTCGCGGACGTGATGCCTATATACATGATCATGCCTAGATAATCTCATAATTATTCACTTTTCTATCAATTACTCGACATTAATTTGTTCACCCACCGTAATACTTATGCTATCTTGAGAGAAGCTGATGAGGACATCAATACCATTGTTACCCCCACAGCCCCTACTGCTACATATATTGGACCAATTACTAGAGCTCGCGCACGCCAATTAAATTATCAGGTACTTTCGTTTCTTGGTAATGATTCTAATGTTCATGAGAATGTGATGCTACCTAAATTGGATACATTTGTTTTGCTTACAAATGAAGGGTCTAGCTTGGAGAAGGATGAACATTGTGCAACAACAAGCATGGAGATGATGGCATGTGCAAGGGGAACAAGAACGGAGTTACAAGTGATGATTTCAGGACTTTGAAACCACCATAATGGGTGCATGAAGCCTTGGATGAAATATACAAGATGCCACTTCATAAATTTCGTCCTGAGGCTATTCTAGGTGCCGCGTCACCTTATTATTGGGCCAGGCCCTTGTAATTTCGAAATACATAAGTATAGGCTATTTTTAGAGTCCATATGTGTGGGGAAACAAGATATAGGTTTGATTTCGGACCCCTCCACCAAGGGCCACAAAATTCCCCCCCTCTTCCTCCATATATACAGCCCTTAGGGCACCGTTTAGACTTTGGGTTTTGTTTAGATTAAAGTTCGCCATAGCTGCAACTTCGCGTACTTCGTTTGTGTTCAACGACCAGACAAAGGCGTCACAGAACCCCACCTTGATCAATAAAGCTTTCATCTTATATTCGCAATATCCAGATTGCAATCTCAGTTTCTTGCTTGTTCTTCGTTTGCTCGCAGGAAACAAACCCTCATGGTCAGGTTGATCATGCTCCGGCATGGTCAACAACCTCTCGGAGTTGGTTTAGCGATTGCTAAGGCGCGACGTCCTCGCACGTTCGTAGTTGGATTGTCAAAGTCGACTTCCACCAAAGCGATATCCATCATCTCATCGAAAGACGGGACACCTTTGTCTCTATCAAGTGGTATCAGATTTCCTGGTTGCTCGAGGAGATTTTATAGTTTTTCGTAGTTTAGATCGAGTCTGTTCTTCATACCTACAGTCCACGAAAAAGCCAAAAAAACTTAGGGTTAGGTCATAATATTCGAACCAGTCTGAGGCTTTGCATTATCTTTTCAGTATTTTGCTTTGTTGAATTTGCGGTTGCATCGTCGTGTCAAGTTGCTGGTCTTAGCGTCTAGTCTTTTAGAGTTTCGAGTTCTGGTCATAAGTGGTCACGCCGCCGCCGCACTATCATCATCGCCCCAGCCATCTACCACCACCGCTTATCCGCCACCGATCCGTATCCATATATTCGCCACCAATCCGTGCTTCACCGCCCATCATATACCATCATCACCAGTCCGAGTTCCACCTGATTCATCTCCGCCACCAGTCCGAGTCCAGTATTTGTTGCTTTATTTCCGAGTTCCAGATCACGCGATACTACGAGACGTGACCAAGTCGGACTCCCCAACTTTTGTGCTACCCGCAGTAGAAGAATAGTTCCGGTTTCAAGACCATTTGTAGAATTTTTCGAAAAAAAATTGTTGCGGAGCAAAAAAAAAGAGGAAACAATGTGCAAAAAAAAAGTGAAATAAGAAGTGAAAAAAAATGAAAAATAAATTCAGAGTGTGCTCCTCCCTTGTTTACGTGCAGCGCCGTGATTTTGTTAGTGTTCTAGGCTCGCGTCTCTAGCACGGTCTAGCCTAGGACCTGCACAGTACCGTCGTTGAGCGTTTATTCAACTTTGCATCTCTGAATTGATTATTGCTGATCTTTTTTTGCTACCATATTATAAGCCTTCCCAGCTCCACATACATCTACGTCGTGCGTTTGACTCTCCCTGGTAATCGCTCTATCCAAGCTTTGCGAGTTTTGACTACAACGGTTGCCGATCACCACCTGCTGGTGGGTAAGAACTGGTAAGAATTTGAGATTCGCTTGACGGATTTGTGACACCCCACCACCACCATATTCCAGTAGTCTGTAGGATCGTATTCTTGTTTATTTCTATTGCTGCTAACTATGGCAGGAACACAAGTCGACGAGATTGACTGGGAGAACATGACGAACAAGGAGCTTCATGATAAGTTTCATCAAATGTTGGGTCAACAGGTGGAAGACGTGATGGCCAGCTTTGGAAAGGCAATGGATAAGATGGATGACATTGAGAAGTCAATTGACACCAAGTTGGACGCCAAGTTTGATGAATTACTCAAACGTCTCCCACAACCAGCTCTACACCGTGATATAGTAGGGTGAGCACAACATGTTCCTATTGAGCCAGGACAAAATTCTGGTGCCGCTGCTACTGCTGTTGGTGCTTCTGTAGCTCCTGCTGTTACTGCAGAGGTGGAGGAATATTACGAGGATGAGGTTGATAAAAATCAGAACTACGTGCAACCACCAGCACCACCACCAGCAGGTCGACCTCAGGTATATATTCGCAATGGTAGGCCTGCACCACCACCTCAGGTACGAGATAATGACCATATTTTGAAACTGAAATTGAATATTCCACCCTTTGAGGGTAGATATGTTCTTGATATATATCTTACTTGGGAGTTAGAAACTGAACAACGTTTTACATGTTTACAATATCCCGAGGAGAGACGGGTTTTTGCTGCTGTTTGTGCTTTCACTAGTTTTGCATGTGTATGGTGGTCTGAACATTGTAGATTATATCCTATTCCAACTACTTGGGCTGCTTTGAAAACTGCTATGCGTACTAGTTGGGTTGCACCATATTATCAATGTGGATTGCTTCAAAAATTGCACCGTGTAAGACAAGGAAAAAATTCTGTAGAAGAATATTATCAGGAATTACAAACTGGCATGATTAGATGTGGTATTGTTGAGGAGAATGAAGCTATGCTTGCACGTTTTATGGGTGGATTAAATAGAGAGATTCAGACCATTCTAGAGTATATGGAGTATACTAATATCACTCGTTTATTCCATCTTGCTTGTAAAGCTGAACATGAAGTGCAGGATCGACAAGCATTGGCGCGAACTAACTTTTCTGCAGGTCGACTTTCATCATGGACACCACGTGCATCCTCTACTTCCACTGCACCAACACCTCCATCAGCTGCTACCTCCAGCCATGATACAAGAAAGCAGGCACAACCACTACTATCTGCCAAGAGCGCACCTGCCAGGCCTGCACAGAGCTCTCCTTTGTCCATGGCATCATCAGGGCACACAAGTGATATTATTTGTCGTCGTTATAAGGGAAGAGGACATTATGCGTGAGAATGAAAATCTCAGTGTGTGACGATTGCTACTGAGGATGGTGGGTATGAGTCTGCTAGTGACTATGATGAGGAGACTTTGGACCTTATTACAAGTGAAGAACACGGTGGAGATGATTCTGATCATGAGAAGCAATACATGGCTCCTGAAGATGCTGACAGGTATTTATGTTTAGTTGCTCAACGTGTTTTGAGTGTGCAGGTTACACAAGCTGAGCAAAATCAGAGGCATAATTTGTTCCATATAAAGGGAGTTGTGAAGGAACGTTTTGTGCGTGTCATCATAGATGGAGGGAGCTGCAACAACTTGGCTAGCATGGAGATGATGGAGAAGCTATCTCTCACCACAAGACCACATCCACATCCTTACTACGTCCAATGGTTCAACAATAGCGGCAAGGTTAAGGTAACATGTACTATTCGTGTGCATTTTAGTATCTCTACATATGCTGATTATGTTGATTGTGATGTGGTACCTATGCAAGCATGTTCCTTATTACTTGGTCGACCATGGCAATTTGATAAAAATTCTGTACACCATGGTAGAAACAATCAGTATACTCTTGTTCATAAGGATAAAAATATTACTTTGCTTCCTATGACTCCTGAGTGCATTTTGAAAGATGATATTAATAGAGCGAATAAAGCAAAACAGGAGAAAAATAAGAGTGAAAATCAGATTGTGGCAAAAGAATTTGAGCAACAAATGAAGCCTAATAGTAAACCATCTAGTGTTGCTTCTGAAATTAAATTGAAAAGTGCATGTTTACTTGCCACTAAATCTGATATTGATGAGCTAGATTTTAGCAAATCTGTTTGCTATGCTTTTGTGTGCAAAGATGCATTATTTTCATTCGAGGACGTGCCTTCCTCTTTGCCTCCTACTGTCACTAACATTTTGCAGGAGTTCACTGACGTCTTTCCAAAAGACGTGCCACCAGGATTACCTCCCATTCGAGGTATTGAGCATCAGATTGACTTAATTCCCGGTGCATCATTACCCAACCGTGCAACATACTGTACCAATCCAGAGGAGATGAAGGAGATTATGCGTCAAGTACAGGAGCTGCTCGACAAAGGTTATATACGCGAATCCCTTAGTCCTTGTGTTGTTCCTATTATTCTAGTGCCGAAAAAGGATGGTACATCATGTATATGTGTTGATTGTAGAGGCATTAATAATATTACTATTCGTTATCATCATCCTATTCCTAGGCTAGAAGATATGCTTGATGAATTGACTGGCTCTATAATATTCACCAAAGTTGATTTGCGTAGCGCATACCATGAAATTCGTATGAAATTGGGAGATGAATGGAAAACAACATTTAAAACTAAGTTTGGATTATATGAGTGGTTAGTCATGCCTTTTGGGTTAACTAATGCACCTAGTACTTTCATGAGATTAATGAACGAAGTTTTACGTGCTTTCATTGGACGATTTGTGGTAGTTTACTTTGATGACATATTGATTTATAGCAGATCTTTGGAGGAACATTTGGAACATTTACGTGCTGTTTTTATTGCTCTACATGATGCACATTTGTTTGGTAACCTTGGGAAGTGCACCTTTTGCACCGACCGAGTGTCTTTTCTTGGCTATGTTGTTACTCCACAGGAAATTGAAGTTGATAAATTCAAGATTGAAGCTATTGAGAATTGGCCGCAGCCCAAAACGGTCACACAAGTGAGGAGTTTTCGTGGCCTCACTGGATTCTATAGGCGTTTTGTGAGAGATTTCAGCACCATTGCTGCACCTCTCAATGAGCTTACAAAGAAAGATGTATCTTTTGTTTGGGGTACCGCACAGGAAGAAGCCTTCACGGTATTTAAAGATAAATTGACACATGCTCCTTTACTCCAACTTCCTGATTTTAATAAGACTTTTGAGCTTCAACATGATGCTAGTGGAATTGGATTAGGCGGTGTGTTATTACAAGATGGCAAACCCGTTGCATACTTTTCTGAAAAAGTGAGTGGGCCTAGTTTGAATTATTCTACTTATGATAAAGAATTATATGCTCTTGTTCGGACTTCAGAAACATGGCAACATTATTTATGGCCCAAAGAATTTGTTATACACTCTGATCATGAATCTTTGAAACATATTAGAAGTCAAGCTAAAATGAATCGTAGACATGCTAAATGGCTAGAATTCATTGAGACTTTCCCTTATGTCATTGAACACAAGAAGGGAAAAGAAAATGTTATTGTTAATGCATTGTCTCGTCGCAATACTATGCTTTCACAACTTGACTTCAAAATATTTGGTTTGGAGACCATCAAGGATCAATATGTGCATGATGCTGATTTTAAAGATGTAATGCAGAATTGTAAAGAAGGAAGAATGTGGAACAAGTTCATCGTTAATGATGGATTTGTGTTCCATGCTAACAAGCTATGCATTCCAGCTAGCTCTATTCATCTTTTATTGTTGCAGGAGGCGCATGGAGGAGGATTAATGGGACACTTTGGCGTGAAGAAGATGGAGGACGTACTTGCTACACATTTCTTTTGGCTAAAGATGAGACAGGATGTTGAGCGTTTTATTGCTCACTACACTACATGTCAAAAAGCTAAGTCACGACTCAATCCTCATGGTTTGTATATGCCTTTGCCCGTACCTAGTGTTCCTTGGGGGGATATATCTATGGACTTTGTTTTAGGTTTACCTTGAACAAAGAAGGGGAGGGATAGCATATTTGTTGTCGTGGATAGATTCTCGAAAATGGCACACTTTATACCATGTCATAAAAGCGATCATGCTGTTAATGTTGCTGATTTGTTCGTTTGTGAAATTATTCGCTTGCATGGTGTGCCAAATACTATTGTTTCATACCATGATACTAAATTTCTTAGCCACTTTTGGAGATGTTTATGGGCTAAGTTGGGGACTAAACTACTTTTTAGTACTACTTGTCACCCCCAAACTGATGGACAAACTGAAGTAGTCAATAGTACATTGTCTACTATGCTTAGGGCTGTTTTGAAGAATAATAAGAAAATGTGGGAGGAATGCTTTCCTGATATTGAATTTGCTTATAATCGTTCATTGCATTCTAATACTAAGATGTGCCTTTTTGAAGTTGTATACGGTTTCCTACCTCGTGCACCTATTGATTTGTTACCTCCTCCATCTTCGGAGAAGGTTAATTTTGATGCTAAACAACGTGCAGAATTAATTTTAAAAATGCATGAGTTAAGTAAGGAAAACATTGACCGTATGAATGCTAAATATAAACTTGCTGGAGATAAGGGTAGAAAACATGTTGTGTTTGCACCTGGAGATCTTGTTTGGTTACATTTGCGTAAGGATAGATTTCCTGATTTGCGCAAATCAAAGCTAATGCCTCGTGCTGATGGTCCTTTTAAGGTGTTGGAGAAAATAAATGATAATGCATATAAACTTGAGCTTCCTGCAGATTTTGGGGTTAGTCCCACTTTTATCATTGCAGATTTGAAGCCTTATTTGGGTGAGGAAGATGAGCTTCCGTCGAGGACGACTTCATTTCAAGAAGGGGAGGATGATGAGGACATCAATACCATTGTTACACCCACATCCCCTACTGCTACATATATTGGACCAATTACTAGAGCTCGCACACGCCAATTAAATTATCAGGTACTTCTGTTTCTTGGTAATGATTCTAATGTTCATGAGAATATGATGCTGCCTAAATTGGATACATTTGTTTTGCTTACAAATGAAGGGTATAGCTTAGAGAAGGATGCACATTGGAGCAAGAACAAGCATGGAGATGATGGCATGCGCAAGGGGAACAAGAACAAAGTTACAAGTGATGATTTCAGGACTTTGAAGCCACCATAATGGGTGCATGAAGCCTGGGATGAAATATACAAGATGCCACTTCATAAATTTTGTCCCGAGGCTATTCTAGGTGTTGCGTCACCTTATTATTGGGCCAGGCCCTTGTAATTTCGAAATACATAAGTATAGGCTAGTTTTAGAGTCCGTATGTGTGGGGAAACAAGAGATAGGGTTGATTTCGGACCCCTCCACCAAGGGCCACGAAATCCCCCCCCCCTCTTCCTCCATATATACAACCCTTAGGGCACCGTTTAGACTTTGGGTTTTGTTTAGATTAAAGTTCGCCATAGCTGCAACTTCGCGTACTTCGTTTGTGTTCAACGACCAGACAAAGGCGTCACAGAACCCCACCTTGATCAATAAAGCTTTCATCTTATATTCACAATATCCAGATTGCAATCTCAGTTTCTTGCTTGTTCTTTGTTTGCTCGCAGGACACAAACCCTCGTGATCGGGTTGATCGTGCTCCGGCGTGGTCAATAACCTCTCGGAGTTGGTTTAGCGATTGCTAAGGCGCGACGTCCTCGCACGTTCGTAGTCGGATCGTCAAAGTCGACTTCCACCAAAGCGATATCCATCATCTCATCGAAAGACGGGACACCTTTGCCTCTATCAAGTGGTATCAGATTTCCTGGTTGCTCGGTGAGATTTTATAGCTTTTCATAGTTTAGATCGAGTCTGTTCTTCATACCTACAGTCCACGAAAAAGCCAAAAAAAATTAGGGTTAGGTCATCATATCCGAACCAGTCTGAGGCTTTGCATAGTCTTTTCAGTATTTTGCTTTGTTGAATTTGCGGTTGCATCGTCGTGTCAAGTTGCTGGTCTTAGCGTCTAGTCTTTCAGAGTTTTGAGTTTTGGTCATAAGTGGTCATGCCGCCGCTGCACTATCATCATCGCCCCTGCCATCTACACCACCGCTTATCCGCCACCGATCCGTATCCATATATTCGCCACCAATCCATGCTTCACCGCCCATCATATACCATCATCACCAGTCCGAGTTCCACCAGATTCATCTCCGCCACCAGTCCTAGTCCGAGTCCAGTATTTGTTCCTTTATTTCCGAGTTCCAGATCACGCGATACTACGAGACGTGACCAAGTCGTACTCCCCAACTTTTGTGCTACCCGCAGTAGAAAAATAGTTCCAGTTTCAAGACCATTTGTAGACTTTTTTGAAAAAAATTGTTGCGGAGCAAAAAAAAAGAGAAAAAAAGTGCAAAAAAAGTGAAAAAAATTGAATTTTTTTTAGAGTGTGCTCCTCCCTTGTTTACGTGCAGCGCCGTGATTTTTTTAGTGTTATAGGCTCGCGTCTCTAGCACGGTCTAGCCTAGGACCAGCACAGTACCGTTGTTGAGCGTTTATTTAACTTTGCATCTCTGAATTGATTATTGCTGATCTTTTTTTGCTACCATATTATAAGCCTTCACAGCTCCACATACATCTACGTCGTGCGTTTGACTCTCCCTGGTAATCGCTCTATCCAAGCTTTGAGAGTTTTGACTACAACGGTTGCCGATCACCACCTGCTATTGGGTAAGAACTGGTAAGAATTTGAGATTCGCTTGACGGATTTGTGACACACCACCACCACCACATTCCAGTAGTCTGTAGGATCATATTCTTGTCTGTTTCTATTGCTGCTAACTACGGCAGGAACACAAGTCGACGGGATTGACTGGGAGAACATGATGAACAAGGAGCTTCATGATAAGTTTCATCAAATGTTGGGTCAACAGGTGGAACACGTGATGGCCAGCTTTGGAAAGGCAATGGATAAGATGGATGACATTGAGAAATCAATTGACACCAAGTTGGACGCCAAGTTTGATGAATTACTCAAACGCCTCCCACAACCAGCTCTACACCGCGATATAGTAGGGTGAGCATAGCCTGTTCCTATTGAGCCAGGACAAAATTCTGGTGCCGCTGCTGCTGCTGTTGGTGCTTCTGTAGCTCCTGCTATTACTGTAGAGGTGGAGGACTATTACGAGGATGAGGTTGATAAAAATCAAAACTACGTGCATCCACTAGCACCACCACCAGCAGGTCGACCTCAGGTATATATTCGCAACGGTAGGCCTGCACCACCACCTCAGGTACGAGATAATGACCATATTCCGAAACTAAAATTGAATATTCCACCATTTCAGGGTAGATATGTTCTTGATATATATCTTACTTGGGAGTTAGAAACTGAACAACGTTTTACATGTTTACAATATCCCGAGGAGAGACGGGTTGCTGCTGCTGTTTGTGCTTTCACTAGTTTTGCATGTGTATGGTGGTCTGAACATTGTAGATTATATCCTATTCCAACTACTTGGGCTGCTTTGAAAACTGCTATGCGTACTAGTTGGGTTGCACCATATTATCAATGTGGATTGCTTCAAAAATTGCAGCGTTTAAGACAAGGAAAAAATTCTGTAGAAGAATATTATCAGGAATTACAAACTGACATGATTAGATGTGGTATTGTTGAGGAGAATGAAGCTATGCTTGCACGTTTTATGGGTGGATTAAATAGAGAGATTCAGACCATTCTAGAGTATAAGGAGTATACTAATATCACTCGTTTATTCCATCTTGCTTGTAAAGCTGAACGTGAAGTGCAAGATCGACAAGCATTGGCGCGAACTAACTTTTCTACAGGTCGAATTTCATCATGGACACCACGTGCATCCTCTACTTCCACTGCACCAGCACCTCCATCAGCTGCTACCTCCAGCCGTGATAGAAGAAAGCAGGCACAACCACCACTATCTGCCAAGAGCGCACCTGCCGGGCCTGCACAGAGCTCTTCTTCGTCGATGGCATCAACAGGGCACACAAGTGATATTATTTGTCGTCTATGTAAGGGAAGAGGACATTATGCGCGAGAATGCAAATCTCAGCGTGTTATGGTTGCTACTGAGGATGGTGGGTGTCGGTGTCAAAACCGGCGGATCTCGGGTAGGGGGTCCTGAACTATGCGTCTAGGCGGATGGTAGCAGGAGACAAGGGACACGGTGTTTTTACCCAGGTTCCGGCCCTCTCGATGGAGGTAAAACACTACTCCTGCTTGATTAATATTGATGATATGGGTAGTACAAGAGTTGATCTACCACGAGATGAGAGAGGCTAAACCCTAGAAGCTATCCTGTGGTATAATTGTTGTTCGTCCTACGGACTAAAACTCTCTGGTTTATATAGACACCGGAGAGGGCTGGGGTTACATAGAGTCGGTTACAATGGGGGTAGATCTTCATATCGAATCGCCAAGCTTGCCTTCCACGCCAAGGAAAGTCCTATCCGGACACGGGAAGAAGTCTTCAATCTTGTATCTTCATAGTCCGGGAGTGCGGCCAAAGGTCATAGTCCGGCCATCCGGACACCCCCTAATCTAGGACTCCCTCAGTAGCCCCTGGACCAGGCTTCAATGATGACGAGTCCGGCACACAAATTGTCTTCGGCATTGCAAGGCGGGTTCCTCCTCCAAATATTCCATAGAAGATATTGAACACAAGGATAGTGTCTGGCTCTGCAAAATAAGTTCCACATGCCACCATAGAGAGAATAATATTTGCACAAATCTAATCTGCTGACATACTCCGCAGTGTGACATCACGCCACAGCCAGGCCTTTATCCGAATCGTTTTACTGTTCCACCTCAGCGCGTTAGCGAGGCGGTTTCCTTAGCACGTCTTGTCAAAGGAGAGATCGTGTCCCCTTATTCCGGGATTCTCATCAATACGAGCATGGGTAACCCAACCACGCCTTTGGTATGACCCCCTAATTGAAAGCGAGTCCCAAACGATTACGGGGAGGGCTCTTGGTATTCAACCTCTTTATAAAGAGACCAAGGCTCGACTCCTTTTAACTCAATCGAATCTGCCCCTTGCCTTGCGCTCCAACATCCAGAGCTCCAACTTTAGGCACCTCGGACCCTCGATGATGTCCGGCTCCAACCTTAAAGGCCGGTGGATGCCTTCCTCCGTTACGGAAGAAGACGTGCGAAAGCTAAGAGATGCCCGGTATCTGACCGGTGAAATCTTGCATAGGCTGCCTGCACAAGGGCAAGCCATTCCCACTCCCCAGCCCGGTGAGAGTGTGGTGTTCATATCTCACTTCGTTTGGGGGCTAGGCTTCCCGATAGATCCCTTCGTGAGGGGACTTATGTTTTATTACGGGCTGGAATTTCACGACCTAGCTCCGGAGTCCATCCTCCAGATCTCATCGTTCATTGTCATGTGTGAGGCCTTCCTCCATATTACTCCTCACTTCGGATTGTGGCTGAGAATGCTGAGTGCGGAGAAGCCATCGTAAGGAAGATAATCGACGGGCAGCACGCTGAGTGCGGAGGAGCCATCGTAAGCAAGATGGCCGACGCTCCATTGCCTGAGGGCTCTTTTCAAGAGGAGTTCGGCTTATGGCAACGGGACTGGTTTTACATCACAGCCCCCAGGGGCACCACATGGGTGGCGCCACCTGCTTTTCGCTCCGGTCCCCCACCACGACTAGCGTCATGGGTCAATGAAGGGCTTATCTGGGGCCGCCCAAAGACATGCCCTTGCTGCAGGACCGCATTCGAGATCTTCTAGAAAGAGATATTAACTTGACCGTAGTGGCGCAAGTTATGCTGATTCGCCGCACACTGCCTTGCAAACGTCGCCCTCTCCTCCTGTGGGAATTCAACTCGGAAGGACCGCGAGTCCTCCAACACTTTATGGGCACGACGCCCATGGAGATGTACAAATTGTTCTTCGGATCACAAGCAAGGTGTCCGGATTTGTCCGAGCACGCAGGTCTGAGCTGCAATCGCCCGGACGCTCGAGTAAGTAGCTCCGTATTTGGACATGCTATCCGTGTTTCCGTCATAAAATTACCCTTAACAGAGTTGTCCTTTGAACAGGAGTGGATAGAGAAGGCAAAGTTTATCAGGTGTCCAGCCCCCTGCCTGAGACCGCGCCGAATCCCATGCTAACCAGGATGCTGGAGGTCGTGCTTTTGGCAGAAGGCGAAGGGGGGAACCAAGGAGCTACCGCCTCCACGAAGGAGGCTGTTAGGAAGGGAGGAATCGAAAATTCCCCCGACCAGGGAAAGAAAAGGACTGCCTCTGAAGACCCGGATGTGATGGCTCAAAACGGGGGAATAAATCTTCGCCAGAAGGTTCGGCGCCGAAGAACGCCCCGGCCGCATTGCACCCTCAAGGGGACCCGCTCTCCCCCGAGCCGTAAGTGAAGAGAGGGATTCCAAAATGAATAACATTCATGTTTTATTTCTGAGGAAGATAATCGAAATATTACCTTGCAGTTCGGATCTCAACCCTTCTCAGCAGAGCTCATCTTCAGGGGATCTTCATCCGGAGATGATAGAGAGCGAAATGCCTCCCCTTGTTGCACCGTCTCATGAGGCAGGCGACCCCGAGGTGTCGTCTCGAAGGGTTTTTCCAAGTCCGGACCCTGGAAAAGGTCGTCAGGCTAGTCCCGCACCCTCTGGTGCGCGGTCGGAGGGGCTGAAGGATCTGCTTGGGAGGGCGTCCATCTCAGAAGAACATCGTATGTTGATGAATACGGTGATTGGAAGGATTTCATCCGCGGAAAGCGGATTGTACGAGGCTGCCAGGAGTTTACTAACAGGCTTTGAGGTACGTAAAAAGGTGTACCTTTTGGTAGAGCCGCATATTAAATGCGCCTTCTATAAATAGTAGCCCCTGAGACTCTGTGTGTCGTCAAGAGTGACAGCGCGTAGAGGATCATAACCCTAGGTATAATATGTCACCTATTTTATGAAGGTGGCGAGGCGTTCGGTGGCTAGCCGGACTGATGAATTTGCCGAGCTAAAGCGGCAACTTGACGTGGCGGATGCCGACATCGTGCTTGTAAATAAGCGGCTAGATGAGGCACAAGGTATGTTCCAAAGTCATCTGATAAGAGGAGTTTGGTGCGCGTGCCTTATAAGATATGTGCTTGATGCAGATAGTGCTGCTGCCGTGGAGAACCTTCGGGCGGAACTTGCCCGAGCCAAGGAACAAGCAAGAAAAAGTGATGCGGATGCCGTGAAGGCGGCTGAAGAGCTAAAAGCCGAACTGGCTGCTCACTGCCAGAGCAAGAAAGTAATGGCCGAGATGGCTATAAAATTGAAGAATGCTGCTGACCACTGTAAATTTCTTGAACAAGGAGATAAGGCGGCTCAGAAGGATCTTGAAAAGATCACTGCCGAGGCCAAGGATACTCGCTCTGCAATGAGAGCTATGAAGGAGGAGCTGCGTCATGCCGGAGATATCACGCCTGGAAAGCCCTATATGCTGCGGATGAAGTTCGGGGACCCCAAGTATGCTCCGTTAGACCGACAGTGGAGTGCGGAAAACACTTATCTGGATTTGGCAGCTAGTGCGGCAGACGCGACCGAACACTTCCACGGCCGAGGTGACCATGGATTGGAAGAGCTTTTTTGGTCGCAGTTCCACAATCCAGAACGCCCACTTTCGGTATCCGACCATTTGGCCGCCTGGGCAGAGCTGAACAGGTTATCTGGACTCGCCATGAGGTATGTTGCGAGTCGTCTGTGGCCGGAGAAGCCGGAGCCGAAGAGTTATTTTGTCTTGGTGCAGCCGTTCCTTGGTTCGGTGCCGCATGTTGATGCAATGAAGAGGTCGGCGTGCATAGAGGGCGCACAGATGGCTCTTGCCCGTGTCAAAACATACTGGGCGGATATAAAGGCCAGTGTTGTTGCATCCCGGGATTCGAACGAAAGCCGAGTACCTGCCAAGCACTACTTTGAGGAAGTTCTTCATGGCGCTTGTTTAATAGAGTCGCAGTGCTCGAAGGATGTTGTGTTCGAATAGCGTGTACTATGGTAAAACGAATATTTTGATAGAATATAAAAGCTTTTTATACTTGTGCTTGCAAGAATTATAATGCCTCCTGTGCGGCCGTTAATGTATATGTGTATATAACCTGAAAGATGGTAGTCGTTGGCTTCAGCCCCCACGCATAGAATGCGGGGGTGTTCGCAAAAAGGCGCCTTTTCACACTTAATCCAACGTCTTGGTCCTATAAAGGAGGTGGTGGCGCAGCGAACTAGGCAACCGGACTATAATGCTTTATCACTTTCACTTAGCCATAGGAGTTTGACAGTGGGGCTACTGAATAGCCCCTAGGGGCACCGCGCTCACCCGAATTCAGGGCGCGAGTGTGCCTGACCAGGAAGTGGCCCTTCGTTCATGCAGAGGAATCCTAAAGATTCCGAAAGTCATCAAGTGGTTGACCAGTCTCTCGCTATATCATGACAGTCAGTTTTTGGCTTTCTCTACTGAGGTGCTCGCGTGGCTGAACCGGGGCACAATCGCAGTAGTTCTCCTGCTGCCGCCTTAGCTGATAGAGTGGAACGTAAGGCAGCAAAACACAGGAGCCGGGCAAACCCAACATTTGACCAAAGACATGATTCGGAGCTGATGCATATAAGGCCAAAATCGCGACGCCGAACACTCCCTAAGATATTCGGTCTTTCTGAGGACGGGCCGAACAATAAACCTTTGGTAAAAAAGCCCCTGGTGTCCAGGTACGTGCAAAATTCTGGAGTGGCCACATGCCAAGATGCCAGCCTCCTCCTCAGCTATAGTGAAAAACCGGGGGATGGTATCAACAAGAGACAGTAAGAACGGTTTACGCGGGGTCTTAATCTGAAGAGAATCCTTAGAACGGGTCCCCACTGCACGTCTGCGCCTGTGTCTTCGTTGTGCCGTATCCTGGACGGGCGTAGCAGGATGTTTGTCTGTGAAAGAGAGGGACTTAGTGAAAAATAATCGTGCGAGAAATCTATATTAGAATAAACAAATTATAAGATAGAGGCATGAGTAAGATTGGGCCGTATTGTCTCCTGGTGTGAACACGCGGAGCCCATTGTATAGGGTTATGCGGCTGTTAGGCCTTTGTATGTTTACACTAGACTTGTCGAACCATGTCCGGGGTAGTGAATCTGGATTAGTGTGCGGCTGTCAAGGCGGCCGCGCCATTATCCGTACTTCATGGATCAATTGATGTTTCCCTTTAGTGAGAGATGCCTCGCGGACCGAGCATTTTGAGTGTGAGGGATGCATAATGCGGTATTGCGTTAAAGCGGGCGAAAGCTTGGTGTCCCAGTAGCGCTTGATAGCGACTTATGAATGGGGCGATGTGGAAGGTTAGCTTTTCGCTTCGCAAGTTGTTGGGTGAGCCGAACATGACTTCTAACAATAGGGAACCCTAACTCTGGGTATCTGGTCCCGGCGTGATTCCTTGAAAGGAAGTGTTGTCATGGCGAATTGTTGCTGGGTTTATCCCCAGTTTGCGGATTGTGTCCTGATATAATAGGTTTAGGTCACTGCCGCCGTCCATTAGGACTTGTGTAAATTGGAGTCCGTCAATAATCGGATCCAAGACCAAGGCAGTCCAGCCTGCGTTCCGGATACCTCTGGAGTAATCCAGATGATCGAAGGTGATTGGTTGTAACAACCAGCGACGGTGCTCCACTGAGGCGGGACGTGTGGCGCGTATCTTTTTGGGCGCCGTTCTGTTTTTCCCCTGTTGTCACCTGGAGTGAATTTACTGTTTTGACTTCTTGCAGGAACTTCTTTTGTTCCCCATTGTTCTGCTTGTGGGGTGCGCCGTCATCCTTGCTTGGTGCGTCGAGCCCCTTGTGTTCGGCATTGAGTTTGCCGGACTGCTTGAAGACCCAACAATCTCTGTGGGTGTGGTTTGCAGGTCTCCCAGGAGTACTGTGGATTTGACATATTTTGTCCAAGATTTTGTTGAGGTTGGATAGCTCATCCCTGTCATCTTTGGGGGGCGGCTTTTTCTGATTTTGCCGAGAGCTTTTGAATCCGGCATTAACTGCCGTGCTCATCGGGCTATTGTCCTTGATCCGGCGCGGTTCTTTGTTACGGCGCGGCTTCCCGTTTCCATCTCTGAGTTTGGACGTAGTCGGGTCGCTGGTGCTGCTTCTTGCCAACCAGCTTTCCTCTCCCGCACAAAAGCGGGTCATGAGGCTTGTTAATGCGGCCATTGTTCTTGGCTTTTCTTGGCCGAGGTGTCTGGTGAGCCATTCGTCTCGGACGCTATGTTTGAAAGCTGCTAGGGCTTCGGCGTCCGGACAGTCGACTATCTGATTCTTTTTAGTAAGAAATCTGTTCCAGAGTTTCCGGGCTGACTCCCCGGGTTCTTGAATTGTATGACTCAAATCATCTACATCCGGAGGTCGGACATAGATCCCTTGGAAATTTGCCCGGAAAGCATCCTCGAGCTCTTGCCAACTTCCCATGGTGTTTTCGGGGAGGCTTTTAAGCCTACGCCAGGCTGGCCCTTTGAGCTTAAGGGGTAAATATTTTATGGCGTGGAGGTCATCTCCTCTAGCCATGTGTATATGGAGTATATAATCCTCAATCCAGACTCCAGGGTCTGTTGTTATGTCATATGCTTCTATGTTTACGGGCTTGAATCTCGCTGGAAATTCATGATCCAGTACCTCATCGGTAAAACATAGGGGGTGCGCGGCGCCCCTGTATGTGGGTGTGCCATGATGTTCGGATATTTTTTGTGTTGCATTGCCCAATGGAGCTTGCTTTCTTGGCCCGTAGATGGATCTGGTCGGGCCGTTTTTCTGATGCGAATCTTTGTGTGGCTCGCGTGCCGCATTGAATGCGGTGCTCTTTGTTGGTGGAGGTCGATGGGGTCGTCTATCCGACCTGGTGACTTCCTTGTTTTTTGGCTGTGGGGGCTCTAGGGCCTCTTCATCAAATTCTGGTAGTAATTTCCGCTTCGGAAAGCTCTTTGTGTGATGATTGTTGCCGTACTTGTGTGCGGTATTGAGTACTTTGCTCCATCTTATTCTGATTGCATCTTCCGCTGTTTTGAGCTCCCGCTTCTGCTTTTTCAGGCTACGTGCAGTGGCGACAAGCCTTTGGTGGAGGTTCTGGTGCTCTAGCGACTTGTCCGGTGTGAGGTCGTCCAGACTATTATCTTTGCTGGGGCCGGATTGTTCAGTTTGTCCGCCTTGTTTGGATGGTTGCTCGATGGCATGTTCGTCTTTTGTTGATTTGCCCTGCTCCATGGCTGGGTCTCTGTCGAGGTGGGGCTTGGCGTGGCGCTTACGCCGCCGCTTTGATTGTTTTTCGAGGGAACGATCCCTGGTTGTGCCCTTTTGATCCTCGTCGTTGCTTCTTTTAGGTGTGTCCACCATGCATACATCGTGTGATAAGGCGATTGTGCGGTGCTCTATAGGCGCTGGTTCTTGGTCGTCTCCTTCATCGGCGTCCATACCGTCGATGTCTTCAGAGTCAAAGTCAAGCATGTCGGTTAAGTCGTCGACAGTGGCTACATAGTGGGTGGTGGGTGGGCTTCGAAATTCTTCATCATCCGCATCCCAACCATGCTGACCATAGTTCGGCAAGGGCTCTCCTGACAAAGAGAGAGACTTTATTGAATTCAGGATATCGCCAAAGGACGAGTGCTGAAAGACGTCCGTGGCGGTGAACTCCATGATCGGAGCCCAATCGAGTTTGATCGGAAGAGGTGCGGGAGGTTCGGAATTCGGAACAGAGTCCGGCACCTCGGAGTCATGGGCCTCGCAAAGGACTAGGCTGGTGTTTGGCTCTATCGCCGTAGAGATTGTGGCTCCGGGGGTGGCGTCCAGCCATCCGGCCCCAACTGGAGCAGTCAGCTCCGAGCTAATGGTCGGAGCGGGCACCTGAGCAACACTCTGGGCGTTGTCCGGCGACAGAGCTAAATCGTGCCCATCGTGACAGAGCGGCATGCTCGGCCGTGGCTCGAATCCGTCGAAGATCAAGTCCCCCCGGATGTCGGCCGTGTAGTTTAGACTTCCAAACCTGACCTGATGGCCAGGGGCGTAGCTTTCGATCTGCTCCAGATGGCCAAGCGAGTTGGCCCGCAGTGCGAAGCCGCCAAATACGAAGATCTGTCCGGGGAGAAAAGTCTCACCCTGGACCGCGTCGTGGTTGATGATCGAAGAAGCCATCGGGCCTAAAGGTGATGACACAGAGGAACTCTCAATGAAAGCACCAATGTTGGTGTCAAAACCGGCGGATCTCGGGTAGGGGGTCCCGAACTGTGCGTCTAGGCGGATGGTAACAGGATACAAGGGACATGGTGTTTTTACCCAGGTTCGGGCCTTCTGGATGGAGGTAAAACCCTACTCCTGCTTGATTAATATTGATGATATGGGTAGTACAAGAGTTGATCTACCACGAGATCAGAGAGGCTAAACCCTAGAAGCTAGCCTGTGGTATGATTGTTGTTCGTCCTACGGATTAAAACTCTCCGGTTTATATAGACACCGGAGAGGGCTGGGGTTACACAGAGTCGGTTACAATGGGAGGAGATCTTCATATCGAATCGCCAAGATTACCTTCCACGCCAAGGAAAGTCCTATCCGGACACGGGACGAAGTCTTCAATCTTGTATCTTCATAGTCTGGGAGTCCGGCCAAAGGTCATAGTCCGGCCATCCGGACACCCCCTAATCTAGGACTCCCTCAGTGGGTATGAGTCTGCTAGTGACTATCATGAGGAGACTTTGACCCTTATTACAAGTGAAGAACACAGTGGAGATGATTCTGATCATGAGACGCAATACATGGCTCCTGAAGATGCTGACAGGTATGAATGTTTAGTTGCTAAACGTGTTTTGAGTGTGCAGGTTACACAAGTTGAGAAAAATCAGAGGCATAATTTGTTCCATACAAAGGGAGTTGTGAAGGAACATTCTGTCCGTGTCATCATAGATGGAGGGAGCTGCAAGAACTTTTCTAGCATGGAGATGGTGGAGAAGCTATCTCTCACCACAAGACCACATCCACATCCTTACTACGTCCAATGGTTCAACAATAGCGGCAAGGTTAAGGTAACACCTACTGTTCGTGTGCATTTTGGTATCTCTACATATGCTGATTATGTTGATTGTGATGTGGTACCTATGCAAGCATGTTCCTTATTACTTGGTCGACCATGGCAATTTGATAAAAATTCTGTACACCATGGTAGAAATAATCAGTATACTCTTGTTCATAAGGATAAAAATATTACTTTGCTTCCTATGACTCCTGAGTCCATTTTGAAAGATGATATTGATAGAGCTAATAAAGCAAAACAGGAGAAAAATAAGAGTGAAAATTAGATTGTGGCAAAAGAATTTGAGCAACAATTGAAGCCTAATAGTAAACCATCTAGTGTTGCTTCTGAAATTAAATTGAAAAGTGCATGTTTACTTGCCACTAAATCTGATATTGATGAGCTAGATTTTAGAAAATCTTTTGGCTATGCTTTTGTGTGCAAAGAGGCATTATTTTCATTCGAGGACGTGCCTTCCTCTTTGCCTCCTGCTATCACTAACATTTTGCAGGAGTTCGCTGACGTCTTTCCACAAGGCGTGCCACCGGGATTACCTCCCATTCGAGGTATTGAGCATCAGATTGACCTAATTCCTGGTGCATCATTACCCAACCGTGCACCATACCGTACCAATCCAGAGGAGACAAAGGAAATTATGCGTCAAGTACAGGAGATGCTCGACAAAGGTTATATACGCGAATCCCTTAGTCCTTGTGTTGTTCCTATTATTCTAGTGCCGAAAAAGGATGGTACATCACGTATGTGTGTTGATTGTAGAGGCATTAATAATATTACTATTCGTTATCGTCATCCTATTCCTAGGCTAGATGATATGCTTGATGAATTGAGTGGCTCTATAATATTCTCCAAAGTTGATTTGCGTAGTGGATACCATCAAATTCGTATGAAATTGGGAGATGAATGGAAAACAGCATTTAAAACTAAGTTTGGATTATATGAGTGGTTAGTCATGCCTTTTGGGTTAACTAATGCACCTAGTACGTTCATGAGATTAATGAACAAAGTTTTACCTGCTTTCATGGGACGATTTGTGGTAGATTACTTTGCTGACATATTGATTTATAGCAGATCTTTGGAGGAACATTTGGAACATTTACGTGATGTTTTTATTGCTCTACGTGATGCACATTTGTTTGGTAACCTTGGGAAGTACACCTTTTGCACCGACCGAGTGTCTTTTCTTGGCTATGTTGTTACTCCACAGGGAATTGAAGTTGATAAAGCCAAGATTGAAGCTATTGAGAGTTGGCCGCAGCCCAAAACGGTCACACAAGTGAGGAGTTTTTTTGGCCTCGCTGGATTCTATAGGCGTTTTGTGAGAGGTTTCAGCACCATTGCTACACCTCTCAATGAGCTTACAAAGAAAGATGTGCCTTTTGTTTGGGGTACCGCACAGGAAGAAGCCTTCACGGTATTGAAAGATAAGTTGACACATGCCCCTTTACTCCAACTTCCTGATTTTAATAAGACTTTTCAGCTTGAATGTGATGCTAGTGGAATTGGATTAGGAGGTGTGTTATTACAAGATGGCAAACCTGTTGCATACTTTTCTGAAAAATTGAGTGGGCCTAGTCTGAATTATTCTACTTATGATAAAGAATTATATGGTCTTGTTCACACTTTAGAAACATGGCAGCATTATTTATGGCCCAAAGAATTTGTTATACACTCTGATCATGAATCTTTGAAACATATTAAAAGTCAAGCTAAACTGAATCATAGACATGCTAAATGGGTTGAATTCATTGAGACTTTCCCTTATGTCATTAAACACAAGAAGGGAAAAGAAAATGTTATTGCTGATGCATTGTCTCGTCACTATACTATGCTTTCACAACTTGACTTCAAAATATTTGGTTTGGAGACCATCAAGGATCAATATGTGCATGATGCTGATTTTAAAGTTGTAATGCCGAATTGTAAAGAAGGAAGAATATGGAACAAGTTCGTCGTTAATGATGGATTTGTGTTCCGTGCTAACAAGCTATGCATTCCATCTAGCTCTGTTCGTCTTTTGTTGTTGCAGGAGGCGCATGGAGGAGGATTAATGGGACACTTTGGCGTGAAGAAGACGGAGGACGTACTTGCTACACATTTCTTTTGGCCAAAGATGAGACGGGATGTTGAGCGTTTTATTGCTCACTGCACTACATGTCAAAAAGCTAAGTCACGACTCAATCCTCATGGTTTATATATGCCTTTGCCTGTACCTAGTGTTCCTTGGGAGGATATATCTATGGACTTTGTTTTAGGTTTACCTCGAACAAAGAAGGGGAGGGATAGCATATTTGTTGTCGTGGATAGATTCTCAAAAATGGCACACTTTATACCATGTCATAAAAGTGATGATGCTGTTAATGTTGCTGATTTGTTCTTTTGTGAAATTATTCGCTTGCATGGTGTGCCAAATACTATTGTTTCAGATCGTGACACTAAATTTCTTAGCCACTTTTGGAGATGTTTATGGGCTAAGTTGGGGACTAAACTGCTTTTTAGTACTACTTGTCACCCCCAAACTGATGGACAAACTGAAGTAGTCAATAGAACATTGTCTACTATGCCTAGGGCTGTTTTGAACAATAAAAAGAAAATGTGGGAGGAATGCTAGCCTGATATTGAATTTGCTTATAATCGTTCATTGCATTCTAATACTAAGATGTGCCCTTTTGAAGTTGTGTACGGTTTCCTACCTCGTGCACCTATTGATTTGTTACCTCTTCCATCTTCGGAGAAGGTTAATTTTGATACTAAACAACATGCTGAATTGATTAAAAATGCATGAGTTAACTAAGGAAAACATTGAGCATTTGAATGCTAAATATAAACTTGCTGGAGATAAGGGTAGAAAACATGTTGTGTTTGCACCTGGAGATCTTGTTTGATTACATTTGCGTAAGGATAGATTTCCTGATTTGCGCAAATCAAAGCTAATGCCTCGTGCTGATGGTCCTTTTAAGGTGTTGGAGAAAATAAATGATAATGCATATAAACTTGAGCTGCCTGCAGATTTTGGGGTTAGTCCCACTTTTAACATTGCAGATTTGAAGCCTTATTTGGGTGAGGAAGATGAGCTTCCATTGAGGACGACTTCATTTCAAGAAGGGGAGGATGATGAGGACACCAATACCATTGTTACACCCATAGCCCCTACCGCTACATATATTGGACAAATTACTAGAGCTTGCACACGCCAATTAAATTATCAGGTACTTTCATTTCTTGGTAATGATTCTAATGTTCATGAGAATATGATGCTGCCTAAATTGCATACATTTGTTTTGCTTACAAATGAAGGGTCTAGCTTGGAGAAGGATGAACATTGGAGCAAGAACAAGCATGGAGATGATGGCATGCGCAAGGGGAACAAGAACGGAGTTACAAGTGATGATTTCAGGACTTTGAAGCCACCATAATGGGTGCATGAAGCCTTGGACGAAATATACAAGATGCCACTTCATAAATTTCGTCCCGAGGCTATTCTAGGTGCTGCGTCACCTTATTATTGGGCCAGGCCCTTGTAATTTTGAAATACATAAGTATAGGCTATTTTTAGAGTCCGTATGTGTGGGGAAACAAGAGATAGGGTTGATTTCGGACCCCTCCACCAAGGGCCACGAAATTCCCCCCCTCTTCCTCCATATATACAGCCCTTAGGGCACCGTTTAGACTTTGGGTTTTGTTTAGATTAAAGTTCGCCATAGCTGCAACTTCGCGTACTTCGTTTGTGTTCAACGACCAGACAAAGGCGTCACAGAACCCCACCTTGATCAATAAAGCTTTCATCTTATATTTGCAATATCCAGATTGCAATCTCAGTTTATTGCTTGCTCTTTGTTTGCTCGCAGGAAACAAACCCTCGTGGTCAGGTTGATCATGCTCCGGCATGGTCAATAACCTCTCGGAGTTGGTTTAGCGATTGCTAAGGCGCGACGTCATCGCACGTTCGTAGTCGGATCGTCAAAGTCGACTTCCACCAAAGCGATATCCATCATCTCATCGAAAGACGGGACACCTTTGCCTCTATGAGAAGCCACTAGTGAAACCTATGGCCCCCGGGTCTATCTTTTATCATATATGCTTTCAATCTACTTTTGTTTGCATCTTTACTTTTCCTATCTATATTATAAAATACCAAAAATATATTTATCTTATCATACTGTCTCTATCAGATCTCACTTTCGCAAGTGGTCGTGAAGGGATTGACAACCCCTTTATTGCGTTGGTTGCGAGTTCTGTGTTTGTTTTTGTATGTGCGTGGGACTTTTGAGGAGACTCCTACTGGATTGATACCTTGGTTCTCAAAAAACTAAGGGAAATACTTACGCTACTATTGCTGCATCACCCTTTCCTCTTCAAGGAAAACCAACGCAAGCTCAAGACGTAGCACTCTCACAGCCGCCGAAGACGATCTTCCTCGAGGAGCGTCGCGTCATCTTGCCGCAATCGCTCTTGCTCAAGCTCATCATAAGCGAGCACTCGAGGTGACCCGTATATGAGTTCTGTGGGGAGAACTACTTCTGCCCCGTATACCAGGGCAAAGGGTGTCTGGCCAGTGGCTCGATTTGGAGTCGTTCTGTTCGACCAAAGAACCACCATCAACTAATCAATCCAGCGCCTTTCGCTCTTGTGCAGCCTGTCAAAAGTCTTCGTCCTCAGGCCACGCATCACCTCAGTATTTGCCCTCTCTGCTTGGCCGTTGCTCCGTGTGTGTGCCACAGAAGCAAAACAGACCTTCCTGCCGAGGTCTTCAATATATTGCATGAAGGTGTGGCTTGTGAACTGCGTGCCCTTGTCGGTGATGACCCTGTTCGGCACACCAAAGCGGCAACCTAGCCCCTTAAAGAATTTGACGGCTGACTGTGTGGTTACCTTCCTCACTGCTTCCACGTCCGCCACTTTGTGAATTGTTGATTGCAACGTACAAGTACTCAAAGCCCCTGACGACGCGAGGAAAAGGGCCCAGTATGTCGAGCCGCCAGACCGAGAATGGCCAGGAGAGAGGGATGTCTGCAAGGCTTGAGCTTTCTGATGCAGCTTCTTCTAATGGAACTGGCACGCTTCACACTTGGTTAAGTGCCGTCGCATCTTGGAGGGCAGTGGGCCAGAAGAAACCTTGTCGGAAAGCCTTGCCGGCAAGGGCCCTTGACCCTATGTGGGAGCCACATATGCCTCCATGTATCTCCGCCAACAACTCCAGTCCTTCCTCCTAGGGGATGTACTTCAATTTCACTCCATTTGGTCTTTTTCTGTACAGAATGTTGTCAATGAACTGGTATAGAGTAGACTGGCGGGCTACTCTCTCTGCTTCTTCCTGCTCCTCAGGAAGCAACTTGTTTGGAGGAATTGGACGGTATGCTGCGCCCATGCTGGAGCCTGTGGCTCGACGGCAAGGACCAAAGGCATTTCCTCTGCCATGGGAGCGGTCGCCTCCGCGGAAAGGGCTTGGCGCCCCGCCGGAGTCAGTTGTCCCATGGCAGGCTCGACGTCCATGGCAACACCTTCACCGGCAGCTCCAGGGAGCTCGGTGGGGAAGTACTTGCCAGGGCCTGAATTCCTCCATTTGTTCTGCTCTGTTGATGGTTCAACGGATGGTTGAGTCAACCGAAGTACAAAAGTACCTGGTTCCACAGGTAGCTTGAGGGCAGCGCGCTTCAACAGGTAGTCGGTGATGTCATTCTCCACTTGCGGACATGCTCTGCCTGTATACCATCAAAGTGCTCCTCCAGTTTCCTCACTTCATCCACATAAGCCTCCATCAACGAGCTTTGATAATCCTTGTTGACCTGCCTGACAACAAGCTATGAATTACCCCTGACGATGAGCTTCTTGACCCCGAAGTCTGTCGCAATCCTGAGACCGGCAAGCAATCCCTCGTACTTGGCAGTGTTGTTCGTCGACATCTCCCTGGGAAAGTGCATCTGGATCACGTACTTGAGGTGCTCTCCGATGGGTGCGACAAGCAGCACACCAGCACTGGCACCTTGTAGCGAAAAAGCCCCATCAAAGTACATAATCCAGTCGCGACTTGTTTCCTTGCCGGGGAGAGTGGTCTCCTGGATCTCTTCGTCGGGCGTCGAGGTCCATTCAACAATGAACTGTGCCAGGACTCTGCTCTGAATCGTTGAGGTGCTTTTGAACTTCAAACCAAAACTTGATAATTCTAAGGTCCATTCCACAATCCTCCCCGTTGCATCTGGGTTATGCAGTATCCGTTGCAATGGGAGGCGGGTGACAATGGTGATCTCATGCGCTTGGGAGTAATGATGCAGCTTCCTCAAGGCCATAAGGCGGCCGAAGAGCAATTTCTGCACACCGGAGTACCTCGACCTAGCCCCCTGCAGGAGGGAGCTGACAAAGTAAACCGGGTGCTGCATCATATTCTTCTTCTGCACCACTTCACTTAGTTGTGTGGGCCCTATCGTACTGGTGTCAGACCTTGCCGGGGGCCCAGTCTTGCCGGGACCAGGTCCGGCCGGGGAAAGTTCTAGTTCGCCATCCGTCAATTCTGCCATTGCCGCTGCCTCTTCTTCGACATCCCTCTGCGCCACTAGTGCGGCGCTAACCACTTGATTCGTTGCTGTTAGGTACAGCAACAACGGTTCTTGTGGTTTGGGTGCAACCAGCACTGGGGTAGAGGAGAGGTATTTCTTCAAATCTTGCAGCGTTTCCTCGGCCTCCGGGGTCCACTCCATTGGGCCTACCTTCTTCAAGATCTTAAAAAAGGGAAGGGCATGCTCAGCGGACTTGGAGATGAATTTGCTCATGGCGGCGATGCAACGAGTGAGCCGACGCACATCCTTGATCCGCTTACGTGCCTCAATCTGCTCGATGGCCTTGATCTTGTCTTGTTTTGCCTCAATCCCACACTGCGACACAAAGAACCCGAGAAGCTTGCCGGATGGGACCCCGAAGACACACTTCACAGGCTTCAACTTGACGTTGATCTTGCGCAAATTTGCAAACTTCTCTTCCAAATCTTGCACAAGTGTTGCCTTGTGCTTGGTTTTGACTACTATGTCATCCATATAAGCTTCCATATTTCTATGTAGCTGGGGCTCAAAACCAATTTGGACTGCTCTTGCAAAGGTCGAGCCAACACTCTTCAACCCGAAAGGCATCCGTAAAAAGCAATACGGACCACATGGGGTGATGAATGATGTCTTCTCCTCATCTTCTCTTGTCATGAAAATCTGGTGGTAACCTGAGTAGGCGTCAAGGAATGATAACAGGTCACACCCGGCCGTGGAGTCAACAATCTGGTCGATGCGCGACAACGGGAAAGGATCTTTTGGACAAGCTTTATTGATCTTTGTGTAATCAATACACATCCTCCACTTCCCATTTGCCTTGCGCACCACCACCGGATTGGCCAGCCACGTCGGATGGAGCACCCCTCTCACCAAGCCTGCCGCTTCAAGCTTTTTGATCTCTTCTGTGATGAACTCTTGCCTCTCCAGAGCTTGGTTCCTGACCTTCTGATTGCCGGGCCGCGCATGAGGACAGACGACAAGATGGTGCTCAATCACTTCCCTGGGAACGCCGGGAATGTTGGATGCTTGCCACAAAAACACATCGACATTCGCCTGCAGGAAAGTGATGAGCTTGCCTTCCTATTTGTTGTCGAGGGTGGAGCTTATGGTGAAAGCCCCTCCCGTGCCATCCTCTCTAACGGACACCCTCTTGGTATCTGGTGGAGCAGCTCTGGACTTCTTGCTCTTGCCGGTGGAGCTCTCTGGCACGTCCACAACGGGAGCGCAACACCCTGAAGAGGTGCGCTTGCCGAAGTGGGTGCGAGAGGTCTCGCCGGTCTTCTTCCCTCCCGGGGCTTGAACGGCAGGAGCAGGTGCCTTGGTGGCAGCTGCCGCAACTGCTTCCCGGTAGAGTTGGTCAGTTCAAATCAGCGCATCTTTCTTGTCGGAGGGGATGGTGATGATGTTCATCGGCCTGGGCATCTTCAGCGTGTTGTAGGCGTAACGGGAAGCCGAGGATCTTGTTGTAGGGCAAGGGGATCTCGGCTACATTGAAGACAATCCTCTTCGTCATGTAGTTCAACTTGCCACCAAACGTCACAAGCAGCATGACCTTTCCCTTCGGCTAGCTCCTCCCTGGGTTGACCCCTTGAAACGTGCCCGTCTATTCAAGGTCTCCATCCGGGATCTGCAGCCTTTTGATCACAACAAGCGAGATCAAGTTCAGATCGGCCCTGCCATCAACTAGCATCTTTGTCACCTTGAGGTTGCGAATTGTTGGTGAGACCAACAATGGCAAACACTCGACCGCAGTAGTGCGATCAGGGTGGTCCTCGGTGTCAAAGATGATAGGCGTGTTGGACCACTTTTGTGGCTTCCGTGCGTCAAGTGATGGCTCCACCGCTCTGATCTCATGCGCCCACTGCTTGAGCTAGCGGTGAGATGTGTGTAGCGAGGCGCCACCATCGACGCACATGGCCTCTGTAGCTTTCTGAAACTCGTGGTCACCGGACTCGTCGTCCTCGTCATGATCATCGTCTTCCTGCTTCTTGTCGCGGCCCCGGGCGGGCCTCTCTTGCTGGTTATCCTTGCCGTGGCGGCCTCCTTGGCCGCCACGCTTGATGAGGACATCAATACCATTGTTACACCCACAGCCCCTGCTGCTATACATACTGGACCAATTAGTAGAGCTCACGCACGCGAATTAAATTACCAGGTACTTTCGGCTCTTGGTAATGATTCTATTGTTCATGAGAATATGATGCTGCCTAAATTGGATACATTTGTTTTGCTTACAAATGAAGGGCCAAGCTTGGAGAAGGATGAACATTGGAGCAAGAACAAGCATGGAGATGATGGCATGCGCAAGGGGAACAAGAACAGAGTTACAAGTGATGATTTCAGGACGTTGAAGCCACCATAATGAGTGCATGAAGCCTTGGACAAAATATACAAGATGCTACTTCATAACTTTCGTCCAGAGGCTATTCTAGGTGCTGCGTCACCTTATTATTGGGCCAGGCCCATGTATTTTTGAAATACTTGAGTATATGCTATTTTTAGAGTCTGTATGTGTGGGGAAACAAGAGATAGGGTTGGTTTCGGACCCCTTCCCCAAGGGCCACAAAATTCCCCCCTTTTCCTCCATATATACAGCCCTTAGGGCGCCGTTTAGACATTGGGTTTTGTTTAGATTAAAAGTTCGCCATAGCTGCAACTTCACGTACTTCGTTTGTGTTCAACGACCAGACAAAGGCGTGACAGAACCCCACCTTGATCAATAAAGCTTTCATCTTATATTCGCAATATCCAGATTGCAATCTCAGTTTCTTGTTTGTTCTTTGTTTGCTCGCAGGAAACAGACCCTCGTGGTCAGGTTGATCATGTTCCGGCGTGGTCAATAACCTCTCGGAGTTGGTTTAGCAATTGCTAAGGCGCGACGTCCTCGCACATTCGTAGTCGGATCATCAAAGTCGACTTCCACCAAAGTGATATCGATCATCTCATCGAAAGACGGGGCACCTTTGCCTCTATCAAGTGGTATCAGATTTCCAGGTTGCTCAGTGAGATTTTACAGTATTTCGTAGTTTAGATCGAGTCTGTTCTTCATACCTATAGTCCACGAAAAAGCTAACAAAAAAAATTAGGGTTAGTTCATCCTATCCGAACCAGTCTGAGCCTTTGCATAGTCTTTTCAGTATTTTGCTTTGTTGAATTTGCGGTTGCATCATCGCGTCAAGTTGCTGGTCTTAGAGTCTAATCTTTTAGAGTTTTGAGTTCTGGTCATAAGTTGTCACGCCCCCACCGCACCATCATCATCGCCCCTGCCACCTACCACCACCGCTCCGAATCCGTATCCATATACCACCACCAATCTGTATCCATATATCCACCACCAATCTGAGTTCCTTGCATATTAGGTTTGTTTTCGAGATCCATCTAGTTTCCGATTCGTGTTTCCTTGCCTGAGTAGGTTTCGGAAAAAGAAGTCTGGAGACCCCCGGGCAGTTTTTAGGCCAAAATTTCGGCGACCGAAAATATTTTTTCCCTATCCTATTTTTAGGTCCCAGGGAGTGTTTTGAGACACTCGCCATCATAGTGATTTTTTGTCACACTTTTTTGTCATCGCTGCCCTGATTTCCGGAAAAAAATTGTCAAAAAAATTTCGTGCCCATCCTGTCAGTTTGACCTGGGAAGAGTTTTGAGACACTCGCCATGATAGTGATTTTTCGCAAAAAAAAGAGGAGCGCAAAAAAAAAGCAGAGCGCAAAAAAAGAGCAAAAAAAAGTTCCGGAGTGTGCTTCTCCCTTGTTTACATGCAGCGTCGTGATCTTGTTAGTGTTCTAGGCTCGCGTCTCTAGCACGGTCTAGCCTAGGACCAGCACAGTACCGTCGTTGAGCGTTTATTCAACTTGTATCTTTGAATTGATTATTGCTGATCCTTTTTGCTACTATATTATAAGCCTTCCTAGCTCCACATACATCTACGTCGTGTGTTTGACTCTCCCTGGTAATCGCTCTATCCAAGCTTTGAGAGTTTTGACTACAACGGTTGCCGATCACCGCCTGCTGCTGGGTAAGAGCTGGTAAGAATTTGAGTTTTGCTTGACAGATTTGTGACGCCCACCACCACCACTTGTTAGTAGTCTGTAGGATCATATCATTGTGTGTTTCTATTGCTGCTAACCATGCCAGGATCACAAGCCGACGAGATTGACTGGGAGAACTTAACGAACAAGGAGCTTCATGATAAGTTTCAGCAAATGATGACTAAACAGGTGCAAGATGTGCTGAACAATTTTGAAGAGGCCATGGAGAAGATCACAGGCCTTGAGAAGACGTTCGAAACAAAGCTCGATAATAGATTTAATGAACTGCTTGCGCGTCTTCCACCGGCTGCACCTGCCACACCACTGCGACAACAATAACAACTACCTCCACATCGCGAAACAGCTCTCCGCCGAGCGAGCCGTGTCCTTCTTCAGCCTGGCCAAAATGTTGGTGCTGCTGTTGATACTTCTGTGGCTCCTGCTGCTGATGCGGTGGATGATTATGCGGGATATTACGAGGATGATGTTGATCAAAATCAGAACTACGTGCAACCACCAGCACCACAACCACCAGGTCGTCCACATGCAAATAATCACAATGGTAGGGCTCTCCCTTAGGTACGAGATCATGACCATCTTCCTAAACTGAAATTGAATATTCCACCATTTGAGGGTAGATATGTTCCTGATATATATATCTTACTTGGGAGTTAGAAACTGAACAACGATTTACATGTTTACAATATCCTGAGGAGAGACGTGTTCCTGCTGCTATTTGTGCTTTCACTAGCTTTGCATGTGTTTGGTGGTTTGAACATTGTAGATTATATCCTATTCTAGCTACTTGGGCTGCTTTGAAAACTGCTATGCGTACTCGTTGGGTTCCACCATATTATCAACGTAAATTGCTTCAAAAATTGCAGCGTTTGAGACAAGGAAATTTTTTTTGTAGAAGAATATTATCAGGAATTACAAACTGGCATGATTAGATGCGGTATTGTTGAGCAGAATGAACCTATGCTTGCACGTTTTATGGGTGGATTAAATAGAGAGATTCAAACCATTCTAGAGTATAAGGAGTATACTAATATCACTCGTTTATTCCATCTTGCTTGTAAAGCTGAACGTGAAGTGCAGGATCGACAAGCATTGGTGCGAACTAACTTTTCTGCAGGTCAACCTTCATCATGGACACCGCGTGCATCTTCTACTTCCACTGCACCAGCACCTCCATTAGGTGCCAGCTCCAGCCGTGATACAAGAAAGCAGGCACAACCACCACTATCTGCCAAGAACGCACCTGCCGGGCCTGCACAGAGCTCTTATTCTTCCATGGCATCAACTGTGCACACAAGTGATATCATTTGTCGTCATTGTAAGGGAAGAGGTCATTATGCGAGAGAATGCAAATCTCAGCGTGCAATGATTGCTGAGGAAGGTGGGTATGAGTCCGCTAGTGACTATGATGAGGAGAGATGGTGGAGATGATTCTAATCATGAGAGGCAATACATGGCTCCTGACGACGCTGACAGGTATGAATGTTTAGTTGCTCAACGTGTTTTGAGTGTGCAGGTCACACAAGCTGAGCAAAATCAGAGGCACAATTTGTTCCATACAAAGGGAGTTATGAAGGAATGTTCTGTGCGCGTCATCATAGACGGAGGGAGCTGCAACAACTTGGCTAGCATGGAGATGGTGGAGAAGCTCTCTCTCACCACAAGACCACATCCACATCCTAACTACATCCAATGGTTCAACAACAGCGGCAAGGTTAAGGCAACACGTACTGTTCGTGTGCATTTTAGTATCTCTACGTATGCTGATTATGTTGATTGTGATGTGGTACCTATGCAAGCATGTTCCTTATTATTTGGTAGACCATGGCAATTTGATAAAAATTTTGTACACCATGGTAGAAATAATAAGTATACTCTTGTTCATAAGGATAAAAATATTACTTTGCTTCCTATGACTCCTGATTCCATTTTGAAAGATGATATTAATAGAGCTAATAAAGCAAAACAGGAGCAGAATAAGAGTGAAAATCAGATTGTGGCAGAAGAATTTGAGCAACAAATGAAGCCTAATAATAAACCATCTAGTGTTGCTTCTGAAATTAAATTGAAAAGTGCATGTTTATTTGCCACCAAATCTGATATTGATGAGCTAGATTTCAGCAAATCTGTTTGCTATGCTTTTGTGTGCAAAGAGGCATTATTTTCGTTCGAGGACGTGCCTTCCTCTTTGCCTCCTGCTGTCACTAACATTTTGCAGGAGTTCGCTGACGTCTTTCCACAAGACGTGCCACCGGGATTACCGCCTATTCGAGGGATTGAGCATCAGATTGACTTAATTCCCGGTGCTTCACTGCCAAACCGTGCGCCATACCGTACCAATCCAGAGGAGACGAAGGAGATTATGCGTCAAGTACAAGAGCTTCTCAACAAAGGTTATATACGCGAATCCCTTAGTCCTTGTGTTGTTCCTATTATTCTAGTGCTGAAAAAGGATGGTACATCGCGTATGTGTGTTGATTGTAGGGGCATTAATAATATTACTATTCGTTATTGTCATCCTATTCCTAGGCTAGATGATATGCTTGATGAATTGAGTGGCTCTACAATATTCTCGAAAGTTGATTTGCGTAGTGGATACTCTCAAATTCGTATGAAATTGGGGGATGAATGGAAAACAACATTTAAAACTAAGTTTGGATTATATGAGTGGTTAGTCATGCTTTTTGGGTTTACTAATGCACCTAGTACTTTCATGACATTAATGAACGAAGTTTTACATGCTTTCATTGGACGATTTGTGGTAGTTTACTTTGATGACATATTGATTTATAGCAGATCTTTGGAGGAACATTTGGAACATTTACGTGATGTTTTTATTGCTCTACATGATGCACGTTTGTTTGGTAACCTTGGGAAGTGCACCTTTTGCACCGACCGAGTGTCTTTTCTTGGCTATGTTGTTACTCCACAGGGAATTGAAGTTGATAAAGCCAAGATTGAAGCTATTGAGAGTTGGCCGCAGCCCAAAACGGTCACACAAGTGAGGAGTTTTCTGGGCCTTGCTGGATTCTATAGGCGTTTTGTGAGAGATTTCAGCACCATTGCTGCACCTCTCAATGAGCTTACAAAGAAGGATGTGCCTTTTGTTTGGGGTACCACACAGGAAGAAACCTTCACGGTGTTGAAAGATAATTTGACACATGCTCCTTTACTCCAACTTCCAGATTTTAATAAGACATTTGAGCTTGAATGTGATGCTAGTGGAATTGGATTAGGAGGTGTGTTATTACAAGATGGCAAACCTGTTGCATACTTTTCTGAAAAATTCTGTGGGCCTAGTCTGAATTATTCTACTTATGATAAAGAATTATATGCTCTTGTTCGGACTTTAGAAACATGGCAACATTATTTATGGCCTAAAGAATTTGTTATACATTCTGATCATGAATCTTTGAAACATATTAAAAGTCAAGCTAAACTGAATCGTAGACATGCTAAATGGGTTGAATTCATTGAGACTTTCCCTTATGTCATTAAACACAAGAAGGGTAAAGAAAATGTTATTGTTGATGCATTGTCTCGTCGCTATACTATGCTTTCACAACTTGACTTCAAAATATTTGGTTTGGAGACCATCAAAGATCAATATGTGCATGATGCTGATTTTAAAGATGTATTGCAGAATTGTAAAGAAGGAAGAACATGGAACAAGTTCGTCTTTAATGATGGATTTGTGTTCCATGCTAACAAGCTATGCATTCCAGCTAGCTCCGTTCGTCTTTTGTTGTTGCAGGAGGCGCATGGAGGAGGACTAATGGGACACTTTGGCGTGAAGAAGACGGAGGACGTACTTGCTACACATTTCTTTTGGCCAAAGATGAGACGGGATGTTGAGCGCTTTGTTGCTCGCTGCACTACATGTCAAAAAGTGATAGAGGCAAAGGTGTCCCGTCTTTCGATGAGATGATGGATTTCGCTTTGGTGGAAGTCGACTTTGACGATCCGACTACGAACGTGCGAGGACGTCGCGCCTTAGCAATCGCTAAACCAACTCCGAGAGGTTATTGACCAGGTCGGAGCACGATCAACCTGACCACGAGGGTCTATTTCCTGCGAGTAAACGAAGAACAAGCAAGAAACCGAGATTGCAATCTAGATATTGCGAATATAAGATGAAAGCTTTATTGATCAAGGTGGGGTTCTATGACGCCTTTGTCTGGTCGTTGAACACAAACGAAGTATGCGAAGTTGCAGCTATGGAGAACTTTTAATGTAAACAAAACCCAAAGTCTAAGCGGTGCCCTAAGGGCTGTATATATGGAGGAAGAGTGGGGAATTTCGTGGTCCTTGGTGGAGGGGTCCAAAATCAACCCTATCTCTTGTTTCCCCACACATACAGACTCTAAAAATAGCCTATACTTATGTATATCGAAATTAGATGGATCTGGCCCAATAATAAGGTGACACAACACCTAGAATAGCCTCGAGACGAAATTTATGAAGTGGCATCTTGTATATTTCGTCCACGGTTTCATGCACACATTATGGTGGCTTCAAAGTCCTGAAATCATCACTTGTAACTCCGTTCTTATTCCCCTTGCGCATGTCATCATCTCCATGCTTGTTCGTGCTCCAATGTTCATCCTTCTCCAAGCTAGGCCCTTCATTTGTAAGCAAAACAAATGTATCCAATTTAGGCAGCATCATATTCTCATGAACATTAGAATCATTACCAAGAAACGAAAGTACCTGATAATTTAATTGGCGTGCGCGAGCTCTAGAAATTTGTCCAATATATGTAGCAGTAGGGGTTGTGGGTGTAACAATGGTATTGATGTCCTCATAAAAAAGCTAAGTCACAACTCAATCCTCATGGTTCATATATGCGTTTGCCTGTACCAAGTGTTCCTTGGGAGGATATATCTATGGAATTTGTTTTAGGTTTACCTCGAACAAAGAAGGGGAGGGATAGCATATTTGTTGTCGTGGATAGATTCTCGAAAATGGCACACTTTATACCATGTCATAAAAGTGATGATGCTGTTAATGCTGCTGATTTGTTCTTCCGTGAAATTATTCGCTTGCATGGTGTGCCAAATACTATTGTTTCAGATCGTGATACTAAATTTCTTGGCCACTTTTGGAGATGTTTATGGCTAAGTTGGGGACTAAACTGCTTTTCAGTACTACTTGTCACCCCCAAACTGATGGACAAACTGAAGTAGTCAATAGAACATTGTCTACTATCCTTAGGGCTGTTTTGAAGAATAATAAGAAAATGTGGGAAGAATGCTTGCCTCATATTGAATTTTCTTATAATCGTTCATTGCATTCTACTACTAAGATGTGCCCTTTTGAAATTGTGTATGGTTTCCTACCTTATGCACCTATTGATTTGGTGCCTCTTCCATCTTCGGAGAAGGTTAATTTTGATGCTAAACAACGTGCCGAATTGATTTTAAAAATGCATGAGTTAACTAAGGAAAACATTGAGCGTATGAATGCTAAATATAAACTTGCTGGAGATAAAGGTAGAAAACATGTTGTGTTTGCACCTAGAGATCTTGTTTGGTTACATTTGCGTAATGATAGATTTCCTGATTTGCGCAAATAAAAGCTAATGCCACGTGTTGATGGTCCTTTTAAGGTGTTAGAGAAAATAAATGATAATGCATATAAACTTGAGCTGCCTGCAGATTTTGGGGTTAGTCCCACTTTTAACATTGCAGATTTGAAGCCTTATTTGGGTGAGGAAGATGAGCTGCCGTCGAGGACGACTTCATTTCAAGAAGGGGAGGATGATGAGGACATCAATACCATTGTTACACCCACAGCCCCTGCTGCTATACATACTGGACCAATTACTAGAGCTCGCGCACGCCAATTAAATTACCAGGTAATTTCCTTTCTTGGTAATGATTCTAATGTTGATGAGAATATGATGCTGCCTAAATTGGATACATTTGTTTTGCTTACAAATGAAGGGCCTAGCTTGGAGAAGGATGAACATTCGAGCAAGAACAAGCATGGAGATGATGGCATGTGCAAGGGGAACAAGAACGGAGTTACAAGTGATGATTTCAGGACATTGAAGCCACCATAATGAGTGCATGAAGCCTTGGACGAAATATACAAGATGCTACTCCGGAGTTTTGATGACCGAAGTTTGTTCGGAGTCCCGAATGAGATCACGGACATGATGAGGAGTCTTGAAATGGTTGAGACGTAAAGATCCATATATTGGACGGCTATATTCGGACATCGAAAAGGTTCTCACTGATTCGGGTATTTTTTGGAGTACCGGGGAGTTACGGGAATTCACCGGGAGAAGTAATGGGCCTTATTGGGACATACGGGAAATAGAGGAGGCAGGGCAAGGGGAGGTGCCCCCCATGGGTCCGAATTGGACTAGGGGAAGGGGGTGGCGCCCCCCCATGGGTCCGAATTGGACTAGTGGAAGGGGGCGACGGCCCCCTGCCCTTTCCTACTCCCTCTCTCCTTCCTTCTCTCCTAAAAGAGAAAGGATTCCTAGTAGTACATGGAAGTCCTAGTAGGACTCCATACACGTGGCGCGCCCCTAGGGGCCCGGCCTCTCTCCCTCCCTCCTTTATATACAGGGGCAGGGGGCACCCCAATGACACACAAGTTTCTCTTAACCGTGTGCGGTGCCCCCCTCCACAGTTACACACCTCGATCATACCATCGTAGTGCTTAGGCGAAGCCCTGCGCCAGTAGAATTATCATCACCGTCGCCACGTTGTCGTGCTGACGGAACTCACCCTCTTCCTCAACTGGATCAAGAGCACGAGGGACGTCATCGAGCTAAACGTGTACTGAACGCGGAGGTGCCGTACGTTTGGTACTTGATATGTTGGATCGCGAAGAAGTTTGACTACATCAACCGCGATATTGAAACGCTTCCATTTTCGGTCTACGAGGGTATGTGGAGACACTCTCCCCTCTCGTTGCTATGAATCACCTAGATAGATCTTGCGTGATCGTAGGAAATTTTTGAAATTATCGCATTCCTCAACATCATTCTCATCTGCATGAAGTTACACGTTCTCACTATGGACTTGGCTTCAACAAAGGAGTGAGAAGATTGCCCGGCACCGCGATCCCGGCAAGCCAAACAAATAAGTTCCACCTCTTGTCCGTTTGTGTTCTGTAAGCTATAACTTGTGCATTAGAAAGCCTCGCCGCTCCTTTTAGGCTTGGGTTCTCCCATTCCTGGCTTTAACGCTCCTTTAGTCAGGGTGGTTGTAGTTGCCTTTGATAAAGGGAAGTTGGCGGGGGGGCTGGTCCTTCTGTCTGTAACCCGGCAGATAGGGTTCTCCGGTAGACAAAAAGAGGACCGATAGGATAGCCTCCCGGGGCAAACTCGTTTATTTACACTGAAGAGGAATCTCACCTCTGCATGGACGTAAACATGCACGAGTTCTCAGCAAGGTTCATCTTTTTTTTCATTAAACATGCTGATACAAGTACAAGCATTACAGAACACAAGCATGGACATGAGAGATTACATTATTTGAAATTAAATTTGGCAAGTGCCTACAGATTTAAGATTGAAAAAAGATAAGTGCCCCGTGATTCCCTCTTTTCATTTTCCCTGCCCCAGGCACTGCGGTTGAAGGAGGAAAAGACGAGAAAAGCACCCGGCAGGAGCCCATCTCGACCACGCCCCGGCCCGTTTAGAAGCAGCTGAACGAGAGAGGGGCTAGCGAAGGTGTGGAGGAGAAGCGTAGGAGCGGGGCAGAGCACCCCCGGCTGCCCCCACAAGCAAGAAGACCCTACTCAAGCCCTTGCGAAGCCATCCTCGGGGGCTCAGTCGGGAGATCGCCGGAGGAAAGGAGTAGGAGCCGAGAAGATCCCCCTCCCCGGCTATAGCCCAAAGAGGCCGGTGATGATGGTGTCGGGGAGGGAAGGGAAGGACGGAAGACGAGCCGGCAGGTCACCGTTCGGAGGCGAAGGCATCCACGCCATCGTACTCTCACCTGGCCCCCCACCAGTCGTCACCTCTGCCTTCCCTCGTTTTCTCTCCATCGCCACCGATCCCAGGGAGTGCCGAGACCCCCGTATGGCTCCCCCTCCAAAGACACGGCGATCGACCAAGGCGGCCAAGGGGCGAGAAGTGCAACGCTTGCCTCCTTGGCGGGCAGAAAGGCGCGCCCCTCGTCGACATCAACTCCAGCTCCATGGAGAGGCGTTGTACTGGGATTTCCAACGATCCCTAGCCCCTCCCCTTGGACTTGGACCAAGCTCACTACCCAAGCACTAGCACCCTCGCTCAGTATTATCAACCCAAAACTAAAGCCTGGAGGCTGGCCCCAGGCTCCCCTTCCCAGCATATTCAAGATGGAGCAAGACAGAAGAAGAAGTGGATGCCTTGGATGCCTCCATTCCACCCCCGCTCTTCCTTTTATAGGCAGACTGGGGACTGGGGGCTGAATCCACGGAGGACTACCACCGCCCTTCTCCACCGGTTCAAGGAAACCGGGCCCTCACCATCATGCTCTCCCACGCCATGCGCCTTCGTTTTCTACCCCGCGTGGTGCATGCGGCGTATGTGGCTGAGGATAAGGGCGCAGTTGGAAGAGTAAATTGGCAATTTCTATCCCCTGCATTAAAGTCATTCATGGGCCATTACTGGAGCGGTCCCACCACCATTGGCTTTGCTCGACGAGTGGGAAAACCTGAAACTGGCCCAGAATCAAGACTAATGAAGAGGCAAAGAGGGTCTCAAAGGACTAGCTTCTTCAATAGCGATGCTTGTGCACTTGCTAGGCCCTACCCTGATGACCCTCGACAGCGTGTTCGGGGCAGGCCCGGGGGCTTCTATCGGTGCAATAGACCCAAGGCATGTTGACTTGACTATGCACATGCACAAGATCAAGATTGAAACACCAGAGCAAGAGACCAAGGGACTCGACGAACCAACTAACATATCAGAAGGAGCCAAGACTGAGGCAGAAGGACCAGATGTTATCAAAAGAGAGGCCTCCTTTGTCGGGCAAGGGGCCAGGCCACCCCCTGAAGAAGAGGACCAAGGCGTCCCGGCAGGGCCTGCCGGGACTCACGGAGACCAGATCACCCCACTGACTGCTCCACCACAACCCACGTCGTGGATCAGTGCGGTGTCAAGACACAGGATGATTAAGCGGCAGCCATTCGCCACATGGCGGCCACTTCCTACCAAGTGAACCTTCAAATGACACCCGTACAGTGACGTGTCAAGCGAGCAGGCATGGAGCTGGCAAATTAGCCCAACAAGCCTTGCCAGGCGACCAGCGACGTGACACTAAGTGGTGCATTAAATGCACGTTGTCAGACTGCAGAGTTAGGTATGATAGCAGTGTTTGCTAGCCTATCAGTGTCTAATGACTAATTTGCCACTATGGTAACCCCTTGATCTATAAAAGGAGGCCATTGGCAACTATTCGAGAGGTTAGGAGTTTAGATCATTCACACCCCTGTATGCGTGTAGTCGCTGCTGCCCCAAAGCAACCCTTGTCGGGCAAGTGTACTACACACCACCACCACCTTTTCCCAATCAATCCACAAAGCAGGAGTAGGGTTTTACGCCTCGCGGCGGGTCGAACCTGGGTAAAAACTGCCTGTGTAATCCTTGTCGTGCTGCCTTGTGTTGGTCTGCTCTTTGTGCAACACGACTCCCCCCTGTCGAACCAGCAAGGGGCCGTCCTGGTCCAATAGGTCGCCGTGGTCTCCCACGACAGAGCATGCCAAGTTGATGGCAAAATTGATGGGGTAGTAAATCATCTAGTTGATGGTGGTCTCTCTATACTTCAATATGCCTACAATTTGATTCTCTTCATGGATCATAACCTCAAGAAAGTGAGAAATCTGAAATTAATTGTATCCGCATTCGAGCAACTCTCAGTTCTTAAGATCAATTTTCACAAAACTGAATTGTTTTTCTTTTTGAAAGGCTCAAGACGACTCCCACCTATACGCCGACCTATTCGAATGCAGGTTGGGCCAGTTTCCGATCACATATTTGGGGATACCGATACATTATCGGAGACTCACAAATGTTGAATGGAAACACGTCGAGGAGAGACTACAAAAAAGACTTAGCAGTTGGAAAGGTCAACTGCTGGCTCTGGGTGGAAGATTGATCCTCATAAATTCAGTACTAAGTAACATGGTACTATATATGATTTCCTTCTTCCAATTGCCGAAAGGAGTTTTACATAGATTGGATTATTTACGATCAAGATTCTTTTGGCAAGGAGATAGCAAGAAAAACAAATGTCGACTAGCTAAATGGAGTGCGGTTTGCCATCCCAAAGACCAAGGCAGGTTGGGCATTCATGACCTTGAGGTTAAGAATAGGGCCCTCCTCGGCAAATGGTTGTTTAAATTACTGATGGAAGATCGTGTATGGCAAACCCTCCTGTGAAGGAAATATGTGGGTTCTAGGAAGTATCTCAAGTATATTGGAAGCCTGGGGATTCTCACTTTTGGGCAGGTTTGATGGCTACGAAGAAATATTTCTTCTCCTATGGACCCTTCTCAATTAAGGATGGCTCAGAAATTAGATTCTGAGAGGACAAGTGTCTAGGAAATGCCACACTCCAAGAACAATATCCGGCTCTATAAAATATTGTGCGTCACAAGGGTGATACTATCGCCATGGTAATGGAATCATTTCCGCCAAATGTGACGTTCAGAAGAGATTTAACTGGACCCAAACTTCAATCATGGTACATCCTGCTCCAGCGGTTGTCCACGATTCATTTGTCACATGGGTATGATGTATTTTAGTGGAACCTAAAATGGAATGGACAATTCTCAGTGGAGTCTATGTATAGAGTATTAATCCAATCTGATTTGCCAGTTGATAATAACAAGAAGATTTGGAAGATGAATATACCTCTAAAGAAAAAATCTTTGCATGGTATCTTCGTCATGGAGTCATTCTTACTAAAGCTAACGTTATTAAGAGAAATTGGCATGGAAGTCCGCAGTGTGTCTTTTGTCACCATGATGAGACAATAAACATTTATTCTTCCAATGAAAATTGGCTCGTTCTATATGGTCAGTCATCCAGATAGCCTCTGGCTTGTATCCTCCTTGTAGTGTTGCTAATGTATTTGGCAATTGGTTACATGGGATAGATTACAAGTACAGAACTATTTTTAGGGTGGGAGAGCTTGCCGTTATTTGGTCGCTTTGGCTATGTAGAAATGATAAGGTGTTTGACAATAAAAGTACTTCTCTGATGCAGGTTATCTATAGATGTACCAGGACTCTTCGTTTATGGTCCTCTCTACAACGTGTGGAGAATCGAGACCTGTTTACGGAGGTGTGTACACAATTGGAGGATATGTTGAGGCATACTTTTACACAACGTGGGTGGCAGCATGATCTTAGGATTGGATCACCTTCGCTTTAGGCGTTATACATACTCTACATGTTTCTTTGTATTTCGTCTTCTTAATTTTCGTTTGTGTGAGAGAACTTGTTTGGCTGTGTGCATCATAGTTATCTAGAGGCCGGGTGTAATGCTTACACCTTTTAAGTAATAAAGCGCCCCTTTTCGAGAGAAAAATGTGGTTTTCACGGGGATGAAGTGAGCTACCTTTGTCAAGCGATCAACTATAAACCAGATGGAATCATAACATGAACAAGTCCTGGGTAATCATGTGATGAAGTCCATACCAAGCTTATCCCATTTCCAATCGGGTATTGGCAAAGGCTGAAGGAATCCTGCTGGTTTCTGATGCTCTGCTTTAACTTTCTGACATACATCACATACTGCTACATACTCGACAATATCCTTCTTCATACCTGTCCACCAGAAGTTTTCCTTCAAGTCCAAATACATCTTGGTGTTGCCTGGGTGTATCGAGTAAGGTGAATCATGAGCCTCCTGAAGAATTAACTTCCTGATCTCTGGGTCATTAGGCACATAAATACGCTGCTCAAACCATAAAGTTCCATATTCATCCTCATGAAATCCTTCTGCCTTTCCTTGCTTCATTCTTTTCTTTATTTTTTGCAATTGCTTTGTCCAACTTCTGGCTTCTCAGATCCTTCCCAACAAAGTGAACTGAATTTCCAGTACTGCAATAAAGCCTCATGGAACTATCTCCAATCGACAATCTCTGATATCATCGGCTAACTCCTGGGGTAATCCTCTGGTTGTGAGAGTATTAACATAACTCTTGCGGCTCAAAGCATCTGCCACGTCATTGACCTTTCCTGGGTGATAATGCAGTCTCATGTCATAATCCTTTATGAGCTCCAACCATCTCCTTTGCCTAAGGTTCAACTCCTTCTACGTGAAGATGTATTTCAAACTCTTGTGGTCCGTGTAAACATCACAACTATTTCTGGTAAGAAAATGTCTCCAGGTCTTGAGCGCATGCACTACGGATGCTAACTCCAAATCATGTGTGGCATAATTGAACTCATGAGGTCGAAGCTGGCGTGAGGTATACGAAACAACTCTTCCTTCTCGCAAAGAATGCCTCCAAGTCCCTGACGAGAAGCGTCGCAATACACTGGAAAATCCTTGCGTATATTCGAAAGAATTAGCACTGGGGATGTAAGCAAACATTTCTTCAACTCCTGAAAACTAGCCACACAATCCTCGGTCCAATTAAACTTGGTGTATTTGTTTAATAACTCTTTCATAGGCTTCGTGATCTTGGAAAAAATCTCAATAAACCTCCGATAATATCATGCGAGTCCATGAAAACGGTGTATCTCTCTGACTGAGGTGGGTGCCTTCCATTTCGTGACGGCTTCAACCTTCGAAGGGTCTACTACTATTCCTTATCCTGATATAATATGTCCGAGAAATCTGAATTCCTTCAACCAAAACTCACATTTGCTAAACTTGGCATATAGCTGATGTTCCATGAGCTTCTCGAGAACCAAGCGCAAATGTTCCTTGTGTTCTTCTTCATCCTTCGAGTAAACCAATATATCATCAATGAACACCATGACAAATTTATTCAAAAACTCCATGAATACCTTGCTCATCATACTCATAAAATAGGTAGGGGCATTAGTCAAACCAAACGACATAACCGTATACTCATAAAGCCCATACCTCGTGGTAAAGGTTGTCTTAGGTATGTCCTGCTCTCGGATCTTCAGCTGGTGGTATCCTGATTGAAGATCAATCTTGGAGAAAACTCTAGCTCCCTGCAGCTGGTCAAACAAATTATTGATCATCGGTAGAGGATATTTGTTCTTGATCGTCACCTCATTCAACGCACGATAATCTACAACCATTCTCAAGGATCCATCCTTCTTCTCAACTAGAAGCACCGCGGCTCCCCAAGGTGATGAACTCGGTCGAATATAACCTTTCTCCAATAATTCCTTAATCTGCTTCTTAATTTCCTCCAAATCATTTGTGGGCATACAATACGGTCTCTTGGATATTGGTCCGGTGCCAGGAAACAACTCGATTAAAAACTCCATGTCTCGGTCTGGCGGCATGCCTGGTAATTCCTCTCGGAATACATCAGGATAATCCTTCACAACTAGTACTTCCTCCTGAACAACTCCCGACAGAGAATTCATCTGCGTCCTCCTTGGCATATGCCTCGGCACATACTTGATCTGTTTTCCCTCTAGGGTGGTGAGAAGAATCGACTTATTGGCACAATGGATGTTTCCCTCTTACTTGGATAGCCAATCCATGCCTGGGATCACGTCCAATCCTTGTGATTCTAGGATGATGAGGTCTGTGGAAAAAACATGTCTACCTATGGTCAATGGCAACTGAAAACATCCCCGACTAGCCATATACTCCGCTCCTCGGGAATTTACTAACATAGGTGACTTAAGGGCTGTGGTCGGCAACTTAAACTTGTCCATGAAACCCCTTGATATGAATGAATGTGATGCACCAATGTCAAAAAGAACAAGGGCTATAAATGCATTAATCAAAAACTTAAAAACAACTGCATTAGGTGATACGGGTCCAACGTATCTACAATTTTTGATTGTTCCATGCTATTATATCATCATCCTTGCATGTTTTACAAATAGTTATTTTATATGATTTTTGGGTACTAACCAATTGACATAGTGCCCAGTGCCAGTTGATGTTTTTTGCATGTTTTTTACATCGCAGGAAATCAATACCAAACGGAGTCCAAATGCAACGAAACTTTTTGTGGATTGTTTTGGGCCAGAAGACATCACGTGGGCCAGGAACGCGCCTGAGGGGAGCTCCGAGGGGAGCAAAACCGACCAGGGCGTGCCTGAGGGCCCAAGCGCGCCTCGGTGGGTTGTGCCCTCCTTGTTGGCCTCACGCACCACATCTTTGCTCTATAAATACCCCAATATTCTAGAAACCCTAGGGGAGTCAACGAAAATCAATTCCAGCCACCGCAGAGTCCAGAAACACCACATCCAATCTAGACACCATCTCAGAGGGGTGCATCATGTCCATTGGTGCCTCTCCGATGATGCATGAGTAGTTCTTTGTAGACCTATGGGTCCGTAGTTAGTAGCTAGATGGCTTCCTCTCTCTCTCTCTTGATTATCAATACAATGGTCTCTTGGAGATCCATATGATGTAAGCCTTTGTGCGGTGTGTTTGTTGGGATCCGATGAACTTTGAGTTTATGATCAGATCTATGTTTTTATCCATGAAAGTTATTTGAGTCTTCTTTGATCTCTTATATGCATGATTGATTATAGCCTCGTATTTCTTCTCCGATATTTGGGTTTTGTTTGGCCAACTTGATCTATTTATCTTGCAATGGGAAGAGGTGCTTTATGATGGGTTCGATCTTACGGTGCTTGATCCCAGTGACAGAAAGGGAAACGACACGTATGTATCATTTCTATTAAGGATAACAAGATGGGGTCTATTTTTACATAAATAGATCTTGTCTACATCATGTTATCGTTCTTATTGCATTACTCCGTTTTTCCATGAAATTAATACACTAGATGCATGCTGGATAGCGGTTGATGTGTGGATTAATAGTAGTAGATGCAGGTAGGAGTCAGTCTACTAATCTTGGACATGATGCCTATATAATGATCATTGCTTGGATATCGTCATGATTATTTGAAGTTCTATCAATTGCCCAACAGTAATTGTTTTCCCACCATTTGCTATTCTTCTCAAGAGAAGCCACTAGTGAAACCTACGGCCCCCGGGTCTCTTTTCATCATATTTGCCTTTGCGATTTATTCTCCTTTGCTTTTATTTTCAGATCTATTAAACAAAAAATACAAAAATACCTTGCTGCAATTTATTTGTTCTGCGATCTATTTATCCTATCTACCACTTTTATCTCACATTATTTGCCTATCTTGAGGCGGCGTACCCGAAAGGGATTGACAACCTGTTCTACACGTCGGATTGCGAGTATTTGTTATTTGTGTGCAGGTGTTGTTTACGTGGTGTATGGAGGTTCTCCTACTGGTTCGATAACTTTGGTCCCATCACTGAGGGAAATATCTACATCACTATACTGCATCATCCCTTCCTCTTTGGGGAAATACCGACGTAGTTCTAGCAGACATCAAAAGGAATTTCTGGCACCGTTGCTAGGGAGGATCTTCAACGTCAACCAGGTTCCTAATCACAAATCTCATCCCCTCTCAATTTACCTTATTTGTCATTTTCCTCTGATTTTCCTCTCCCCCACTTCACAAAATTTGCCATTTTTATTCGCCCTCTTTTTTGTTCGCCGTTTTCTCGTCAGATCAGTTTTTTAGTGCATTCTTGTTGTGAAGTCATCATGACTCAAGAGAACACCAAGTTGTGTGATTTCTCAAATACCAACAACAATGACTTTATTAGCACTCCGATTGCTCCTCCCGCCACTAGTGGGGAGTCTTGTGATATTAATACTGCTTTGCTGAATCTTGTTATGAAAGATCAATTTGTCGGTACTCCTAATGAGGATGCTGCGTCCCATCTTAACACATTCGTGGAATTATGCGATATGCAAAAGAAAAAAGAGCTGGACAATGATGTTGTGAAGTTGAAATTATTTCCGTTTTCTTTCTGAGATCGTGCAAAAATTTGGTTTTCCTGTTTGCCTCGCAATAGTATCGATTCTTGGAACAAGTGTGAGGATGCTTTTATTACTAAGTATTTTCTACCCGCAAAAATTATTTCCCTTAGAACCCAGATCATGAATTTCAAGCAACTTGAACATGAGCATGTTGCACAAACTTGGGAAAGGATGAAATTGATGCTAAGGAATTGCCCAACTCACGTGTTAAATCTTTGAGTGATCATACACAAAATTTATGCGGGATTGAATTTTATTTCTCGTAATCTTTTAGATTCCGCCACGAGGGATACTTTCATGGAAATTAATTTGTGTAAAGCTACTAAATTTCTAGACAATATTATGGAAAATTACTCATAATGGCATACCGAAAGAGGTCCTACTAGTAAGACAGTCAATTTGGTAGAAGAAATAAATTCTTTGAGTGAAAAAGTTGATGCTCTTATGAAGTTGGTTGATAATAAAAGTGCTCCTATTGATTTTAATGATGTGCCTTTGTCTACTTTGTTTGAGCAAAATAGTGATGCCATAGATGTGAATTTTGTCTCGCGAAACAATTTCAATAACAATGCTTATAGAGGTAATTTTAATCCTAGGCCTTTTCCTAGTAATTCCTCTAATAATTATCGTAATTCCTATGTTAATCCTAATTATAATAATAACAGAAACACCTGTGATCTTGAGAACAATATTAGAGAATTTATCAATACTCAAAAAGCTTTCAATACTTTGATAGAAGAAAAGTTGAATAAAGTTGATGTTTGTCTAGAAGTATTGATAGAATTTCTCATGATGTAAAAACTGTCAAGATGAAAAAATTTCTTCCTAAAGTTGAAGAATCAATTAAAGCCCTTTATGTTTCTATGGATGAGAAAAGAACCGCTATGCTTAGAGCTAAAAGAGAATTTTTAGAAAGAGCGTTTTCTATTGATTGCTTTCATAAAAGTGATGAAGATCTTAAAACGATTGGCGTTTCTTCTATTGATTCATTTTTTAGTAAAATTAAGATTGATGAAAAAGGGACTGGAGAAGAGTCAAATTTAGTTAGAAGTCATCCTTATGATTCGGGGGGAGAAAATCTTGTTGACAAATTGATAAAGGTGGGTTTGAAGAGGTCAAGACTTTCACTAGTGATGTGCCCGCTATTTTGGATTACAAAGACTTTATTATGATAATTGCTCTTTGGTTGATTGTATTTCTTTGTTGCAGTCCATGATAAATTCACCACATGCTTATGAACAAAATAAAGCTTTTACTAAACATATTATTGATGCCATGATGAAAGCTTTTGAAGAAAAGTTGGAATTAGAAGTTTCAATTCCTAGAAAATTGCATGATGAGTGGGAACCTACTATCAAAGTCAAGATTAAAAAGTATAAGCGTTTTGCTTTATGTGACTTGGGTGCTATTTTTTCTACAATTCCAAAATCTTTATGTGATGTGCTTGGTCTTACCAATATTGAAGAATGCTCTTTAAATTTGTACTTGGTGGATTCTACTATTAAAAAGCCTATTGGAGGAATTAATGATGTTCTTACTCTTGCAAATAGGAATTATGTGCCCATAGATTTTATTGTTCCTGATATTGATTGCAATCCGTCTTGTCCAATTATTCTTGGTAGACCGTTTTTACGAACTATTGGTGTCGTGATTGAGATGAAAGAAGGCAATATTAAATTTCAATTTCCACTAAGGAAGGGTATGGAACACTTTCCTTGAATAAGAATTAGGCCACCATACGAATCAATCATGAGGGCATCTTATGGATCTAGAACCGAAGATGACAAAACTTAGATCCTATGCGTTATGCCCAGCTAGGGGCGTAAAACGATAGCGCTCGTTGGGAGGCAACCCAACTTGTATCTTTTTGCCTTTTGGTTTTCTTCCTGTTTTCAATAAATTACCCAATTATACCTCCGGTTAGATGTGTTTTTGTGGTTTAAATTTGTGTTTGTGCCAAGCAAGGCCTTTGGGATGATTTGAGTGAGAGTTGATTTCATCTTGCTGAAAAACAGAAACTTTTGCGCTCACGAAATTATTTTTCATTTTACAGAAGTGTGCTTTTGAGTTGATTCTTTTTGCAGAAGATTAATAAGCAAATTGTTCACGTTGTCCTAATTTTTCAAAAAAATTGGAGTTACATAAGTATTCAAAGTAGTTAGGTTACTACAGACTGTTCTGTTTTTGACAATTCTGTTCTCTTTTCGATGTATGCTTGTTTTGATGATTCTATGGTTTTATTTGATGAGTTTTTGCCATAGAAAAGTTGGAATACAATAGATATAATGCAAAAATAAAATATGAATAGGTTTGCAACTGTACTTATAGTAGTGGTTTGCTTTCTTATACTAACGGATCTCACAAAGGTTTTGTTGAATTTTGCGTGATTGAAGTTTTCAAGTTTTGGGTGATCTTACAATGGATGAAGGAATAAGGATTAGCAAAAGGCTAAGAGTGGGGATGCCCGAGGCACCCCAAGATAATATTCAAGAAGTAGCAAGCAACTAAGCTTGGGGATTCCCCCGAGTGGCATCCCCTCTTTCTTCTAACAACCATCGGTATTTTACTTGACACTATATTTTTATTCGTCACATATTATGAGTTTTGCTTGGAGCGTCTTGTATGATATGAGTCTTTGCTTGTTTCTCTTTGTGTTTTAAGTCTTGAATCCTTGTTGGACACACCTTTTTGAGGGAGCCAGAAATTATGCTATGCTTGCTCCTATGCTTGACTTAAATTTTTAGAGACGTGGATTTGCTCTAGTACTTCACTTATATCTTTTTTAGCACGGTGTGCTTTGTTATTTTTGAAGAAATGCTCTCATGCTTCACTTAGATTTATTTGGGAGTTAGTAAATTTTTTAAGAAATTCTACCTTGCTTCACTTAGATTATTTTGAGAGAAAGAAATATTATGCTCATGTTCTTCACTTAAATTTGTTTGAGCTTATCAAAAGCAACATATAAAAATAGTCCAAAAAGTGATAGACATCCAAGGAGGATATAATAAAAACTTTCATGAAGATCATTGGACAGAATAAGCGTGATTCTTAGTAATGGTTTTGAGATATGACGATATGATATGTAAGTCATGTTGATGAGTAATTTTGCTTTAGTAAAAATATTGATGTTAAGGTATGTGATTCCCTATGCAAGCACGAAAGTCAATAGTTATGCAATGAAATTTATATCCTACTTGTGGTGCATTATTCGGTGTTACTTATGCTTAATGCTTGGGTATGAGATTTTTCGTTTCTTGGTAGGTCGCTGCTTAATCTTTTTGCTAGCCTTCATTTTCCACTAAGTAGGATCACTAATTGTGAATCCAAAACCCTTTAAACCAGTTTTGCCATATGAGTCCACTATACCTACCTATATGCAGTATTTCCATGCCGTTCTAAGAAAATTTGCATGTGCCATCTCTAATTTTCAAAACAAATTTCTCTTTTGTGTGCTCTACCGCTCGCGATGCGGTGAGTGGTGGCCAATATTTTCCATGCTAGATGTGTTATTCTCACGATGAGTGTTTACGGCAAAGGTATTAGGGATGCCCAGTCCCGAAATGAAAAATGAATTTACTTTACGTTTTCAAATAATAAATTCCTTGGAAAGTGTTTGTATGGAGGACACCCATGGATACGGACAAGCCATGGAAAGTGAAAGTAATGGTGGAAAAAGGAATGAATTTTATTTTCTATTTGCGAACCGCCTATGATGTATCTAGCATGGAAACTGTTGGGAGCTCTAAGTCGTTTTCATTGGTGGGAAAAGTATGCCTCCCAAATTGTTTTTTATCTCTCAACTTTCGCTTTGAGCTCTGGCACCTCTACAAATCCCTACTTCCCTCCATGAAGGGCCTTTTTTAAATTTATGCAATTTTTATTTTTGAATTTGAGTCTCCACCTTGTCTTATAAAGCACCAACTAAGGGGCACTATGATCGTATTTGAGCATTGGGTATAGCTAATATTCGAGTGTGTTTCATGAATGGATCAATGATTGAGCATAATGGGCTAGGGATAACTTGCTTTAGTGTTTATATTTTGAAAGACATGGTTGCTTGTTGGTATGCTTGAGTATTAAAGTCTTCATGTCAAAACTAGACTATTGCTTTGAACCATATAAAATTCCAAATGTCCATGCTATAAAGAAAAAAGAATGTGATGAACAAGTTAGGCAGCATTCCACATCAAAAATTCTGTTTTTATCATTTACCTACTCGAGGACGAGCAGGAATTAAGCTTGGGGATGTTGATACGTCTCCAACTTATCTATAATTTTTTATTGTTCCATGCTGTTATATTATCATTCTTGGATGTTTTTTAATCATTTTAAGTCATTTATATCATTTTTTGGTACTAACCTATTGACATAGTGCCCAGTGCCAGTTGCTGTTTTCTGCATGTTTTTACATCGCAGGAAATCAATACCAAAGGGAGTCCAAACGCAGTGAAACTTTTTGTGGACTGTTTTTTGGGCCAGAAGACATCCATGTCACATCCCTAATTTCGGTCTGACCAATGCTAGCTTCCATGTGGGTATCATGTTTAAATTCAAATGAAATTTGAATTGAGGAATTTTCAAAAGCCTCAGAAAACCCCTAAAAATAATCAATATTTAAATCTCATCAAATGAGTCCACAAAAATGTTCCTGTTATTCTGTGAAAATATTGGCATGAGATAAAATTCAAACCAATATTTTTGGAGTCACAGAAATAATTTATATATGAAGAATGATCAGAAAAATCCAATCTATCCATCTGTACCATTTTCATGCATGTTAGAACAACTTATGACTACTGTTTAGGACAATTCAATTAAATGGCATTTAAGAAATTGCATATGGAGTTTGAATTTGAATCTTTGATTCAAACTAACATCATCTAATCTAGTTTTAGTTGCATTAGCTCAAATCACAGCATATTAACATGTCATGATCATGCATCATATTGTGCATTGCATTGATTGTGTTCTTCCTTGTTTGCCGGTATTTTGTCCCCTCTCAGTAGACGATGTTCCGACGATGAGTTCGATGACACCGATGAAGAACTATACTATCTTCAGAAGTGCCAGGCAAGCAAAAACCCCTTGTTCATTCCGATACAAACCCACTCTCTCGCTCTGCTCTCTTTTACTGCATTAGGACAACAACAAAACAACTGTTACATGCTGCGGTAGTTGAACCCCTTATCCTCTGCATGACCTGTCATTGCCACAGTAAATAGATGAAACCCACTAGCATGAGTAGGAGTTATTTGAGCCCTGATGTGCCTACTCATTCATGCTTGTTTGTCATGCCTGTTATTGCTTAGAGTTGTGTCAGGTCTGATTCAACGGGGATGAATTGGAATGTTGTGAAACATGTCCTACTGTTGAGAGCTAAGTGTGTGAACACGATTTGGTAAAGGTAGCGGTGAGAGGCCATGTAGGAGTACATGGTGGGTTGTCTCATTGAAGCCGTCCTCAGGAACTGAGTTCTGTGTTTGTGATCCATGAACATTTACTACCACACATTGGGTTCCGGTAACTCGACCCCTCTCGACTTATTAATCAGCATGATCTCTGTCCAGGAGTTGCAACTAGTTTTAGGTGTTTTAGGTTGTGTTAGTAGTCTACCAAGTGGCACCCGGTATAGGTGGGCTTCGGTCAGACTAGGCACCGTGGCCTGATATGCCAAGCGCCGCCCGTTTGGTTGGCTTGGAACCCTGTACACATCGTTCGGGGACGTGAGGGACACCCCGACCAGATCTCCTTGCGGATGGAACCCGAATAGGCGATAAACCTGGACTAAAGTCTTGCGTGATTAGCCAGGTCATGACCGACACCCTCGCCAGGCTTCCGCTTGAAGGTTGCCGAGATACATGACGTGTACATGGCGGTAGGTGGCAAAAGCGTGTGTGAAGATGTACACCCCTACAGGGTTAATATGATCTACTCGAATAGCCGTGTCTGCGGTAAAGGACCTCTGGGTTGCCTATACAGTTCATAGACAAGTGAAAGTGGATATTCTAAAATGCGCAAGATAAGCGTGAGTGCTATGGATGGCATTATCGTAGGGAGACGGGAGCGGATCCATAGTGGTGTATTGATATGGTGAATATGTGGACTCATGTGTGCCACCTCAAAAGAATTACTTGTAGTCGTAGTTCAGGATAGCCACTAAGTCAAAGTTAGCTTGCTCAGTTAAACCCTACCACCCCCTTTGTTGATAATGATGCATATGTTGTTAGTTTTGATGTAAGTCTTGCTGGGTACATTTGTACTCACGTTTGCTTAATTTATGTTTTTGCAAAGAGACTCCAGTCTCACTGTAGTTCCGCATGGACTTCGATGTTTAGCTTGTTACCTCAGCTACGATCTTGTGCCCTCGGCAGGATCTGGTAGATAGTCAGGCTTGTTAGACTTTTTCATTTGTAGATGTTTGTACTCAGACATGTTAAGCTTCCGTTTGTGCTTTTACTTGTATGTGTAGGACCTTGAAGTATGTCTAGAGGGGGGGGGTGATTAGACTACTTGACCAATTAAAAACTTAACCTTTTCCCAATTTTAGAGTTTGGAAGATTTTAGCAATCTTTGGACAAGTCAAGCAATCATCAGACAAATCAAGCAAGCATGCAAAGAGTATATAGGCAGTGGAAATTAAAGCATGCAACTTGCAAGAAAGTAAAGGGAAGGGTCTGGAGGATTCAAACGCAATTGGAGACACGGATGTTTTTGTCGTGGTTCCGATAGGTGGTGCTATTGTACATCCACGTTGATGGAGACTTCAAACCACGAAGGGTAACGGTTGCGTGAGTCCACGGAGGGCTCCACCCATGAAGGGTCCACGAAGAAGCAACCTTGTCTATCCCACCATGGTCGTCGCCCACGAAGGACTTGCCTCACTAGCGGTAGATGTTCACGAAGTAGGCGATCTCCTTGCCCTTACAAACTCCTTGGTTCAACTCCACAATCTTGTCGGAGGCTCCCAAGTGACACCTAGCTAGTCTAGGAGACACCACCTTCCAAGAAGTAACAAATGGTGCATTGATGATGAACTCCTTGCTCTTGTGCTTCAAATGATAGTCTCCCCAACACTCAACTCTCTCTCATAGGATTTGGATCTGGTGGAAAGAAGATTTGAGTGGAAAGCAACTTGGGGAAGGCTAGAGATCAAGATTCATATGGTAGGAATGGAATATCTTGGCCTCAACACATGAGTAGGTGGTTCTCTCTCAGAAATGGTAAGTTGGAAGTGTAGGTTTGTTCTGATGGCTCTCTCCACGAATGAAGAGGAGGTGGAGGGGTATATATAGCCTCCACACAAAATCTAACCGTTACACACAATTTACCAAACTCGGTGGGGCCGAATCAACAAACTCGGTCAAACCGATTTTGTAAACCTAGTGACCGTTAGGGTTTTCGATGAGACCGACATGCAACTCGGTAGGGCCGATATGGTTAGGTTAGGGCATAACGTAATCTCAGTGAGACCGATTACATAAACTCGGTGAGACCGATTTTGGTAATTAGCTAACCAGAGAGTTGGTCAGGTAAACTCGGTGGGACCGATTTGCTCTTTTCGGTGAGATCGAAATGTTACAAAAGGGAAACAGAGAGTTTACATTGCAATCTCGGTGGGACCGATCGTTCACTTCGGTTAGATCGAAACGTTATGAAGGGAAACAGAGAGATTACAATCCCATCTCGGTGAGACCGAGATCCCTATTGGTAAGACCGATTTGCCTAGGGTTTGTGGCAGTGGCTATGACATATGAACTCGGTGGCGCCGGATAGAAAGAATCGGTGTGACCGATTTTGGCTTTAGGTTTAGGTCATATGAGGATGTGAGAAAGTAGTTGAGGGTATTTGGAGCATATCACTAAGCACTTGAAGAAAGAGGCTCATTAAGCAACACCTCATCCCTCCTTGATAGTATTGGCTTTTCCTATAGACTCAATGTGATCTTGGATCACAAAAATGTAAAATGAAGAGTCTTGAGCTTTTGAGCTTGAGCCAATCCTTTGTCCTTGATATTTTGAGGGATCCACTTTCATCATCCATGCCATGCCATTCATTGAGCTTTCCTGAAATAATAGTCTTGGAATAGCATTAGCTCAATGAGCTATATGTTGTTATGAATTACCAAAACCACCTACGGATAGTTGCACTTTCAGTATGCTCTCAATGTTGGGTCATGAGACCCATGTTTGTAATATCTTGCTCCTCGGAGCCTACGAAATAAAATACTTGAGTTGTAGAGTCTTGTTGTGATGCCAGGTTGTATTTGCACATATCGAGCATATTGTGTGTATGTTATTGAAATGCTTGGTATGTGTGGGATCTGACTATCTAGTTGTTAATTCTTGGTAGCCTCTCTTACCGGGAAATGTCTCCTAATGCTTCCAATGAGCACTGGTAGCTTGGTGCTGCTCTAGAACACTTAGGCTTGCCGTCATGTGTCCTTCTTCGTTCATGTGTCTGTCCCTTCGGGGAAATGTCATGCGGCGTCTACCGGAGTCCTGTTAGCCTGCTACAGCCCGAATTCTCCGGAGTCCTATTAGCCCAGTTGCTACATCCCGGATTCACTCGCTGATGACCGACACGTTCATTGTTGGGTCATGTATGCCTATCCCTATAAGTTAGTGCCACTTTGGGTTTACAACTAGCCATGTCAGCCCGAGTTCTTTGTCATATGGATGCTAGCGACACTATCATATACGTGTGCCAAAAGGTGCAAACAGTCTCGAGCATGGTAAGGCGACACCCATGGGAATACCGTGCGTGAGGCCGCAAAGTGATATGAGGTGTTACATGCTAGATCGGTGTGGCATGGAATCGGGGTCCTGACAGCATTGGTATCAGAGCCTGACTGCCTATATAAAGGAATTGATTGTGGATGGGAACGTAAGGCTCTTTTTACTCCTTATATCCCATGCCCTTCTGATCCGACTCATCCAATTCCTACGGGGTTAAGAAACTAGGCTTTCTCTTCTTCCTACCAGGATCACATGTTACTAATCCGTAGACTGACAGGATTGGTGGATTGAAGTCTCAGTTCAGTTTCTACTACTTTCGTGTGTTCTTAGTTGATCTCAGAACCTTGATATTGTGATGTTGAGTGGCTATGCCACCATTTGGTAGGTTGTCTCAATCTTTTTGAGCATTTACAGTCGTTATGTTGTCCGAGTCGTCCCAGGTTTCTAAATAATCTGATGCATTTGCAAATCTCTTCTTACTGACCCGAAGTTCCTTTGTGCGAGATCAACCACACTAATCAGTGAGTTGAGGTACTCTATTACCTCGACATATATATTGGAGTTATTATTATGACCCTAGGTGTCTTAGGGGATCACCTAGTAATCTAGCCATGTTTTGTGTTCTCAGTGTGCTGATTCTCGCCATCATTCTCGAAAGCATCCCGTGATGCCACTTAGTTAGTAGGCATTCTACTCATGGGTTTCTGAACCTAAGATTCACCCTACTTATCTCATGTTGATAGTGTTTCTAGTTCCTTTAGGTTATTAGTAAGCTTTGCGATAGTCCTCGAGGTTCGTGGTATATCCTTCTTCCAAATACCATGAACTGCTTATGGCAAAAGTTCCTCGCCGAACCGAAAGATCACAACCAGAGTGTTCCTGACAAGTCCTCAATTCCATGTTGTTACTCTGCCAATTCTACCTTTCTGCATGGGTTATCTGGAAGAAATATGTTGAACTTGGTTCGACATACTAATCTATGCATCCACAACTCGGAAAATCATATGTTCTTGAGTTGTCCCTCTTTAGATGTATTTTGACCCTCGTCTATCAATTGATAGTCAGGAGTAGTCGTACATCTGTTTTCATCGATGCCTTTTCCTCCCGTGGTCCGTCAAGCCATTCTATTCAGAATGACTAGGAGAAACAAACTCTAGTACCTCATCCATATCCAGGATTGGGTCCAAGTAGTTGTAATCCGCAAATCAAAATGCCAATCCAGCTTTTGATTCTGTTCTACCCTGGAGTATTACCTCCGTCATGTCAGGATTATCATGGGAACTGCACACCATCTTATGATATCTTGGTACAGTGATACTTCTCGCCATCATTATTCATTCCTCAGTTCCGTGTTATTGTAACCAAAATGCTGACAAGTGAATCGTGATGTGTGAAATCAATACTCCTAGCAACTCCATTGCTTGGTAGTTAATGAACAACGATCTCATTCTTAGTGTGTTGGTTATTGAATTATCATTCTAAGACTGATCGTGGTACCTAGTCTATATTTCTTGGTACACCCCCTCGATCAATGGGTTATGATTATATCAATCTCTTGCTCTTTTGATCATATCATCTTTCCCTGAAAAGCAAGATTGTTCTTGAGCTTGATAACATATCGGTGGCTCGTGATTTTCTGAATATCTTCTCGGAAGTATCACCAGGTCGTCACCTGACTGTTATGTTGAGATCGTGATCAAGTTGGTTTCTTGTAACCACCTTTCTCCAAGAATCTGTGTTGGATACCCCTGAGCTAGTTGGATAAGCTGAACAACAACTTGGAGAGTTGGAAGATAAAAGCTTGCCTGACTTAGTTCATTTCAAAGGGATATCTTGTGTGTGTGGGTGTGTTGAAGAGAGATGATATTTTCATCAATTGGTCCTCGTGATCAGTTGTTGGATCTATTGTCTTGCCAAACCCTTGATTTGAGTATGGGCTATCATCAAATCAAATCAGAACCAATGATGTTTTTAATGTTATCTTACTTGTGGTTGATCCCTCGAGCATACACCATTATATCCTTTGGTCTGACCAATGCTATCACTTGTTCACATAATTATGCAATTCCATCTTCATGGAAATTCTGATGATTGTTGTTGGGCCCATCAGCAACAGTTTTATCTCCTCCATGATTCGTGTTGAACATCCAGCTAGTGTTACAAACTTTGTAAACAATGTCTTCGTGTACTATTCATGAAGCATATGTCTGGATGAAAGAAGTGACTTCCTCTAACTTATGTGCATTTGATGCAAGTTGCCGCCATGAATTTGAGAAGGCTTGTTTTACCTCCTCTGGAATCATCCCAAGTCAGTCATGCACATGCAAAGTATTCTGTGGTCTGTTAGACTGATCATCTTTGTTCCATGTGAACTCCGTAGCACACCAAGCCACTGATTGACTTGTTCAAGGAGAGGAAGTTCCTTCATAAGAGCTAATCCGGAATTATGTTAGGACTTCGATATCCTCGATGATGGCTCCCCACCTGAACTCGGTAGTGTTTTATTATAAGACTACTATGTGGTCATGCTTGTCTGGGACCGCGTGTTCACATGTGTGTAGCAGAACCAGCTCATGTTTTGGAGCTTGGTATCGTAGCTCATTCCCCGAGAATCTCGCAACGTCATCTCATCATTTGTGCTGCAAACTTTCATCTTTCTTTCTAGACTTAATGAGTCTGGAATATTCTGACACCAACCAGATCTGAATCTCAGGCAGATGTGATGGTTGTAACGTTCCCCAATAACTATTATATTGGTCTCTCTGTTACCTGATAAGTGGATGTCGAGGCCAACACACCCAGCCGGAAAACCCATCATTGTAGTATCTTGATTGAGAAAGTAGGCCACCTCCCCATAAGGATTTCATAGGATTTACTACAATAATTGTTCCTTATGGATCTTTGTGCTCCCGAAGTCCGACCTTTTACTTGATGTTCTAGATATCAAACCATATCTATGAATGGATTATGCTAGCACATCAAGGAGAACATTAGAATCGGAGTGCTAAATGTTTCTCTGTCGATCATTCAAATTTTGATCCCTTGGCCTCGCTAAGGTGAAATCTGAGAAGGTGTTATCTTCCTTGCATCTGCATCCTCCACCAATATCCATCTTGGTAGTATGTTGTGTTGCCAGGATCCTTGACACGGATATTGGTAAAACCTTGATGAATATGGAAATGCTCAAGTTCTTGAGAGCAAGACATCGAGACAATGATGGTGATCGAATCAACATTCTTATGAAGTGCAACCTGGATCATGAAGATGGTGTTAGATTGCGTCCCCCTTCATCATACCCTACGCTTGAATCTCGGGAAGAGATTCTTGTTTAGTGGGGGTAAGTTGTCACATCCCTAATTTTGGTCTGACCTATGATAGCTTCCATGTGGGCATCATGTTTAAATTCAAATGAAATTTGAATTGAGGAATTTTCAAAAGCCTCAGAAAACCCCTAAAAATAATCAACATTTAAATCTCATCAAATGAGTCCAAGAAAATGTTCCTGTTATTCTGTGAAAATATTGGCATGAGGTAAAATTCAAACCAATATTTTTGGAGTCATAGAAATAATCTATATATGAAGAATGATCAGAAAAATCCAATCTATCCATTCATACCATTTTCATGCATCTTAGAACAACTTATGACTACTGTTTAGGACAATTCAATTAAATGGCATTTAAGAAATCACATATGGAGTTTGAATTTGAATCTTTGATTCAAACTAACTTCATTTAATCTTGTTTTAGTTGCATTAGCTCAAATCACAGCATATTAACATGTCATGATCATGCATCATATTGGGCATTGCATTGATTGTGTTCTTCCTTGTTTGCTGGTATTTGTCCCCTCTCAGTAGACGATGTTCCGATGATGAGTTCGATGACACCGATGAAGAACTATACTATCTTCAGAAGTGCCAGGCAAGGAAAACCCCCTTGTTAATTACGATACAAACCCACTCTCTGGCTCTACTCTCTTTTACTGCATTAGGACAACAACGATTCAATTGTGACAGGTTGCGGTAGTTGAACCCCTTATCCTCTGCATGACCTGTCATTGCCACAGTAAATAGATGAAACCCACTATGATGTGGAAATAGCATGTACAGATACAACCAAAAATATTGTCTTCATTTACAATAATCAGGTGATTTCTATTAATAATTATATTAACTATTATTTTGTTTATCCGAATAGAAATACGACACAATCTTTTATTTTGTGCAGAATTAATAGAGAGTTGTACAAGCCACGTGTAAAGATGCGAGATGGAGATACAAAAAATATGTGCACGCGTACATGAGAAATAAAACCATGAGAAACGAAGGGATGCATGCTTAATGAGAGAGGCTCACTTAGTTGGATGATGGAGATGCATGCATGTTAAACTCAGCAGGAGTATAACTCATTGCATGCAATCCCTACCAGACCATGCATCAAGTCCAAGTGCACAAGACCACAAGACAAATCAACCATGTACGTGGGGTGCCAGAACCTTTGGTATGCCACGAGTGCAACATTGGGCCAATAAATCAATTCGGTTAGGCCGTGTGATACGTCTCCAACGTATCTATAATTTTTGATTGCTCCATGCTAGTTTATCTACTGTTTTAGGCAATATTGGGGTTTATTATCCACTTTTATATTGATTTTGGGACTAATCTATTAATCGGAGGCCCAGCCCAGATTTGCTGTTTTATGCCTATTTCAGTGTTTCGAGGAAAAGGAATATCAGACGGAGTCAAAACGGAACGAAATCAACTTGAGAAGTTATTTTTGGAAGGAAAGTAACCCAGGGAACTTGGAGTGCACGTCAGGGGAGATACGGGCTGCCCACGAGGGTGGGGGGCGCGCCCACCCCCCTGGGCGCGCGCCCCTGCCTTGTGGGGCCCCCGTAGCTCGTCCAACGTACCCCATGCACCCATATATACCTACGTACCCTAAAACTTTCAGAACAGAATATAGATCGGGAGTTCCGCCGCCGCAAGCCTCTGTAGCCACCAAAAACCAATCGGGATCCTGTTCCGGCACCCTGCCGGAGGGGGATCCCATCACCGGAGGCCATCTTCATCATCCCGGCGCTATCCATGACGAGGAGGGAGTAGTTCACCCTCGGGGCTGAGGGTATGTACCAGTAGCTATGTGTTTGATCTCTCTCTCTTGTGTTCTCTCTCGTGTTCCTCTATGGCACGATCTTGATGTATCCCGAGCTTTGCTATTGCAGTTGGATCTTATGATGTTTCTCCCCCTCTACTCTCTTGTGATAAATTGAGTTTCCCCTTTTGAAGTTATCTTATCGGATTGAGTCTTTTATGAACACTTGATGTATGTCTTGCGTGGGATAACCGTGGTGACAATGGGCTATTCTATTGATCCACTTGATGTATGTTTTGGTGATCAACTTGCGGGTTTCGTGACACTTGGGAACCTATGCATAGGGGTTGGCACACATTCTTGACTCTCCGGTAGTAGCTTTGGGGCACTCTTTGAAGTACTTTTATGTTGGTTGGATGAATCTGAGATTTTGTGATGCATATCGTATAATCATGCCCACGGATACTTGAGGTGACAATGGAGTATCTAGGTGACATTAGGGTTTTGGTTGATTTGTATCTTAAGGTGTTATTCTAGTACGAACTCTTTTATAGATCGATCCAAAAGAATAGCTTTGTGGTGTTTCGTACCCGACCATAATCTCTACGTTTGTTATCCGCTATTAGTGTCTTTGGAGTGACTCTTTGTTGCATGTTGAGGGCTTGTCATATGTACTATCTATGTTATTATTGTTGAGAGAACTTACACTAGTGAAAGTATGAACCCTAGGCCTTGTTTCCTACCATTGCAATAACATTTACGCTCACTTTTATCGCTCGTTACCTTGCTGTTTTTATTATTTCAGATTACAAAAAACCTATATCTACTATCTATTTTGCACTTGTATCACCATCTCTTCGCCGAACTAGTGCACCTATACAATTTACCATTGTATTGGGTGTGTTGGGGACACAAGAGACTTTTTGTTATTTGGTTGCAGAGTTGTTTGAGAGGGACCATCTTCATCCTACGACTCCTATGGATTGATAAACCTTAGGTCATCCACTTGAGGGAAATTTGCTACTGTCCTACAACCTGTGCACTTGCGGGCCCAACAACGTCTACAAGAAGAAGGTTGTGTAGTAGAGATCAAGCTCTTTTCTGGCGCCGTTGCCGGGGAGGTGAGTGCTTGAAGGTATATCTTTAGATCTTGCAATCGAATCTTTTTGTTTCTTGTTTTAGCACTAGTTTATTTTATTAAAGAAAACTACAAAAAAATGGAGTTGAGTTTGTCTCATATGCTTCACCTTTTTAATATCTTTCATGAGTATGATGGAAAGGATAATTGTGCTCAAATGCTAGAAGAACAAATCTATAGAATGTTTTTATTTGATGAGCATGATTGCAATGTTGTTAGTATGAATTCCTTGAATATCCATGAAGCTAATGATATGCAAAGCCACAAGCTTGGGGAAGCTATGTTTGATGAATATGGTATATTTTGTCCCCCAAGCTTTGATGAGAAAATTTACTATGATGAAAGCATGCCTCCTATCTATGATGATTATTGTGATGATACATATGCTATAAAGAAAAAGTTTGCTTATGTGGAGAGTAGAAAATTTTCTATGCTTGTAGATCATGAAAAGAATGCTTTAGGTGCTGGTTATATTGTCGAATTCATTCATGATGCTACTGAAAATTATTATGAGAGAGGAATATATGCTTGTAGGAATTGCAATAATGTCAAGTTTCCTCTCTATGTGCTTAAATTCTTGAAGTTATGCTTGTTGTGCCATCCTATGCTAGTTGATTATTGTTCCCATAAGTTGTTTGCTCACAAAATCCCTATGCATAGTAAGTGGGTTAGATTTAAGTGTGCTAGTCATATGCTTCATGATGCTCCCGTTATGTTTCAATTCTTATCTTTTATGTGAGCATCATTGTCATCATCATGCCTAGCTAAAAAGGCATTAAAGAAAAGCACTTGTTGGGAGACAACCCAATATTTATCTTTACTGTTTTTATGTGTCCACATGATTATGCTACTGTATTAATCATGTTTTATAGCTTTTGTTTCAATAAAGTGCCAAGTAGAACCTTTGGGAAGACTTGGGTGAAGTTTATGTGATCTTGCTGTGAAAAACAGAAACTTTAGTGCTCATGATATTAGCTGCTATTTTTTACTGGAGAGTGCTTTTAGGTTGATTCTTTTTGAATATGATTAATAGGCAAATTTCTCAGGTCCAGCAATTTATTTCATAATTTTTGGGGTTCCAGAAGTATAGGTTTTATACAGATTACTACAGACTGTTCTGTTTTTGACAGATTCTGTTTTCTATGTGTTGTTTGCTTATTTTGATGCATCTATGAGTAGTATCGGAGGGTATGAACCATAGATAAGTTTAAGTACAGTATATATTACACCAATATGAATTTAGAATGAGTTCATTACAGTACCTAAGTGGTGGTTTTATTTTCTTATACTAACGGAGCTTACGAGTTTTGTGTTGAGTTTTGTGTGGTTGAAGTTTTCAAGTTTTGGGTAAAGATTCGATGGACTATGGAATAAGGAGTGGCAAGAGACTAATATTGGGTATGCCCAAGGCACCCCAAGGTAATATTCAAGGACAACCAAGAAACTAAGCTTGGGGATGCCCCGGAAGGCATCCCCTCTTTCGTCTTTGTTCATCGGTAACTTTACTTGGAGCTATATTTTTATTCGCCACATGATATGTGTTTTGCTTGGAGCGTCATTTTCTTTTGTTAGTTTTTGCTTGCTGTTAGTTAGAATAATGTTTTGCATCTTTAGTTCCAATAAAAAAGTCAAGGATAGCCTTTGCCATGCTTATTTTGCTAGTTTGCATGTTGCTGTTTGAAAACAGAAAGCTTACCGCTGTTGCAAAAATTCCCTAGAAAAGTCAGAGCATGGTCTAATGTTGAATCTTTTTGCATATTGAGATCTGATAAATGTATTACAGTGGGAATTTTAGTACATAATTTTTGGAGTCAGGGAAGTATTGATACTCTTGCATTCTTTACAGACTGTACTGTTTTGGCAGATTGCTGTTATGGTTGCGTTGTTTGCCTATGTTTGCTTGTTTAATGATTCTATTTGAGGATAGGAGTATTAAATATACAGAGGCATTTAGTATTCAATGTTGAATAATAATTTTAGTGATTTGTTACAGTAGAAAATGATAAGGTTTTGCATTGGTTTATACTAACCTATCTCACGAGTTCTTGTTGAGTTTGTTGTGAATGAAGCTTTTGATAAAAAGAGAAACCATGATATGAGAGGAATTAAGGAGACACAAAAGTTCAAGCTTGGGGATACCCAAATCCTATGAGAGAGAGTTGAGTGTTGGGGAGACTATCATTTGAAGCACAAGAGCAAGGAGTTCATCATCAACGCACCATTTGTTACTTGTTGGAGAGTGGTGTCTCCTAGATTGGCTAGGTGTCACTTGGGAGCCTCCGACAAGATTGTGGAGTTGAAACAAGGAGTTTGTAAGGGCAAGGATATCGCCTACTTCGTGAAGATCTACCGCTAGTGAGGCAAGTCCTTCGTGGGCGACGGCCATGGTGGGATAGACAAGGTTGCTTCTTCATGGACCCTTCATGGGTGGAGCCCTCCGTGGACTCGCGCAACCGTTACCCTTCGCGGGTCGAAGTCTCCATCATCGTGGATGTACGATAGCACCCCAAGATATTATTTCAAGAAGTCTCAAGCATCTAAGCTTGGGGATTCCCCGGTAGGCATCCCACCTTTCTTCTTCAACAACTAACGGTTAGTATCGGTTGAGCCTAAGTTTTTGCTTCTTCACTTGAGTTGTGCTATCCTTGCAATGTAGTTTTCTTTAGCTTTGCTTGCTGTTTGAATAAAGTATCAAGATCTGAAATTCTTGAATGAGAGAGATCCATACACAAATTAGAATTTTCTAGAATACTCTATGTGCTTCACTTATATCTTTTGAGCTTGATAGTTTTGCTCATTGTGCTTCACTTATATCTTTTGAGCGTGATAATTTTTGCTCTAGAGCTTCACTTATACCTTTTAGAGCATGGTGGTGGATTTGTTTTAAAGAAACTATTGATCTCTCATGCTTCACTTAGATTATTTTGAGAGTCGTTAATAGCATGGTAATTCGCTTAATGTTAATATACTTGGTGTTCAAGATATGTGAAACTTTCTTTTGAGTGCGTTGAATACTAAGATAAGTTTGATGCTTGATAATTGTTTTGAGATATGGAGGTGATAATATCAAAGTAATGCTAGTTGGGTGATTATGAATTTAAAAAAAATGCTTGTGTTGAAGTTTGTGATTCCCGTAGCATGCACGTATGGCGAACCGCTTTGTGATGAAGTTGGAGCACAATTTTATTTATTGATTGTCTTCCTTATGAGTGGAGGTCGGGGATGAGCGATGGTCTTTTCCTACCAATCTATCCCCCTAGGAGCATGCACGTAGTGCTTTGGTTTTTGATGACTTCTAAATTTTTGCAACAAGTGCATGAGTTCTTATGATTAATGTTGAGTCCATGGATTATACGCACTCCCATCTTTCCACCTTTGCTAGCCTCTCCAATACTGCGCACTTTTCGCCGGTATCATACACCCACAATATACCTTCCTCAAAACAGCCACCATACCTACCTATCATGGGATTTCCATAACCATTCCGAGATATATTGCCATGCAACTTTCCACCATTTCGTTTATTATGACACGCTCCATCATTGTCATATTGCTTTTTGCATGAACATGTAGTTGACATTGTATTTGTGGCAAGGCCACCTTCATAATTTTCATACATGTCGCTCTTGATTCATTGCATATCCCGGTACATCGCCGGAGGGATTCATATAGAGTCATACTTTGTTCTAAGTATCGAGTTGTAATTGTTGAGTTGTAAGAAAAATAAAAGTGTGATGATCATCATTATTAGAGCATTGTCCCAAGTGAGGAAAGGATGATGGAGACTATGATTCCCCCATAAGTCGGGATGAGACTCCGGACGAAATAAAATAAAAGAGGCCAAAAAAGCCCAAATAAAAGAAAGAGGCCATAAAAAAAGAGAAAAGGCCCAAATAAAAAAAATGAGAGAAAAAGAGAGAAGGGACAATGCTACTATCCTTTTACCACACTTGTGCTTCAAAGTAGCACCAAGATCTTCATGATAGAGAGTCTCCTATGTTGTCACTTTCATATACTAGTGGGAATTTTTCATTATAGAACTTGGCTTGTATATTACAATGATGGGCTTCCTCAAAGTGCCCTAGGTCTTCGTGAGCAAGCAAGTTGGATGCACACCCACTTAGTTTCTTTTGTTGAGCTTTCATATACTTATAGCTCTAGTGCATCCGTTGCATGGCAATCCCTACTCACTCACATTGATATCTATTGTTGGGCATCTCCATAGCCCGTTGATACGCCTAATTGATGTGAGACTATCTTCTCCTTTTTGTGTTCTCCACAACCACCATTCTATTCCACCTATAGTGCTATGTCCATGGCTCATGCTCGTGTATTGCATGAAAGTTGAAAGAGTTTGAGATTACTAAAGTATGAAACAATTGCTTGGCTTGTCATCAGGGTTGTGCGTGATTAAATACTTTGTGTGATGAAGATAGAGCAACAGCCAGACTATATGATTTTGTAGGGATAACTTTCTTTAGCCATGCTATTTTGAGAAGACATGATTGCTTTGATTAGTATGCTTGAAGTATTATTACTTTTATGTCAATATAAACTTTTGTCTTGAATCTTTCGAATTTGAATATTCATATCACAAGTAAGAAGATTCACATTGAAATTATGCCAAAGTATCACTCCGCATCAAAAATTCTTTTTTATCATTTACCTACTCGAGGACGAGCAGGAATTAAGCTTGGGGATGCTTGATACGTCTCCAACATATCTATAATTTTTGATTGCTCCATGATACTTTATCTACTGTTTTAGGCAATATTGGGGTTTATTATCCACTTTTATTTTGTTTTTGGGACTAACCTATTAACCGGAGGCCCAGCCCAGATTTGTTGTTTTATGCCTATTTCAGTGTTTGAGGAAAAGGAATATCAGACGGAGTCAAAACGGAACGAAATCAACTAGAGAAGTTATTTTTGGGAGGAAAGCAACCCAGGGAACTTGGAGTGCACGTCAGGGGAGATACGGGCTGCCCACAAGGGTCGGGGCATGCCCACCCCCCTGGGCGCGTCCCCTGCCTCGTGGGGCCCCCGTAGCTCCTCCGACGTACCCCCTGCACCCATATATACCTACGTACCCTAAAACTTCCAGAACAGAAGATAGATCGGGAGTTCTGCCGCTGCAAGCCTCTGTAGGAACACGAGAGAGAACATGAGAGAGAGAGATCAAACACATAGCTACTGGTACATACCCTCAGCCCCGAGGGTGAACTACTCCCTCCTCGTCATGGATTTAGATCGGGATTTTCACCACCGCAAGCCTCTGTAGCCACCAAAAACCAATCGGGACCTTGTTCCGGCACCCTACCGGAGGGGGATCCCATCACCGGACGCCATCTTCATCATCCCGGCGCTATCAATGACAAGGAGGGAGTAGTTCACCCTCGGGGCTGAGGGTATGTACCAGTAGCTATGTGCTTGATCTCTCTCTCTCTCGTGTTCTCTCTCGTGTTCCTCTATGGCACGATCTTGATGTATCCAGAGCTTTGCTATTGTAGTTGGATCTTATGATGTTTCTCCCTCTGTACTCTCTTGTGATAAATTGAGTTTCCCCTTTTGAAGTTATCTTATCGGATTGAGTCTTTTATGAACACTTGATGTATATCTTGCGTGGGATAACCGTGGTGACAATGGGTTATTCTATTGATCCACTTGATGTATGTTTTGGTGATCAACTTGCGGGTTTCGTGACACTTGGGAACCTATGCATAGGGGTTGGCACACGTTCTTGACTCTCCGGTAGTAGCTTTGGGGCACTCCTTGACGTACTTTTATGTTGGTTGGATGAATCTGAGATTTTGTGATGCATATCATATAATCATGCCCACGGATACTTGAGGTGACAATGGAGTATCTAGGTGACATTAGGGTTTTGGTTGATTTGTATCTTAAGGTGTTATTCTAGTATGAACTCTTTTATAGATCGATCCGAAAGAATAGCTTTCTGGTGGTTTCGTACCTGACCATAATCTCTACGTTTGTTCTCCGCTATTAGTGTCTTTGGAGTGACTCTTTGTTGCATGTTGAGGGCTTGTCATATGTTCTATCTATGTTATTATTGTTTAGAGAACTTACACTAGTGAAAGTATGAACCCTAGGCCTTGTTTCCTACCATTGCAATACCATTTACGCTCACTTTTATCGCTCGTTACCTTGCTGTTTTTATTATTTCAGATTACAAAAACCTATATCTACTATCTATTTTTCACTTGTATCACCATCTCTTCGCCGAACTAGTGCACCTATACAATTTACCATTGTATTGGGTGTGTTGGGGACACAAGAGACTTTTTGTTATTTGGTTGCAGGGTTGTTTGAGAGAGACCATCTTCATCCTATGCCTCCTACGGATTGATAAACCTTAGGTCATCCACTTGAGGGAAATTTGCTATTGTCCTCCAAACATGTGCACTTGCAGGCCCAACAAAGTCTACAAGAAGAAGGTTGTGTAGTAGACATCACCGTGCTGTGGAGGCCTCTATACGGGTCGGATCCTGCATAATCCACGGCTCCCACGATTGCATCAGGAGTCTACGTTCGGCAGCCATCAAGTGGCTAATAAATAGTTAGCTCGTTGTTAGGGTTAGACTCAGGTTTTATAGTATTGTCTAGCCATCGCTACAATTCGCATCTACGAGACGTGTAGGACTACCGCCTTGTCAGATCCACAGTGGAACCCCAATTTTTCATCTAGTTCGTGTGCTTAGTTCATTATCCGCAATTTCAGTTGCAATTCACTAAGTTCTTGCTGGTTCTTCGGTTGCTTGCAGGAACTCGAACCTCGTTTTTCAGGTTGATCGTGCCTACGGCAAGGTCAATAACCATCGGAGATTGGTTTAGCGATTGTCGAGGCGTATCGTCGGGTACGGTATGGCCGGATCATCAAGGTAAAAATCCACCAAATCGATATTTATCCCCACTCTCATCGAAACATCGGGCCACCGTCACATCAAGTGGTATCAGTTTTCAGGTTCATCAGTGAGAGATTTACAGTTTTCATAGTTTAGTTTATTTCTCTGTCCTAGTATTCGCGTAGTTGAATTTTTGGTTGCATTCATCCTAGTATTAGTGCTTTATTTTGTCTACTAGATCGCACTTTATTTTGTCCACCATATTTTCTGCCGCCTGCTCGTTCCTGATCGGACAAAAAAAAAGAACCAAGATTCGATCTTCTTCTGTTCGTATCTGCAAGACAATCTGTTTTCCGGACATATTTATTTCCTTCCTGCGATTATTTTTGGACGCTCCGCCACACAGATTGACACATATCCATTCAAGAGTCTTGCAGGTTTTACAGTACATGACACAGCGTCTCAAACTTTTGCGAGATCCCAAACGTCAGCCACCGGTGTCTCCCCCTCCCTGCCTCTCATTACACGCAGACGCGAGACACCAGACATCTAGCAGTCTGTGTCTGCCCCCACGTGCTATACAGATATAGTACACAACCAGCCTCCCATCCATCCTGCATGCAACCACAATCACCGTGAGTAATTGTGCACTAGTACTAGCTATCTATTGTGGCAACTTGTCCAATAGTTCTGCCTCTTTCTTTTCTTGTCACATAAATTGTGTCCGTGACTTTCAGTAGCAATCGGTCTGCAAAAGAGAGAGAGAGAGAGAGAGAGAGAGAGAGAGAGAGAAAGAGAGAGAGATAGAGAGAGAGAGAGAGAGAAGGAAAAAGGTGAAAAAAAAGAGAGAAAAAAGCAAAAAAAGCAAAAAAAGAGAAAAAAGCAAAAAAAGAGAAAAAAAGGTTTTGCAAAGTTCCGGCCGGTTCACATCTTTTGAAATATCTCTTGTTGTTTAGAACTGTTGCTTTGTGCATATACGTGATAACCGTTGCACATCTTCTGCTCTTCATCGCCATATGCTACCTTTATACCTCACTTATATCTAGCTATTTAGAGCTATTATATTTTTATCGGTTTCCACTCCCTTGATTCAGTATCTAGGCTTAGATTGTTTTATCTCTTACTAGTCGACTACCAGCACTAGTTAGTAGTTTGAACAATTATTCAGCTTGCATTACTTTTTGCTTAATTGTGCTACATATTGTGAGTTGAGGAAACCTTAACCAAGCTCCAGTTCCTATATTGTAACTTGTTCGGTTACTTGGCAATCGCTATATCCAACTTCGACAACTTTTGATTGCTCCAAAGGCCGACAACCACTACAGAGCGGTAAGAACTGGTAAGAGCTTTGTCATTGCTAGAGAGTTGAACGACATTTTTACCACCTCCGAGTAGTATTGTAGGAAAATTATACTTGTGATTTTGTTCTTGTTTGATACTAACAATGGCAGATTCTAGAGTGATCAATAGTTGGGCCACGTCTATTGTGGGAGATGACTTGCCATATGTTGATACAAATCACCTTTCCTTCCGCAGATGGTACGACGACCGTCACAAGATGTACATCATGGTAGAAACACACATGCTTAGGTTACTTCTTTGCCAAATTTTGAGGGTAAATATGACCCTGATTCGTATATTGATTGGGAAATGGAGGTAGAAGAAATCTTTGGTAGCCATGAGTATTTTGAGCATAAGAAAGTAGATGATGCCACTAAAAGCTTTTTAGGTTTTGCTTTAGTTTGGTGGAGAAATTATTGCAGGGAAAATATTCATAATAGACCTACTACTTGGAAAGCTTTAAAACTTGTTATGCGAAACCGATTTGTTCCTTCATATCATGCCAGTGATCTGCTTAGAAAATTACAACGTTTAGCACAAGGCAATAACACTGTTGAAGAATATTATGATAGTCTGTGTACTGCTTTGCTTCGTCTTGGCTTAGAACAATGTGAAGAAGATTTTCTGAATCGATTTTGGAGAGGAACCATGATATACAAGACATATTAATGCATGAAGAATTGTATTCTGTCAACCATTTGTTTCACTTTGCTTTTAGAGCTGAACAGAAAATAAGAAAACATGTATACATGACGAAAACATGTGTGGTGGAATTCCCGTCAAAGATGGTTCCTTCGCCCACTGCACGCCCAACTATGATTGCGCCTATTGGTGCTTATGATGTTTCGTCACCGACCATACCTACTTCATACAAGACCGAACTACAAGGTAACAATAAAGGTACCGATTTTGTTACTCCACATAAATTTGATGAATGGCTTGTTGGTTTAAGTAAACCATGTGTTAAGATAAATGCAATTGCCAAAGATTTGATCACACTACCTACTTTAGATGATTATGTTGCTGATTTGAGGTTACCATTTGATCACACAATAGAAATAACTAATGTTTCGAAGGCACCTCCTATTGAAGCTGATTCTTTCACTGATTTGAGTGCATTCGTTGAATTCAAGGAAACTGAGATTGAACCAAGTGAATTAATAATTAAATATGATTTGGATCGCATACTATTGGTTAAACATGATGAAGTTATCACTAGAATTTCTCGTGCTAATTCTTTGTATTCCATTTTGATGGATCCACATATGCCTTTGTCATACGCGAGAACTAAAATAGTTGAAATCACAGGTTTGTGTTCTCCTAAAAGTGTTGATGAGCCTAATCTTACTGTTACCTTGGTTAGAGAGGACTGCGTAGATAATGAATTTCCGGTGCATGGGAGTTGCATCACTTGTGATGATCTTGATAGCTGTAAGAAGAATAAAAGTTTCCAAATGCTTAATCATTTTGATATGACATCCAATATTGGTGCTAAATATATGCCAAGTAGCTTGTTGCACGATTACTTCCTTAAGTATGTTGTTGCACGCAATTTGGGTATGATGCATTTTTATTCACTTAATTTGGGATGGTTTAGTGACGAGCATTACAAATCAAAGCATATAAAAATATGCCCCATTTCTATTGGCAAATCGATTTGCAATATTTTGAGCTACTATGGGCATAGTTTTTGGGAAACATTCAATATACAACTATGGAGAGGGGTTAAAACGGATGATATATACATATACAATGCATACACCTTGTCTTTTTCTCCTTGCATTTTCACAATAAGCAACGCCGAGGACGACTTTGGTTTCAAGAAAGGGAGGATGATGTGGACATAGCATGTACAGATACAACCAAAAATATTGTCTTCATTTACAATAATCAGGTGATTTCTATTAATAATTATATTAACTATTATTTTGTTTATCCGAATAGAAATACGACACAATCTTTTATTTTGTGCAGAATTAATAGAGAGTTGTACAAGCCACGTGTAAAGATGCGAGATGGAGATACAAAAAATATGTGCACGCGTACATGAAAAATAAAACCATCAGAAACGACGGGATGCATGCTTAATGAGAGAGGCTCGCTTAGGGAAGATGGAGATGCATGCACGTTAAACTCAGCAGAAGTATCACTCATTTCATGCAATCCCCACCAGACCATGCATCAAGTCCAAATGCACAAGACCACAAGATAAATCAGCCATGTACGTGGGGTGCCAGAACCTTTGGTATGCCATGAGTGCAACATTGGGCCAATAAATCAATTCGGCTAGGCCGTGCTGTGGAGGCCTCTGTACGGGCCGGCTCCTGCATAATCCACGGCACGCACGATTGCATCGGGAGTCTACGTTCGGCGGCCATCAAGTGGCTAACAAATAGTTAGCTTGTTGTTACGGTTAGACTCGGGGTTTATTGTATTGTCTAGCCATCGCTGCAATTCGCATCTACGAGACGTGTAGGACTACCGCCTTGTCAGATCCACAGTGGAACCACAATTTTTCATCTAGTTCGTGTGCTCAGTTTATTATCCACAATTTCTGTTGCAATTCACCTTTGTTCTTGTCGGTTCTTCGGTTGCTTGCAGGAACTCGAACCTCGTTGTTCAGGTTGATCGTGCCTACGGCAAGGTCAATAACGATCAGAGATTGGTTTAGCGATTGTCGAGGCGTATCGTCGGGTACGGTATAGCCGTATTGTCAAGGTGAAAATCCGCCAAATCGATATTTATCCCCACTCTCATTGAAAGATTGGGCCACCGTCACATCACACTAGCATGAGTAGGAGTTATTTGAGCCCTGATGTGCCTACTCATTCATGCTTTGTTTGTCATGCCTGCTATTGCTTAGAGTTGTGTCAGGTCTGATTCATCGGAGATGAATTGGAATGTTGTGAAACATGTCCTACTGTTGAGAGCTAAGTGTGTGAACACGATTTGGTAAAGGTAGCGGTGAGAGGCCATGTAGGAGTACATGGTGGGTTGTTTCATTGAAGCCGTCCTCAGGAACTAAGTTCTGTGTTTGTGATCCATGAACAGTTACTACCACACATTGGGTTCCGGTAACTCGACCCCTCTCAACTTATTAATCAGCCCGATCTTTGTCCAGGAGTTGCAACTAGTTTCTGGTGTTTGTAGGTTGTGTTAGTAGTCTACCAAGTGGCACCCGGTACAGGTGGGCTTGGGTCAGACTAGGTACTGTGGTCGGGTATGCCAAGCGCCACCCGTTTGGTGGGCTTGGAACCCTGTACACATGGTTTGGGGCCGTGAGCGACACCCCGTCGGATCTCCTTGCGGATGGAATCCGAATAGGCGATAAACCTGGACTAGAGTCTTGCGTGATTAGTCAGGTCGTGGCCGACACCCTCGCCAGGCTTCCGCTTGAAGGTTGCCGAGATACATGATGTGTACATGGCGGTAAGTGGCGAGAGCATGTGTGAAGAAGTACACCCCTGCAGGGTTAATATGATCTATTCGAATAGCTGTGTCCGTGGTAAAGGACCTCTGGGTTGCCTATACAGTTCATCGACAAGTGAAAGTGGACACTCTAAAATGCACAAGATAAGGGTGATGCTATGGATGGCATTCTCGTAGGGAGACAGGAGCGGATCCATAGTGGTGTATTGATATGGTGAATATGTGGACTCGTGTGCTCCACCTGAAAAGAATTACTTGCATTCATAGTTCAGGATAGCCACTGAGTCAAAGCTGGCTTGCTGCAGTTAAACCCCACCACCCCCTTTGTTGATAATGATGCATATGTAGTTAGTTCTGATGTAAGTCTTGCTAGGTGCATTTGTACTCACGTTTGCTTAACTTATGTTTTTGTAGAGAGACTCTAGTCTCACTAGTAGTTCCGCGTGGACTTCGACGTTTAGCTTGTTACCTCAGCAATGATCTTGTGCCCTTGGTAGGATCTGGTAGATAGTCAAGCTTCTTAGCCTTTTTCATTTGTAGATGTCTGTACTCAGACATGTTAAGCTTCCATTTGTGCTTTGACTTGTATGCTCTGAATGTCGGGTCATGAGACCCATGTTTGTAATATCTCGCTCCTCGGAGCCTATGGGATAAAATACTTGAGTTGTAGAGTCTTGTTGTGATGCCAAGTCGTTTTTGCACATATCGAGCATATTGTGTGTATGTTATTGAAATGCTTGGTATGTGTGGGATCTGACTATCTAGTTGTTTATCATTGGTAGCCTCTCTTACCGGGAAATGTCTCCTAGTGCTTCCACTGAGCCCTGGTATCTTGCTACTGCTCCGGAACACTTAGGATGGCCGGAACGTATCCTTCTTTGTTCCTGTATCTGTCCCTTCGGGGAAATGTCACGTGGCGTCTACCCGAGTCCTGTTAGCCTGCTATAGCCTGGATTCTCCAGAGTCCTGTTAGCCCAGTTGCTACAGCCCGGATTCACTCGCTGATGACCGACACGTTCGCTGTTGGGTCATGGATGCATGTCCCTGTAAGTATTTCCACTTTGGGTTTACAACTAGCCATGTCAGCCTGGGTTCTTTGTCATATGGATGCTAGCAACACTATCATATACGTGTGCCAAAAGGCGCAAACAATCTCGGGCATGGTAAGGCGACACCCGTGGGAATACCATGCGTGAGGCTGCAAAGTGATATCAGGTGTTATGATGCGGAGCATCCTTCGGTCATCCCCATGGACCTTCCATCGTCTCACCAAGCACCAAGAGGACCCATGACTAGAGCACGAGCTAGAGCTCTTGAGACCGAGGTGACTTCTCTCCTTAGAGATATATCACATGATCCTCTCGAGACATGGCTACTACCTGAATCTGGAATGTTGTGCATGATTAGGTACCAAGAGGACCCTCCCGAGGATGCACATGAAGATGGCCAAGACCCCAAGTCCATGGAAGAAGAGAACCAATGGAAGAAGGCAAGAACAGACTCCAGGCTTCGAACATCCGACCAGGACCCTGGACATCCGGCCCCTGGAGATCTACACGGCCAGCCCTGCAGAAGAAACTACAGCGACCGGACATCCGCCGTCCAGCCCGAACATCCGGCCCCCACCGGAAATCCGGCCAAAGTCCCGGACATCTGGCACCAGCGACCAGAGAGCACAGAAGCTTGCCCCGTCAGCCCGGACATCCGGCAATCGCCCCGGACATCCGGCGCCTCCTGAAGTAGCGGACATCCGGCCCCTCTGAGCGGACATCTAGCATCGCACATCCACAGAGCAGAACAGCCATCTATGCCATTTCGGACATCCGGCTCCTCTCCCCGGACATCCGGTGCCTCGCGAGCCACCGGACATCCGGCCCGACGCTCGGACGTCCGGCCTTCCCAGCGCCTGCGTGCGCGTTTTGGACTGAGTCCATGTACCCCTTCGCCCCTAGCCTATATATAGGACTCCTCCTCCTCACTTCGAGACTTAGCATTGTGATAGCTCATTTAGAGATAGAGCTCTTCTCATCCGTACCGGATCTACTCCACGTGAGGGATCATGCCTCCTCGGAGAAGATCCATTCGGATTCATGGCCTCCATCTGGAGAAGAAAATCAAGACCTCCTCATGGAGAAGAACGGTTCCCTTTGTATCTTTCCTTTGTTGATTTTGGATCATGTGTTACCTTATGCTTTCGGTGATCTAGCCCTTGTGTGATCGATTACTTGTTGGTTGAGTGATTCTCTCGTTTCTCCCCGTGTTTTCCCTTGTGTTTTCCCCGTGTCCCTCGTGTTCCCCCATAGGATCCACTCCAAACATGAAAGATCGGCCCCCTAGGGTTCCGCCCTACATCATCTTGGTATCATGAGCCACGTTGATCACGTTTTTGGAGCCCCAACCCTGTATTTTCTAGCTTGATTTTGTTGTTTTCGTCCTAAATCCGAAAATCCCCACCAAAAATAGCCCCAATTTTTTTTGTGATTTGTTGGTGTGATGAAGTTTTGTTGGATTTGATCCACGGATCTGCTTTGCATCGAGTTGATCTAGCTTTTCCCCATCTCTCCCACGATTTCCATCCACCAATTCGTCCGAATTTTGCCCCGGAGTTGCAATTTTTCCCATGGAGTTCATCGTGTTCGTCCCCGATCCAGAGCCCGGACATCCGCCCCGTGTCCACTAGACATCTGGCATCCCGAACATCCGGCCGCTGTCCTGGACATCCGGCCCCCGGGAGCAGCAACTCCATTCCCCGCACCACTTTCTGCATACTTTCGCCCAATTTTGCCCCCGGGGCCCACGCTTACTTCCGCATACCCACACCGCTTTCCACAAGCACCACCACCACTCACCGCTACCTCCTATGTTGATTTTGACACGTTTTGGTCTTTGAGATTTTGGGTTGTGGTTCCCGTGTCCTATTGTGTTTCGGCTATATAGGTACGGTTCGGCGTCACCATCACCACCGCTCATCTCCATCGACTACTCATCATCGCCAAGGACGGTAACTTCGACGGCATCTTTGTCATACCTTGTAATTGCATTGATAACCCACATGGCCTTACTTTTGCATAACCTACCCATCGAGACTAGCCATTGAGTATTGCCGGCAACGTGACTTGTGCACATTAGTGATCATACTCCATAGCATACATACCATACCACCGTGGTGCATATCTTGGCATCAACTTGTGTGTCACAAAGTTATCATATCATACACAATTGCTATCTTGGTTCGTGAAGTTTTGCATGAGAAAAGAGCTCAAAAGTGAAAGAGCCACTAAAGCTTTTAAGCAAAGACGAAAGATAAGCAAAGAGCTTATAAGCAAGAACCATAGCATCATACTAAATTAAGATTGTCATATAAGATCATCTTGGATCATAGCACCGAAATACCATACATATAGCATACTTGGGATAGAGATTGTTGCATTTTTGCCTAGTAGGTTGTGCACAAGCTCCGTATCCGCCTATTGTGCAATCATGCTAGCGTCTCTCTAGTATTGTGCAACAAGAGCATTTTCGTGGATTCCACATTTTGGGCTCACTTTTGGTTTGCACAATCCCATTTATCTATTTGTGTGTGTGTTTCCGTGTACCCCTACTTGCTTGGTCTACTTGTTGCATTTGAAAATTTGTGAATCTTTTCCAACATTATTGAATCTCACTTTCAATTGCATCAAATTTTGTGCCACCATCCTAACTAAGCCCCACCATAAGCTTTTACTTGTGTAGGTGTGAGAACCGACAAGAATTGGTACCAATAGTGCTATTTCATTGTCTGCATTTGAGTGAACTTGATTCATCATCAACATTGGTCAAGGTACATTGGTATAAGTTCTTCTCCTTCTACCACTCACATTTTGCTTGGAATGATGGATAGGCCGAGTACTTCTACCAACCCACTCTTCATCGAGCAAGACGACGACATGTCATCATACGTCACCAAGAGCCACCTCTTTGGTGCACAACGAGCGTTGCATCAAGAGCAACAAGCAATGAATGACCGCATCGACAACCTCGCCACCGACTTGCGACTCTCTGAGCAACATACAAGAGACTACTTCGACAACAAGCTCGACACGCACAAGCATGAGAACGATGCAAGAATGGACGAGATCCGCGCCTTGTTGGTGATCCGGCCTCCTTCTACATCGTCATACTCAAGACGGAGCCACTCAAGTCGACAATCCGACGACTCCTTCTCCGGCTCAAGTACACCGTCATCGAACACTCTTCGACGAGGCACGCGTCAAGACCGTCATGCATCTCGTAACCCACTACACGTCAAGCATTCACAAGAGCAAGCCGATGAGCAAGTCCCTCGTCCTCAATCAAACCAAGTCGCTTTTGCTCAAGCTCAAGAACGACAACGACTACGACGCCAAGAAGAAGAAGAACGAGCGCGTCTACACCAAGAGCAACAAGACGCCGAGGCTCAACGTCTTCAACAACAACAACGAGAAGCGCAAGCTCTTGAGGCGCAACGTGCCCTTCAAGAATCAAGTCGAGCTATCACCAACCGCAATCATGAACGGCGCAATCAAGAGGAAGCCCTTCGAGAAGAAATCCAAGAGCGGAACTACCAACTGCGTGTGCAACGTCAAGCTCCACAAGCTCCTTCACAAGCTCGTCAAGCTCCAGCTCAACCTCAAGTTCAACAAGAGCAAGTTGATCATGGACTTCCCCCACGCCAAGAGCAACATGAGGATGATTACCCTCACCGTCAAGGGTGTCATCATCACCATCGCCAACAACACAATTAAGAGCAACGCTATGGCAAACTCAAATTCACAATGCCCAAGTTCAATGGAAGCAATGATCCGGAAGAGTACCTCTCATGGGCATTGAAGGTCGACAAAATCTTTCGTTTGCACAACTATGAGGAAGAGAAGAAGATCGTTGTGGCATCACTAGAGTTCCAATACTATGTGCTCATATGGTGGGAACAAGTCCTTGAGCGCCAACAAGCAAGAGGTGAACCTCCAATCACCACTTGGGCTCAAAGGAAGGATGTCATGCGAGCATGTTTTGTGCCAACCTACTACAACCGTGATCTCTTTAAGAAGCTACAACTCCTCAAGCAAGGAACAAAGAGTGTTGAAGAATACTACAAGGAAATGGAGATTGCCATGATTCGAGCCAATGTCACGGAGGATGATGAGCAAACTAGGCACGATTCTTGAATGAACTCAATCATCCCATCAAGAAGATCGCCGACTTCCAACCCTGCTCCAACCTCATTGAGCTCCTGCATCAAGCGACCAAGGAGGAACGTCAAGTGCAAGATCACTTCAAGTATGCCAAGTACTCATCCAAGACCTACGGCTTCTCCAACATCCAAGCTTAAACAACTCCTCCAACATCTACATCAACCAAACCTTCTCCAAGCAACGACGACAAGTCAAGTTACAAGAAAACTTCGGCAAGTTCAAGTCATCTTCCTCCTACTAAAAGCAACTTCAAGCCGCGTGCTTCTTCATCTACTCCGACCAATGAGACTGTTGGTGTCAAAACCGGCGGATCTCGGGTAGGGGGTCCCGATCTGTGCGTCAAGGCTGATGGTAACAGTAAGCAAGGGACACAGATGTTTACCCAGGTTCGGGCCCTCTCGATGGAGGTAAAACCCTACTTCCTGCTTGATTAATATTGATGATATGGGTAGTACAAGAGTAGATCTACCACGAGATCGTAGAGGCTAAACCCTAAGAGCTAGCCTATGATGGTATGATTGTAATTGTGATCCGCCTTCTAAGGACCAGCCTCTCCGGTTTATATAGACACCGGAGAGGGCTAGGGTTTACATGGAGTCAGTTACAAGGAAGGAAACACAATATCCGGATCGCCAAGCTTGCCTTCCACGCAAAGGAGAGTCCCATCCGGACACGGGCCGAAGTCTTGAGTCTTGTATCTTCACGCTTCAATAGTCCGGATGTTGTACACAGTCTGGCTGTTCGGATACCCCCTTATCCAGGACTCCCTCAGTAGCCCCTGAACCAGGCTTCAATGACGATGAGTCCGACACGTAGTATTGTCTTCGGCATTGCAAGGCGGGTTCCTTCTCCGAATACTCCAAAGTGGTTATCGAACATGTAGACCGTGTCCAGATCTGCAAGATGATCTTCAAAAGGTATAGATCTGATGTGCTGGCAATCTTCGGGCGTCGTTCCCTTGCATCGTGGCTTGGTCCAATGCGAACCGACCTTTCTTACCCCACAACGACTCGTGTTATGAGGTTTTATTGGCACGTCCCGTAGAGGCAGAGATCGTGTTCCTCTTATTACGGGATTTTCCATCAATATGAGCGTGCATGACCCCACGACGGTTGTTGGTATAACCCCGTGTGTTTTTAGATAAGCCTCAAATGGTCACACCGGGGACTCTTAATATTCACCTTCTTCATAAAGGGGTTGAGACCTACGCCTCTTTTTTCACCTTCATCGCGCCTTCTCGCACCTCGAGTTCTAACACCCAAAACCTAAGCTCCACCCCTCCGGAATCCTCCAATATGTCTGGATCTGACCCTCAAGGCCGGTGGGTGGCCTCCTCGATTGAAGAGAAGGTCATTGCAAAGCTTAGGGAGGTCGGATACCTGACCGCAAGTATCCAGCACAGGCTTCCTGCTCCATGGCAGGTCATCCCTACGCCGGAGCCCAATGAGTGTGTCGTTTTCGTCCCACACTTCCTCCGCGGTTTGGGTTTCACCCTCGATCCCTTCGTGAGGGGGCTCATGTTCTATTATGGGTTGGATTTTCATGATCTGGCTCCAGACGCTATCCTCCATATCTCGTCGTTCATTATCGTGTGCGAGGCTTTTCTCCATGTCACCGCGCACTTCGGCTCATGGCTCAAGACCTTCAATGTGAAGCTGAAGATGATTGGGGGGCGACATGTGGAGTGCGGAGGTTCCGTAAAAAGCAGAAACGCCAACGCCCCATGGCCTGAGAGTTCTTTCCCAGAAGTATCTGATGTATGGCAATGGAGGTGGTTTTATGTTACGGCCCCAAGGTGCACAAAGTGGGTAGCCACCCCTGAGTTCCGCTCGGGCCCTCCGTCACAGTTGGTGTCCTGGACAGACGTAGGACGGAATTGGGAGCCTGCAGGTGATGTACCAGTACTGCAGAACCGCATCCGGGAGCTTCTTGAGAGGGATATCAACCTTGTTTGCATAATGCAAGTGATGTTAATTCGGCGGATGTTGCCGTGACAACGCCGGCCTCTCCGGATGTGGGAGTTCAATCCGGAGGGTCCGCAGACTGTCAACCACTTCTTCGGCTTGAAGACCGAAGAGATGTGCAAATTATTCTTTGGACAGAAAGTAGTATGTCCGGACACCATCGAGGATGCGGGCCTAAGCTGCAATCGCCTAGATACCCAAGTAAGTAGCCTTGATACCGGACACCCTGTTTGGTATTTATCATGACTGTTTGTTCTAACAATCATCCGCGTCCAGGAATGGCTCGGCAAGGCAGAGAGTATCAGGTGTCCAGCACCACTTCCCGAAGGCTCGCCCGCCCCTACTATGGCCAAGATGCTCGACTGGGTACTCAGCAGAATGCCCTTGGGGAAAGACAAGGAGAGGGACGAAGAATCCGAACCCCACACACTACGCATCCGAACCGGGGGAATTGTTACCTCCACAAAGGACGATAGTCAGGGAGGGGAGGCTAAGGCCTCCTATCTGCGCGGGAAGAAGAGGGCCGCCTCCGAAGATTTGGAGGCGGAGATGCCCAAATTATGGAACAAAACATCCCCAGGGGGCCTTGCCTTGATGGGCACCCTCACCGCACCATGCCCTCCAACGGGCCAGCCCTCCACCGAGCTGTAAGTCAATCTACAATCCGAGGGTACTGTGTTTCTCCTAGATCAATAACCGAGGTTCAACTTTTTGTAGTCCGGCTAGCAGCTCCTCTCAATAGGGTTCGTCTTCGGGGGACCTTCCTCTGGAGATGATGGAGAGCGAGACCCCACCCCCTTCTCCGACTCATGAAGCGGGCGACGCCGAGGTGTCGTCATGGAGGAGTCTGGATCTGCCGAAGCCGGGAGTCAATCCATCAGCCGCCCTGCACCTGGAGCTTTTGGCTACAATGAGGGGCGATGGAAAGAGTCTGGCACAGTTTGATGTCCGGCCGGATGTACTAACGGGCTTGCTGGAGCGAGCTACGCTCTTAGGGGAGCACAGCTCATTAATGAGCGTGGTGCTCAAGAAGATTTCATCCGCTACAAGCGGTTTGAATGAAGCATTCACAAGCGTGCTCAGAGGCTTTGAGGTACGTAATGAAGAATGCACTGTTTCTTTGGCTGTGAGGCACGCGGTAGGTGTGCTCCATATAAATAGTAGCCCCTGAGACTTTGGTTGTCTGGCCTAGGCAGCAAGTGGAGGATCATAAATCAATGATTTATGTTGTAAATATGTGTAGTTACCTGTGGATCCGGCCATCGGCCCGTCCGTTGAAGTTGCCGAACTAACGAGGCAAATTGGGTCGATTGATGTCGATATCACTCTGATGAATGAGCGGCTGGAGAAATCACAAGGTATGTGTCCTGTCTTTCCATTGCATAGGAAAATATTAAGGTGGCACATATTAATGTAATATGTTTGGACTGCAGATGGTGCTGCTGCCGTGGAGGCCCTGAGGGCGGAACTTGCTCTAGCCAAGGAACAATCTCGGGTGAGCAATGCGGCTGCCCTAAAGGTGGTCGAGGAATTGACAGCCGAACAGGCTTCTCATCGTCGAAGCGAGGAAAAGATAGCCGAAATGGCTATTGAGTTAAAAAATGCCGCTGACCGGTATGAGCTCCTGAAAAACGAGCATGAGGATAAATCGGCTGACCTGAGCAAGGCACTTAATGCCACCAAGGAAATACGGACCGAGCTCAGGGGTGCGCGGGAGGTGCTTCAACAGGCTGTCCGGTCTTGTAATGCGGTCTATAATAGACCATCTTTGGCCGAAGGGGCCTACGCCGGACAGTTACTTTGGTTTGGTGCAACAGTTCCTTGGAGCCGTGCCTCGGATTGATGCCATGAGGAGGTCAGCATGCATAGAGGGTGCGCGGATGGCCCTTTCCCGCGTTAAAGTGTATTGGATGGATATGGATTCCACTATGATAGCGTCTCAGGATCCGGTGGGGGGCCAATATCCGGTCGGGCACTACTTGGCACAGGTCATAGAGGGTGCCCGCCTGATAGAGGCGCAGTGCCCAAAGAATCTCCTATTCGAGTGATAATTCAAATCATTGTAAAAACAATGTTTGTTTTGATTTATAGGCTATATTTATAATATTTGTCTGAAAATATGATTGTGTCCCCTGTGCGGCCATTTATATATATGTGTGCGTGTGTGTGTGTAATCCGAAAGTTAGCAGTTTTTGGCTTCAGCCCCCACGCATACAATGCGGGGGTGTTCACGAAAAAATGTGCTTAGTCACTCTTTATCTAATGTATTGGTCCATTAAGGAGGTGATCACACGTCGAACGAGGCAACCGGACTATATAGCTGTAACACTTTGCTTAGCCGCGGGATTCTAACGTTGGGGCTACTATGTAGCCCTTGGTACCTTCGCGTGCATCCGAATACGGGCACGTATGTACCTGGCCGGGAAATGGCCCTTCATTAATGCGGAGGAATCCTAGAGATTCTGGTGAGTCATCGAGTGGTTAACCAGTCTCTCGCTGTATCATGACAGTTAGTTTTCGGCTTTATCTACTAAGGTGCTCATCCGGAATAACTAGGGCACAATCGCAGTAGTTCTCCTTTGGCCACCTTATCCGATAATAACGGAACGTAAGGCGGCAAACCCAGGAGCCGGGCAAACCCAACATTTGACCAAAGACATGATTCGGAGCTGATGCATATAAGGCCAAAGTCGTGATGCCGAACACTCCTGAAGGTATTAGGACTTTATAACAGATGATGGGCTCAAGAATGCCCATTCATTATAAACCCTGTGTTTCCAGGTACGTGCGTTAATCTGTCGTGGCGAAAGGCCAAAAACGGAAGTATCCTCTGAGGGTATGGAACCCATGGGATGGTTAAACAACAAGAGGCAATAGAAAAGGTTTACACATGGGCTTAATCTAAAAAGAAACTTGTTGAACGGAGCCCTGCTGCACGTCTACGCCTTTGTTTCCGTTGTGCCGCATCCTGGAAGGGTATCGCACGAACGTTGTCTGCGGAAATGGGAAACTCATAGAAGAGTGCAACGTAAGTATGCGATGGATAGTAAAAATGTACGATGCTGGCCTGCCAATAAGGTTGAGCCAAGTGTGGGGCTTTATTATTAGCCCCTGGTATCCACTATAGGATTACATATACGGTGCCCTGGTTTGATATGGGCTGCCGGACTCGTCTAACCGTGTCCGTGGTCTTCACGACCCGTCATATTTTTGTTAGAGGCCGCTTATAGTCCGGCCGCTAGGGCCGTCGCGTGTTCCCCTGCGCGCGAAGAGCACACTGTTATTCCGCCAATGGTGATGATGCCGCGTGGGCCGGGCATCTTGAGTGTGAGGTTTCCATAGTGCGGCCATGCGTTGAAGCGGGCGAAGGCCGTTCTTCCAAGCAATGCTTGATAGCTGCTTTGGACGGGTGCGATGATGAAGACTAGTTCTTCGCTTCTGGAGTTGCCTGGAGAGCCGAATGTTACCTCCAGTATGATGGAGCCCCTGTTGTAGGCTTCAGTGCCTGGTATCACCCCTTCAAAGGTGGTGTTAATCTTGCTAATTCTGGATGAGTCTATCCCCATCCTGCGGATAGTGTCCTCATATATTAAATTGAGACTGCTGCCGCCGTCCATGAGGACGTGGGTGAGGTGATATCCGTCGATTATTGGGTCAAGCACCAAGCCATCTGATCCTTCACGCTGAATACTAGCTCGGCCATCCAGGTGATTGAAGGTGATCGAACAAGACATCCAGTAGTTAGGTGTGGGTATGATGGGCTCTATATCGCGCCCGTCTTTATGAGCGCGTTCGTGCCTTCTCAAGGATGTGTGAGTCATGTGGATCATATTCATTGTTTTAACCTCTGGTGGGAACTTTTTCTGTCCCCCAGTGTTCGGCGGGCGAGGTTCATCCTCGTCTTCACTTGGTGTTTCCCTTCCCTTGTGTTCGGCGTTTAGTTTGCTGGCCTGCTTGAAGACCCAACACTCTATGTGCGTGTGGTTCGCAGGTTTGTCGGGGGTGCCATGAATTTGGCACAATCTGTCCAGAACTCTGTTCAGACCGGACGGTCCCTCTTTGCTGCCTTTAGATGGCTTATTTTGCTGGCTAGGTCGAGAGCCCCTGAATCCGGCATTAACCATTGTGTTATCCGGGCTCTCTTCCTTGTTTTGGCGTTTGTTTTTATTACACCGTGGCTTCCCATTGCCGTCCCTTATTTCGGACGTGCTGGGGTCGCTGGTGCCTTTACGGGCTAGACAGCTATCCTCACCCGTGCAAAAGTGAGTCATAAGGCTTGTTAGGGCTGCCATTGTCCTTGGCTTTTCTTGGCCGAGGTGTCTGGCGAGCCACTCATCACGGATGCTGTGTTTGAATGCCGCTAGGGCTTCGGCATCCGGACAATCAACAATTTGATTCTTCTTGGTGAGGAATTTGTTCCAAAGCTTTCGGGCGGACTCTCCGGGCTGTTGGATTATGTGACTTAAATTGTCAGCATCCGTAGGCCGGACATAAGTCCCTTGAAAATTGGCCCTGAAAGCGTCCTCGAGTTCCTCCCAACTCCCAATTGAATTTTTGGGGAGGCTTTTCAACCAGTGTCTGGCTGGTCCCTTTAGTTTGAGGGGAAGGTATTTGATGGCGTGGAGGTCATCCCCGCGAGCCATATGTATATGTAGGATAAAGTCGTCGATCCAGACCCCTGGGTCTGTCGTTCCGTCGTATGCCTCTATGTTCACAGGTTTGAAGCCCTACGGGGATTCATGGTCTAGTACTTCATTAGTAAATCATAGGGGGTGAGCAGCCCCTCTGTATCTGGACGCGTTGTGGCATGCTGTCGGCTGTTGTTGTGTTTGGTGTTTATTCCGAACTGGTATTTGATTGACATAGTCTTTGTGATGACTGCAGTCCCCCGCCGAGGTGTGTCCTTTAGATCCGTAAATGGACCTAGCTGCGCCAGCTGTCTTATCCAGGTGCTCACGTAAATCGTGTGCGTCTTCGGTAACTGCTTTGTTGCGGTTGTGAAGTGGTACGTCTGGTCTCCTGGTCATGTTACTTTTTGGTGGAATAGCCTCGCCATGGAATTCTGGCAGTAGCTTATATTTTGGGTAGCTATTTGTGTGGCGATCGTCGCCATATCTTTCTTCAGTGTCTAGCACTTTGTTCCATCTGTGATTGAGCATTTCCTATGTGGCTTTAAGCCGTTGCTTCTGCCTCTTCTGACTTCTCTCTATGGCCATAAGCTTTCTGTGGAGGTTCTCTCGTTCCACGCGTTCTTCCGGAATGATGAATGCGTCATCGCCCAGACTGTCTTCTTGTCCTGGGCCGGTTTGATGAACTCGTCCCTCTGGGTCATTGTCTTCGGGCGTCTGCTCCGAACTATGCTTGGCGTGATCTGGTTTGTCCTGCTCCATCGCTGGTTCCGTTTGGTCGTTGTTGCCTACGGGGTTGACCGGAGTATCCATTCTTCTGGCGCTCTTGCTGATATTTTTACTGTTGCTGGATTTGGAACGGCGTCTGCGCCATTGCTTTGGTTTTTGCCCAGGGGTTTTATCTTCTAGATTGTCATCGTCGTCTTCCTTGGGTGTATCCATAATGTATATGTCATGTGACGAGGTGGGAATCCGGTACCCCATAGATTCTGAGTCTTCTTCTACATCGTCGTCCATACCATCGATGCCTTCGGAGTCGAAGTCAAGCACGTCGGGTAAATCATCAATCGTGGCTATCAAGTGGGTGGTGGGTGGGTAACGAATTTCTTCGTCGCCTGCTTCCCACTCGAGCCGGACATAGTTCGGCCCAGAATTCTCTGTCGAAGAGAGAATTTTAAATGATTTTAGTATGTCGCCAAAGGGCGAGTGCTGAAAGATGTCTGCTGCGGTGAACTCCATTACCGGAGCCCAACCAGGCTCAGCGGACTCGGGGACGCGCGGACTGGAACCTACAACCGGATATGAATCCGGGGGTCCGGAGTTACAGGCTCCCTCAGAAGTGAGGCATGTGTTCGGCTCCATCGCCGATGAGGGTACGGCTTGCGGGGCGGGGTCCAGCCCTCCGTCCTCAGGCAGCACAACCTGCCCCAGATTTAGATCCAAGGCTTCTGCCGGGGTGATATCCCGAGCATCATCTAACAACAGGTCTAAGCCGTGCTCATCGTGACTGTTCGGCGCTCCTGGCGCTGGCCTGAATCCGTTGAAGATCAAGTCTCCGTGGATACCCACCGTGTAGTTCAAGATTCCGAACCTGACCTGGTGGCTGGGGGCATAGCTATCGATCTGCTCTAGGTGGCCAAGCGAATTGGCCCGCAGTGTGAATCTGTCGAACGCGAAGATCTGTCCGGGGAGGAAAGTCTCACCCTGGACAACGTCGTTGGTGACGATTGAAGGAGCCATCGAGCCCGACAGCGACGGCACAGAGCAACTCTCAATGAAAGCACCAATGTCGGTGTCAAAACCGGCGGATCTCGGGTAGGGGGTCCTGATCTGTGCGTCAAGGCTGATGGTAATAGGAAGCAAGGGACACAGATGTTTACCCAGGTTCGGGCCCTCTCGATGGAGGTAAAACCCTACTTCCTGCTTGATTAATATTGATGATATGGGTAGTACAAGAGTAGATCTACCACGAGATCATAGAGGCTAAACCCTAAGAGCTAGCCTATGATGGTATGATTGTAATTGTGATCCACCTTCTAAGGACCATCCTCTCCGGTTTATATAGACATCCGAGAGGACTAGGGTTTACATGGAGTCCGTTACAAGGAAGGAAACACAATGTCCGGATCACCAAGCTTGCCTTCCACGCAAAGGAGAGTCCCATCCGGACACGGGCCGAAGTCTTGAGTCTTGTATCTTCACGCTTCAATAGTCCGGACGTTGTACACAGTCCGGCTGTCCGGATACCCCCTTATCCATGACTCCCTCAGAGACTGTCAAGACAAGCTCCTTCAAGTGTTTCACTTGCGGCGGCCAAGGCCACAAGTCCTATGAATGCACGAACAAGTGCACCCTGATCCTCAACGACGATGGCACCTACGACTCCATGAGTGATGAGGAGATGGAAGCTCTTGAGCAAGTGTCCATGCACCGGCGAATGAACGAGGATGAAGATGATCAAGTCTTTTCTGATGAGGATTCAATCCCCGCTCTCGTTGTCTCCAAGGTCTTGACTCTTCAACATCAACAAGAAGAAGACCAATGATGCCACATCTTCGACACAAATGCCGGCATCAATGGAAGGTCCGTCAAGGTCATCATCGATTGAGGTAGTTGCCACAACTTGGCAAGTGAAGAATTATGCTACAAGCTTCAATTGGTCAAGAGGAAGCACCTGCACCCCTACAAGGTTCAATGGCTAAGTGACTCCGGCACTATACAAGTTGAGCATACGGTCCAAGTCTCCTTCAAAATTGGTGCATATGAAGACACTTTGGAGTGTGATGTGGTCCCCATGACTATTTGCTACCTCCTTCTTGGTAGGCCATGGCAATTCGACCGTGGTGTCATCCACAATGGGCGCACCAATCACTATAGCTTCAAGATGAAAGGGAAGGAATATGTGCTACGACCTATGTCTCCTAGTCAAGTGATAGCCGACAAGCAAGCCACCCATCGTGGAGAGAAGAGTGAGAAAGTGATCCACCCAAAAGTGAGTGAGAGCCACAAGACAAACTTGAGCGCCTCTTTGCCTAGAGAGAAAAACTTAGTCCTATTTGCCACAAATAGTGAGATGAGAGAAGTGTGTGAGAACCCATCGACTGTTATTCACTTTGTCCTTGTGTGCAAGGATGGAGAACCAAAAACTAACACCTCTCACGAGCTACCTTTAGTGTTTCAATCTCTTTTGCAGGAATCCCAAGATATTTTCCCTGATGAGCTACCTCCGGGTCTACCTCCTCTACGAGGCATTGAGCATCGAATCGACCTCATCCCTGGAGCGCCCCTACCAAACAAAGCTCCATACCGCGTCAACCCGGAAGAAACTAAGGAGATCCAATGGCAAGTACAAAAACTAATCCACAATGGTCATGTACATGAAAGCCTAAGCCCTTGTGCCGTTCCGGTTATACTTGTGCCTAAGCCCGATAGAAGTTTCCGCTTGTGTTCCGATTGTAGACCTAGAAATGCTATTACCGTTCCCTATAGGCATCCCATTCCTCGCTTAGATGATATGCTCGATGAACTTAATGGAGCTAACTTTTTTCTCAAAAATTGATCTTAAAAGTGGCTATTATCAAATCCGCATACAAGAGGGTGATGAATGGAAAATGCTTTCGAAACCAAATTTGGTTTATGAGAGGCTCCCGGTACTTTTGTGCGTCTCATGCATTATGTGCTTCGCCCTTATATTGGAGGCTTTGTTGTGGTTTACTTCGATGATATTCTTGTGTTTAGCAAAACCATGAAAGAGCATCTTAATCATGTTAGGGATGTTTTGCAAACCCTTCGCAAGGAACGTCTTTATACCAACATGAAAAAGTGCGCATTTGGTGTTGACAAAGTGGTTTTCTTGGGTTTTGTTGTATCTTCCAAGGGTGTCCATGTTGATGAATCTAAAATTGAAGCAATCAAAACTTGGCCCCAACCCACCAATATGCAACAAGTGCGTAGTTTTCTTGGTCTAGCGGGTTTTTACCGTCGCTTTGTGAAAGATTTTAGCACTATTGCCGCTCCTTTGCATGCTTTGAGTAAGAAGAATGCTCCTTTCGTTTGGGGATCTTTGCAATCCAACGCTTTTGACGAGCTATAGTCTTTGCTTACTCATGCTCTGATTCTTGCTTTGCCCAACTTTGACAAAACTTTTGAGGTTCATAGTGATGCAAGTGGTACCGGAATTGGTGGAGTTTTAATGCAAGAAAAATGAGCCATTGCATATTTTAGTGAAAAACTCTCTGGTGCTCAACTTAACTATCCCATCTATTGCAAAGAATTGTATGATTTAGTGTGTGTGCTACATGTTTGGGAACATTATCTTAGACCTCATGAGTTTGTCATCCATACTGATCATGAAACGCTTAAGTACTTAAAAGGTCAAACTAAGTTGAACAAGCATCATGCCAAATGGAGTGAATTTATTGAATCTTTCCCCTATGTGATCAAGTACATTAAGGGTAAGGAAAATGTAGTTGCGGATGCACTTTCACGCATATGCACGCTTGTCACTAAACTTGAGTTGAATGTTATTGGTTTTGAGCACATCAAAGACTTGTATGCTAATGATACATCTTTTGCGACTCCTTATGCAAAATGTTTGACGCATACATCTTGGGAACAATATTACATCAAGGATGGTTATCTTATGAGAGCTAACAAACTATGCATTCTCGAGTCTTCTCTTCGTTTGCTCCTTTTGCAAGAGGCTCATGGAGGTGGACTCATGGGACATTTTGGACGCGACAAGACATTCGCCACGCTCTCCAAGAACTACTTTTGCCCCAAGATGTTCCGAGACGTCTCACGTTTCACAACCCGATGCTCTACATGTCGCAAAGCTAAGTCTAAAGCTCAATCACATGGTCTTTACATGCCTCTTCCTATTCCTTATCAACCTTGGGAAGACATTATCATGGATTTTGTACTTGGTTTGCCTAGAACTCAAAATGGTAAGGATTCCGTGTTTGTTGTTGTGGACCGATTTTCTAAGATGGCACATTTCATCCCTTGCAACAAGATAGACGATGCTTCAAACATTGCAATTCTCTTTTGTAGGGAAATCTTGCGTCTCCATGGAGTACCAAAGACAATCGTCTCCGACTGCAATGTCAAGTTCTTGAGTTATTTTTGGAAGACCCTATGCGCCAAGCTCGGAATCAAGCTCTTGTTCTCATCCACATACCATCCTCAAACCGACGGCCAAACGGAGGTGACGAACCGTACACTCTCCACTCTACTTCACGTGTTGATCAAGAAGAACATCAAGGAGTGGGAGGAGTGTCTACCCGTCGCCGAGTACGCCTACAACCGTGCAAGACATTCGACGACCGGCAAGTCCCCCTTCGAGGTTGTCTACGGCTTCAACCCGTTGTCCCCATTGGACATTCTACCTCTTCCTCTACAAGTGCGCACCAACCTCGACGCAAGTGCCTGTGCAAGCTACATCAAGAAGATGCATGAAGATACAAGACACACCATCAAGCGCCAAGTACAACGACTCGCGACCAAGTTCAACGTAAACAAGCATCCCATGATATTCAACATTGGAGACCTCGTGTGGCTACACCTTCGCAAGGACCACTTCCCCAATGAACGCAAGTCCAAGCTTCTCCCTCGAGCCGACGGACCCTTCAAGGTGCTAGCACGCTACAACAACAACGCTTACAAGATCAATCTCCCACGCAACAAGTACAACGTGAGCAACATATTCAATGTCTCCGATCTCTCCCTGTACCATGGTGATGAGGATTTCGACCCGAGGTCGGATCTTTCCCAAGAGGGGGTGGGGGGAGATCATGCGGAGCATCCTTCGGTCATCCCCATGGACCTTGCATCATCTCACCAAGCACCAAGAGGACCCATGACTAGAGCACGAGCTAGAGCTCTCGAGACCGAGGTGACTTCTCTCCTTAGTGATATATCACATGATCCTCTCGAGACATGGCTCCTACCTCAATTCGGAATGTTGTGCATGATTAGGTACCAAGAGGACCCTCCCGAGGATGCACATGATGATGGCCAAGACCCCAAGTCCATGGAAGAAGAGAACCAATGGAAGAAGGCAAGAAAAGCCTCCAGGCACCGGACATCCGGCCAGGACCCCGGACATTCGGCGCCTGGAGATCTACACAGCCAGCCCTCTGCAGAAGAAACTACAGCAACTGGACATCCGCCGTCCATCCCGGACATCCGGCCCCCACCGGAAATCCGGCCAAAGTCCCGGACATCTGGCACCATCGACCAGAGAGCACAGAAGCTTGCCCCGTCAGCCCGTACTTCCGGCGATCACCCCGGACATCCAGCACGTCCCGAAGCAGCAGACATCCGGCCCCTCCGAGCGGACATCCGGCGTCGCCCATCTAGAGAGCAGAATAGCCATCTGCGCCATCCCGGACATCCGGCTACTCAGCCCGGACATCCGGCGCCTCGCGAGCCACCGGACATCTGGCCCAACGCCCGGACGTCCGGCCTTCCCAGCGCCTGCGCGCGCGTGTTGGACTGAGTCCATGTACCCCTTCGCCCCTAGCCTATATATAGGACTCCTCCTCCTCACTTCAAGACTTAGCATTGTGATAGCTCATTTAGAGATAGAGTTCTTCTCGTCCGTACTGGATCTACTCCATGTGAGGGATCGTGCCTCCTCGGAGAAGATGCATTCGGATTCAAGGCCTCCATCCGGAGAAGACAATCAAGACCTCCTCACAGAGAAGAACGGTTCCCTTTGTATCCTACCTTTGTTGATTTTGGATCATCTGTTACCTTATGCTTTCGGTGATCTAGCCCTTGTGTGATCGATTACTTGTCGGTTGAGTGATTCTCTCGTTTCTCCCCGTATTTTCCCTTGTGTTTCCCCCGCGTCCCTCGTGTTCCCCCGTTGGATCCACTCCAAACGTGAAAGATCGCCCCCTAGGGTTCCGCCCTACATCATGTTACATGCTAGATCGGTGTGGGATGGAATCGGGGTCCTGGCAATCCAGTGGGCTAGGAACGCACCTGAGGGGAGCTCCAAGGGGAACACAACCCACCAGGGCGCGCCTAGGGGCCTAGGCACGCCCCGATGGGTTATGCCCTCCTTGTTGGCCTCCCGCCCCGCCTCTTTTCTTTGTAAATTCCCCAATATTCCAGAAACCCTAGGGGATTCGATGAAAATCAATTCCAGCCGCCGCAGAGTCCACAAACACCAGATCCAATCTTGACACCATCTCGGAGGGGTGCATCATGTCCATTGGTGCCTCTCCGATGATGCGTGAGTAGTTCTTTGTAGACCTACGGGTCCGTAGTTAGTAGCTAGATGGCTTCCTCTCTCTCTCTTGATTATCAATACAATGGTCTCTTGGAGATCCATATGATGTAAGTCTTTTTGCGGTGTGTTTGTTGGGATCTGATGAACTTTGAGTTTATGATCAGATCTATGTTTTTATCCATGAAAGTTATTTGAGTCTTCTTTGATCTCTTATATGCATGATTGATTATAGCCTCATATTTCTTCTCCGATATTTGGGTTTTGTTTGGCCAACTTGATCTTTTTATCTTGCAATGGGAAGAGGTGCTTTATGATGGGTTTGATCTTACGGTGCTTGATCCCAGTGACAGAAAGGGAAATGACATGTATGTATCGTTGCTATTAAGGATAACAAGATGGGGTATATTTCTACATAAATAGATCTTGTCTACATCATGTCATTGTTCTTATTGCATTACCCCATTTTTTCATGAACTTAATACACTAGATGCATGCTGGATTGCGGTCGATGTGTGGAGTAATAGTAGTAGATGCTGGCAGGAGTCGGTCCACTAATCTTGGACATGATACCTATATAATGATCATTGCCTGGATATCGTCATGATTATTTGAAGTTCTATCAATTGCCCAACAGTAATTGTTTTCCCACCGTTTGCTATTCTTCTCGAGAGAAGCCACTAGTGAAACCTACGGCCCCTGGGTCTATTTTCATTATATTTGCCTTTGCGATTTATTTTCCTTTGCTTTTATTTTCAGATCTATTAAACCAAAAATACAAAAATACCTTGCTGCAATTTATTTGTTCCGCGATCTATTTATCCTATCTACCACTTTTATCTGACGTTATTTGCCTATCTTGAGGCGTCGTACCCGAAAGGGATTGACAACCCCTTTTACACGTTGGGTTGCGAGTATTTGTTATTTGTGTGCAGGTGTTGTTTGCATGGTGTGAGGAGGTTCTCCTACTGGTTCGATAACCTCGATCTCATCACCGAGGGAAATGCCTACCGTCACTAGACCGCATCATCCCTTCCTCTTTATGGAAATACCGACGTAGTTCTAGCAGACATCAAAAGGAATTTCTGGCGCCGTTGCTGGGGGGGATCTTCAACATCAACCAGGTTCCTAATCAGAAATCTCATCCCCTCTCAATTTACCTTATTTGCCATTTGCCTTTGATTTTCCTCTCCCCCACTTCACAAAAAATATTGGTTTTTATTCGCCCTCTTTTTCATCGCCATTTTCTTGCCAGATCTGTTTTTGAGTGCAATCTTGTTGTGAAGTCATCATGACTCAAGAGAACACCAAGTTGTGTGACTTCTCAAATACCAACAACAATGACTTTATTAGCACTCCGGTTATTGCTCCTCCCGCCACTAGTGCAGAGTCTTGTGATATTAATACTGCTTTGCTAAATCTTGTTATGAAAGATCAATTTGCTGGTACTCCTAATGAGGATGTTGCATCCCATCTTAACACATTCGTGGAATTATGGAATATGCAAAAGAAAAACGATGTGGAAAATGATGTTGTGAAATTGAAATTATTTCCGTTTTCTTTGCGAGATCGTGCCAAAATTTTGTTTTCTTCTTTGCCTCGCAATACTATCGATTCTTGGAACAAGTGCAAGTATGCTTTTATTACTAAGTATTTTCCGCCCGCTAAAATTATTTCCCTTAGAACCCAGATCATGAATTTCAAGCAACTTGAACATGAGCATGTTGCACAATCCTGGGACATGATGAAATTGATGCTAAGGAATTGCCCAACTCATGGGTTAAATCTTTGGATGATCATACTAAAATTTTATTCGGTATTGAATTTTGTTTCTCGTAATCTTTTAGATTCCGCCGCGGGGGGTACTTTTATGGAAATTACATTGGGTGAAGCTACTAAATTGCTAGAGAATATTATGGAAAATTACTCACAATGGCATACCGAAAGAGCTCCTACTAGTAAAAAAGTCAATTCGGTAGAAGAAATAAATTCTTTGAGTGAAAAAGTTGATGCTATTATGAAGTTGGTTGATAATAAAAGTGCTCCTATTGATTGTAATGATGTGCCTTTGTCTACTTTGATTGAGAAAAAAAGTGATGCCATAGATGTGAATTTTATCTCCCGAAACAATTTCAATAACAATGCTTATAGAGGTAATTTTAATCCTAGGCCTTTTCCTAGTAATTCCTCTAATAATTATGGTAATTCCTATGGTAATCCTACTTATAATAGTAATAGAAACACCTCTAATCTTGAGAACAATATTAAAGAATTTATCAATACTCAAAAAGCTTTCAATACTTTGATAGAAGAAAGGTTGAATAAAGTTGATGATTTGTCTAGAAGTATTGATAGAATTTCTCATGATGTAGAAACTCTCAAGATAAAATCTTTTGTGCCTAAAGTTGAAGAATCAATTAAATCCCTTTATGTTTCTATGGATGAAAGTAAGAAAAGAACCGCTATGCTTAGAGCTAAAAGAGAATTTTTAGAAAGAGCGTTTTCTAGTGATTACTTTCATAAAACTGATGAAGATCTTAAAATGATTGGCGTTTCTTCTATTGATTCATTGTTTAGTAAAATTAAGATTGATGGAGAAGGGACTGGAAGAGAGTCAACTTTAGTTAGAAGACATCCTTATGATTCGGAGGGTGAAAATATTGTTGAAAAATTGATAAAAGTGGGCTTGAAGAGGTCAAGACTTTAACCAGTGATGTGCCCACTATTTTGGATTACAAAGACTTTAATTATGATCGTTGCTCTTTGGTTGATTGTATTTCTTTGTTGCAATCCATGACAAATTCACCACATGCTTATGAACAAAATAAAGCTTTTACTAAACATATTGTTGATGCCATGATGAAAGCTTTTGAAGAAAAGTTGGAATTAGAAGTTTCAATTCCTAGAAAATTGCATGATGAGTGGGAACTTACTATCGAAGTGAAGATTAAAAATTATAAGTGTTTTGCTTGATGTGACTTGGGTGCTACTGTTTCTACAATTCCGAAATCTTTATGTGATGTGCTTGGTCATACCAATATTAAAGAATGCTCTTTAAATTTGCACTTGGTGGATTCTACTATTAAAAAGCCTACGGGAAGAATTAATGATGTTCTAATTCTTGCAAATAGGAATTATTTGCCCATAGATTTTATTGTTCTTGATATTGATTGCAATCGGTCTTGTCCAATTATTCTTGCGCCACATCGCCCCCCTACAGGAGAGGGGGAGGCCCGCCTGGGAATTCAAGAACTCGGCAGACATCATGAGGCTACGGCTGGGCCTCAACTACAACTTCACCATTTTGGAGCTGGATGCAATGCTCCTGGAGTTGTTCAAACGCGACCCCCAGTACCCATTCATGCTGCCGAGGGGCGTTGTCCCATTATGCAACAATTCTTCACTTGACCGGAACCGCGCCATGATGCCGTTGTGTGATTCACACGGAATCCTTCCAACTTGGCAAGAGCCTGCGGATGACGTCATGCAAGCGTTCTTCGACAACTTGGAAGAAGTGCCGGTCCACGCTGACGAGCAGAAGAGCCTCACCCGTGACACCACCGACGAGGAGCTGCAGTGCATCGCCACTAGGGCGGAAGAGGTTGTGGCCGCAGCTGCCGCGGGCGTGTTTGTGTTCACTGTGGAGGAGGCGGAGGCTGCAGAGGCGGCAAACCTTGCCGAGCGCGCGGAGTTCATTGGCGAGGAGGATCCTGCCGGTTCCGAAGCCGAGCCGAGCGAGGCCGGCGAGGAGGAGCCCGAGCCTTCAGAAAACTTGCCGCAGGCGGAGCCCCCGGCCCCGCCAAGAAGGCGCCTTCGCAGGGCCAGGGACGCAGCGGGGCGGCAGCCGGGTCAATAGCCGCCGAGCCGTGCGACGCGCTCTACCGCGGCAAGCAATGTTGCCGCGGGAGCGCCCCACGCAACAGCGGCAACTGGAGCGGGATCTTCCCGGGCCACCGCCACTGCCCCCGCCAAGCGGGCAAGGGATCCTACTCCTCCGCCTCGCCGCACCGGAGGAGGGCCGGACTTCGATTTTTCCGCGCTCAGCTCCGACGAGGAGGAAGAAGAGTAAGTTTCTTTGGTGCTCTTGTAGTTCTTCAATCTTGCTGTTTATATCTTGTATCTGACTTGCTCCAATCTGGACTCCTTTCTTTTCAGGACGCTGGCCCAGAGAGCGGCGAAGAGGGCCAAGGCCGCAGTGATTGTCATCGAGGATGACCCCACCGTGTCAGCAGGAGGTGGGCCCGAGACCACCTTGACGGACCCAGCAATCACTCCTCAAAGCAGCCCCCAGCGCAGCCCCCTGCGTAAGTTCATAGTTTAGCCTTCTGCTGTCGGGCGCGCTTGAGTGCTTTTTCCTTTGTTGATATCTTGCTTGTTGATTTGTGTAGGAGCAGAGCAGCCACATCAGGAGCGCCCGGAAGCTGGCCCCGAAGTGCCATCTGCTTCGACTACACCGCCAAGGGAGGGGTTCCCGGTAAGGGAGCGCTCTCCGGCAAGGGAGAACTCTCCGGCAAGGGACAGCACCGTCGATCCTGCAGCGACCGAGACCGCAACTGCAGATCTTGGCGTAGGTAATTTACTTGTCCAAAAACTTTCCCTTGGGTTCTTCTTCTTCTGATTTTCTTCTCTTGGATTTTTGATTGATTTTTCTCCCTTCTTCGTTCTTCAGACCCCTCTGCTACTGAGCCAATGGAGACAGAGGGCGCCGGCGAGGAAGGGGCCGGTGCTGATGAGACTGCCGGCGAGGAGGCCGCTAGGGCTGCTGCTGCAGAAGCCGGCGAGGGGTCGGGCGATCGCACTGACGACCCTGAGGCCGCAGGAGCTCTAGGCGCTGCGCCGACCGCCGATCCCTCTGCCGCTTCTGCGGAGCCGGGCTCCGAGGAGCCCCAGCCCGGCGCCTACTTGAAAGCCGGCGACAATATCTTCATCAAGCTACCCTGGGCATCGAGCTCCAGGGCGCCGGTTGAGGGGGAGAATTTCGACGGGGAGGTGCTCGCCTCTGCTGGACTGTCGTTGGTCGACGCGCCCAGCAGCAACAGCGGCGAGCCTGAGGAGGAGCAGCTGCTGCGGAAGCTGTTGTCACTCTACCGCGCCCGGCAAGCCAAGCTGGCTTCCCGGGAAGCGCTTGTCGCGAAGGCGGGAGTTGACATGGATAAGCGCGCGGAGGAGCTCCGGGGCCACAATCAAGAAGCTCTCCGGTCCCTGGCGCAGGAGCGTGAGCGACTCGACGAGGACCGCACGGCCTTCCTTCTCGAGAAGGCCGAAGCTGAGGAGGAGCAAAGGCTGGCCGCCGAGAAGCAGTCCGCGCGGGAAGGTGAACTAGTGCAGCGGAAGGCCAACCTCGACAGCTATGAGGAAGAGCTCGCCGAGCGCAAGCAAGCACTTGGCGGGGCGCTCAAGGAGGCAAAGGATGCTGCGGCAATTGCAGAGGCCGCCAAGAAAGAGCTGGAGGAGAAGGTGGCGCAGCTGGAGGCCAACATTGGGAAGAGCGGCGAGGAGCTTGCCGCGCTCAAGCGTGAGCGTGAGAAGGATGCTGCCGCCCACGGTGAGCTGCAAGGTCTTCTCGCTGAAAGGGGCAAGGAGCTCAGCGCCGCCAAGGATTCCAAAGCAGACCTGGAGTTGAAGCTCACCACGCTGACGCAGACACTGGAGGCCGTCAAGGAGCGGGAGAAGACCTTGTCGGAGAAGGTCAAGGCTGACGCGGCGCTGCTGGAGAGCATTGCAGTTACCCAGAACTCGTTCAGAGACACTGTGGAGCACTGGACCGAGAGTCTAGTGAACATTGACGCAGTCATTAACGAGGAGCTGGCACAGCTGGGGATGGAGGACTTTGGGTATCCTTCCGACGAGAGTCTTCAACCCAGCACCAAGCTCAACCTATTCTTCAAGGGCGTGGCGACGGCACTCCAGCGGCTCCGGGAGAGGATCCCGAAGCAGCTGGCCGACGAGTCGCGCAAAATCTGCGCCGGGGTTCTCCAGAAGGTGCTGATGAAGGTGGCCTTCCGCAATCCAGGCCTCAGCTTCACCAACGTCCTCAGGTCCTTGCCGCCTGACGCCGATCTGGATGCACTCAAGGCCCTTGTCGCACCCATTGTGGACAAGGTGAGCGAGATCAAGAGGGTCGAGGGCGGATGCGTAGACTAGGCCGTCCATTTCTTCTTTTCCCTTGCCGCTGCTAATCATGTTATGAAAACATTCTGTTAGAGCTGCGACAAGTTATCTTGTAATATAACTTTACTTCTGTTATCAATTGCTATGTTATTTCCTCTACTAGATTCCTTCCTTTGTATGTTTTTACCCTATGCTTCTAGGGAACTTGTCGGCGCAGGCACCCGAGCCGCGAGCGCTGAGTGCGGAACTTCAGCAGCCTGCTGGCGGCGCTGCTTCCGACAAGAAACCTTGTCGCGACTAGATGCAACACACTTCAGCTGTTGAGCGGACTCAAAACAAAGTAAGGGCGCAACTAGCCACGAGTTGGTTCCTCCGCGCACAGGTTTTCCATACAAAGCAGGGTCGTTCGAGGAAGATAACTCAAAAATTTAAAAACTAATTGCTCAAACTTTGGCAACTTAGCTTTTCTGTCGTTTGCTTCCCGGCAAGGCAAGACTTCGCTTGAACGACGCCTGGTCCATACCACAATCTTCTCCTCCCCCCCCGGCAAACATGTGTGCGAGGGAACCTCCTTTTCCTTTGTTGAAAAAAGAAGAAAGAAGAGAAAATAATGATATGGAGCCCTTCGGCTCGTTACTGCTCACCGGATGTAGGTGCTGCACAAAGTGTCAGATAACACATGCGAGAAAGAAATGGACAAGTTGTGCGGAGCACATGGGGTTCTTTTTATGCACGGGATCTGCGCCCGGCTTTGTACAAAGGATTACATGCAACAGCGGCAAGACTTGTACAAAAGGTGGTTGCCGGAACGGGGTTCCAGCAACCGCGCTCTACGGAAAAACTTACGAAGATGTTCTATGTTCCAGGAGTTGCTCACCGGAATGCCATCTTCGGTCTCAAGGCGGACAGCGCCGGGCCTTGTGACTCGTCTCACCCGATAAGGGCCTTCCCACTTCGGCGTCAACTTGTTGGAATTCTTGGTGGACTGAACGCGCCGAAGAACAAGGTCGCCTTCCTCGAAGCTTCTGGCCTTAACTTTACGGCTATGGTAGCGGCGCAAAGCTTGCTGGTATCGAGCAGCTCGTACAGCAGCCTGAAGACGATCTTCCTCAAGGAACAGCGCGTCGTCTTGTCGCAGCTGTTCTTGCTCAAGCTCATCATAAGCGAGCACTCGAGGCGATCCGTATATGAGTTCCGTGGGGAGAACTGCCTCTGCTCCGTAGACTAGAGCGAAAGGTGTCTGGCCAGTGGCTCGATTTGGCGTCGTTCTGATCGACCAAAGAACCACCGACAGCTCCTCGATCCAGTTTCTTCCGCACTTGCGCAGCCTGTCAAAAGTTCTGGTCTTGAGCCCGCGCAACACTTCAGCATTTGCCCTCTCTGCTTGACCGTTGCTTCTCAGATGAGCAACAGAAGCGAAGCAGACCTTGGCGCCAAGGTCTTGGACGTACTGCATGAAGGTGCGGCTCGTGAATTGCGTGCCGTTGTCGGTGATGATCCTGTTAGGGATCCCGAAACGGCAAACAATTGACCTGAAGAACTTGACTGCTGACTGTGCTGTCACCTTCCTCATTGGCTGCACTTCCGGCCACTTCGTGAACTTGTCGATTGCGACGTACAAGTACTCAAAGCCCCCGACAGCTCGGGGGAAAGGGCCGAGGATATCGAGCCCCCAGACCGAAAATGGCCAGGATAAAGGGATCGTCTGGAGAGTTTGAGTTGGCTAGTTTATCTGTTTGGAGTGGAACTGGCACGCTTCACACTTGGTTACTTGTGCAGTTGCATCCTGGAGGTCTGTCGGCCAAAAGAAGCCTTGCCGGAAGGCTTTGCCGGCAAGTGCCCTTGCGCCTATGTGGTGGCCACATATGCCTCCATGTATCTCTGCCAACAGCTTTTGTCCATCTTCCCGGCAAATACACTTCAATTTCACACCGTTGAGTCTTCTTCTATACAGTATGTTATCGACAAACTGGTACATACTTGACTGTCGGGCTACTCTTTCCGCTTCTTCTTGCTCTTCGGGAAGTTCTCCTGTCTGAAGGAAATGGACAATCTGCTATGCCCATGCTGGAGCTTGTGGCTCGACAACAAGGACTAAAGGCACATCTGCTGCTGCGGGAACATCCGCTTCTACGGTAAGGACTTGCAGCCCTACCGGAGCTTGATGTTCCCCGGCAAGCTTGCCGGAGCAAAACTTGTCGGGAGCGTGTGCTTCAACAGAACAAACCATAAGGTTTGCCGGAGCAGACTGCCCCTCAGCATTCTTGGTGTTGATCTTGGGGACTTTCTTGGCGGCGGCTTCGGGGAGCTCTTCCGGAAAGTAGTCACCAGAAACCAACTTCCTCTTCTTGCTTTGTCCAGTTGAGGGTGTTATGGATGGTTGAGTCAACTTGAGCACAAAGATCCCTGGTTCCACAGGTAACTTTAGTGCGGCGCACTTTGACAGGCCATCAGCAATGTCATTCTAAGCTCTCGGGATATGTTCCATCTGTAGGCCGTCAAAGTGCTCTTCTAGCTTCCTCACTTCATCAACATATGCTTCCATCAATGGACTCTGGTAGTTCTTGTTCACTTGGCGGACGACAAGCTGTGAGTCACCCCTGACAATGAGCTTCTTGATCCCAAGGTTTGCTGCGATTCTGAGACCGGCAAGCAATCCTTCATACTCTGCAGTATTGTTGGTTGCTTGCTCCTTGGGGAAGTGCATCTGGACTACGTACTTGAGGTGCTCTCCGGTGGGTGCGACAAGCAGCACGCCCGCACCAGCGCCTTCCAGCGAGAAGGCACCATCAAAGTACATCAGCCACTCTCTGCTTGCCTCTTTGACGGGGATGCTCGTCTCTGGAATTTCTTCATCTGGGGTTGGCATCCACTCTGCTATGTACTCTGCAAATGCTCTGCTTTGGATAGTTGAAGTGCTCTCAAAGTTGAGGCCAAAGCTTGACAGTTCCAGCGCCCACTCGACAATCCTGCCTGTTGCTTCTGGATTTTGCAGTATCCTCTTCAGCGGAAAGCGAGTGACGATTGTGATTTCATGTGCTTGGAAGTAATGGCGCAGCTTTCTCGAGGCCATGAGAAGGCCGAAAAGCAACTTCTGCACACCAGAGTACCTTGATCTAGCCCCCTGCAGAAGGGAACTGACAAAGTAAACTGGACGCTGCACCATTCTCTTCTGCATCTTATCATGCTCCTGCGCAGATCCATCTTTGTCGGGACCAGAGCTTGTCGGCGAAGCCCCCTGCTTGTCGCTGGATGCATCTGCCATGGTTGCTGGCTCATCATCTGCCTCTCTCTCCGCCACTAACGCAGCACTAACCACTTGATTGGTTGCCGCTATATACAGCAGCAACTTCTCTTGCGGCTTAGGTGCGACAAGTGTTGGAGTGGAGGACAGGTATCTCTTCAAGTCCTGCAGCGCAGCCTCCGCCTCCAGAGTCCATTTCATTGGACCTGCCTTTTTCAAAATTTTGAAAAATGGCAGGGCGCGCTCAGCAGATCTAGAGATAAACCTGCTGAGAGCAGCCACGCAACCGGCAAGCCTTCGTACATCCTTGACGCGCTTTGGTGCTTCGATCTGCTCAATGGCCTTAATCCTGTCGGGATTGGCTTCAATTCCCCGCTGAGACACGAAGAACCCGAGAAGCTTGCCGGAAGGGACTCCAAACACGCACTTCTCGGGGTTAAGCTTGAGGTTGATCTTGCGCAGATTCGCAAATGTCTCGTCTAAATCTTGAATCAGGGTCGCCCTGTTCTTGCTCTTGACCACTATGTCATCCATGTAAGCTTCCACATTTCTGTGCATTTGCGGCTCAAAAGCGTGGTGGACTACCCTTGCGAATGTTGAACCAGCATTCTTCAAACCGAAAGGCATCCGTACGAAGCAGTATGTTCCACACGGGGTGATAAATGCGGTTTTCTCTTCATCCTCTTCTGCCATGAAGATCTGATGGTATCCTGAGTATGCATCAAGAAATGAAAGCAAATCATATCCAGCTGTGGAGTCAACAATCTGGTCAATGCGCGGCAAGGGAAATGGGTCTTTGGGACAAGCTTTATTAACATCAGTGAAGTCAATACAAAGTCTCCATTTCCCGTTAGCCTTGCGCACAACAACAGGATTGGCCAACCACGTGGGATGGAGCACTCCTCTGACAAGGCCTGCTGCTTCCAACTTCTTGATTTCTTCTGCGATGAATTCTTGGCACTCCACTGCCTGCTTCCTGACTCTCTGCTTGACGGGCCGCGCATGAGGACAGACGGCAAGGTGGTGCTCAATTACTTTCCTGCGAACACCGGGGATATCAGATGGTTGCCATGCAAACACGTCGACATTCGCCCGCAGGAAAGCAACGAGCGCACTTTCCTATTTGGGGTCAAGAGTGGCGCTGATGGTGAAGGTACCACCAGTGCCATCCTCCTTGGCGGACACCTTCTTGGTCTCAGGTGGGGCTGCGATTGCCTTCTTACACTTGCCGGTGGAGTTCGATAGTGCGACCTCGACGGTAGCGCAGCACTCCGAAGAGGTGCGCTTGCCGGAGTGGGCATCAGAGCTCTTGCCGGACTTGGTCTTCTTCTTCCCCTCGGGAGCTTCAGCGGCAAGTGTCTTGCGTTCTGCTGTGGCTGCTGCTTCCCGGTAGATCTTGTCGGCACAGATAAGAGCGTCCTTCTTGTCGCCAGGGACAGAGATGACACTTATCGGGCCTGGCATTTTCAGTACGTTGTACGCATAGTGAGAGGCTGCCATGAACTTGGCGAGTGCCGAACGGCCAATGATTCCATTGTAAGGTAATGGAAAGTCAGCAACATCAAATGTGACCCTCTCAGTCCTGAAGTTCAGTTCGCTGCCAAATGTTACCGGCAACGTGATCTTTCCCTTCGGCTTGCTCCTTCCCGGGTTGATTCCTTGAAATGTACTGGTCTCTTCGAGCTCACTGTCAGGGATCTGGAGTTTCTGGAGCACCATGGAGGAGATCAGGTTCAAGCCGGCCCCGCCCTCAACTAGCATCTTAGTGACCTTGAGGTTGCGGATTGTTGGTGAAACCAACATCGGCAAGCACCCGACCGCAGTTATGCGATCCGGGTGGTCCTCAATATCAAAGATGATAGGCGTGCCGGACCATTTCAGAGGCTTGCGTGACTCGACGGGTGGTTCTGCTGCATTAACTTCCCGCACCCACTGCTTGAGCTGACGGTGCAAGGTATGCAGAGAAGCACCACCATCAACTCACAGGACCTCTATGGCTTTCTGGAACTCCTACTCATCAGTCTCCTCGTCATCCATGTCTTCATCGTCGTTGTCATCTTCATCCTTGTCGCGGCCGCGGGGAGGTCTGTCTCCTTGCCGCTGCTTGGCCTTGCCGCGGCGTCCTCCTCGGCCGGGACGTTTCTTGCCGGATCCCCCAGCACCTTCCTGGGCCTTCTCCTTGTCGCGCCGCTCGTATTCAGCTTTCTGTTGCTCAACAAGCTGCTCGACTTTCTTACAGTTCTGGAGATCATGGCCCTTGGTGCGGTGGATCTTGCAATACTGCTTGTTGGTGCCGTCCTGCTTGTTGGCGACCGCCACCTCCGCGGCAACCTCCTTGCCGGAGTCACCAGCTTTGGCTTCCTTGGCGCCACCACCGTTGCCGGACTACTCAACAACTAGCACCTCTTTGCCTTTCCTCCTTCCTTTGTTCCGCCGCCGGCTTTTCCTTGACGGGGCAGCATCTTCACTATCAGATCCTCCCGCTCCTACATTCTCTCCGGGGAGCTCCTCCCTTCCTCAGCATGTGCACACTTGTCGGCCAGTGCATATAACTCACTGACGTCCCTGATCTTGCACATCACCATTTCCTCCCGCATCCTGCGGTTCCGCACGTTCTGATGGAACGCGCTGATCACCGCGGCAGGGTGGACGTCTGGGATGTTGTGCTGCACACTGCTGAATCTCTGAATGTACTTGCGCAGGGGCTCTCCTTCCTTCTGGGTGAGCAGATGAAGATCACTCTCCTGGCCATGAGGCTTGTGTCCGCCTGTGAAGGCGCCGACAAACTGATGGCACAGATCATCCCAAGAGGATATGGAGTTGTCTGGCAAGTGCATGAGCCAGGATCTGACGTTGGGCTTGAGCACCAGCGGGAAGTAGTTGGCAAGGATCTTGTCATCCCGTCCCCCGGCAGCCTGCACCGCGATGGTGTAGATGCTGAGGAACTCTGACGGATGCGTCTTGCCGTCGTACTTCTCCGGTACGTCTGGCTTGAAGTTTTTCGTGCTGGGCCACTGGACTTGCCGCAGCTCACGAGTGAACGCAGGGCAACCTACCGTGTACGGCAGATCGCCTGGTTCCCCTGGCGCATGCATGTCATCAGAGGGCCCAGCGTGCTTGTCGGATTGACGTCGCGCTTCTCTTCGGCGCTCGATGCGAGTTCGAGCGTCTTCTTGTTGCCGATCATGAAGGACTTGACGCTGATCGCGACGAGCTCGTGGATCCGAAGATGCGGTGGAGTCGCTGTTGAGGTGGATCCGGCGAGTCGGCGATCTTGGCCTCCGGGGTGGTGATTGCATGGTAGTTGCACCTCCACCCGTTTCGTCGCCACCGGCTCGCGCCCGGCAACCCTGTCACGGCGGCGACGCGCTCGACCGCCGTGGAGTGTCGCCGTTGGCGTAGCCGATGAGACTCTGAATGGTGGCCCTCCATTCGTCGATCTTGTCCAACGTCGGAGGGTAATCTAGGAGAAGTTGAGCTCGCGCCAAAGCTTCTGCTAGAGTGGTGGATGGCAGGGGCGGACGGCGCGAGGAGCGGGACGTGCTCGAACTTCTAACTATGTTAGAAGGAGCAGTATCCCATCCAGGCGACCGTGCCCCGCTCGTGCCAACATGCTGGCGTGCATGCTGGTCTTGAGCGCCCCGAGATCCACCAGCTTGGTCTTGGCCTATCACGCGTATGGCACTGCGAGTGTCATGACGTTGTTGATCTTGCGCCTCCTGAGAGTGGCGCGGAACATGTACAGTCGCCGAGGTTTGTGCAGCCTTGTCTTTGGACCTGGCAACATCATAAGCTTCCTCGTCGACGTCCATTCTTCCGCCGGCGTCCATTCCACCACCCATTTGCTCCAACGGTGGCGGAAGTGACGTGGACGGAGCGGCTGACGCCGAAGTCTTCTTCTTCGGTGGCATGTTGATGAAGGGAATGAAGATCTAGCTCGTGTGAACGCCGGATCAGGTTCACACAATCTTGACGCCCCCTACCTGGCGCGCCAAAGATGTCGAGGAAACTGATCCTCGAACACCTATGGGGCCGGCGGTCCGGGCCCCTTTCGGTTCGGCGGGGGGCAGAGATCGCACGAAGAGCAGATCGAGGTGAAGCACACGAGCAGTTTACCCAGCTTCGGAGCTCTCCGGAGAGATAACACTCCTACTGCTGCTTGTCTGGTTCTATTCTGTTCTTGCTCTAGAGAGAGAGCGTAGTGTCTTTCTGGGTTACAAATGAGTCGAACCGAACCCAAAACCAAACCCCCTCTACGTTGCGCATGGGCCTCCTTTTATACGCCAAAGGGGTCACCGACAGGTGGCAACGCAGAGAAGGGTACAAATGTAAAAAGTGAGGTGGTTGGTACAGCTACTTGTACAGTGCACCCTACCTAACCCTGACGGCAGGGGACAAGGGCATTAAAGGCCCGTCTGAGTCGCCCAAACAGTGCAGAAAAGGACCGTTAGGGGCGCCACCGTTTGCCACGATGGCGATCTTGTCAGCTTCGCATGCCACTGTGCACCGCTGGCTGCACAGCCTCCCGCCATGCGCGCCTGGAGAGGCCCCCAGAGCGACACGTTGGTGGATGTGCTGGAGCGTGGGCACAGAGTGGCCGCCTGCCGCGGCAAGCGCCTTGCCGCTGTTGTTATCTTGTCGGGTCCGGAAGCTTGTCGCTCACCGGGCCTCGAGGTACCTTGGTTGGTCTTCCCGGCAAGCTCCTCTTGCCGGGGCCTTGTTGCCTTGACGGAGCGTGTGGCGCGTTGCGGCAAGTTCCTTGGAGTGCCTCGGTTGGCCTTCCCGGCAAGCTCCTCTTGCCGAGGCCTTGTCTCCTGAGCTTAAATACTTTGTTCTTGAATGGCTCCAAGGGAACCTTGGAGGATCTTGGCGTTCGCCCGGCAAGCCTTACCGCGGGGTGCTGCAACTGCCCGTGCACAAGTTCGGGGTACTAGGGTACCCCTATTCTAGTACACCGACAGTGTTCTAGGCTCGCGTCCCTAGTCCGGTCTAGCCTAGGACCAGCACAGTATCGTCGTTGAGTGATTCTTCAACATTGCATCTTTGAATTGATTATGCTCTATCTTTTGCAACCATATACTTAAGCCTTCCAAGCTCCACATATTTCTACACCGTGTTTACGCATTTTCTCTTGGCAATCGCTTTACTCAATCTTCAGAGTTATTTGACATCGCTGGTTGCCGATCACCACCTGCTGCATGATAAGAACTTGTAAGATATCGAGATTTTCTATACTGTGAGCGTTTTACCACCACTTCCAAGTAGTTCATAGGAACATTTTTTTGGATTCTGTTTCTTGTTTCTACTAATCATGACAGGATTTAGAGTCAATTCATGGGCTTTGTCAATCTTGGGATACGTGCCACCACCTTTGCAAATTCCACAACCGTCACGGGAGGTGCACAAACATCCAAATGCACATGATTAGGTTAATGTATCTATGCCACCATTTAATGGCCATTTTAGACCTGCTTTATATATTGAATGGGAGTTCGACATAAAAAATATATTTTCTTCCCATAATTTTGATGAACATAAAAAGGTTAAGGTTGTGGTTGGTTCTTTCACTGGTTATGCTTTGGTTTGGTGGAGTGAATATTGTCGGTTACACCCTGATTATATACCTACTACTTGGGATCATTTGAAACTAGCCATGCGACATACTTTCCTCCCTGCTTATTATACTCGTGACCTGACTAAGAAATTGCAACATTTAAAACAAGGTAGTTACACTGTAACAAAATATTATGATGATTTACAAACTACCTTGTTGCATTCCTCTTTAGAAGAAAGTGAAGATGATTTTATGGATAGATTTAAGAGATACTAATTCATGAAGAGTGTTATCCTATGGACCATTTGTTTCGTCTTGCTTGCAAAGCTGAACAGGAAATGAAACGACGTGTTGGCCACGAGGAGAACAAGCGCACGGTGCACATTCCAAGAGTTGATATGATTGTTCCTTCAACTACTAGGCATACTATGACAACCACATCCGTTGTTGTGAGGACTACATCACCTCCACCATGTGACACATCGCCCCCGAGAGTGGCTAGATCATCTGAGTTGATCATAAGAGGTAGTGACAAAGGTATTGATCTTCCATCTCTACATGAGAATGATGAATGCCTTGTCAATTTGAATGCACCATCTGATGAGCTACCCACTACTTTGATCACACCACCTATTTTAGAGGACTATGTTGATAATTTGATTTTGCCATGTGATCAAACAACTGAAATACCAACAATTTTGAGTGCACCCACTGAATTAACAGTTGATGCAAAAGAACCAATGTTTAATCATTTTGATATGACCTCTAATCTTGGTGATGTTCTGTGTCCAATGACTTATTGCATGTTTGCTTATTTAAGCATGTTGTAGCATGTAAATTTGATGCAAGTAAGGTTTATTCACCAATGTTGGGATGGTTTAATGATGAACATTGTCAATCTTTTGAAATGAATAAGAGCTTCACTTATATGTGCAAACTGAGTTGCAATATTTTAATGCCTTGTACTTCTTGTGATAAATTTTTGGCTTTAGATTTTATGAACTATGAAAGTTACTCATATATACATGTGTCATACGTGCAAAAATCAAGGGAAGTAAAAATGGATGACATATACATATACAACATGTACACCTTGTTTTTTTTGTTAGCCACAATTCAAATTAAGCAACGTCGAGGATGGCTTTGTTTTCAAGAAGGGGAGGATGATGAGGACATGACTACCTTGGATACGACCAAAAATATTGCATACATATATATTTGTGAGGTGATTTCTAATGCAAACTATGCAATAATTTATTTATGTCATCCAGGACACAAATACTTCACAAACTTTTGTGCCATGTCTAATTGCAGGTGTATGGGACATTTGTACAATACACATATGATTATAAGAGAGAAAGAGGAATTTACTTGTTGTTAAAAAAGTTCTCTCACGTCACTTTTGGCCCAAGAGAAGATAGAGTCCAAGTCTCTCACGTTATGGACTCGGATTCGGACTGCACAGACATACCTGACTCAAAACATCAATAACTTTTTCTTCCGGACTCCAAATTGGGTGATTCTTTTTTGTTGGAAAATAGATTTCGTGCACTTTCTAACCCAATTAGATTCACCTTCACATTCATCCGGAGCGTTTAGTTATGGACGAAACAATCTGATGCTGCAGCAGAATCCGAGTCAAACTACAAGTCCAAAGGTGTTACGTCACCTCCACTTGGGCCCATTGGCCTTGTACGGCCTAGGGTTAGTTTTAGGTTTCCTTGGGACATCCTCCCACCTCCTTGGCCGCCACCCCTTGCTCCTATATAAGTAGATCCATCTAGTAGCTTTTCCCTTGGGTTTTATTTAGTTCAAAGTTAGCCATCGCTGCAACTTCGTGTACTTCGTTTGTGTCCAATGACCAGACCAAGACCGCTTATGAAACCCCACTTTTCTCAATAGTCCATTCATATTCGCAATATTCAGATTGCTTTATCATATTCTTGCTTGTTCTTCGATTGCTTACAGGAATAGACCTTTGTGGTCAGGTTGATCGTGCTTCGGCATGGTCAATAACCTTCCGAAGTCGGTTTAGCGATTGCTAAGGTGCAACGTTGTTGCACGTTTGTAGTCGGATCGTCAAAGTCGTCTCCACCAAATCGATAGTTATCATCTCATCGAATGATCGGGACACCCTCGCCTCTATCACTCAAAGGGATCATAAGATTATTCATGCTAGAAACTTCCGTGTGCAGCCACAAGCTATTATGGACTCTAGCATAGTTGAGTATGTTGCATGACCTCTTTCAGTGGTGGGCTAGCGTATCTAGTTCTTGGATTATCATGTTGATCTCATCACTCTAAATTTAATTTTATGGGTTAATGATGATGATTAATTGGTATTGAGTTGGAGGAACCTTCTCAATGTTTAACAACCACCATGATAGTTAAATAAAATTTATTCCTTTGTTGTAGGGAAAAATTGGCTTTATGCAAAACTATAACCATAGAGCTTTCCACCAGCCAAATATGCATGTAGTGATAGCAATTATTCTGTTCATTACTCTATGTGGTACATTGCCAGCATATTCCATGTGCTGACCCATTTTGGGCTGCAACATTTTATGTTGCAGACTTTTCAGACAATGAGTAAGGTGCCATAGGTCGTTGTTTTTCACTCAGCTATGTTGTTGGAGTTGATGGACTCACTTTATCTTCCAAGCCTTCCGCTGTTATCGATTTTAGATGGCCTTAAGCCATATTATTGTAGTAAGTTCTCTTTTGAGACATTCGATGTAATAAGTGTGTGATTGCTACTCTGTTATAAATCCTCAAGTACTGTGCGTGTCAGCATTATCGATCCAGGGATGGCACTGATGCACAGAGATCAGACTGTTTGAGGTCTGGTCGCTACAACATGGTTGCTTGTTGGTATGCTTGAGTATTAAAGTCTTCCTATCAAAACTAGACTATTGCTTTGAACCATATGAAAGTCCAAATGTCCATGCTATAAATAAAAAACAATGTGATGAACATGGTAGGCAGCATTCCACATCCAAAATTCTGTTTTTATCATTTACCTACTCGAGGACGAGCAGGAATTAAGCTTGGGGATGCTGATACATCTCCAACGTATCTATAATTTTTTATTGTTCCATGTTGTTATATTATCATTCTTGGATGTTTTACAATCATTTTATAGTCATTTTACATCATTTTTAGGTACTAACCTATTGACATAGTGCCCAGTGCCAGCTGCTGTTTTCTGCATGTTTTTTACATCGCAGGAAATCAATACCAAACAGGGTCCAAACGCAGCGAAACTTTTTGTGGATTTTTTGGGGGCAGAAGACATCGAGTGGGCCATGAACGCACTTGAGGGGAGCTCCGAGGGGAGCACAACCCACCAGGGTGTGCCTGGGGGCCCAGGCACGCCCCGTTGGGTTGTGCCCTCCTTGTTGGCCTCCTGCACCGCCTCTTTGCTCTATAAATACCCCAATATTCCAGAAACCCTAGGGGAGTCAATGAAAATCAATTCTAGCCGCCACAGAGTCCAGAAACACCAGATCCAATCTAGACACCATCTCGGAGGGGTGCATCATGTCCATTGGTGCATCTCCGATGATGTGTGAGTAGTTCTATGTAGACCTACGGGTCCGTAGTTAGTAGCTAGATCTCTCTCTCTCTCTCTCTCTCTCTCTCTCTCTCGCGTGCGCGCGCGCGCTCTCTCTCTTGATTATCAATACAATGGTATCTTGGAGATCCATATGATGTAAGTCTTTTTACGATGTGTTTGTTGGGATCCGATGAACTTTGAGTTTATGATCAGATCTATGTTTTTATCCATGAAAGTTATTTGAGTCTTCTTTGATCTCTTATATGCATGATTGATTATAGCCTCATATTTCTTCTTTTATATTTGTTTTTCGGCAAACTTGATCTATTTATCTTGCAATGGGAAGAGGTGCTTTATGATGGGTTCGATCTTACGTTTCTTGATCCCAATGATAGAAAGGGAAACAACACGTATGTATCGTTGTTATTAAGGATAACAAGATGGGGTCTATTTCTACATAAATAGATCTTGTCTACATCATGTCATCGTTCTTATTGCATTACTCCATTTTTCCATGAACTTAATACACTAGATGCATGCTGGATAGCGGTTGATGTGTGGAGTAATAGTTGTAGATGCAGGTAGGAGTCGGTCTACTAATCTTGGATGTTATGCCTATATAATGATCATTGCCTGGATATCACCATGATTATTTGAAGTTCTATCAATTGCCCAACAATATATTTTTTCCACCATTTGCTATTCTTCTCTAGAGAAGCCATTAGTGAAACCTACGGCCCCCTGGTCTCTTTTCATCATATTTGCCTTTGCGATTTAATTTCCTTTGCTTTTATTTTCAGATCTATTAAACCAAAAATACAAAAATACCTTGCTGCAATTTATTTGTTCCGCGATCTATTTATCCTATCTACCACTTTTATCTCATGTTATTTTCTATCTTGAGGCGCCGTACCCGAAAGGGATTGACAACCACTTTTACACATCGGGTTGCAAGTATTTGCTATTTGCGTGCAGGTGTTGTTTACGTGGTGTGAGGAGGTTCTCCTACTGGTTCGATAACCTTGGTCTCAACACTAAGGGAAATACCTACCATTGCTATACTGCATCATCCCTTCCTCTTTGGGGAAATACCGACGTAGTTCTAGCAGACATCATTAGGCTGCTCATCAATTTCCTCCACATTAACGTGATTCACCTGACCTCTGGTTAATGGGTTAGGCTTCTTTCCAGTGCTTCCATTGCCATTTCCTTTCTTCTCCTCGAGACATTCGATGGCATAGTGTCCGGTTTTCCTGCACTTGAAGTAGGTAATGTGGCTCAGATCTTTCTTTGGTGGTGTTGCGGGGTTGGAACAATTCCGATTGATGTTTCCTCCATTCCCATTGCCATTCCTATGGCCATTATGGTTATGCCCATTTTCTCGATGATGAGAATGACCTCCATGGTTATGGTGATTGTGTCAACCATACTTGTTGGATCTTGATCCATTATTTCCCGAGTACGGGGTATAGCGGGGCTTCTTTTGAGCTCCAGAGTTATGCTTTCCCTGTCCGTACTTCCTCTTGCGGTTCTCTATCTGCTGTTGCTTGCCGTCCAGAATGAGAGCCTTGTCAACCAACTCTTGAAAGTTATTGAAGGTAGCCACGATCAACTGAAGTCCCAGATCATCATTCAGTCCCTCCAGAAATTTCTCTTGTTTAGCAGCATCGGTGGCCACATCTCGTGGGGCGTATCGGGCTAACTGGCTAAACTCATCCACATACTAAGCCACTATATGATTTCCTTGGCGTAGGTTGCGGAATTCCCTCTTCTTTAGACTCATGGCTCCAGCTGAAACATGTGCAATGCGAAAAGCTTGCTGGAACTGATCCCATGTCACATTGGCCACTGGGAAGGTGGTGGTGTAGTTCTCCCACCATGAAGTTGTTGATCCATCCAGTTGATGTGCGGCAAAGTGCACCTTCTCAGCATCAGTACATCCTATGGTGGTCAACTCCCTTCCGATCTTGCGGAGCTAGTCATCTGCAACAATTGGTTTGATGCTGCTGGAGAATATTGGTGGGTTCAACCTCAAGAACAGGTAAGGTTGTCAACTGAGGGTGGTGGCGGTAGGTTGTTGTTGTTCAGGTTCTGGATCTGGATGAGCATCTGCATGAGGGTATTCTGGGTTTGGATCAACTGGGTAAGTTCCGGTGGAAATCCTGGGTCACGTCTCGGAGGCATCTGATGGGTTTAGAGTGGATGAGAAATTTGAATAGAATAAGGGCCTAGTGATAAATTACACTACCCATATGCAAATGAGGCAAATAAATTCCAAATCACACCATTCAATTTCAAGCAAGGTTCACACAATCGGGTCTAAGCTAACTATTACAAAATCTCGCGAACGGCATCAAACTACTAGGAAACTCTAATCAAAAAATAAATAAATCAAAATTCTAATATCTAAAATGGTGGTAGTAGGCTAGAAGTTATGGTCGGCAAAATACTTCATCATGTCTTCATCGTTATTCTGTCCATTGTCTAGCTTCTCCTCGACTGCTTCTAGGTTCTTCTTCAGGTCTTCGTTCTTCTCTAGTAGCATGCTGATTTCCTCTTTATATCCATCATGGGCTGACTTGATTTCATACTCTAGCTCGATATTTCAGATGACCAGCTTCCTGGTTTCCTCCATGCTATCGCACGTCTGATTCTGCAATCGACGTGTGTGCTGGTCCATATCATGTATGTATGACGTGATCGACTCGTCCTTCCTGGTGCGGACCACTTCCATTGGTGATTCCGGCATCCGCATATCCTGTAGATGGTGTCTTCAAGATCTTTGTTATACACCTCACAGATGCATCCAAAGGTGATGTGTGCTACCAAACTCCTTCCTAAGCTCCAAGTTGGCGCATCCAAGGTAAACTCGATAGGCTCGGTAGTCGGTACAAAGGTCCTCCCAGGGATACAAACTTTGATCGTCCAACATTTCTCCTCTGACAAGGTCATGGTGAAGGTTCCGGTGAAAGTGGGTAGGGCGATGTTCAGATGCGTCATGACTTTCTTGAGGTGTCGTCCGAAGGTCATGGTTTCGGCGGGCTGAGCAAACTTGGTCCTGGGGGTCGACATCTATATGGAAATAGAGAAGGGTCAGAAATGAATATAGAAGAGTATAAGACCAACGGATATATAGGGAAATTGAAAATAAGTTATTTCTAAGGCTTTTCCATCCCTAGTGGTCATGTCCTACCGTCATCGTGTGCTCTGATAACATCTTGTAATGACCCGATCCCAATGGACCAAAATCACTATGCTCAAGTGTCATCCCTGGATCGGTATGCTAACACACAAAGTACTTGAGAATTATAACAGAGTTCAATCACACAGTTTATTACATCGAGGTCCTCAAAAGAGTATTTAATACAATCATGGCTGAAGGCCATCTAAATAAATAACTTCAGAAGCTTCGAAGGTAAATGTGTCCATCCAACTCCACGGCAAAACTAAGTGCAGAACAATGACCTATCACACCTTAATCCTCGTTGGAAAACTCTGCAACATGAGACATTGCAGCGTGTAGGTCAGCACATGGAATATGCTGGCCATGTCATACCATAGAATAATGATGAATAAGACTATTTCTATATGCAAATTTGGCTGGTGGAGGCTCTAAGTTTAATTTTGCATAAAGCTATTTTTCCCTACAACAAAGGAACACATTTTTATTTTACTACCAAGTTCATGCTATTATTGAGAAGGTTTCTCCAAATCAATCCCAAAAACTCACAAGTTATTAATAACCCAATTCATTAAATTAAATAAAGTGATGAGATCAACCAGTAATTCACTTCTAGATACTCAAATTTTCCCATAACCGGGGACACGGCTAATCATGATTAGTCTGTACACTCTGCAGAGGTTTGCGCACTTTTCCCCACAAGACTCGACCACCTCCATGATCGGAAGATCGAGACATAGTATTTCTGAATGTGTTACCCTTAACCCTGGATAGGTCGGTACACCTACATTCCCCTACATCTACTAGCCTACCCGGAAAGGTTCACACAAACTTACTCAACTATGCCAGACCCCATAATGGCTTGTGGCTGCACACGGAAGTTTCTAGGCATGAAATACCATATGATCCCTTTGAGCCTAGGTGGCATTCCGTGGGGTGATCACACAGATTCTCCGAGATCCCCTAGGGCAAAAACTAGATTCTCCAGGTGCCCCTACCATTCCACCCAGAGTGATGTTACTGTTGCCACCTTAAGGTTAACCCAAAATTATTATTTTATCTCATACTTGCATGAATCTCACATACCAATCCTCGTCTACAAGCATGGCTAAGAAATATGACATAACGAATATTCCTAGGGTGATCAAAAGTCATAGGTTCCTACCTCATAAACTACATAGCAATCCCACAATTCCCAATCCTACTCATGCAAATTTTTGTAAGGGTGAACTAATGCATAGTAAAAACTGGGTATAGAAAGAATATTATCAAGGTGTAACTTGCCTTGCTGACAATCGTTGAACTTTAGGGAACCGTAGTATCAAGCTTCGCACTCCGTACAATCTAGCACAAGCAAGAAATAACACACATAAGCACACAGGCAAAGAATCAAAAAGAAAATGAAGAAAAGACTTTGCAAAACTCCAAAACAGCCAAATAAAGCTTCTGTGAAAATGTAGTTTTAACAATAGTAAAAATATATGATTTTGATTTTAGTAGAAAGTACAAGTCACAAGCTTCAATATGCAAAAAGAAACACCCAAAACAGAGTTACGAAACTCAAGTTATGGCCTAACGAAGTTTGAATTTAGATCTGTTTGAATTCAAAATTTAAAACTCTCAAAAATATTTTCCGTTTGGTTGTGTAGGTAGAGGGGATTTTTATGAAACCGTAGAAAAAGAATCAACTAAATCGGGTCTATAGACTAAAAGTTATACTAGAAAGAAGATTGCAAAGGAAATCTGAAAAAGATAAAACATGAAAATACTAAGTTTGGGCCGATCATGGCTGAGGTGCCACATGGCGCTGCGTGATTGGCTATGTGTGTTTCCTGCTAGTGAATGACCAATCTGTAGGAAAACCGTATCATGGCGGCTAAAAAGCAATAAAACCATAGGCCAATTTGCTCTAAACCGAAGAACAGATCTACTAAACCGTTTTTTTAACTGAACGAACAGAGAACTACACTTACATAGAAGAAACAAGCATTAGGGAGGCTCGCGCGTGGTGGTGGAGGCGGCTCTGGCGGTTGTGGGCGGCGACAGAGGTGTCGGGGAGATGCAGCAGAGAGTGGCTCGTCCGGTGGTGGGGTCGGAGATGGTCGGCGATGACGAGCGGCAACGGAACAAAGCTGTGAAAAGCTCGGTGCTCCGGCGAAGATGACGAGATTGGTGCGGTGGCTGTAGATGAAGAGGGATCACAATACCATGTCAAGCAGAGTCTAGGGGTCGAGGTAAGTCGAACTGTAGAAGAGGGAGGCTCGGGAGAGGTCACGTGCATTGGAATCCGGTGACAAACTGCAGCTTCTGCGGCGAGATCCAAACGGCGAGGGCGTGCGATACGATGGGTTTTGGTGAGGGGTTTTGAGAGGAATCGGAAGAGTAAGGTCGTGGCTATTTATAGGACATGAAACTTGGGGATCGGTAGACTCGGGACAGGTTTTCCAAAGAAATTGGACACAGAGCGGCGTCCAGAGCGTGTTCCTGTAGGACTCTGTTCTTCGTGTGGCAAAAGACAGAAGAGGTGGGGTCCAGTGCTAGGTGGAAGTCAAGTAGGGAGAGAGGTATTCCAAGGAACGAACGGGTGATCAAAGGAAACGTGGGGAACTGGGGCGAGCGGCCTCCCTTTTTTTGGCAAGAGGGGCGCGGCTTGGGGTGTTGCTGGTCTCGCTTGGCTGGCCTGGTCGGGCGATCGGCCTGGCTGGGCTGGCTGGCCTGGCGTTTTTTTTCTTTATAAATCGTTTTTCTTTTGTGAAGCATTAAAACACCAAAGAAAACAAATAAAAAATATTTCTAGAAAAAACCCAAAAAATTCGCATAATTATATGGTCTTATATATGACCTTGTGAACTTTTATCTAGCCTAAAATGCAAATTTAAAAGTAACTTTTTTACTATGCTAATAAAGTTTGCATCAAAATTATTTTGCAAATAAAACCCAATAAATATATTTCGATTTCAAATTCTGTTTTGAAGAAGTCCTTTTATCTTCTTTCCTTATGTTATTTTTGAAATAATGGAAATGAATTTTGGTGAAACCAAATTTGATCCAAAGTCCCAACTTTTAAATTTCAAAAGTGGATTTAGGGAAACTTTCAACTCTCTCTTTTTTGGTCCTTGAGTTGCTCAAAGTCCCTTGGATCTCATTCAAATGAAAATCAATGGGGGAAATGCATAAATCGTGGATGCATATGAATGATCTATTTATAAACATCCAAATTGAAAATTGTGATGTTACAGGATGGGTTCACAAACAGATCTTATGCATGCTGCTGGAACATCATCAAGTTTGATCTGATGAGGTCCTTGGACGCGTTCTGTTGTGGGGATGTACGCGGCATGCATGCCATAAACAAAACACTGGTATCCTTGCTGTCTAAGGTGGATGGCGCAGAAGAATTACGGGGCTATAGACCAGTCAGTCTAGTTCATGGAGTGATCAAGTTGTTCGCTAAAGTGTTGGCCACAAGACTTGTGGAGGATTTGTCATACTTAGTGGGGAAACACCAGAGCGCTTTTGTGAGGAGAAGGAACTGATACGTCCATTTTGCATCATACTTTTATATCAATATTTATTGCATTATGGGCTATTACTACACATTATGTCACAATACTTATGCCTTTTCTCTCTTATTTTATAAGGTTTACACGAAGAGGGAGAATGCCGACAGCTGGGATTCTGGGCTGGAAAAGGAGAAAATATGAGAGACCTATTCTGCACAACTCCAAAAGTCCTGAAACCCCATGAAAGTCAGTTTTAGAATATATTAAAAACATTTGGCGAAGAAAGCACCAGAGGGGGCCACCCACTAGCCACAAGGGTGGAGGGCGCGCCCTACCCCCCCCCCCCCCCGGGTGGCCCCCCTACCTCGTGGGCCACCTGGCAGGCCACCGATGCCCATCTTCAGCTATATGGTGTCTTTTTTGCCCTAGAAAAAATCATAAGGAAGCTTTCGGGACAAAGCAGCGCCGTCTCGAGGCGGAACCTGGGCAGGACCAATCTAGGGCTCTAGCGGAGCTGTTCTGCCGGGGAAATATCCCTCCGGGAGGTGGAAATTGTTGCCATCGTCATCACCATCAATCCTCTCATCGAGAGGGGGTCAATCTCCATCAACATCTTCACCAGCACCATCTCCTCTCAAACCCTAGTTCATCTCTTGTATCCGATATTTGTCTCAAAATCTCAGATTGGTACCTGTGGTTTGCTAGTAGTGTTGATTACTCCTTGTAGTTGATGCTAGTTGGTTTATTTGGTGGAAGATCATATGTTCAGATCCTTAATGCTATTTAATACCCCTCTGATTATGAACATGAATATGATTTGTGAGTAGTTACGTTTGTTCCTGAGGACATGGGAGAAGTCTTGTTATAAGTAATCATGTGAATTTGGTATTCGTTCGATATTTTTATGAGATGTATGTTGTCTCTCCTCTAGTGGTGTTATGTGAACGTCAACTACATGACACTTCACCATTGTTTGGGCATGGGGGAAGGCATTGGGAAGTAATAAATAGATGATGGGTTGCTAGAGTGACAGAAACTTAAACCCTAGTTTATGTGTTGCTTCGTAAGGGGCTGATTTGGATCCATATGTTTCATTCTATGGTTAGGTTTACCTAATTCTTCTTTCGCAGTTGCGGATGCTTGCAATAGGGGTTAATCATAAGTGGAATTCGTGTCCAAGGAAGGGCAGTACCCTAGCACCGGTCCACCCACATATCAAATTATCAAAGTAATGAATGTGAATCATATGAGCATGATGAAACCTAGCTTGAAAGTAATTCCCATGTGTCCTCGGGAGCGCTTTGCTTTATATAAGAGTTTGTCCAAGCTTGTCCTTTGCTACAAAAGGTATTGGGCCACCTTGCTGCACCTTAGTTACTTTGTTACTTGTTACCCGTTATGAATTATCTTATCACAAAACTATCCGTTACCGACAATTTCAGTGCTTGCAAAGAATACCTTACTGAAAACCGCTTGTCATTCCCTTCTGCTCCTAGTTGGGTTTGACACTCTTACTTATCGAAAGGACTATGATAGATCCCCTATACTTGTGGGTCATCAAGACTCTTTTCTGGCGCCATTGCTGGGGAGTGAAGCGCCTTTGGTAAGTGGAACTTGGTAAGGAAACATTTATATAGTGTGCTGAAATTTATTGTCACTTGTTACTATGGAAAATAATCCTTTGAGGGGCTTGTTCGGGGTGTCTTCACCCCAACTAAAAGTGCAAAGAGTTGCTCCTCAACCTACTGAAAATATTTACTTTGAAATTCCTTCTGGAATGATAGAGAAACTGCTAGCTAATCTCTATACAGGAGATGGAACATTACATCCCGATATGCACCTAATCTATGTGGATGAAGTTTGTGGATTATTTAAGCTCGCAGGTATGCACGGGGATGTTGTCAAGTAGAAGGTCTTCCCTTTATCTTTGAAGGGAAAGGCATTGACATGGTTTAGGCTATGTGATGATATTGGATCATGGAACTACAACCGATTGAAATTGGAGTTTCATCAAAAGTTTTATCCAATGCATCTGGTTCATCGTGATCGTAATTATATATATAATTTTTGGCCTCATGAAGGAGAAAGTATCGCTCAAGCTTGGGGGAGTCTTAAGTCAATGTTATATTCATGCCCCAATCATGAACTCCCAAGAGAAATTATTATTCAAAAAATTTATGCTCGGCTTTCTCATAATGATCGCTCCATGCTCGATTCTTCTTGTACTGGTTATTTTATGACGAAGACTATTGAATTCAGATGGGATTTATTGGAAAGAATTAAATGCAACTCCGAAGATTGGGAACTCGAAGAAGGTAAGGAGTCGGATATAACCCCTTAATTTGATTGTATTAAATCTTTTATGGATACCGATGCTTTTTGTGAATTTAGCACTAAATATGGACTTGACTTTGAGATAGTAGCTTCTTTCTGTGAATCATTTGCTACTCATGTTGATATTCCTAAGGAGAAGTGGTTTAAATATCATCCTAATACGTCTCCAATGTATCTATAATTTTTTATTGTTCCATGCTATTATATTACCCGTTTTGGATGTTTATGGGCTTTACTTTACACTTTTATATCATTTTTGGGACTAACCTACCAACCGGAGGCCCAACCCGAATTGCTGTTTTTTTGCCTATTTTAGTGTTTCGACGAAAAGGAATATCAAATGGATTCCAAACGGAATGAAACCTTCGGGAGCGATATTTTTGGAACAAGCGTGATCCAGGGGACTTGGAGTGGACGTCAAGCAACAGAGGTGGCGGCCACGAGGGTGCCCGGCACGCCCCTTACAGGTGGGCGCACCCCCCACCCTCGTGGGCCCCTCGAGCATCCACCGACCTACTTCTTCCTCCTATATATACCCACGTACCCTGAAACCATCAAGGAGCACCACGAAAAACTATCTCTACCGTTGTAACCTTCTGTATCCGCGAGATCCTATCTTGGAGCCTTGGACGGCGCTCAGTCGGAGGGGGAATCGACAATGGAGGGCCTCTACATCATCTCCAGGGCCCTTCTGATGAGTTGTGAGTAGTTTACCACAGACCTTCGGGTCCATAGTTATTAGCTAGATGGTTTCTTCTCTCTCTTTGAATCTCAATACAAAGTTCTCCTTGATCTTCTTGGAGATCTATTCGATGTAACACTTTTTGCGGTGTGTTTGTCGTGATCCGATGAATTGTGGGTTTATGATCAAGTTTATCTATGAGAAATATTTGAATCTCCTATTAATTCTTTTATGTGTGATTAAGTTATCTTTCCATGTCTCTTCGAATTATCAGTTTGGTTTGGCCTACTAGATTGATCTTTCTTGTAATGGGAGAAGTGCTTAGCTTTGGGTTCAATCTTACGGTGTCCTATCCCAGTAACAGCAGGGGCAACAAGGCACGTATTGTATTGTTGCCATCGAGGATAAACAGATGGGTTTATATCATATTGCATGAGTTTATCCCTCTACATCATGTCTTCTTTCTTAATGTGTTACTCTATTCTTTATGAACTTAATACTCTAGATGCATGCTGGATAGCGGTTGATGTGTGGAGTAATAGTAGTAGATGCAGGCAGGAGTCGGTCTACTTGTCACGGACGTGATGCCTATATACATGATCATGCCTACATAATCTCATAACTATTCACTTTTCTATCAATTGCTCGACAGTAATTTGTTCACCCACCGTAATACTTATGCTATCTTGATAGAAGCCACTAGTGAAACCTATGCCCCCCTGGGGTCTATCTCTTATCATATAAGCTTTCAATCTACTTTTATTCCCATCTTTACTTTTCCTATCTATATCATAAAAATACAAAAATATTTATCTTATCATATTATCTCTGTCAGATCTCACTTTCGCAAGTGTCCATGAAGGGATTGACAACCCTTTTATTGCGTTGGTTGCGAGTTCTGGTTTGTTTGTGTGGGTGCGTGGGACTTTTGAGGAGCCTCCTACTGGATTGATACTTTGGTTCTCAAAAACTGAGGGAAATACTTATGCTACTTTGCTGCACCACCCTTTCCTCTTCAAGGAAAACCAACGCAAGCGCAAGACGTAGCAAGAAGGATTTCTGACGCCGTTGCCGGGGAGGTCTTTGCTCAAGTCAAGACATACCAAGTACCCATCACAAACTCATCTCCCTCTCATTACAATATTTCCCATTTGCCTCTTGTTTTCCTCTCCCCCACTTCACCCTTGCCGTTTTATTTGCCCTCTCTTTCCCAATATCCTCTCCCTTTTGCTTGCCTTTTTGTTTGCTTGTGTGTTGGATTGCTTGTCGCGATGGCGCAAGATAATACCAAATTGTGTGACTTCTCCAATACTAATAATAATGACTTCCTTAGTACTCCGATTGCTCATCTTAATGATGTTGATTCTTGCGAAACCAATGTTTCTTTACTGAATCTTGTTATGAAAGATCAATTCTCCAGCCTTCCTAGTGAAGATGCCGCAACCCATCTAAACAACTTCGTTGATTTGTGTGAGATGCAAAATAAGAAAGATACGAATAATGATATTGTTAAATTGAAGTTATTCCCGTTTTCACTTAGAGATCGTGCTAAAGTTTGGTTTTCATCTTTGCCTAAGAATAGTATTGATTCATGGAATAAGTGCAAAGATGCTTTTATCTCTAAGTATTTTCCTCCCGCTAAGACCATCTCTCTTAGGAACGATATTATGAATTTTAAACAACTTGATCATGAGCATGTTGCCCAATCTTGGGAAAGAATGAAATTGATGATTCACAATTGCCCTACTCATGGTTTGAATTTATGGATGATCATACAAAAATTTTATGCCGGATTAAATTTTGCTTCTAGAAATCATTTAGATTCGGCCTGGGAGGCACTTTTATCGAAATCACCTTAGGAGAAGCTATTAAACTCCTTGAGAACATTATGGCTAATTATTCTCAATGGCACACCGAAAGATCTACTAGTAAAAAAGTGCATGCTATAGAAGAAATTAATGTCTTGAGTGGAAAGATGGATGAACTTATGAAATTGTTTGCTACTAAGAGTGCTCCTATAGATCCCAATGATATGCCTTTTTCTACTTTGATTGAGAATAATAATGAATCTATGGACGTGAATTTTGTTGGTAGGTATAATTTTGGTAACAATGCTTATAGAGGAAACTTTAATCATAGACCGTTCCCTAGTAATTCCTCTAATAATTATGGAAATTCCTACAATAATTCTTGTGGTAATTTTAATAAGACGCCCTCTGATTTTGAGTATAGTGTTAAATAATTTATGATCTCTCAAAAGAATTTTAATGCTTTGCTTGAAGAAAAATTGCTTAAAGTTGATGATTTGGCTAGGAACGTTGATAGGCTTTCGCTTGATGTTGATTCTTTGAAACTTAGATTTACTCCTCCTAAGCATGATATCAATAAGTCTCTCAAAGCTATGAGAATTTCCATTGATGAGTGCAAAGAAAGAACCGCTAGATTGCGTGCTAAGAAAGATTGCTTTGTAAAAGCATGTTCTTCTAGTTTCCATGAAAATAATGATGAAGATCTAAAAGTTATTGATGTGTCCCCTATTAAATCTTTGTTTTGTAATATGAATCTTGATAATGATGGGACTGGAGATGAGTCAACTTTAGTTAAAAGGCGTCCTAATGATTTGGAGTTTTTAGATCTTGATGCTAAATTTGGTAAAAGTGGGATTGGAAAGGTCAAGACTTTAAATAGCATTGAACCCACTATCTTGGATTTCAAGGAATTTAATTATGATAATTGTTCTTTAATATATTGTATTTCCTTGTTGCAATTCGTGTTGAACTGTCCTCATGCTTATAGTCAAAATAAAGCTTTTACCAAACATATTGTTGATGCCTTGATGCAATCTTATGAGGAAAAACTTAATTTGGAAGTTTCTATACCTAGAAAACTTAAATATGAGTAGGAACCTACTATAAATATTAAAATTAAAGATCATGAGTGTTATGCTTTGTGTGATTTGGGTGCTAGATTTTCCACCGATTCCGAAAATTTATGTGATATTCTAGGTTTCCATGATTTTGATGATTGCTCTTTAAATTTGCACCTTGCGGATTCCACAATTAAGAAACCTATGGGAAGGATCAATGATGTTCTTATTGTTGCAAACAGGAATTATGTTCCCATAGATTTTATCGTTCTTGATATAGATTACAATCTTTCTTGTCCTATTATTTTTGGTAGACCTTTCCTTAGAACGATTGGTGCAATTATTGATATGAAGGAAGGGAATATTAGATTCCAATTTCCATTAAGGAAAGGCATGGAGCACTTTCCAAGAAAGAAATTCAAATTACCTTATGAATCTATCAAGCGAGCTACTTATGAATTGAGTGCCAAAGATGGCACTACTTATATCTATCCTCGCTTTTATGCCTACCTAGGGGCGTTAAACGATAGCGCTAGTTGGGAGGCAACCCAATTTTATTTTATTATTTTGTTTTTGCTTCTATTTAGTAATAAATTTTTCATCTACCTTCTGTTTAGATGTGTTTTCATGTTTTAATTATTGTTTGTGCCAAGTAGAACCTATAGGATAACCTACGGTGATAGTTAATTTGATTCTGCTGAAAAACAGAAACTTTGCATGCACGAAACTAATTTTAGTAATTCACAGAAACGTGATTTTAAGTTGATTATTGTTTCTGTTGATCTATAGACAAATTTCCCAGAACTTCCTATTTTGGTAGGATTTTTAGAGTTCCAGAAGTATTCGAGATTTACAGATTGCTACAGAATGTTTTGTTTTTGACAGATTCTGTTTTTCGTGTGTTGTTTGCTTATTTTGATGCATCTATGGCTAGTGTGTAGGGGTATGAACCATATAGAAGTTGGAATAAAGTAGGTTTAACACCAATATAAATAAAGAATGAGTTCATTACATAACATTATGTGGTGGTTTTTCTTTCTTGCACTAACGGAGCTTATGAGATTTTCTATTGAGTTTTGTGTTGTGAAGTGTTCAAGTTTTGGGTAAAGATTTTATGGATTATGGAATAAGGAGTGGCAAGAGCATAAGATTGGGGATGCCCATGGCACCCCAAGATATTCAAGGATAACCAAAATCCTAAGCTTGGGGATGCCCCGGATGGCATCCCCTCTTTCGTCTTTGTCTATCGGTAACTTTACTTGGAACTATATTTTTATTTGCCACATGATATGTGTTTTGCTTGGAGCGTCATTTATGATATTAGTCTTTTATTTTTAGATTACCACAATAATCCTTGATGTACACACCTTTTGGGAGAAACCCACTTGATTGGAATTTATTATAATACTCTATGTGCTTCACTTATATCTTTTGAGCTAGGTAGTTTTGCTCTAGCACTTCACTTATATCTTTTAGAGCATGACGGTGGCTTGATTTTGTAGAAATTATTGATCTCTCATGCTTCACTTATATTATTTTGATAGTATCTTAGAACAGCATGGTATTTGCTAAGGTTATAAAATTGGTCCTAGGATGATGGGCATCCAAGTTGGGTATAATAAAAACTATCATAGAAGTGAATTGGATGCTATGATCAATTTGATGCATGATAATTGTTTTGAGATATTAGGATGGTGATATTAGAGTCATGCTAGTTGGGTGATTATGAATTTAAAGAATACTTGTGTTGAAGTTTGTGATTCCCGTAGCATGCACGTATGGTGAACCGCTTTGTGATGAAGTTGGAGCACAATTTTATTTATTGATTGTCTTCCTTATGCGTGGCGGTCGGGGACGAGCGATGGTCTTTTCCTACCAATCTATCCCCCTAGGAGCATGTGCGTAGGACTTTGTTTTCAATGGCTTATATATTTTTGCAATAATTATATGAGTTCTTCATGACTAATGTTGAGTCCATGGATTATACAGACTCTCACCCTTCCACCATTGCTAGCCTCTCTTGTGCCGCACAACTTTTGCTGGTACCATACACCCACCATAAACCTTCCTCAAAACAGCCACCATACCTACCTATTATGGCATTTCCATAGCCATTCCGAGATATATTGCCATGCAACTTTCCACTGTTTCGTTCATATGACATGCATCATCATTGTCATATTGCTCTTTGCATGATCATGTAGTTGACATTGTATTTGTGACAAGGCCACCTTCATAATTTTCATACATGTCACTCTTGATTCATTGCATATCCCGGTACACCACTAGAGGCATTCATACAGAGTCATATCTTGTTCTAAGTATCGAGTTGTAATCTTGAGTTGTAAGTAAATACAAGTGTGATGATATTCATTATTAGAGCATTGTACCAGTGAGGAAAGGATGATGGAGACTATGATTCCCCCACAAGTCGGGATGAGACTTCAAACTTTATAAAAAAAGAGGCCAAAGAGCCCACCAAATAAGAAAAAAAGAGGCCAATGAGCCCACCAAATTAAAAAAAGAGAAAGGCCAAATAAAAAAAGGCCAAATAAATAAAAAAATGAGAGAAAAAGAAAGAAGGGACAATGCTATTATCCTTTTTACCATACTTGTGCTTCAGAGTAGCACCATGATCTTCATAATAGAGAGTCTCCTATGTTGTCACATTCATATACTAGTGGGAATTTTTCATTTTAGATCTTGGCTTGTATATTCCAATGATGGGCTTCCTAAAAATGCCCTAGGTCTTCGTGAGCAAGCGAGTTGGATGCACCCCCACTAAATTTCTTTTGTTGAGCTTTCATACACTTATAGCTCTAGTGCATCCGTTGCATGGCAATCCCTACTCACTCACATTGATATCTATTAATGGGCATCTCCATAGCCCGTTGATACGCCTAGTTGATGTGAGACTATCTTCTCCTTTTTTTGTCTTCTCCACAACCACCATTCTATTCCACATATAGTGCTATGTCCACGGCTCACGCTCATGTATTGTGTGAAAGTTGAAAAAGTTTAAGATTACTAAAGTATGAAATAATTGCTTGGCTTGTCATCGGGGTTGTGCATGATTAAATACTTTCTGTGATGAGATAGAGCAACAGCCAGACTATACGATTTTGTAGGGATAACTTTCTTTAGCCATGTTATTTTGAGAAGACATGATTGCTTTTATTAGTATGCTTGAAGTATTACTATTTCTTATGTCAATATGAACTTTTATTTTGAATCATTTGGATATGAACATTCATACCACAATAAAGAAAATTACGTTGAGAATTATGCTAGGTAGCATTCCACATCAAAAATTCTGTTTTTATCATTTACCTACTCAAGGACGAGCAAGAATTAAGCTTGGGGATGCTTGATACGTCTCCGACGTATCTATAATTTTTGATTGTTCCATGCTATTATATTAACCGTTTTGGATGTTTGTGGGCTTTACTTTACTATTTTATATCATTTTTGGGACTAACCTACTAACCGGAGCCTAGCCCAAATTACTGTTGTTTTGCCTATTTCAGTGCTTCGAAGAAAAGGAATATCAAACAGAGTCCAAACAGAATGAAACCTTCGGGAGCGATCTTTTTGGAACAAACGTGATCCAGGGGACTTGGAGTGGACGTCATGCAACAGAGGAGGCAGCCACGAGGGTGCCCGGTGCACCCCCTATAGGTGGGCGCGCCCCCCACCCTCGTGGGCCCCTCGAGCGTCCACCGACCTACTTCTTCCTCCTATATATACCCACGTACCCTGAAACCATCGAGGATCACCACGAAAAACTATTTCCACCGCCGTAACCTTTTGTATCCGCGAGATCCCATCCTGGAGCCTTCGCCGGCGCTCCGCCAGAGGGGGAATCGACCATGGAGGGCCTCTACATCATCTCCAAGGCCCTTCCGATGAGTTGTGAGTAGTTTTTCATATACCTTCGGGTCCATAATTATTAGCTAGATGGCTTCTTCTCTCTCTTTGAATCTCAATACAAAGTTCTCCTTGATCTTCTTGGAGATCTATTTGATGTAACTCTTTTTGTGGTGTGTTTGTCGAGATCCGATGAATTGTGGGTTTATGATCAAGTTTATTTATGAGAAATATTTGAATCTCCTCTGAATTCTTTTATGTGTGATTAAGTTATCTTTGCAAGTCTCTTCGAATTATCAGTTTGGTTTGGGCTACTAGATTGATCTTTCTTGCGATGGGAGAAGTGCTTAGCTTTGGGTTCAATCTTGCGGTGTCCTTTCCCAGTGACAGCAGGGGCAGCAAGGCATGTATTATATTGTTGCCATCGAGGATAAAAAGATGGGGTTTATATCATATTGCATGAGTTTATCCCTCTACATCATGTCATATTTCTTAATGCGTTACTCTATTCTTTATGAACTTAATACTCTAGATGCATGCTGGATAGCGGTCGATGTTTGGAGTAATAGTAGTGGATGCAGGCAGGAGTCGGTCTACTTGTTACGGACGTGATGCCTATATACATGATCATGCCTAGATAATCTCATAACTATTCGCTTTTCTATCAATTGCTCGACAGTAATTTGCTCACCCGTTGTAATATTTATGCTATCTTGAGAGAAGCCACTAGTGAAACCTATGGCCCCGGTTCTATCTCTTATCATATAAGCTTTCAATCTACTTTTATATGCATCTTTACTTTTCCTATCTATATCATAAAAATACCAAAAATATTTATCTTATCATATTATCTCTGTCAGATCTCACTTTCGCAAGTGGCCGTGAAGGGATTGACAACCCCTTTATTGTGTTGGTTGCGAGTTCTTTTTTGTTTGTGTAGGTGTGTGGGACTTTTGAGGAGCCTCCTACTAGATTGATACCTTGGTTCTCAAAAACTGAGGGAAATACTTATGCTACTTTTCTGCATCACCCTTTCCTCTTCGAGGAAAACCAATGCAAGCTCAAGATGTAGCACATGCTCCCATTGAAGTGAAAGTAGTAGAACCTATTAAAGTTGAAGAGAAAACTATTACTTATTATGTTGATCCTATTGTTCCTACCGCTTATATTGAGAAACCATCTTTCCCTGTTTGAATAAAGGATCATGCTAAAGCTTCAACTGTGGTTCGTAAGAGTAATGCTAGAACACCTACACCCCCTGAGCAAATTAAAGTTGAACCTAGTATTGCTATGGTTAAAGATCCCTTTGTCGATAATATTGATGGGCATGTTATTTACTTCTATGATGAAGCTGCTAGAATTGCTAGACCCGATACTAAAAATAAACACAGACCTGTTATTGGCATGCCTGTTGTTTCTGTTAAAATAGGAGATCATTTTATCATGGCTTATGTGATACGGGTGCTAGTATGAGTGCAATACCTCATTCCTTATACCAAGAAATTATGCATGATATTGCACCTACTGAAATAGAAGGTATTGATGTTACAATTAAGCTTGCCAATAGAGACATTATTTCACCAATTGGGATTGTTAGAGATGTTGAAGTCTTGTGCGGGAAAATTAAATATCCTACTGATTTTCTTGTTCTTGGTTCCCCACAAGATGACTTTTGTCCCATTATATTCTTGGATATTGTTACTGTTTTTCTAGGGGATATGTCTCATGACTTTAATTTTGCTAAATTTTGCAGACAACCCCATGATAAATAATTGCCTAGTAAATATGAAATTATTGGCCTTACTTCTATTGCCGTGCCCCCTAATGATCCTTTAGAACAATATTTGCTCGACCATGAAAATGATATGTTTAAGAATGAAAGAAGGGAAATAGATGAAGTATTCTTTAAGCAAGGACCTATTTTGAAACACAACTTGCATGTTGAAATCCTAGGGGGTCTTCCTCCACCCTAGGGTGATCCCGTGTTTGAGCTTAAACAATTACCTGATACTCTTAAATATGCTTATCTTGATGAAAAGAAGATATATCCTGTTATTATTAGTGCTAACCTTTCAGAGCATGAAGAAGAGAAATTATTGAAAACTCTAAAGAAGCACCGCGCTGCTATTGGATATACTCTTGATGATCTTAAGGGCAGTAGTCCCACTCTATGCCAGCACAAAATAAAACTGGAGAAAGATGCTAAACCAGTTGTTGATCACCAATGACGGGTAAATCCTAAGATGAAAGAAGTGGTAGGAAATGAAATACTAAAGCTTCTGGAGGCAGGTATAATTTATCCTGTTGTTGATAGCCAGTGGGTAAGTCTTTTCCATTGTGTACCTAAGAAGGGAGGTATTACTGTTGTTCCTAATGATAAGGATGAATTGATCCCACAAAGAATTGTTACAGGTTATAGAATGATAATTGATTTCCACAAATTAAGTAAAGCTACTAGAAAAGATCATTACCCTCTACCTTTTATTGATCAAATTCTAGAAAGATTATCCAAACATACACATTTTTGCTTTCTAGATGGTTATTCTGGTTTCTCTCAAATACCTGTGTTGCAAGAGGATCAAGAAAAGACCACTTTTACTTGCCCATCCGGTACTTTTGCTTATAGACATATGCCTTTTGGTTTATCTAATGCGTCTGGTATCTTTCAAAGATGTATGACTGCTATATTCTCTGACTTTTGTGAAAAGATTGTTGAGGTTTTCATGGATGATTTCTCCGTTTAACGAACTTCTTTTGATGATTGCTTAAGCAACCTTGATCAAGTTTTGTAGAGATGCGAAGAAACTAATCTTGTCTTGAATTGGGAGAAGTACTACTTTATGGTTAATGAAGGCATTGTCTTGGGGCATAAAATTTATGAAAGAGGTATCGAAGTTGGTAAATCCAAAGTAGATGCTATTGAAAAGATGTCGTCTCCTAAGGACATCAAAGGTATAAGAAGTTTTCTTGGTCATGCTGGTTTTCATAGGAGGTTTATTAAATACTTCTCTAAAATTTCTAGGCCTCTGACTAATATCTTGCAAAAAGATGTTCCTTTTGTTTTTGATGATGATTGTGTCGAATCATTTGAAATACTTAAGAAAGCCTTAATTTATGCACCTATTGTTCAGCCACCTGATTGGAATTTACCCATTTAAATTATGTGTGATGCTAGTGATTATGATGTAGGTGTTGTTCTAGGACACAGAGTTGATAAGAAATTAAATGTTATCCAATATGCTAGTAAAACTCTAGACAGTGCCCAGAGAAATTATGCTACTACTGAAAAATAATTTTTAGCAGTTGTGTTCGCTTGTGATAAGTTCAGACCTTATATTGTTGATTCCAAAGTAACTCGTCGCACTGATCATGCTGCTATTAAATATCTTATGGAAAAGAGAGATGCTAAACCTAGACTTATTAGATGGGTTCTCTTGCTACAAGAATTTGATTTGCATATTATTGATAGAAAGGGAGCTGAGAACCCCGTTGCAGACAACTTGTCTAGGTTAGAGAATGTTCTTGATGACCCACTACCTATTGATGATAGCTTTCCTGATGAACAATTAGCTGTCATAAATGCTTATCGTACTACTCCATGGTATGCCGATTATGCTAATTACATTGTTGGTAAATTTATACCACCTAGTTTCACATACCAGCAAAAGAAAAAGTTTTTATATGATTTATGACCCACACCTTTATAAAGAAGGAGTAGATGGTGTTATTAGGCGTTGTGTACCTAAGCATGAACATGATCAGATCCTGCGCAAGTGTCACTCCGAGGCTTACGGAGGACACCATGCTGGAGATAGAACTGCACATAAGGTATTGCAATCTGGTTTTTATTGGCCTACTCTCTTCAAAGATGCTCGTAAGTTTGTCTTGTCTTGCGATGAATGTCAAAGAATTGGTAGTAGACGTCAAGAAATGCCTATGAACTATTCAGTTGTTATTGAACCATTCGATGTTTGGGGCTTTGATTATATGGGACCTTTTCCTTCCTCTAATGGGTATACACATATTTTAGTTGTTGTTCATTACGTTACTAAGTGGGTAGAAACTATTCCAACTAGTAGTGCTGATCATAACACCTCTATTAAGATGCTTAAAGAAGTTATTTTCCGAGGTTTGGAGTCCCTAGATATTTAATGACTAATGGTGGTTCACATTTTATACATGGCTTTTCGCAAAATGCTTGCTAAGTATGATGTTAATTATAGAATTCCTAAGTACGATGATGCACCCCCCACATGGAGATTAAATTTAAGACTATTGATAGATCTAGAAAGAATTGGTCCAGGAAACTTGATGGTGCATTATGGGCCTATAGAACCGCATATAAAAATCCTATGGGTATGACTCCGTATAAAATAGTTTATTTAAAAGCATGTCACTTACCTCTCAAACTAGAATGTAAGGCATATTGGGCTATTAAAGAGCTCAATTATGATTTAAAACTTGCCGCTGAGAAGAGGCTATTTGACATTAGCTCACTTGATGAGTGGAGTACCCAAGCCTATTAGAACGCCAAACTGTTTAAAGAAAAAGTTAAAAGATGGCATGACAAGAGGATACAAAAGCGTGAGTTTAATGTAGGTGATTATGTTTTGCTATAAAACTCTATGTTGAGTATAAGGATCATCCGGACGGTTGCCCGGATCATCTGGACCCCCGACAGCCGGATCATACGGGCCACCATCCGGATCATCCGGACCTCGGCTGCATGCATGACTTGGGCCGAGGCCCGTGTACCCGTCGCCCCTCACTTACCCCTTCGTTGCTTACACTATATATAGACCCCCTCCTCCTCCTAGATAGGGTTAGAAAAGGATTAGCTCATTTGAGATAGAGCTTTGCTCATCCATACGGATCTCCTCCTCGTGAGAGACCACGGCCTCTTCGGAGAAGATCCACCATGGATTCAAGACCCCTTTATGGGAAGATCCCTCATGGATTCAAGACCTCCTCTCGGAGATGAGCTACTGCCACTTGTATCGTCCTTTGTTGGATTTGGACCGTGAATCTCTTTGTCTTCCTTGGATCTAGCACATGTGTGATCATATTCATGTTGTTTGAGTGTTTCTCTCGTTTTCCCCCAGGATTTCCCTTGTGTTCTTCCGCGCGTTCTTCGTGTTCCTCGTAGCGATCCTCTCCAAACGTGAAATATCGGCCCCTAGGGTTCCGCCCTACATCATCTTGGTACCATGAGCCACGTTGATCACGTTTTTGGAGCCCCTACCCTTTGTTTTCTAGCTTGATTTTGTTGATTTCGTCCTAAATCCGAAAATCCCCTCCAAAAATGGCCCCTTAAATTTTTTGTGATTTTTTGGTTCTGATGATGTTTTGTTGATTTTGATCCGTGGATTTGCTTGGCTTGAAGTGGATCTAGCATCTACGCAAGTTTCCCCACCTTCCATCCACGAAATCCATCAAATTTTGCCCCGAAAATCATCCATTTCTGCCAAAAATTTCGTCTCCGAAAGGAAATCCCTAGCAGTTTGACCTGCCGGGATCATCCGGACCTTCTCCCGGATCATCCGGACACCTCCCGGATCAGCTAGACCCTCTCCCGGACGTCCGGATAACCCACGCGCCCGAATTCCCAAACCGGAGCTCACGAACCCGGATCATCCGGAAGTACTCCCGGATCATCCGGACCTCCTCCCGGATGTCCGGTTAACCCTGGAACTAACTCGACTGAAATCTTGTTTGGGCCATAACTAATTTATCCGGAGTCCATTTTTGACGTTCTTTAGCTCGTTTTGAAGCTATTGACATCCCCCATCACACAAAACTACCACCAACATCATTTGACTCCATCAAATATTTGGAACTTTGGCATCTTTGCCTAGGGCCACCACCACATCATCCGCATTACAACCACCGACTTCCGCAATCTAACCCATTTTGTTCACCATAGCATTAGTGGTTGCTTGAGTAGTGATTCGAGTCTCCTAAGGTGTTTCGGCTACTTAGGGATGGTCGCTTCTTCTTCAACCACCACCACCACTTCCACATAGACGTGCCCACCATACACTTCCGCCACCCAAACTTAACCCAATTGTTGTTTGAGCTTGTATGAGTTGTGGCTTGTGTCTCCTAAGGTGTTTCGGCTACTTAGGGATGGCAACTTCAATTCCAACACGTGTATAGCCCATCATTCCACTTCCGCATTTCCGAGTGCAAACCACCACCGCTTTCCGCTACAACCACTTGACATTTGCTTTTGGAGATTTTGAGTTTGCGGTTTTTCTGTTTCCTAGGGTGTTTCGGCTAACTAGGAACGGGTCGACATCGGCAACACCGCCTCTCTTCATCGCCAAGGATGGTAACCTTGACGACATCATTGTATATTCCCCTTGCAATTGCATTGATAACCCCTAGCCCATTTTGCGTTACTTGCCTATCGAGACTAGCCATTTGAGTATTGCCGGCAACGTTACTTGTGCACATTAGTGACCGTCCCTTCCATTGCATACATACCATATCATATTGGTATCCTCTTGCTATCATATCATCTCTTGTGTCACAAGTTTGTTCCTGCATATATACAATTGCTATCTTGGTTTGTGCATTGTGCAAAAGTGGTCATACAAAAAAATAAGTAAAGCTTTTAAGCAAAAGACAGAGAGCAAAGAAGCTTGTAATCAAGTGCCATAGCATCATACCACATTGCATATAAGATTGTCATATCCGATCATCTTGGATCATCTTGAGAGAAACACCGGGAACCATACATACATAGCATACTTGGGATAGAAGTCCATATATTTTGCATCTTATAGGTTGTGCACAAGTGTCGTATCCGCCTATAGAGCAATCGTGCTAGCGTCTCTCTTGAGTTGTGCAACCCGAGCGTTTCCATGGATTCCACATTTTGTGCTCATTCCTTGGTTGCACGACCCCATTTATCTATCTGTGTGTGTGTTTCGTGTGCCACATATTGCTATTGGGCTACTTGTTTCGCTTGCAAATATGTGAATCTCTTTCAACATTATTGACTCTTGCTAATATTTTGCATTAAAATTTTGTGCCACTATCCTCACCGAGCTCCACCATAAGCTTTACTTGTGTAGGTGTGAGAACCGACAAGAATTGGTACCAATTGTGCTATTTCCTTGTTACACATTTGAGTGATCATTAATCCATCTTCAACATTGGTCAAGGTACATTTGGTATAGTTCTTATCTTTCTCCTACTCATATTTGCTCGAGTCTTGTGATGGATGGGCAAGGTATTTCCTCTCCGGTCTACGACAACAACGACGGCGTGAACAACTACATCTCCAAAGCGTCCATCTTCGATCTACAATGACAAATGCAAGGCGCATCATCTAGATTGCGAGAGCGCATCGAGAACATCTCCATCAACATTCATCACTCCGAAGCAAGGAAAAGGGACTACATCGACAAGAAGCTTTCCGCACAAAAAGAGGATCAAGATGCAAGGATGGAGGAGATTAGAGCCTTGATCAAGTCTTCTTCCCCTTCGTCATCTTCAAGGTGGGGACATTCAAGCCACAAGTCTTCAGAGCGCGAAAAAGATGCAAGTGCAAATCGTCCTCATCCACATCTACATGGCGACCACCGTCACGTTCGTGATCCACATCGTCATGAAGGGCAAGTCACCTCCAAGCAACATGTGCACGACGACGATGAATGACATCTACTACGAGCTCAAGCACGACAACGACACCATCATCATGAAGATGCTCCACAAGCGCAAATGCACAAGTCTCAACAAGACCTACTTCACGCAAAGTCCAAGCTTCATGAGCACAAAAGAAGTCCGCGAGACGACCACCGCCAAGACGGTGCTACGGCTACAACAACCACTTCGGCATCTTCCCCAAGTGCTATCAAGGCATCTTCGCCTTTGGACGTACTGCATCTTCGCCTACTTCCCATGATTACGCCTACAACGACTTCATCAAGTCCAAGGCGACCACCTACAAGCGAGGGCGGCACTTCCATCTTCGGAAGCCCCTCAAGGAAGATGGCCGAGCATGGGAAATTCCCTTCGGTCATGAAGACGAGCTACGAGGTGCCACATTATATGGGCCTCCAATACCAAGACGGTGACAAGATGGTTGAGCAAGGGCCATCCCCTTCAACTACGGCAACGAGCGCGGACCTCTTCAACCACATGAAGACGGAGCCCATATTGGACTCATACTCCGAGTCAAGCTACGCGACCGCACATGGAGATATTTGACCTACATCTCTCCGACACCCACATATGTCGAGATGCCCCATTTGTCATGTGAGGAGAGCCACCATCCCATGAGTGAGATAAGTGACTCCACCATACGTGACATTGAGAGCATTTCCTATGAGAGGATGAGTGTGACCACCACTAGCCCCACACATGAGAGCATGCCACACATCCTATGTGAGGTTGAGCGCCATTTGAGTGACTCCACCAACCATATGAGTGAGAGCATCCTTGAGGGAGTGAGTGAGCCACAACACTTAGCAAGTGAGGTAGTTGACACGGCATGTGAGGCCACTATGATTTCTAACGACTTAACCTCTACAACTGGTGTGTTTTCTTCTTTGGTGCTAGGTCTCCTACATGACGACATGCCTACCCTCGACGAGTCCAACCCTCCAATGGGAAAATCGATGGCCATGGTGGACGATGATGCACCCCCCACATGGTTCCATCAAGATGAAGATGACAACGAGTGGATCTTCAACACCTCACCTACAACACATGAGCGACGCTCCAAAGGTAATATAGGTGATGGTGCTTCTCTTGTCCCACTAGTGGACCCTCTTAACAATGATTGCTTGCATGATATTGACACACCTATTGATGTCTACTACACAACCTTCTTCTTGTAGACGTTGTTGGGGTTGCAAGTGCACAGGTTTGTAGGACAGTAGCAAATTTCCCTCAAGTGGATTACCTAAGGTTTATCAATCCGTTGGAGGCGTAGGATGAAGATGGTCTCTCTCAAGCAACCCTGCAACCAAATAACAAAGAGTCTCTTGTGTCCCCAACACACCCAATACAATGGTAAATTGTATACGTGCACTAGTTCGGCGAAGAGATGGTGATACAAGTGCAATATGGATAGTAGATAAATGTATTTGTAATCTGAAATAATAAAAACAGCAAGGTAACTAATGATAAAAGTGAGCGTAAACGGTATTGCAATGATAGGAAACAATGCCTAGGGTTCATACTTTCCCTAGTGCAAGTTCTCTCAACAATAATAACATAAATAGATCATATAACAAGCCCTCAACATGCAACAAAGAGTCACTCCAAAGCAACTAATAGCGGAGAACAAACGTAGATATTATGGTAGGGTACGAAACCACCTCAAAGTTATTCTTTCGGACCGATCTATAAAAGAGTTCGTACTAGAATAACACCTTAAGACACAAATCAACCAAAACCCTAATGTCACCTAGATACTCCATTGTCACCTCAAGTATCCGTGGGCATGATTATACGATATGCATCACACAATCTCAGATTCATCTATTCAACCAACACAAAGTACTTCAAAGAGTGCCCCAAAGTTTCTACCGGAGAGTCAAGAACGTGTGCCAACCCCTATGCCTAGGTTCATGGGTGGAACTCGCAAGTTGGTCACCAAAACATACATCAAGTAGCACATGATATCCCATTGTCACCACAGATAAGCACGGCAAGACATACATCAAGTGTTCTCAAAGTAAAGACTCAATCCAATAAGGTAACTTCAAGAGGGGAAACTCAATTCATCACAAGAGTGTAGAGGGGGAGAAAAATCATAAGATCCAACTATAATATCAAAGCTCACGATACATCAAGATCGTGCCATAGAGGGAACACGAGAGAGAACACGAGAGAGAAAGATCAAACACATAGCTACTGGTACATACCCTCAGCCCCGAGGGTGAACTACTCCCTCCTCGTCATGGAGAGCGCCGGGATGATGAAGATGGCCACCGGTGATGGATTCCCCCTCTGGCAGGTTGCCGGAACAGGCTCCCAACACATTTTTGGTGGCTACAGAGGCTTGCGGCGGCGGAACTCCCGATCTATCTTGATATTCGATGGTTTTAGGGTATGTAGGCTTATATAGGCGAAAGAAGTCGATCGGGAGGTGCTCGAGGGGCCCACGCGACAGGGGGGCACCACCCTGTAAGGGGGGTGCGACCTCCTATCTTGTGGACGCCTTGAGGATCTTCTGACGTGGACTCCAAGTCTCCAGGATCATATTTTTCCAAAAAATCACGCTGCCGAAGGTTTCATTCCATTTGGACTCCATTTGATATTCCTTTTCTTCGAAATATTGAAACAGGCAATAAAACAACAATATGGGCTGGGCCTCCAGTTAGTAGGTTAGTCCCAAAAATGATATAAATGTGTAAAATAAAGCCCATAAACATCCAAAAGGGGTAATATAATAGCATGGAACAATCAAAAATTATAGATACGTTGGAGACGTATCAAGCATCCCCAAGCTTAATTCCTGCTCGTCCTCGAGTAGGTAAATGATAAAAACAGAATTTTTGATGTGGAATGCTACCTAGCATAATTCTCAATGTAATTTTCTTTATTGTGGCATGAATGTTCAGATCCAAATGAATACAAAATAAAAGTTCATATTAACATGAAATTTGTAATACTTCAAGCATACTAATCAAAGTAATCATGTCTTCTCAAAATAACATGGCTAAAGAAAGTTATCCCTACAAAATCATATAGTCTAGCTGTTGCTCTATCTTCATCACATAAAGTATTTAATCATGCACAACCCCGATGACAAGCCAAGCAATTGTTTCATACTTTAGTAGTCTCAAACTCTTTCAACTTTCATGCAATACATGAGCGTGAGCCATGGACATAGCACTATATGTGGAATAGAATGGTGGTTGTGGAGAAGACAAAAAGGTGAAGATAGTCTCACATCAACTAGGCATATCAACAGGCTATGGAGATGCCCATTAATAGATATCAATGTGAGTGAGTAGGGATTGCCATGCAACAGATGCACTAGAGCTATAAGTATATGAAAGCTCAACAAAAGAAACTAAGTGGGGTGCATCCAACTTGCTTGCTCACAAAGACCTAGGGCACTTTGAGGAAGCCCATCATTGGAATATACAAGCCAAGTTCTATAATGCAAAATTCCCACTAGTATATGGAAGTGACAACATATGAGACTCTCTAACATGAAGATCATGGTGCTATTTTGAAGCACAAGTGTGGAAAAAGAGATAGTAGCATTGTCCCTTCTCTCTTTTTCTCTCATTTTTTTATTTTCTTTTTCTTTTTTTTCTCTTTTCTTTGGCCTTCTCTTTTTTTTCTTTTTTCTTTTTGGCCTTTCTCTTTTTTTTCTTTTTTTTCTTTTTTTGTCAAGTCTGAAGTCTCATCCCGACTTGTGGGGGAATCATAGTCTTCATCATCCTTTCCTCACTAGGACAATGCTCTAATAATGAAGATCATCACACTTTTATGGATTTACAACTCAAAGCTAGGACAAGATATGACTCTATATGAATGCTTCCGGCGGTGTACCGGGATATGCAATGAATCAAGAGCGACATGTAAGAAAATTATGAAGGTGGCCTAGCCACAAATACGATGTCAACTACATGATCATGCAAAAAGAAATATGACACAAGTTATGCGTGTCATATGAACGAAACGGTGGAAAGTTGCATGGAAATATATCTCGGAATGGCTATAGAAATGCCATAATAGGTAGGTATGGTGGCTGTTCTGAGGAAGGTATATGGTGGGTGTATGGTACCGGCGAAAGTTGCGCGGCACAAGAGAGGCTAGCAATAGTGGAAGGGTGAGGTGCGTATAATCCATGGACTCAACATTAATCAAAAGAACTCATATACTTGTTGCAAAAATTTAGAATTCATAAAAAACCAAAGAACTACGCGCATGCTCCTAGGGGGATAGATTGGTAGGAAAAGACCATCGCTCGTCCCCGACCGCCACTCATAAGGAAGACAATCAATAAATAAAATTGTGCTCCAATTTCATCACAAAGCGGTTCACCATACGTGCATGCTACGGGAATCACAAACTTCAACACAAGCATTCTTTAAATTCATAATCACCCAACAAGCATGAATTTAATATCACTACCTCCATATCTCAAAACAATTATCAAGCATCAAATTGATCATAGCATCCAATTCACTTCCTATGAAAGTTTTTATTATACCCAACTTGGATGCTCATCATTCTAGGACCAACTTTCTGATCATAGAAAATACCATGCTGTTCTAAAAGACTCTCAAAATAATATAAGTGAAGCATGAGAGACTAGCAATTTCTACAAAATATAACCACCGTCATGCTCTAAAAGATATAAGTGATGCACTAGAGCAAATGAAAAACTACTCCGAAAGATATAAGTGAAGATCAATGAGTAGTCGAATAATTGTGCAACCATGTGAAGACTCTCTAACATTAAGGAATTTCAGATCTTGGTATTGTAATCAAGCAGTAAGCAAAATAAAATAAAATGACATTGCAAGGACAGCACAACTCATGTGAAGAAGCAAAAACTTAGGCTCAACCGATACTAACCGATAGTTGTTGAAGAAGAAAGGTGGGATGCCTACCGGGGCATCCCCAAGCTTAGATGCTTGAGACTTCTTGAAATATTATATTGGGGTGCCTTGGGCATCCCCAAGCTTGAACTTTTGTGTCTCCTTAATTCCTCTCATATCATGGTTTCTCTTTTTATCAAAAGCTTCATCCACACCAAACTCAACAAGAACTCGTGAGATAGGTTAGTATAAACCAATGCAAAACCTTATCAATTTCTACTGTAACAAATCACTAAAATTATTATTCAACATTGAATACTAAATGCCTCTGCATATTTAATACTCCTATCCTCAAATAGAATCATTAAACAAGCAAACATATGCAAACAATGCAACCATAACATCAATCTGCCAAAACAGTAACGTCTGTGAAGAATGCAAGAGTGTCAATACTTCCCTAACTCCAAAAATTATGAAATAAAATTCCCACTGTAATGAATTTATCATAGATCAATATGCAAAACTTTTCAACATTATACCAGTCTCTGAATTTTCTAGGGAATTTTTGCAACAGCGGTAAACTTTCTGTTTTCAAACAGCAATATGTATACTAGCAAAATAATCATGGCAAAGGCTATCCTTGACTTTTTATTGAAACTAAAGATACAAAACATTATTCTAAATAACAGCAAATACTAACAAAAGAAAATGACGCTCCAAGAAAAACACATATCATGTGGTGAATAAAAATATAGCTCCAAGTAAAGTTACCGATGAACGAAGACGAAAGAGGGGATGCCATCCGGGGCATCCCCAAGCTTAGGCTTTTGGCTATTCTTGAATATTACCTTGGGGTGCCTTGGGCATCCCCAAGCTTAGGCTCTTGCCACTCCTTATTCCATAGTCCATCGAATCTTTACCCAAAACTTGAAAACTCCACAACACAAAACTCAACAGAAAAGTCGTAAGCTCCGTTAGTATAAGAAAATAAAACCACCACTTAGGTACTGTAATGTACTCATTCTAAATTCATATTGGTGTAATATCTACTGTATTACAACTTATCTATGGTTCATACCCTTTAATACTAGCCATAGATGCATCAAAATAAGCAAACAACACATAGAAAACAGATTCTGTGAAAAATAGAACAGTACGTAGTAATCTGTATCAAACGTATACTTCTGAAACTCCAAAAATCCTACCACATTAGGAAGTCCTAAGCAATTTGTGTACCAATCCATAGAAAAAATAATCAGATCAGACGCACGTTTGTGTGAATTAAGAAAACTAAATTATTGGGTGCAAAAGTTTCTGATTTTCAGCTGGATCAACACAACTATCACCGTAAGCTATCCTAAAGGTCTTACTTGGCATTTTATTGAAGAAAAAGCTATAAAACATGATGACTACAGTAGCATAATCATGTGGACACACAAAAACAGTAAAGGTAAACATTGGGTTTTCTCCCAACAAGCGCTTTTCTTTAATGCCTTTCTAGCTAGGCATGATGATGACAATGATGCTCACATAAAAGATAAGAATTGAAACATAAGGGAGCATCATGAAGCATATGACTAGCACATTTAAGTCTAACCCACTTCCTGTACATAGGGATTTTGTGATCAAACAACTTATGGGAACAATAATCAACAAGCATAGGAAGGTAAAACAAGCATAGCTTCAAAACTTGAAGCACATAGAGAGGAAATTATTGCAATTCCTACAAGCATATGTTCCTCCCTCAAAATAATTTTCAGTAGCATCATGAATGAATTCAACAATATAACCAGCACCTAAAGCATTCTTTTCATGATCTACTTGAATAGAAAATTTACTACTCTCCACATAAGCAAATTTCTTCTCATGAATAGTAGTGGGAGCAAACTCAACAAAATAATTATCATGTGAGGCATCATCCAATTGAAAACTAAAATCATGATGACAAGTTTCATGGTTATCATTATTATTGATAGCATACAAGTCATCACAATAATCATCATAGATAGCAACTTTGTTCTCATAATCAATTGGAACCTCTTCCGAAATAGTGGAATCATCACTAAATAAAGTTGACACTCTTCCAAATTCACTTTCATGTTCATCACAATAAGATTCAACATCCTCCAAAATAGTGGGATCACTACTTCCTAAAGTTGACACTCTTCCAAACCCACTTTCATCAATATAATCATCATAAATAGGAGGCATGCTTTCATCATAATAAATATTCTCATCAAAACTTGGGGGACTAAAAATATCATATTCATCAAACATAGCTTCCCCAAGCTTGTGGCTTTGCATATCATTAGCATCATGGATATTCAAGGAATTCATACATGACGACATGCCTACCCTCGACGAGTCCAACCCTCCAATGGGAAAATCGATGGCCATGGTGGACGATGATGCACCCCCCACATGGTTCCATCAAGATGAAGATGACAACGAGTGGATCTTCAACACCTCACCTACAACACATGAGCGACGCTCCAAAGGTAATATAGGTGATGGTGCTTCTCTTGTCCCACTAGTGGACCCTCTTAACAATGATTGCTTGCATGATATTGACACACCTATTGATGTCTACTACACAACCTTCTTCTTGTAGATGTTGTTGGGGCTGCAAGTGCACAGGTTTGTAGGACAGTAGCAAATTTCCCTCAAGTGGATTACCTAAGGTTTATCAATCCGTTGGAGGCGTAGGATGAAGATGGTCTCTCTTAAGCAACCCTGCAACCAAATAACAAAGAGTCTCTTGTGTCCCCAACACACCCAATACAATGGTAAATTGTATACGTGCACTAGTTCGGCGAAGAGATGGTGATACAAGTGCAATATGGATAGTAGATAAATGTATTTGTAATCTGAAATAATAAAAACAGCAAGGTAACTAATGATAAAAGTGAGCGTAAACGGTATTGCAATGATAGGAAACAATGCCTAGGGTTCATACTTTCACTAGTGCAAGTTCTCTCAACAATAATAACATAAATAGATCATATAACAAGCCCTCAACATGCAACAAAGAGTCACTCCAAAGCAACTAATAGCGGAGAACAAACGTAGATATTATGGTAGGGTACGAAACCACCTCAAAGTTATTCTTTCGGACCGATCTATAAAAGAGTTCGTACTAGAATAACACCTTAAGACACAAATCAACCAAAACCCTAATGTCACCTAGATACTCCATTGTCACCTCAAGTATCCGTGGGCATGATTATACGATATGCATCACACAATCTCAGATTCATCTATTCAACCAACACAAAGTACTTCAAAGAGTGCCCCAAAGTTTCTACCGGAGAGTCAAGAACGTGTGCCAACCCCTATGCCTAGGTTCATGGGTGGAACCCGCAAGTTGGTCACCAAAACATACATCAAGTAGCACATGATATCCCATTGTCACCACAGATAAGCACGGCTAGACATACATTAAGTGTTCTCAAAGTAAAGACTCAATCCAATAAGATAACTTCAAGAGGGGAAACTCAATTCATCACAAGAGAGTAGAGGGGGAGAAACATCATATGATCCAACTATAATAGCAAAGCTCGCGATACATCAAGATCGTGCCATAGAGGGAACACGAGAGAGAACACGAGAGAGAGAGATCAAACACATAGCTACTAGTACATACCCTCAGTCCTAAGGGTGAACTACTCCCTCCTCGTCATGGAGAGCGTCGGGATGATGAAGATGGGCACCGGTGATGGATTCCCCCTCCGGCAGACTACCGGAACGGGCTCCCGAGAGGTTTTTGGTGGCTACAGAGGCTTGCGGTGGCAGAACTCCCGATCTATCTTGATATTCGATGGTTTTAGGGTACATAGGCTTATATAGGAGAAAGAAGTCGGTCGGGAGGTGCTCGAGGGCCCACGAGACAGGGGGCCACCACCCTGTAAGGGGGGCGTGACCTCCTATCTCGTGGCCTCCTCGAGGATCTTTTGACGTGGAATCCAAGTCTCCAGGATCATATTCTTCCAAAAAATCACGCTGCCGAAGGTTTCATTCCGTTTGGACTCCGTTTGATATTCCTTTTCTTCGAAATACTGAAACAGGCAATAAAACGGCAATATGGGTTGGGCCTCCGGTTAGTAGGTTAGTCCCAAAAATGATATAAATGTGTAAAATAAAGCCCATAAACATCCAAAAGGGGTAATATAATAGCATGGAACAATCAAAAATTATAGATACGTTGGATACGTATCACCTATTTCCTTGTTGCATGCTAATGAGACTTCTTCATGCCTTGACTTACCTATTTATGATGAATATGATGATGAGCATGTTGAGTTGCCTACTTGTGATGCTATGCTCCATAGGATATCATGTGAAAATTCTTTTGGTCACATCATGTTTGACAACCCATTGAACTTGTCATATGCTATGAGTGAGATCTCCCATATTGCATCATTACAATCTCAACATAGTAACTATGCATGCCCCATTAAAATAAATCCTATTTGCACTTATGGCATAGATGAAGAGATGATGGTCATTGGCTTTTGTTTTTCATGTGATGATATTGCCATGCTTCCTTTACATGATTTGTGCAATTCGTCTACTATGTCATGCCATGATCACATTGTTCCAAATATGCATTGTTTTGGATGTTGTCAATATTCTCCACATGATGTTGCTACTCATTCTCATGAGGAGACCCCCATAGTTTCCTCATACATATTAGGAGATTTTGATGCATTCCATATTTTGCATGATTACCATAATTGCACGCACCATATGCATTCCACGAATAACAATGCTCTAGATATTTCTCATGATGCATTACATCCTTTGAGTCTCCATTATGTTGTACATAATAACAAACCTCTCATGATGTATGACATGTTTCTATATCACGCATCTCATTTATTTGAGCATGGGATATTTTGTGCTAACCGACACATGCACGTGCCCATCATGATGGATGATGTGTACATATATCACGCACACACAATTTTTCCTTTTTCTTTGTTTTGTGGTAGGTACTCACGTATACTCGTCAACATCTCAATCCCAAGAGTTGACGAAACGAGCTCTTGAGAGCAACGATGACTTGGGATCCCGTGGACTATCATTCCCACCATTCTCTTCGTGCAAGGACTACGCACATCTCTTCTACTTGGCTCTCACACGGCTATGGGCTATATATCACTTGTCACCTTATGCTCATTTTACCGTGTTCACTTTGCATGTTATTTTTGCTCCTATGCCTTTGCCATGTAATTGTGACCCTTGCTTGCATCTACCCATGATTCACCATTATGCTACTTCTATGTGTATTTGCATGCTTGGTGGAGATCCTTGTTGCTATTGCCATGTTTACCATGTGCTTCATGCTATTGTTGATTGTGGTATTGGGAGAGTCATGATGCCCCATTGCTATTTATATATGGCCTCTCGCCAATACATTGATGATATTTTTCTCATATCTTGCTTTCATGCTTATGATATGTCATGTCCATTATTCATGCCCACTATTTGCACACATGACATGCTTGCCATGATCCCCTCTAGTATGTTGCATCGTCGTACTACTAGCTTGCTTGACTTGATCGCTATGATTGCTTGCTATGTTGCATTACCCATGTTCCACTCTTACTCGCTTTCTTGGGTTGATGACATATATGTTCATGCCTCTCACTTGATTTGTCTTGAGCATTGTCTCTTGTCTCCATTAGTTGCATCTCTCATATCACATTGTATCGAATGCCAACTTGCTATACTTATTGATCTTGGAGACTTGGACACTTTACTTGTGATGCATGCTTGTTTGATTGAGCCTCTTGTATTTAGTTGTTCTTGCATCATATGCCTCCATACTATGAAATGCTCCCTTGTCCTTTCTTATGATGAGCATGATGCATACACTTGCTGGGTATCCTACCACACGAATGATAGATTTTGCAATTCCGCTAACCTCATTTGTTTTTCTGAGTGTTTTTCATGTTATTTCATTTTGGAGGATTCACAAGGCCATGCCATTATGCGACAACTTGGTCATGCAAAGGCATACACGATGTGCAATGATACGTCTCCAATGTATCTATAATTTTTATTGCTCCATGCTACTTTATCTACTCTTTTGGACTATATTGGGCTTTATTTTCCACTTTTATATTATTTTTGGGACTAACCTATTAACCGGAGGCCTAGCCCAGAATTGCTGTTTTTTTGCCTATTTCAGTGTTTCGAAGAAATGGAGTATCAAATGGAGTCCAAACGGAATGAAACCTTTGGGAACATGATTTTCTCACCGAACATGATCCAGGAAACTTGGACCCTGCTCCAAGGAACAAAAGAGTCAGTCACGAGGGTGGGAAGCGCCCCCCCTAGGGCGCGCCCCCTGCCTCGTGGCCGCCCTGTTGCTCCATCGATGTACTCCTTCCTCCTATATATACCTACGTATCCCCAAACGATCAGAAGAGGAGCCAAAAACCTAATTCCACCGCCACAACCTTCTGTATCCACGAGATCCCATCTTGGGGCCTGTTCCGGAGCTCCGCCGGAGGGGGCATCCACCACGGAGGGCTTCTACATCAACACCATAGCCCCTCCGATGAAGTGTGAGTAGTTTACTTCAGACCTTCGGATCCATAGCTAGTATCTAGATGGCTTCTTCTCTTTTTTTGGATCTCAATGCAATGTTCTCCCCCTCTCTCATGGAGATCTATTCGATGTAATCTTCTTTTTGCGGTGTGTTTGTTGAGACCGATGAATTGTGGGTTTATGATCCGGCTTATCTATGAATAATATTTGAATCTTCTCTGAATTCTTTTATGTATGTTCGAGTTATCTTTGCAAGTCTCTTCGAATTATCCCTTTGGTTTGGCCAACTAGATTGGTAGTTCTTGCAATGGGAGAAGTCCTTAGCTTTGGGTTCAATCTTGCGGTGTCCTTTCCCAGTGACAGAAGGGGCAGCAAGGCACGTATTGTACTGTTGCCATCGAGGATAACAAGATGGGGTTTTTATCATATTGCATGAATTTATCCCTCTACATCATGTCATCTTGCTTAAGGCGTTACTCTGTTTTTAACTTAATACTCTAGATGCATGCTGGATAGTGGTCGATGAGTGGAGTAATAGTAGTAGATGCAGAATCGTTTCGATCTACTTGTCTCGGACGTGATGCCTATATACATTATCATACCTAGATATCCTAATAACTATGCTCAATTCTGTCAATTGCTCAATAGTAATTTGTTCACCCACCATAGAATATCTATGCTCTTGAGAGAAGCCACTAGTGAAACCTATGGCCCCCGGGTCTGTTCTCATCATATCAATCTTCATTTACTTTATTACTTGCTTTGTTTTTACTTTGCCTTTTACTTTTCACTTTGCATCTATATACCAAAAATACCAAAAATATTATTTATCATCTCTATCAGATCTCACTCTCGTAAGTGACCGTGAAGGGATTGACAACCCCTAATCGCGTTGGTTGCGAGGAGCTATCGTTTTGTGTAGGTACGAGGGACTTGTGCGTGGTCTCCTACTGGATTGATAAATTGGTTCTCAAAAACTAAGGGAAATACTTACGCTACATTGCTGCATCATCCTCTCCTCTTCAGGGAAATCCAACACAGTGCTCAAGAGGAAGCAAGAAGAATTTCTGGCGCCGTTGCCGGGGAGGGTCACGCAAGAGCAAGTCAACCATACCAAGTAGCCATCACAATCCCTATCCCTCGCATTACATTATTTGCCATTTTCCTCTCATTTTCCTCTCCCCCACTTAACCCTTGCCATTTTATTCGCCCTCTCTTTCCCAATCTCCTCCTCTTTTTCCCGTTTGCCTTCCCGTTACCATGGCCGAATCAAAAAGAACTACGGGTTTTCTCCTGAGCTCTAGTGCCTTGGACAACCCCTCTATCCTCTCTAAGCTCATAAATAATGATGCTATAGAAAGACCCACTAGGGTCTCCAATGAGAGCTTGAATAATTTTGATGAGGATGACTCTAGAATTTTTTGCTATTTACTTGATGAGTCTTTAAAAGATGCTTGGGATAGGTTACTAAGGATTTGGGCTAGTTATGTACCACATTATCAAATTGAAATTTACCTAAAAAGTTCTTATGTTGGCTTGCCCGCTTCCTTCAAACAAATTTTAGATTCCATCTTTGAAGAAGGTTTTCTTGAAGGGGATGCGATAGATACCTATGAAAGAATGAATACTATATTTGGGCACCCCATGAATGATAAGGTTGAATCAACTACTCTCTCGTGCTTTTATCAAAATGAAATTATTAAAGAGATGAAGTCTAGTTTAGAGGCAAATTTCCGCAATGTGCTTAATCTTACTTCTTCCATTAATGTCCATGTGCTTAACTTAAATAGAAGAATGAATGCCATAGAAAGGAGATCCTCCTCTCCAAGTGCTAAAGATGCCAATACCTAGATATATCCTTGCTTTTATGCCTAGCTAGGGGTGTTAAACGATAGCGCTTGTTGGGAGGCAACCCAATTTTATTTTTGTTTTTTGTTTTTGCTTATGTTTAGGAATAAATAATCCATCTAGACTCTTTTTGGATGTGGTTTTATGTTTTAATTAGTGTTTGTGCCAAGTAGAACCTATAGGATAACCTACGATGAAAGGTTATTTGATTCTGCTGAAAAACAGAAACTTTGTGTGCATGAATATAATTTTGTTAAATCACAGGAACGTGCTTTTGCGTTGATTCTTTTTGCTGCTGTTCAATAAACAAATTTTCCAGGACTTCCTAGTTTGGTAGAATTTGTAGAGTTACAGAAGTTTGCGTTAGTTACAGATTACTACAGACTGTTCTGTTTTTGACAGATTCTGTTTTGCGTGTGTTATTTGCTTATTTTGATGAATCTATGGCTAGTAAAATAGTTTATAATCCATAGAGAAGTTGGAATACAGTAGGTTTAACACCAATATAAATAAAGAATGAGTTCATTACAGTACCTTTAAGTTGTCTTTTGTTTTCTTTCTCTAACGGAGCCCACGAGATTTCTATTGAGTTTTGTGTTGTGAAGTTTTCAAGTTTTGGGTGAATTCTTTTGATGGATTATGGAACAAGGAGTGGAAAGAGACTAAGATTGGGGATTCCCATGGCACCCCCAAGATAATCCAAGGACACCAAAAAGTCAAAGCTTGGGGATGCCCCGGAAGGCATCCCCTCTTTTGTCTACTTCCATCGGTAATTTACTTGGAGCTATATTTTTATTCACCACATGATATGTGTTTTGCTTGGAGCGTCTTGTATCATTTGCGTCTTTGCTTGTTAGTTTACCACAATCATCCTTGTTGTACACACCTTTTGAGAGAGCCATACATGAATTGGAAATTGCTAGAATACTCTATGTGCTTCACTTATATCTTTTGAGCTTGATAGTTTTGCTCATAGTGCTTCACTTATATCTTTTTGAGCGTGATATTTTTTGCTCTAGTGCTTCACTTAGATATATTAGAGCACGGTGGTGGATTTGTTTTAAAGAAACTATTGATCTCTCATGCTTCACTTAGATTATTTTGAGAGTCGTTCATAGCATGGTAATTTGCTTAATATTAATATACTTGGTATTCAAGATATGTGAAACTTTCTTTTGAGTGAATTGAATACTAAGATAAGTTTGATGCTTGATAATTGTTTTGAGATATGGAGGTGATGACATAAAAGTCATGCTAGTTGAGTAATTGTGAATTTGATAAATGCTTGTGTTGAAGTTTGCAAGTCCCGTAGCATGCATGTATGGTTAAAGTTATGTAACAAATTTGAAACATGAAGCGTACCTGGCTTGTGCATCCTTATGAGTGGCGGTCGGGGACAAGCGATGGTCTTTTCCTACCAATCTATCCCCCTAGGAGCACGCGCGTAGTACTTGATTTTTGATGACTTCTAAATTTTTGCAATAAGTATATGAGTTATTTTGACTAATGTTGAGTCCATGGATTATACGCACTCTCACCTTTCCGCCTTTGCTAGCCTGTTCGGTGCCGTGCATTGCCCTTTCTCACTGTCAGGACCCCGACTCAATGCCACATCGATCTAGCATGTAACACCTCATATCACTTTGTAGCCTCACGTACAGTATTCCCACGGGTGTCGCCTTACCTTTGCCCGGGACCGTTTGCGCCGTTTGGCACACGTATATGATAGTGTCACTAGCATCCATATGATAAGGAGCCCGGGCTGACATGGCTAGTCGTAAACCCAAAGTGGAACAAACTTACAGGGACAGGCATCCATGACCCAGCATCGAACGTGTCGGTCATCAGCGAGTGAATCCAGGCTATAGCACTGGGCTAGCAGGACTCCGGTAAACCGGGCTGTAGCGGGCTAACAGGACTCCGGTACTCATCGCATGACATTTCCCCAAAGGGACAGACACAGGAACGAAGAAGGACACATGCCGACTAGCCTAAGTGTTCCGGAGCAGTAGCAAGCTACCATGGCTCAGTGGAAGCACTAGGAGACATTTCCCGGTAAGAGAGGCTACTAAGGATAAACAACTAGATAGTCAGATCCCACACATACCAAGCATTTCAATAACATACACACAATATGCTTGATATGTGCAAATACAACATGGCATCACAACATGACTCTACAACTCAAGTATTTTATTCAATAGGCTCCGAGGAGCGAGATATTACAAACATGGGTCTCACGACCCAACATTCAGAGCATACAAGTCAAAGCACAAGCGGAAGCTTAACATGTCTGGGTACAGACATCTATAAATGAAAAAGGCTGAGAAGCCTGACTATCTACTAGATCCTGCCGAGGGCACAAGATCGTAGCTGAGATAACAAGCTAAACGTCGAAGTCCACGTGGAACTACTAGTGCGACTGAAGTCTCTCTGCAAAAACATAAAATAGGCAAACGTGAGTACAAATGTACCCAGCAAGACTTACATTAGAACTATCTACATATGCATCATTATCAACAAAGGGGATGGTGGAGTTTAACTGCAGCAAGCCAGCTTTGGCTCGGTGGCTATCCTGAACTACGACTGCAAGCGACTCTTTGAGGTGGCGCACACGAGTCCACATATTCACCAACCAATACACCACTATGGATCCGCTCCCATCTCCCTACGAGAATGCCATCCATAGCACTCACGCTTATCTTGCGCATTTTAAAGTATCCACTTTCACTTGTCTATGAACTGTTATAGGCAACCCAGAAGTCCTTTACCGCGGACACGGCTATTCGAATAGATGACGTTAACCCTGCATGGGTGTACTTCTTCATACATGTTTCCACCACTTAGCGCCTGCACACGACATGTGCTCGACAGACTTCAAGCGAAAGCCGACGTGGGTGTAGACCACGACCTACCTAAACACTCAAGTCTCTAGTCCAGGTTTATCGCCTATTCAGGTTCCATCCGCATGGAGTCCGGCCGAGGTTTCCACATACGGCCCCGAACGATGTGTACAGGGTTCTGTGACACCAAACGGGCGCCCGACATACCCGACCACGTGCCTACCGCATCACAGCCCACCCCTCGGGTCAGCGCTTCCCACGTTCTCCAGCATACTACAAACACCAGAAACTACTTGCAACTCCTGGACAGAGGACAAGGGTGAATAAGAAGTCGAGCGGGGTCATATTTCAGGGCCCAATTCATGGTAGTAGCTATTTCATGGATCACAAACACAGAACTCAGTTCCTAAGGACGGCTTCAATGAGATAACCCACCATGTACTCCTACATGGCCTCTCATCAATACCTTTACCAAATCGTGTTCACACACTTAGCTCATACATAGTAGGACATGTTCACACACCTCTGATTCATCCTTGATGAATCAGACCTGACTCAACTCTAAGCAGTAGCAGGCATGACAAACAAACATGAATGAGTAGGCACAACAGGGCTCAAACAACTCCTACTCATGCTAGTGGGTTTCATCTATTTACTGTGGCAATGACAGGTCATGCAGAGGATAAAGGGGTTCAACTACCGCAGCAAGTAACAGATGAATCGTTGTTGTCCTAAAGTAGTAAAAGAGAGCAGGAGCGAGAGAGTGGGATTGTATCAGAATGAACAAGGGGTTTTTGCTTGCCTGGCACTTCTGAAGATAGTATATTTCTTCATTGGTGTCATCGATCACATCGTCGGTACACGTCTTACTGGGAGGGGACAAACACCGACAAACAAAGAAGAAGCACAATCAATGCAATGCACAATATGATGCATGATCATGACATGGCAATATGCTGTGGTTTGAGCTAATGCAACTAGCAGCAGGTTAAATGAAGTTGGTTTGAACCCTAGGTTCAAATTCAAACTCCACATAAGGCATTTCAAATGCCATTTATTCAAATTGTTGTATACAGCAGATTTAAGTTGTTCAAACATGCATGAGAATGGTACAGATGGATAGATTGGATTTTTCTGATCATTTTTCATATATAATTTATTTCATTTGGAGTTACGGTTGATTTTATATGATTTTTAGAAGTTTTGGTTATTTTCTGGAATTTCCTGTATAAAAATAAATCCAGAAAATACTTATTGCGTCAGCATTGCGTCACTCTGACGTCAGCAGTCAACGAGGCCGGTCTAGGTCAAACCTGGCCAGTGGGTCCCGCGTGTCAGTGTCATTAGTGGGTTAATGAAAAATTAATTAGCGCTAAGTTAAAATTAGCAGGGCTCTGGGCCCACTTTTGTTGGCCCAGGGGAGTCAAACCATGGCCAACTCGGGTCAAACCTACCGGCGGCTCGACGCCAGCGAGGTACGAGATGGCGGCGATGCGCGGAATCGCATCACAGGCCATGGTTCGGGGCGCGGATGGCACCGTTGGAACCCTGAGCCTTGTCCGCGTTGGCTGGTGCTAGTGGGGTCGCCGGAGACGACCTATATCGACGGCGGTGTCTGCTTCCGCGGCGGCCGGAGTTCGGGTGCAGACGGTGGCGATGCTACGGTGCACTAGAGGAGAAGCCGAAGAGTGCTACATGCTCCTGGGGGTTCACCGAGCACGGTGACGTGCTCAGGCGCGGGCTGCGGTGGCCCTGGCCACGGCGGCGAGGAACCACGATGGCGGTGAGCTTTCGGCTCCGGTGGACCGCGGGGCTAGAGGAGGAGAACGACAGCAGGGAGAGAGGGGTTAGGTAGAGGAGCTCACAGCGGGGTCGTAGGTCAGAGGGCTCGGGGACGGCCTGGTGATGACGAATCGGTTGATGGCAGTCGTCGGTGCAGAGGACGAAGATGGCGTCGACGACGGCGCTCCAGGGCGTCTGGCGTCTTGTGGCTCGGCGGTAAGGACGGCGACGTCACGGCGGAGCTCGGGGGCGCGTCGGAGAGGCTCGTAGATGGTTGTGGCCGTGGTGGAGCTCGTCGGCGGCAACGGCTGCGTTCGGTCGCGCTCGGGGAAGGAATAGAGGGTGAGGGAGAGAGCAGAGAGTGAGGGAGAGGAGCGAGGGGGTTCCAGGGGCGTGCGTGGCGGCATTGGAGACGTCCAGGCGTTGAGGACGCAGGCAAGCAGGGTGGAGGTGGCCGCACGGCAGTGCGCGCGCGTCGGGCACGTGCCCGTCCTCCTGGCAGGGAGGAAGACGACAAGGGAGGGGCCAGGTGGGCTGGGCCGCACAGGTGGGCTGCCAGCTGGGCCGGCTAGGTAAGTGGCCCAGGTAGGCGTTCTCTCTCTCTCTTTTCTAAATTGTTTTCTGTTTCTATTTTTCTGTAACTTCTGGGCTTCATTTAAAATACCAAAACGTTTTCAAAAAATCCTGAAAATAATTGTGGCCTCTATTTGGAATATTCCCAACAGCCCTCACTTAAGTTCAGAATTAATTGAGCATTTAAATTATTATATAACATTTAAATGCCCAATTGCAAATAGCATATGATTTAATCCAGAGCCCAAATATGACATGGGAAAAGGTGCACCACCTCTGGTTAATGTTTCCAGCATTTTCCAGAAATGATGAACATTTTTGAAAGCCATTTGGACTCACTGAAAATATTTTAGTTGAACCTAGTTGAATTCATTTGGTGCTAGGGTTTAGGCAATCCCCATTTCAAGTTTCATAAAATTTAAACATGATGCATGGATGCTAAAGCAAAAACAAGCAAGGCCTGAACTGGGGATGTGACACTCACCTTGAGAGTTGGTGCAAACTTCGCCGATGCATCCAAACCCCATGATACGATACGCTCTATCACACATAAACCTCCTTATATCTTCCTCAAAACAACCACCATACCTACCTATCATGGCATTTCCATAGCCATTCCGAGATATATTGCCATGCAACTTCCATCATTCTCATCATCATGACATACATTACTTTCGTCATATTGCCATTGCATGATCATGTAGTTGACATCGTATTTTTGGCAAAGCCACTGAGGGAGTCCTGGATTAGGGGGTGTCCGGATGGCCGGACTATGACCTTCGGCCGGACTCCCGGACTATGAAGATACAAGATTGAAGACTCCGTCCCGTGTCCGGATGGGACTTTCCTTGGCGTGGAAGGCAAGCTTGGCGATACGATATGAAGATCTCCTCCCATTGTAACCGACTTTGTGTAACCCTAGCCCTCTCCGGTGTCTATATAAACCGGAGAGTTTTAGTCCATAGGACGAACAACAATCATACCATAGGCTAGCTTCTAGGGTTTAGCCTCTTTGATCTCGTGGTAGATCCACTCTTGTACTACCTATATCATCAATATTAATCAAGCAGGAGTAGGGTTTTACCTCCATCGAGAGGGCCCGAACCTGGGTAAAAACACCGTGTCCCTTGTCTCCTGTTGCCATCTGCCTAGACACACAGTTCGGGACCCCCTACCCGAGGTCCCCCAGTTTTGACACCGACATTGGTGCTTTCATTGAGAGTTCCTCTGTGTCGTCACCGTCAGGAAGGATGTCGCACCCCGTCTTTAAAGACGGCGCTATTGCTAAAGGAGCTTTGGTTGTCGGCCAAACTCTCCGGCTAGGCAGTTTTTTGATGACCGCCTGTTCGGCCGCCGCGCCGACAATGACCTCTCGGGCCATCGAAAGCAATCTCCACATCAGCTCGGAGCTCGCCGAGCAGTTAGATCCGACGGAGCTCTCTTCCCTGAACGAGCTCTTGGATCGCATTACTGCCCTGGGAGTCGCTACAGATTACGGCCAGATTGGGCTTAAACCCGATCAGAGAGAGATCGACTCTCCCCAGGTCACCCACCACGTTGAAGTGGTGGAAGAGCAATGCGGCGAATCTTCGCCCGCCCTAAGGACCAATGTGTCCGGATTCCCGACCCCTCCAAGCCGGACACCCGCGGAGGGGAGGATGTCGCCCAAGCCCTAAACCTAAAGTCAGGCAGCAGGCCTGATTCATTGAATAATGTCCAAGAAAGCAAGCTTCCAAATTCGGAAACTTCTTGGCCCCTGAATCTTATATCGGGCAAGGTTCCGGATTTAAATCCACCCGCCCACCCAACTATTAAGGATTTATCCCAAATACAGCAAGAGCACGGGGAAATAGTACACCACTATTGGGCCAGATTCCTCCTGGTTAAGAACAGGATAAAGGACTGCCGCGACAAAGAAGCAATTTCATTCTTCTGTAACAACTACATGGACATCGAAATCCTCAACGCCATAAGTCGCCGCGAATTACACGCTTCGCCGACTTGACATCCATAGTAAGAAAGTACTATGCGACAGAAAGCGTTCGGAAAACCGAAGATAAATTCTGGGACAATCCGGCCCTGAATACAACATGAGTCCGAAACAAAAGGGCGGATTATCGCCAGGCATCTGAGCCAAACATCAAAAAACAAAAACCCTCTATAGGGTATGGGACCGTACTGGAGGGATGGCTCAATGGACCCTGTAAAATTCATAGTTCAGGGGAAGTCACACCAACTCACAGCCTTAGAGCATGTTGGATATTTCGGCAGGTGGCCAGAAGTGGCGAGGAGCTTCTAACTCCAGAACCCGAAGAACACCTCCCCAGAAACGCCAGTACGGTGTCGACAGTCTTCGAGCCCTTCACATCAAACAATGCGAGGAAACGAACGCTCCGCAACCTTACCGAAGTCTACCAAGTAGCAACAATAAACCCATGGAGTGACACGACTATTACCTTTAATGCCAGTGACGAACCTAAATTCCGGACAGCCCGAGCACCAACCGCATTGGTCCTCAGTCCGATAGTGGACGGCTTCCGACTTACAAAGGTGCTTCTCTACTCTTTTTAGCAGTTCGGACATGCACTTTAGGGCATGCCTCCCAGGGAAAGGAACCCCTAATGGAACTATTCTCCCTGGAAGATGTTTCTTACTAACCATGTAATATAACATAACTAGTTGGGCACTTGTCTGCTAAAGCAATTATGACCCCTACGCCTTGTCTCCATGCATGCCCCGATTCTTACATAATCGAGAGGGTATTCAGACACACTCCGGACTATAGGGTCCAGAGGTCGAAGTGAAAAGGTCCGCAATGACAAAAGATCTACAATCCGTCTAGAAGGCATTTTTCATGTCATTTTAAATTACAGAGTCAATCCGACTCGGTATATTCTTCTTCAATACCATCCAACAGGCGGTCTAATTTAGAGTCCTCTTGGGAATACTTTGTAGCCAGCTCTACCTGGCCATATACTAAGCTGACAAGGATCTCCTTTCCGTCGGGACCCATAGGGCCGACCTCGGCCATGTGGTTTGGGTCAGCCTTCGTATACCGAATCTTCACCATGGCCCAGGCCTCCCTGGCACCTTGACGGCAGGCCGATATCTTCCACAACCGGAAGCGCTACCGCACTCCCTCCAGCTTCTTTGTAAGCTCCCCAAGGCCTTCGGGCATGGAGAGGGATGGCCACATAGCCTGAATGACGCTCTGCATTGCCTGCCGAACTCGTTCGTGCAGTTGCAACAGCTCGGGAAGAAGGTCTCCCATTGAACCGGGCATTTCCTCCACAGGACAACGTATCAGCAGATCTACAGACATAGCTCTGTCAATCGACTTCCTCGCTGAATTCTTTTTTCGAAGATTCGTTCAAGCACTTACTAAAAATGCCGCGTCGAAGTCGTCGATTCTCCTTTACGGAAGCTGACAGCTAAATACGAACATCCTTTAGTTCCTCGCCCAGCTGGGTATTGGCGTCTTGAAGTTTGTTCTTCTCTTGCCTCACCCTCGTCAGCACGCTCTCGCCAGCCTTTAGTTGGCGTAGGAGTTGTTGCTTGTCCGGATTTACTCTGGCCCCATCTGCACTATTATCGTCAGGGTTGCGCACCTGCCGCACTTCATAACGGAATTATCTTTCGAAGCATATATTACCTGAGGGCGTCCCCTTGGCATTTTCTGAAGTGGCCATTGCGGCCTCGAGTTGGGCCTTGCACTCTTCAAGCTCCTGGGACAGTTGCGTATTCTTCTTTGTAAGACACTACATAGCACATGATCCTTAAAACAGTTATCTTCACTGTTTCAAGTCTCGGGGGCTACTGACATATATAACCTTCAATTTTACTCACCTGTATGTCTTTTACATACTGCTCTGTGGCTCTGGCTAGACCATTTTGAGCGGCACGGAGATACGCATCTCCTGTATTAAAGGCGTCCAACGCCTCTGGGGAAAAACATGCGTCACGAAGAAAAGTCCGGCGACGCCTGCGGTTCAGGGCACTCTCCACCTCTGAATTGGTGGCAGATAGCCCGTCGGCGTCCTCTGTTGGAGGAACGCCCGAGGCGCGCCCCGTGTCCGTCTCCGCTTCCGGACCCGGCCTTGAACCTTGGCCGGCGGATATAGTCCGGCGGGCTCTCTTCTTTCTAAGAAAATCATGAGCGTTAGTAAGACTCAAGGGCATAAACCCTAGGCGTTAAATTTGCACGCCGTACCGTTGCACCGGAATCTCGATCTGGTCCACACTTCTTTTTGGCCCGCCTGGCTCCAGCGGCCCTTGTTGGCTGCCCACCATGGGCTCGGCCTTCCGCCTCAAGGATTTACCCTACGAAACGAAACACTATTAGTTCACGGCATGCAAGATAAAGCATGGATAGATCTCCTTGAGAATACTGGGACTTCGGTCTCGGTTACCTTTGAGGCTAGAAGTAGTCCGGGATAGTCGGCCGTAATGGCCACTAAGGCGTTGTCCTTGCTCAATTGATGAAACACCCCGTCGATTAACTCCAAACATAAGTCCGGGTCCTCTTGGGAGTCCGGATCGAGGGACCGTTCCGGGTCCTCGGGTTGTGGAGGAGGGTTGTTTATCTCCTTCACAGTCTGGCGCAGCTCCTGCGTTTAACATTGGTAGACTAAGTACTCAACTACGGGAATTTCGAAAGCGGGTAGGCAAGTGAAAGTGTTCGCTCACCCAACTTGGTGGATTGTACATGGAGAATCCGCCCTCCGGGTTGGCACGAAGGAATTCTTCTTCTTCTGCCTTGTACAAAGCGGATAAGATTCTCGTTAAAGTGACGGCCGAATCTGGCCCCTTACGACCGCACCGGGTGGCGTCGTCCTCCCCGTTGAAATCCCACATGGGGTGGCCTCTGTATTGAAGCGGTTGCACCCCTCGCGTAATGCATATGGCAATGACCTTGATCATGGTCAGTCCGGAATGAGCCAACAACATTATCCGGCTCATCAGGTAAAGGACGTCCCTGTCAGTTTCCCTCTGAGGGTTCCGCGGGTGCCAACTCAGGCGCTTCTTCAACGGAGCATTATTGAACTCAGGGAGGCCGATCCATACAGGGTCCGGCAGGGGGACGTCATCTATATAGAACCACTCCAAGGACCAGTCCTCGGACGTCCTCTTTGGGGTACCGGATAGATATCTGGTCCCGGCGATGCGCCATAGTTCGGCTCCGCCCACTTGATAAATAGACCCCTCCTAAGAACGAGGCACGAGGCAAAACAACCTCTTCCACAGCGCGAAATGGGCCTCAACACCCAAGAACAGCTCGCAGAGGGCCACGAAGCCCGCAATGTGTAGAATGGAGGCGGGCGTGAGGTTGTGTAGCTGGAGGCCGTAGAACTCCAGCAACCCTCGGAGAAACGGATGAATTGGAAATCTGAGTCCCTCATCAAATAAGGGACTAGGCATACCCGCTCTCCTTGAGAGGGATTGGGTACGCTCTCCGCCTGCTCTCCGCCGCTATAGGTAGCAATCCCGGCTCGAACTGGGACCATATATGCTCGGGGGAGAAGCCCCTTGGACTGAAGCACTACTAACTCGCTATGCGGGACAGAACACCGCCCCCAATCTCCGGGCCGAGGGCTGGAGAGGCGAGAGGAGGAGCTACACCGACCGGCCATGGTGGAATGGATCCCTGTCAAAGGCACTCTCATGAAGGCTCGCAGAGGGAAGATGGTGTGAATTGGATCTAAGTCCCCGTCTCTTTTATGGGCGGTTCATTAACGTAACCGGGGGGGGGGGGGTAAATGAAAAAATCCCCTGCCTTTTCGCATTCGTTTGACACGTGGAAGATGGTCATTATGGGGCACAGAAGCCAAGGAGGCCAGCACGCACTAGAAGCCGGACACTATTCGACGGGTACAGGGAATTTGAAGGAGAACCCGCCTTGCAATGCCGAAGACAACTTGCGCGCCGGACTCGTCGTCATTGAATCCTGGTTCGGGGGCTACTGAGGGAGTCCTGGATTAGGGGGTGTCCGGATGGCCGGACTATGACCTTCGGCCGGACTCCCGGACAATGAAGATACAAGATTGAAGACTCCGTCCCGTGTCCGGATGGGACTTTCCTTGGCGTGGAAGGCAAGCTTGGCGATACGATATGAAGATCTCCTCCCATTGTAACCGACTTTGTGTAACCCTAGCCCTCTCCGGTGTCTATATAAACCGGAGAGTTTTAGTCCGTAGGACGAACAACAATCATACCATAGGCTAGCTTCTAGGGTTTAGCCTCTCTGATCTCGTGGTAGATCCACTCTTGTACTACCTATATCATCAATATTAATCAAGCAGGAGTAGGGTTTTACCTCCATCGAGAGGGCCCGAACCTGGGTAAAAACACCGTGTCCCTTGTCTCCTGTTACCATTCTCCTAGACGCACAGTTCGGGACCCCCTACCCGAGATCCGCCGGTTTTGACACCGACAACCACCATGCATTATTTTTCATAAATGTCACTCTTGATTCATTGCACCATCCCAATACACCGCCGGAGGCATTCATATAGAGTCATATCTTGTTCTAAGTTTTGAGTTGTAATCCTTATGTTGTAATCAATGGAAGTGTGATGATCATCATTATTAGAGCATTGCCCAAAAAAAGGCCAAAAGAAAAAAAAAGGCCCAAAAAAAGAAAATAAATAAAAAGGGCAATGCTACTATCTCTTTTTCCACACTTGTGCTTCAAAGTAGCACCTTGTTCTTCATATAGTGAGTCTCATATATTGTGCTTCAAAGTAGCACCTTGTTCTTCACGTAGTGAGTCTCATAAGTTGTCTTTTTATACTAGTGGGAACTTTTCATTATAGAACATGGCTTGTATATTCCTACGATGGGCTTCCTCAAATGCCCTAGGTCTTCATGAGCAAGCGAGTTGGATGCACACCCACTAGTTTTCTTTTGTTGAGCATTCATAGCTCTAGTGCATCCGTTGCATGGCAATCCCTACTCCTCATGTTGACATCAATTAATGGGCATCTCCATAGCCTGTTGATTATCCTCGTCAATGTGAGACTTTCTCCTTTTTTGTCTTCTCCACACAATCCCCATCATCATATTCTATTCCACCCATAGTGCTATATCCATGGCTCACGCTCATGTATTGCGTGAAGGTTGAAAAAGTTTGGGATTATTTACGTATGAAACGATTGCTTGGCTTGTCATCGGGGGTATAGAAGTTGGGAACATCTTTGTGTGACGAAAATGAAGCATAGCCTAACTATATGATTTTGTAGGGATGAATTTTCTTTTGCCATGCTATTTTGAGAAGACATGATTGCTTTGATTAGTATGCTTGAAGTATTATTATTTTTATGTCAATATGAACTTTTGTATTGAATCTTTTGGGTCTGAATATTCATACCACAATTAAGAAGATTTACATTGAAATTATGCCAAAGTATCACTCCGCATCAAAAATTCTCTTTTTATCATTTACCTACTCGAGGACGACCAGGAATTAAGCTTGGGGATGTCTGATACGTCTCCAACGTATCTATAATTTTTGATTGCTCCATGCTACTTTATCTACTGTTTTGGACTATATTGGGCTTTATTTTCCACTTTTATATTATTTTTGGGACTAACCTATTAACCGGAGGCCCAGCCCAGAATTGCTGTTTTTTGCCTATTTCGGTGTTTCGAAGAAACGGAATATCAAACGGAGTCCAAATGGAATGAAACCTTCGGGAACGTGATTTTTTCACCGAACGTGATCCAGGAGACTTGGACCCTGCTCCAAGGAACAAAAGAGGCGGTCACGAGGGTGGGCCCCCCCCCAGGGCGCGCCCCCTGCCTTGTGGGCCCCCTGTTGCTCCACTGACGTACTCCTTCCTCCTATATATACCTACGTATCCCCAAACGATCAGAAGAGGAGCCAAAACCTAATTCCACCGCCGCAACCTTCTGTATCCACGAGATCCCATCTTGGGGCCTATTCCGATGCTCCGCCGGAGGGGGCATCCACCACAGAGGGCTTCTACATCAACACCATAGCCCCTCCGATGAAGTGTGAGTAGTTTACTTTAGACCTTCGGGTCCATAGCTAGTAGCTAGATGGCTTCTTCTCTCTTTTTGGATCTCAATACAATGTTCTCCCCCTCTCTCGTGGAGATCTATTCGATGTAATCTTCTTTTTGCGGTGTGTTTGTTGAGACCGATGAATTGTGGGTTTATGATCCAGCTTATCTATGAATAATATATGAATCTTCTCTGAATTCTTTTATGTATGATTAAGTTATCTTTGCAAGTATCTTCGAATTATCCGTTTGGTTTGGCCAACTAGATTGGTAGTTCTTGCAATGGGAGAAGTGCTTTGCTTTGGGTTCAATCTTGTGGTGTCCTTTCCCAGTGACAGAAGGGGCAGCAAGGCACGTATTGTATTGTTGCCATTTAGGATAACAATATGGGGTTTTTATCATATTGCATGAATTTATACCTCTACATCATGTCATCTTGCTTAAGGCGTTACTCTGTTTTTAACTTAATACTCTAGATGCATGTTGGATAGTGGTCGATGAGTGGAGTAATAGTAGTAGATGCAGAATCGTTTCGATCTACTTGTCTCGAATGTGATGCCTATATACATGATCATACCTAGATATACTCATAACTATGCTCAATTCTGTCAATTGCTCAATAGTAGTTTGTTCACCCACCGTAGAATATCTATGCTCTTCAGAGAAACCACTAGTGAAACCTATGGCCCCCGGGTCTATTCTCACCATATCAATCTTCATTTACTTTATTACTTGCTTTCTTTTTACTTTGCCTTTTACTTTTCACTTTGCATCTATATACCAAAAATACCAAAATTATTATTTATCATCTCTATCAGATCTCACTCTCGTAAGTGACCGTGAAGGGATTGACAACCCCTAATCGTGTTGGTTGCGAGGAGCTATCGTTTTGTGTTGGTACGAGGGACTTGTGCGTGGTCTCCTACAGGATTGATACCTTGGTTCTGAAAAACTGAGGGAAATACTTACTCTACTTTGCTGCATCATCCTCTCCTCTTCGGGGAAATCCAACGCAGTGCTCAAGAGGTTGCATGCAACACCAACATTTACGAGAATCTCCTAAAGGTGAAGTCTTTCCCTTTGAGCCATCCTCAATTAGGCATATTGGATGGGTCATTCTTTCATTGTTGTCTCCTTCCTCTTGTCTACATGATACATCTATTGGAGGGAGGGCCGGCATTGAAGATTGGCTCTATGGACCTTCACATTGAGGAGCGCTCGCACTTATTGGATGCACCTTCGAAACTTCACTCATGCCACGACATCGAGCATTGGTACACCAACACCTCCATATTTGTTGATTGTGCTCACACATGTCATGCTCGATGGACATATCTTACTCACCACAAGTTTGCACCCTATGCATGGATTGACACACATTATTATTGCCTTGTTGAATCTTGTATTTCTATGCCATCCATGATATATGAGCTTGTGCATTTCCTTAGCAAATTTGTCGTGATCTACCTTGATGGTATATTCATACATATTGATCATATTGCACACCATCAATTGCATGATACCATACTCATATTGAGCATCCATTTCCATATTCATGCTATTGATGAACCATCTCTCTATGACATCATTTTGCACAATGGTAGAATTTGTCGCTTTGTGCACCATGCTAATTACCCCATGAATGCTTTGAATATCAATCTATATCATCTTGATAAGCATCATGCGCTTTGTCACGAACCATCTTGCCGCACAGACTCATATTTACTTCATGGACACTTTGTGTGTGCTAACCCTTGTATTTCCAAGTGTACTTTGTGTTTGCTCATTTTGCATGTACCACATACCGGAGACACCTCGGAGTACTTGGATTGCGCAATGCCTTCATCTACGTCCAACTATAATTTCGTCCACGACAAACGTTTCCATGGTGATGAGGATCACGAGCCGAGGTCGGATCTTTCCCAAGGGGGGGGGAGACGATGCGGAGCATCCCACGTTCATCCCCATGTACACTCCAACTACTCTCCAAGCCCCAAGAGGACATAATGCGAGACCTCGAACATACGCCACTGGACACAAGGTGAATTCACTCCTCTTCGAACCGTCACTTTCCGCATGTGAGACATGGCTACTACCGCGTGCATGGATCGTTCATATACTCAGGTACAACCAAGGTAACCATGGAGAATCCAAGGACCAAGGCCAAGCATGGAAGAGGAGAAGGAAGAAGAAGAACGGACAAGACAGGACTTGCCCAGATCATCCGGAACCCCGGCCGGATGATCCGGACCAAGCCCGGATGATCCGGACCCCCACCCGGATGATCCGGGTAATGTGCCCGAAGACACCCGAAGCCTGCTCGATGAAGCCGGATCATCTGGACAGTCGCCCGGATCATCCGGACCCCCGACACCCGGACCATCCGGACCCCAGCTGCGTGCATGACTTGCGGCGAGGCACGTGTACCCCTTCGCCCCTCACTTACCCCTTCGTGGCTTACACTATATATAGACCCCCTCCTCCTCCTAGATAGGGTTAGCAAAGGATTAGCTCATTTGAGATAGAGCTTTGCTCATCCATACAGATCTCCTCCTCGTGAGAGACCGCGGCCTCTTCGGAGAAGATCCACCATGGATTCAAGACCCCTTTATGGGAAGATCCCTCATGGATTCAAGACCTCCTCTCGGAGATGAGGTACCACCACTTGTATCGTCCTTTGTTGGATTTGGACCGTGAATCTCTTTGTGTTCCTTGGGTCTAGCACATGTATGATCATATTCGCGTTGGTTGAGTGGTTCTCTCGTTTTCCCCCAGGATTTCCCTCGTGTTCTTCCGCGTGTTCTTCGTGTTCCTCGTAGGGATCCTCTCCAAACGTGAAAGATCGGCCCCTAGGGTTCCGCCCTACATCATGAAGGCACAAATCCGAAGGTGGTGAACGGTCAAAGAATCAAACATTATATCCCAGGTAATCCCATAAATGTTCAAAACAATGTTATTGACACTGTAACCCCGGAGGAGTACATAAGGGACACTTTCTAGAATGTTTCAGACTCCAAAAAGGAATAGGTATGTGGTATGGTAAGTAAACCGACTCCAAAACTGCTCAAATAGCTATTTTTCTCCGTTTTGGAATATTTAAAAAATTAGGAAAATCAGAAGTAGTCCGAAAGAGATACGAGGCGTCCACGAGGGTGGAGGGCGCGCCCTACCCCCCGGGTGCGCCCCCTGCCTCGTGGTCACCTCGTGTGCCCTCTGGACTCCGTTTCCTTGCATGATACTTCTTTTGGTCGGTAAAAATTCATTATATCCCCCCCGAAGGTTTTGTCCATTGTACCATGGCAAAATCTGTTGTTCTTGTTTTGAGTTGTTTCTGCAACTGATTTAGAGTAATATGTCGTTCCAGGATTCGAAAGGAGAAAGCTATGTGGCTGATTACCTTGCAGACCCCAAAGTCTACGGGGACTCGGAGCATTGTGGTTGGACCACGGAGGAAGAAGAAGACTATCCTAAGGGAAAGGAGGAGACAAGCTCAGATGAAGACGAAGTCACACTACCTCAGCCTGGGGACATGCATGTGGGGTTTAAAAAGTCAAGTCTCCCTGATAGAACAAAGAAACCTAAGATCGAGTTTATCCCTTTTCGTCGCTTGCAGGAAAACAAACATGAATTATGTAAAAAGATACTAAGCCTTGAGCAGGAGACCGATGACAAACATGAATTATGTAAAAAGATACTAAGCCTTGAGAAAAATTCTATCCTCAAGCGCAAGCTAAGGGAGAAACCTACATCATCACCACCTCCGAAGAGAGACATAAATACATGGGTATGGGCACTCCCCTTGGCAATTGCCAAGCTTGGGGGAGGTGCCCCGGTATCATATCACCATCACATTTCTATCTTTACCATTTTTCTTAGTTCTATCCTTTAGGTTATATCTTGATCTACTAGAATAAAGTTTTAGTTTGATCTAGCTTTGAGTTTTGTTTTGATCCCTACCTATGTAATCGAGCCCGTGAGTTATATATAATAAAGAGTAGTTTTGAGTCGAGGGCTTTGCTATCTTGCTATGATCTTGAGGGAATAAAAAGAAAGAACAAAAGGAAATAAAAAAGATCGTATTGATCTTATGGAGAGTAATGATTTCACATATAAAGAGTATGATGAACAAAAGTTATTGAGAGTTGACAAACATAGTTTTGGTCATCAATGCAATTAATAGGAAGTAATAAATAAAGAGAGGTTTTCACATATAAATATACTATCTTGGACATCTTTTATGATTGTGAGCACTCATTAATATATGACATGCTAAAAAGTTGATGTTGGACAAGGAAGACAATGTAATGGGTTATGTTTTCTTATATCTGAATAAGTTATATTGTCATTGATCATCCAACATGTTGAGCTTGCCTTTTCCCCTCATGCTAGCCAAATTCTTTGCACCAAGTAGAGATACTAGTTGTGCTTCCAAACATCCCTAAACCCAGTTTTGCCATGAGAGCCCACCATACCTACGTATGGATTGAGTAAGATCCTTCAAGTAAGTTGTCATTGGTGCAATCAATAAAAATTGCTCTCTAAATATGTATGATCTATTAGTGTGAAGAAAATGAGCTTTATACGAGCTTGTGATATGGAAGAAATAAAAGCAACGGATTGCATAACAAAGGTTCCTATCACAAGTGGCAATATAAAGTGACGTTCTTTTGGATTAAGATTTTGTGCATCCAACCATAAAAGCGCATGACAACATCCACTTCCCTCTACGAAGGGCCTATCTTTTATTTTTTACCCTCTACCCTTATACAAGAATCATGGTGATCTTCACCTTTCCTTTTTACACTTTATCCTTTGGCAAGCACTACGTGTTGGAAAGATCCTAATATATATAACCACTTGGATGTAGGTTTTCATAGAGTATTATTGTTGACATTACCCTTGTGGTAAAAGGTTGGGAGGCGAAACTATAAGCCCATATCTTTCTTTGTGTCCGATTGAAACTTCGTACCCATAAGTATCGCGTGAGTGTTAGCAATTGTGAAAGACTAAATGATAGTTGAGTATGTGGACTTGCTGAAAAGCTCTTATATTGATTCTTTCCGATGTTATGATAAAATGCAATTGCTTCAATGACTGAGATCATAGTTTGTTAGTTTTCAATCAAGTTTCTGATTCATACTTCACATTGTGAATAGATTGTTACTTTAGCATAAGAAATCATATGACAATATATGTTGCTGTTCTAAAAGAATGATCATGATGCCCTCATGTCCGTATTTTATTTTACCGACACCTCTATCTCTACACATGTGGACATATTTTTTGATATCAGCTTTCGCCTGAGGACAAGCGATGTCTAAGCTTGGGGGAGTTGATACGTCCATTTTGCATCATGCTTTTATATCAATATTTATTGCATTATGGGCTGTTACTACACATTATGTCACAATACTTATGCCTTTTATCTCTTATTTTATAAGGTTTACACGAAGAGGGAGAATGTCGGCAACTGGAATTCTGGGCTGGAAAAGGAGCAAATATTAGAGACCTATTCTACACAACTCCAAAAGTCCTAAAACTCCGCGAAAGTCAGTTTTGGAATATATTGAAAATATTGGGCGAAGAAAGCACTAGAGGGGGTCCACCAACCAGCCACGAGGGTGGAGGGCGCGCCCTACCCCCTGGGCGCGCCCCCTGCCTCGTGGGCCACCTGGCAGGCCCCCGATGCCCATATTCTGCTATATGGTGTCTTTTTCCCTGGAAAAAATCATAAGGAAGCTTTCGGGCGAAACCATCGTCTCGAGGCGGAATCTGGGCATGACCAATTAGGGCTCCGGTGGAGCTGTTCTGCCGGGGAAATATCCCTCCGGGAGGGGGAACTCATCGCCATCGTCATCATCATTGATCCTCTCATCGAGAGGGGGTCAATATCCATCAACATCTTCACCATCACCATCTCCTCTCAAACCCTAGTTCATCTCTTGTATCCGATCTTTGTCTCAAAACCTCAGATTGGTACCTGTGGGTTGCTAGTTGTGTTGATTACTCCTTGTAGTTGATGCTAGTTGGTTTATTTGGTGGAAGATCATATGTTCGGATCCTTAATGCTATTCAATACCCCTCTGATTATGAACATGAATATGATTTGTGAGTAGTTACGTTTGTTCCTGAGGTCATGGGAGAAGTCTTGTTATAAGTAATCGTGTGAATTTGGTATTCGTTCGATATTTTGATGAGATGTATGTTGTCTCTCATCTAGTTGTGTTATGTGAATGCCAACTACATGACACTTCACCATTGTTTGGGGCTAGGGGAAGGCATTGGGAAGTAATAAGTAGATGATGGGTTGCTAGAGCGACAGAAGCTTAAACCCTAGTTTATATGTTGCTTCGTAAGGGGTTGATTTGGATCCATATGTTTCATGCTATGGTTAGGTTTACCTTAATTCTTATTTCGTAGTTGCGGATGCTTCCAAGAGGGGTTAATCATAAGTGGGATGCTTGTCCAAGGAAGGGCAATACCGAAGCACCGGTCCACCCACATATCAAATTATCAAAGTAACCAACGCGGATCATATGAGCATGATGAAAACTAGCTTGACAGTAATTCCCATGTGTCCTCGGGAGCGCTTTGCTTTATATAAGAGTTTGTCCAGGCTTGTCCTTTGCTACAAAATGGATTGGGCCACCTTGCTACACCTTAGTTACTTTGTTACTTGTTACCCATTATGAATTATCTTATCACAAAACTATCTATTACCAATAATTACAGTGCTTGCAGAGAATACCTTACTGAAAACCGCTAGTCATTTCCTTCTGCTCCTCGTTGGGTTCGACACTCTTACTTATCGAAAGGACTATGATAGATCCCCTATACTTGCGGGTCATCAGGGACTTGCATGACAATTCCATGCTTGTACAAGGGACAACACAATGACTCACGCTTTGAAGGACCCCACGGTGCTCCTGAAGCTAGACATATCCAAAGCCTTCGACTCCGTCCAGTGGCCGTTCTTATTGGAAGTAATGCACATCATGGGTTTTGGCCCATGTTGGATAGGATGGATCAATGACTGCTTGCCACGTCCTCCATGAGGATCATGTTAAATGGGGTGCCTGGCAAACCGATATATAACAAATGCGGGCTACGGCAAGGGAATCCGTTATCATCAATGCTATTTATCTTGATCATGGAGCCGCTACACCCGTTGTTTCATCGAGCATTTGAGCTTGGGCTCCTCACACCGTTGGCACAGGCCGGGGTGAAGCATCGAATGTCAATCTTCACCGATGATGTCACAGTATTTCTGAAGCTACACATGATGGACTTGAGGGCGTGCTCCTCAATTTTGGACATATTTTCCACCGCTTCCAGCCTTCGCGTCAACCTACGTAAAAGTGCGGCCCTGCCAATTAGAGGCAGACAAGAGCAAATAGAGGAACTAACAAGTGTGATTGGGTGCTCCTTGGGGATGTTCCCAATCAAATACCTAGGCCTCTCACTGACCATCACGAAGCCATTGGTTGTGCAGCTCCAGGGCCTGGTGGATCATATTGCTGCATGCCTACCTACATGGTGTGCTGCATCCCTACTGAAGAGTGGCAGGCTGATCCGTATACAGTCAGTCCTGTTAGCAATGCCAGTACATGGAATGCTCACACTTTGCCAAGACAGTTACCGCAATAAACAGAATCCTGCGAGGCTTCCTTTGGTGTGGAAAGGCGGAGGCAGATGAAGAGAATTGTGCTGTTGCATGGCACGAAGTATGTTCACCCAAGTGGGCCCGAGATCTTGGGAACCCAAACATCGGCTAGATGAACGTGGCCATGTAGACCCGCTGGCCGTGGCTTGCGTGTGTCGATAGAACGAGGCCCTGGAACAAGTTTACTGTATTAGTACCAAGGGCATCCCTCCAGGTATGCAACACGGCAATGAAAACATCACTCGGTGACGGTGCCCAAGCTCTATTTTGGTAAGATCGTTGGATGGATGGTTACAGAATCGAAGAAATTGCGTCGGCAGTCTACAACATAATACCACCCCGGATACGAAAGCAGCTATCTTTCAAAGATGTCATGGAAAACGGGGAGTGGGTGACTACCATTGAGCCATATCTGGAAATGCAAACCCTCGTGGATTTCATGATGTTGTGGGCACACATACAGGGGTTAAGACTCTGAGAGGAGTACCGGACGCCATCACATGTCCCTGGGAGAGGGATGGCCAATATTCTGCCAGTTCAGCCTTCAACGCCAAATTCATGGGAAGAGTGACAACCACAACTACGGAGACAACGTGGAAGTGTCGAGCCCCCATTCAATGTCGTTTCTTCCTATGGTTAGCAATGCGAAACCAATGTTGGACCTCTGATCGCTTGGCAAGGAGGGGGTTGCCGCATCAACAAACATGCCCGCTATGTAACCAGACTGAGGAGACCATGAATCACATCATGCTGCAATGTGTTTTCTCCAAGACATTCTGGCTGCAGGTCTGCACTGCCCCGGGGAAGCCGGACTGGACGCCACATAATGAAGACACGCTACCTGAATGGATCCTGAACAAGTGACTACATGGCATAAACCAGAAGGACGTCAGGTCCATCATACTTGCACTATGGGAGCTATGGAAGCATCACAAGGGGATCGTGCTTGATAGTGAGGCACCATCCCTAGGAAGACTATTGTCCAAGGTGCTCGCTGAGGGTTGGGCATGGAGAATGGCAGGCCGTCGGATTTAGAGAGTTTCTTCGGGCGGATGCACACGTGGGATTCAGACGAAACGTAGACGTAGGGTAACAAATGGTGGACTGGGTGCATAATGTAACACCCTTGGCAGAGGTCTCTTGTACCCCTTCTTCTCCCTATTAATGAAAGATACGCATGTTGTGCGTATTTGAGAAAAAAAAGCTCATAGATTTAGCAATTTCATCTTCCATAGATTCCTGCAAAATATTAATCTGTTCTTGGACAGCGGAGACTTTCTCAATAAATTCATCAATATCAACATTGTATTTATAATTCTCATAGGAATATTTAAGTATAGCATAATTTTCAGATCTGTAAACAACATCATCACAGTCTTCATACTTTTCAAATAAAGATTCAATATCATAATCACCCTTAAAAGCAACAAATTCTTCTATTCTTTTCACATCATAGTAATCATATATACCATTAGCAATAAGAAGCCAAGGTTTCATTATCATTAATTTCACATGAAAAGGGAAGGTGTGTGATACGTATCCATCGTATCTATAATGTTTTATTGTTTCATGGCAATGTTATACAACTTTGACATACTTTTGACAAATTTTTATATGATTTATTGGACTAACCTTTTGATCCAGTGCCCAGTACTAGTTCCTGTCTTTTTGCATGTTTTTTGTATCACAGAAAATCCATATCAAACAAAGTCCAAACGCGATAAAAATCTACAGAGAATTATTTTGGAATTTATGTGATTTTGGGAGGTGGAATTAACGCAAACGGAGGCCCACAGAGAGCACAACCTATCGGGGCATGCCTGGGGGCTCAGGCGCGCCATAGTTTATCATGCCCTCCTCGAACATTGGTTGGAGCCCTTCTTCTGGTACAAGAAAGATAATTTCTGGAAAAATCGTGTAAATTTTTTAGCGCGATCGGAGTTACGGATCTCCGGGAATTTAAGAAACCGTAAAGGGCTAGATCTGGGGAACGTGAAGCAGAAGAGAACAGAGAGGGAGATCCAATCTCGGAGGGGCTCCCGCCCCTCCACCGCCATGGAGGCCATGGACCAGAGGGGGTACTCTCCTCCCATCTAGGGGGGAAGCCAAGGAAAAATAAGAAGGAGGGGGCTCTCTCCCCCTCTCTCCCGGTGGCGCCGGAGTGCCGCCGTGGCAAGGATCGTGACGGCGATCTACATCAAGAATCATTCTACCATCAACACCAACCTTTTCCCCCTCTATGCAGCGGTGTAACACCCCTTCTCCCCGTTGTAATCTCTACATAAATGTGGTGCTCAACTCCATATATTATTTCCCAATGATATTTGGCTATCCTATGATGTTTGAGTAGATCCGTTTTGTCCTGTGGGTTAATCGTGATCTTGGTTGGAAATTTTATTTATTATGCTATCCTATGGTGCCCTCCATCTCGCGCAAACATGAGGGGCCCCTGCTATAGGGTGTTGCAATACATTCATGATTCGCTTCTGGTGGGTTGCGAGAGTGACATAAGCTTAAACCCGAGTAGGTGGGTTGTTGTGTCTAGGATAAAGAGGACTTGTTACTTAATGCAATGGTTGGGTTTCACGACCTTAATGATATTTAGTAGTTGCCGATGCTTGCTAGAGTTCCAATCATAAGTGCATATGATCCAAGTAGAGAAAGTATGTTATCGATTACTGGTACTTGTTATCGATTGCCTAGGGACAAATGACTTTCTTGTTAACAAAAGTGATCTACTTTTCTTACCTTGCAATTTATTTGTAGTTTTATTCTGGCAAAGTACTTGTAGTTTTATTCTTGCAAAATAGTTTCATACTTGTTTTAGGTAAAGCAAACATCAAGTGTGCGTAGAGTTGTATCTGTGGTCGATAAAACTTGAGAGAATATTTGTTCTGCCTTTAGCTCCTCGTTGGGTTCGACACTCTTATTTATCAAAGAAGGCTACAAATGATCCCCTATACTTGTGGGTTATCAAGACCTTTTTCTGGCGCCGTTGCCGGGGAGCAATAGCGTGGGGTGAATATTCTTGTGTGTGCTTGTTTGCTTTATCACTAAGTAGTTTTTATTTCCTATTCTATGTTGTTCTCTATCTTTAGTTATGGATGTGGAACACGAAACACCAAAAAAATAGTGGTACCTGCTACTCATGGAGATGGGAAACCTCCTAAAACCCTCGATGCTCGTTATGTGAAAAATATTATGCACTACTTTGGTGATCCTGAGAAAACCCCATTCAACATGATAATGGGAGACACGTTCGATCAACATGACTACTTTAGGGATTATCGCTTGACACAAAAAGGGAAACTTTTGGGGGATCAAACTGATATGTTGCATTGGTATGCTTGGAATTTATGCTTGAGATATGATTTTACTTGTTGCTCTAGGATGAATGCTCCACACCTTCCCTTTTCATGCAAATTTAACGATAATGAAACCATTGTCTTCTTATGCCAATGGTAGATATGATTATTATGATGTGCAATGAACATAAGAATTTATTGCTTTTAAGGGTGCTTATGAAATTGAATCTTTATTTGAAAATTTTGATGATTTTTATGATTCAGTTTATAGACCTGAAAATTTTGCTATCCTTAAATATTGCTATGATAACTATAAATATAATTCCAATATCAATGCATTTATTGAGAAAGCCTCAACTGTCCAGGAAGAGATTAATATTTTGCAGGAGTCTATGGAAGAAGGAATTGATGAAACTGTGAGCTCATTGGATGAAAAAGATGATGAGGAGTGCGAAGAATAAAAGGAGGAAGAGAGGATTGATCACCCATGCCCACCTTCTAATGAGAGTAACTCTTCAACTCATACATTGTTTAATGACCCTTCGTTCTTACCGAAGGATGAATGCTATGATAATTGTTACGATCTCGTTGACTCTTTTGAAATATCCCTTTTTGATGAACTTGATGATTGTGGCCATGATGCCAATATGGATTATGCTTATGGAGATTAACTTGCTATTGTTCCTTATGTTAAACATGAAATTGTTGCTATTGCACCCACACATGATAGTCCTATTATCTTTTTGAATTCTCCAAACTACACTATATCAGAGAAGTTTGCTCTTATTAAGGATTATATTGATGGGTTGCCTTTTACCATTGCACATGATAATTTTGATGAATATAATATGCATGTGCTTGCTGCTCCTACTTGCAATTATTATGATAGAGGAACTATATCTTCACCTCTCTATGTTTCCAACATGAAAAAATTGCAAGAAACTGCTTATGGTATGTATTGGCCTTTACTTGATGTGCATGAATTGATCTTGTATGACATGCCAATGCATAGGAAGAGAGTTAGACTTTGCCATTGCATGACATATGATGCTTTGTGCTCACTACTAAATGCCAAATCATTGTTAGTTAAAATTGGCTTTGATATACCTTGGGATTCGGGTGGATTCATTACTTGAGTACTTCATGCCTAGCTTAATGGCTTTAAGGAAAGCGCTGTTAGGGAGAAAACCCAGAAGTTTTAGAGAGTCATTTATTTCTATTGAGTGCTTTTATAAAGTTTAAAAACAAAAAAAATATAGAGGGGAACTTAAAACTTCACAAAAAGAAAAGTGAAAGTGAGAAGGACGAGCACCGTGGAAGCGGGAGCATGCCTTTAACTTTGTTCATGCCCATGGAAACTTTGTGAATCTTATGGATCATTGAATATGATATGTTTGATTCCTTGCAATAGTTTTGTGATATAGAGATGGAATATGTGGGAGGTACTAGTAAACGATTGTGGTTAGTAAGAATATTGGTGTTAAGGTTTGTGATTCCCAAAGCATGCATGTATAGTGTCTTGTTATGCTATGAAGTTGGAGCATGATTTATTATTGATTGTCTTCCTTATGAGTGGTGGACGAGGACGAGCGATGGTCTTTTCCTACCAATCTATCCTCCTAGGGGCATGCGTAGTACTACTTTGCTTCGAGGGCTAATAAAATATTGCAATAAGTATATGGGTTCTTTATGACTAACGTGAGTCCATGGATTATATGCACTCTTACCTTTCCGCAATTTGCTAGCCTCTACGGTACCGTGCATTGCCCTTTTTCACCTCGAGACGTGGTGCAAACTTCGCAGGTGCATCCAAACCCCGTGATATGATGCGCTCTATCACACATAAGCCTTATTATATCTTCCTCAAAACAGCCACCATACCTACCTATTATGGCCTTTCCATAGACATTCTGAGATATATTGCCATGCAACTTCCGCCGCTTCCGTTTTGACGACTTGAGCATTCATTGTCATATTGCTTTGCATGATCATATAGCTGACATAGTATTTGTGGCTCAGCCACTGTGCATTATTTTTTATACATGTTATGCTAGATCATTGCACCTCCTGGTACACTGTCAGAGGCATTCATATAGAGTCATATTTTGTATCGAGTTGTAATTTTTATTCCTTTTGAGTTATAAGTAAATAGAAGTGTGATGATCATAATTTTTAGAGCAGTGCCCCAGTGAGGAAAGCATGATGGAGACTATGATTCCCCCACAAGCCGGGATGAGACTCCGAACAATGAGAGAAAAAAGAAAATAAAAATGAAAAAAGAAAAGAAAAAAAGGAAAAAAAAGAGAAGGGGTATGCTAGTTCTACACTTGTGCTTCAAAGTAGCACCATGTTTTTCATATGGAGAGTCTCCTATGTTGTCACTTTCATATATTAGTGGGAATTTTTCATTATAGGATTAGATGCACACCCACTTAGTTTCATATGGAGCTTTCATACACTTATAGCTCTTAGTGATGAGAACATGACTACCTTGGATAAGACCAAAAATATTGCATACATGCATATTTGTCAGGTGATTTCTAGTGCAAATTATTCAATAATTTATTTATGTTATCCAGAACAAAAATACTTCACACACTTTTGTGTTTTGTCTAATTGCAGGTGTATGGGACATTTGTACAATCCAAATATGAAGATAAGGAAAAAGGAGAAGTTTAGGTTCTGTTCAAAAAGTCCTCTCACGTCACTTTTGGGCCAAGAGAAGATAGAGTCCAAGTCTCTCACGTTCTGGATTCAGATTCGGACTGCACAGATATACCTGACTCAAAACGCCAACAACTTTTTCATACAGACTCCGAATTGGGTGATTATTTTTTGGTTGGAAACTAGATTTCGTGCAGTTTCCAACCCAATTGGATTCACCTTCAAATTCGTCCGGAGCGTTGAGTTATGGATGAAACAATCGGATGCTGCAACAGAGTCCAAATCAAACTACAAGTCCAAAGGTGTTACATCACCTCCACTTGGGCCCATTGGCCTTGTATGACCTAGGGTTAGTTTTAGGCTGCCTTGGGACGTCCTCCCACCTCCTTGGCCGCCACCCCTTGATCCTATATAAGTAGATCCATCTAGTAGCTTTTCCCTTGGGATTTGTTTAGTTGAAAGTTAGTCATTGCAACTTCGTGTACTTTGTTTGTGTCCAACGACCAGACCAAGACCACTTACAGATCCCCACCTTTATCAGTATTGCATATATACTCGCAATATTCAGATTTCTTTTATGATATTCTTGCTTGTTCTTCGCTTGCTTGCAGAAATAGACCTTCGTGGTCAGGTTGTTTGTGCTCCGGCGTGGTCAATAACCTCTCGAAGTTGGTTTAGCGATTGCTAAGGCGCAACGTCGTGCACGTTTGTTGTCTGATCATCAAAGTCATCTTCACCAAATCGATAGTTATCATCTCATCGAAAGATCGGGACACCCCGCCTCTATCAAGTGGTATCAGTTTTCAGGTTGCTCGGTGAGAATTTCCGGTTTTTTCTAGATTAGATTTATTTTCTTGCCTATTGTCCAAGAAAAAGCCACAAAAAAAGATAGATCTATTCATCCTTTGTCCAAGTCAGTCTGAGCCTTTGGAATTTTCTTTTCATTGTTTGCATTATTGAATTATCGATTGCATCATCGTGTCGAGTTGCTAGTCTTAGTGTCTAGTTCGTTTAGAGTTTCGTGTTCTATTCACAATAGTCACGCTGCCGCTGCATCGTTATCCCTTCCGCTGTCCACCACCCATCCATCAAATTCCACCATGTGCTACCCACCGTTCATTATCATAATCATAGTTGAGATCGTTCACATCTTCGCTTGATCCAATCTGCATCTTATCTAGTTTGTTTTGGAAAGAGAGAGAGAAAAAAAAGACGGAAAAAAAGAGAGAAAAAAAAGTAAAAAAAAGTCAGAGAAAAAAAGAGAAAAGAAAAAGAAAAAAAGTGTGAGAAAAAAAATAGAGAAGAAAAAAAACAAAAGTCCGATCTATCTAGACTCAATCTCGTAGTTGATTTCGGATTGGAATCTGTTTTGCGCACTGTTCAGTAAAGCATGCATAACTTCCTCATACGAAGTCCGTTTTGGCTCTGCGAGTACGCAGATGAAAGCTCGCGATGAGCCGCATCTAAATAGTTGTAGAAGCTAGTTCAATATTTGGCACCTCAAAATCAGCTTCTAAATAGGTCTTTTTGCCCTCCGAAGTTCACGCATATAGTTTGTTCCAGTTTTTCAGCCCAGTTTTAGAATTCTTTGACTCCTCCACTCAATTCGGAACTGAGTGATTCTTTTTGCATTGGAAAGCTTGATTTAGTAGCATTATTTGAAAAAAATTATCAGAAAATTGGCTCAAACTTTTCAAGAGGAAAGTTGGAGAGAGAGTTGTTGTATATCCTGCTTCGCAGTTGTTTTTCATCATTATCTTTACTGCCGTTGTGATCTTCACTTATATCTTGCTGTCCAGAGCTACTTAGTATCCTTCATTGATGCTAGTTGTGCTACGACGTGACCTCATTAGTGTTCTAGGCGCGCATCTCTAGTCCGGTCTAGCCTAGGACCAGCACAGTACCATCGTTGAGCGTTTATTCAACATAGCATCTTTGAATTGATTATTGATAATCTTTTGCTACCATATATAGCCAACCCAACTCCACATATTTCTACACCGTGTATTCGTACGTTCCCCTGGCAATCACTTAACACAATCTTCAGAGTTATTTGACAACGCTGGTTGCCTGTCACCACCTGTCGCATGGTAAGAACTTGTAAGATATTGCTATTTGATTTAGTGTGAGCACGTTACAACCACATCCTAGTAGTTCATAGGAACATTATTCTTGAATTTTGTTTCTTGTTTCTACTAATCATGACAAGTCCGGGAGATAGAAGTTCTTGGACGATGAACACATCTTCATCATCACGAGAGTTGGGACAACACACACAAGCACATGGCCAGGTTATCTCTTTACCGTCATTTGATGGTAGATTTAATCCTGATATTTATCTAGCTTGGGAGCTTGAAGTAGAACAAGGTTTTAGTCACCATGACTTTTCTGAACTTGAGCGAGTACGAGCTGCCACTAGAGCATTTACTGGTTTTGCTTCTGTTTGGTGGAATGTGCATTGTAAGAAAAACATTGATAACCAACCCACAACTTGGAAAGATTTGAAACATGTAATGATACAGCAATTTTCCCTCCGTACTATTATCGTGAATTGCTTCGCAAATTTGAACAATTTAAACAAGGCAACAACACTGTTCATGCTTACTACCAAGAGTTCAAATCTTATATGCATCATTGTGACATAGAACAATCTGAGGATGATACAATGAATAGATTTTTTGGTGGTTTGAACCATGATATTCAGGCAAGATTTCGGTATATTCCTCGTTGCATTACTGATATGTATGTTTGTGCTTGTACCTTTGAGAGACAGTTACAGGAGGATGCACTGGGTGACTACAACAACTACTATTCCAATTCATGCTCACTACCATCGGTGGATTCCTCCACCGTTCCACCTACTAGAGCAGCCACACCTCAGATTGTGAGTGCGACATCATCTCAATTGTATGGTACATTGTCATTGTCCATACCTACATCAGCTACGTCTTTGTGACAAGGTAACAGTAAAGGTATTGATGCTATAACTTCACATGAGAATGATGCACCCCTAATTAACTTAAATACATCATGTGTTGAGTTACCTATTGCTTTGAGCACACCACCTAGTTTAGAGAATCATATTACTATCATGAATGCATCATGTGATCAAACAACTGAAATACCAACAATTTTGAGTGCGCCCAATGAATTAACGGTTGATGTCAAAGAACCATATGAATCAGAAAATAATTCAGATTTGGATCAAATACATTTTAAAATAATTGTTCCAATGTTTAATCATTTTGATATGCCCTCTAATGTTGGTGATCATTCTGTGTCAAATGACTTATTGCAAGTTTTCTTATTTAAGCATGTTGTAGCATGTAAATTTGATGCACGTAAGGTTTATTCACCAATGTTGGGATGGTTTAATGATGAATATTGTCAATCTTTTGATATGAATAAGAGCTTCACTTATATGTGCAAACTGAGTTGCAATATTTTCATGCATTCTACTTATGATAATATTTTGGCTTTATATTTTATAATCTATGAAGGTTCCTCATATATACATGTGTCATATGTGCAAAAATCAAGGGAAGTAAAAATGGATGACATATACATATACAACATGTACACCTTATCTGTTTTATTAGCCACATTTCACATTAAGCAATGCCAAGGACGGCTTTGTTTTCAAGAAGGGGAGGATGATGAGAACATGACTACCTTGGATAAGACCAAAAATATTGCATACATGCATATTTGTCAGGTGATTCTAGTGCAAACTATTCAATAATCTATTTATGTTATCCAAAACAAAAATACTTCACATACTTTTGTGTTTTGTCTAATTGCAGGTGTATGGGACATTTGTACAATCCACATATGAAGATAACGGAAAAGGAGAAGTTTAGGTTCTGTTCAAAAAGTCCTCCCATGTCACTTTTGGCCCAAGAGAAGATAGAGTCCAAGTCTCTCACGTTTTGGATTCAGATTCGGACTGCACAGACATACCTGACTCAAAACGCCAACAACTTTTCATACGGACTCCAAATTAGGTGATTCTTTTTTTGTTGGAAACTAGATTTTGTGCACTTTCCAACCCAATTGGATTCACCTTCAAATTCGTCCAGAGCGTTGAGTTATGGACGAAACAATCGGATGCTGCAGCAGAATCCGAGTCAAACTACAAGTCCAAAGGTGTTACATCACCTCCACTTGGGCCCATTGGCCTTGTATGACCTAGGGTTAGTTTTAGGCTGCCTTGGGACGTCCTCCCACCTCCTTGGCCGCCACCCCTTGCTCCTATATAAGTAGATCCATATAGTAGCTTTTCCCTTGGGATTTGTTTAGTTAAAAGTTAGCCACTGCAACTTCGTGTACTTCATTTGTGTCCAACAACCAGACCAAGACCGCTTACGGATCCCCACATTTATCAATACTGCATATATACTCGCAATATTCAGATTGCTTTTATCATATTCTTCCTTGTTCTTCGATTGCTTGCAGGAATAGACCTTCATGGTCAGGTCGATTGTGCTCCGGCGTGGTCAATAACCTCTCGAAGTTGGTTTAGAGATTGCTAAGGCACAACATCGTGCACGTTTATAGTCAGATCATCAAAGTCATCTTCACCAAATCGATAGTTATCATCTCATCGAAAGATTGGGACACCCCGCGAAAGATCGGGACACCCCGCCTCTATCACTTAGTGCATTAATTGCATGGCAATCCCTACTCCTCATGTTGATATCAATTGATGGGCATCTCCATAGCCCGTTGGTTAGCCACGTCGATGTAAGACTTTCTTACTTTTTTGTCTTCTTTCATCATACTCTATTCCACCTGTAGTGCTATATCCATGGCTTGCGCTCATGTATTGCATGAGGGTTGAAAAAGCTAAAGCGCGTTAAAAAGTACGAACCAATTGCTCGGCTTGTCATCAGGGTTGTGCATGATAAATACTTTGTGTTAAGAAGACAGAGCATGACAAGATTATATGCTATTGTAGGGATAGCTTTCTTTAGCGCTGATATTTTGAAAGACATGATTGTTTATTGGGATGCCTGAGTATTGATGTCTTTATGTCAAATTATAGACTATTGCTTTGAATCACTTATGTCTTAATATTCATGCCATGACTAGATATATGATCAAGTTTATGCTAGGTATCATTCCACATCAAAAAATATCTTTTTTATCATTTACCTACTCGAGGACGAGTGGGAATTAAGCTTGGGGATGTTGATACATCTCCATCGTATCTATAATTTTTGATTGTTTCATTGGCATGAAACAACTTTCACATACTTTTGGCACTTTTTATAAGATTTATTGGACTACCTATTGATCCAGTGCCCAGTGCCAGTTCCTGTTTTTTTGCATGTTTTTTGTATCATAGAAAATCCATATCAAACAAAGTCCAAACGCGATAAAAATCTATGGAGAATTATTTTGGAATTTTGGGAGGTGGAATCAACGCAGACGGAGGCCCACAGTGAGCACAACCCACCGGGGCGCGCCTGAGGGCCTAGGCGTGCCCTGGTGTATCGTGCCCTTCTCGAACGTCAGTTGGAGCCATTCTTCTGGTGCAAGAAAGATAATTTATGGAAAAAACTCATGTAAAAATTTCAGCGCAATCGCAGTCACGGATCTTCGGGAATTTAAGAAATCTTGAAGGGTCACATCTGAGGAACGCGAAACAGAAGAGAACAGAGAGGGAGATCCAATGTCGGAGGGGCTCCTTCCCCTCCGCCACCATGGAGGCCATGGACTAGAGGGGGAAATCTCCTCCCATCTAGATGGGAGGCCAAGGAAGAAGAAAAAGGAGGGGGCTCTCTCCCCCCTCTCTCTCTCTCGATGACGCTGGAGTGCCGCCGGGGCAAGGATCATGACGGCGATCTACATCAAGAATCTTGCTACCGTCAACACCAACTCTCCCCCCCTCTATGCAGCAGTGTAACACCCCTTCTCCCTGCTGTAATCTCTACTTAAACATGGTGCTCAACTCCATATATTATTTCCCAATGATATTTGGATATCCTATGATGTTTGAGTAGATCCTTTTTGTCCTATGGGTTAATCGTGATCTTGGTTAGTATGATTGTATATTTTATGTATGGTGTTGTCCTACGGTGCCCTCCGTCTCGCACAAACGTGAGGGCCCCTCGTTGTAGGGTGTTGCAAAACATACATGATTCGCTTATGGTGGGTTGCGAGAGTGATAGAAGCTTAAACCCGGGTAGGTGGGTTGTTGCGTATGGGATAAGGAGGACTTGATACTTAATGCTATGGTTGGGTTTTACGACCTTAATGATCTTTAGTAGTTGTGAATGCTTGCTAGAGTTCCAATCATAAGTGCATATGATCCAAGTAGAGAAAGTATGTTAGCTCATGCCTCTCCCTCGTATAAAATTACAAGAATTATTACCGGTACTTGTTATTGATTGCCTAGGGACAAATGACTTTCTTGTTGACAAAAGCAATCTACTTTCCTTACCTTGCAATTTATTCGTAGTTTTATTATTGCAATGTACTCGTAGTTTTATTCTTGCAAAATAGTTTCATACTTCTTTTAGGTAAGGCAAACGTCAAGTGTGCATAGAGTTGTATCGGTAGTCGATAGAACTTGAGGGAATATTTGTTCAGCCTTTAGCTCCTCCTTGGGATCTACACTCTTATTTATCGAGGAAGGCTACAAACGATCCCCTATACTTGTGGGTTATCAGTGTGGAGCCTTCATCCTAAAAGAGTTACCCTTTTTGAGTCAAGAGATAATCCCTAAAGTATTTATGTTGATCCAACGTGTCTCCCATTATCAAGTTAATAGGTTTTTATCACGATTATCAAAGAAGTGTTTAACATTTTCCACATAATGGGTATCGAGGGTTTTAGGAGGTTCCCCATCTCCGTGAGTAGCAAGTACAACTATTGTTTGGGTCTTGTGTTCCCTATCCATAATTAAAGATAGAGAACAACTTAGAACAGAAAATAAAATCTACTTAGTGATAAAGCAAACAAGCACACACGAGAATATTCACCCACTCTATTGCTCCCCAGCAACGACGCTGATGTCTACTACACAACCTTCTCCTTGTAGACGTTGTTGTGCCTGCAAGTGCACAGGTTTCTAGGACAGTAGCAAATTTCCCTCAAGTGGATGACCTAAGGTTTATCAATCCGTAGGAGGTGTAGGATGAAGATGGTCTCTCTCAAGCAACCCTGCAACCAAATAACAAAGAGTCTCTTGTGTCCCCAACACACCCAATACAATGGTAAATTGTATAGGTGCACTAGTTCGGCGAAGAGATGGTGATACAAGTGCAAAATAGATGGTAGATATAGGTTTTTTAATCTGAAATAATAAAAACAGCAAGGTAACTAATGATAAAAGTGAGCGTAAACGGTATTGCAATGATAGGAAACAAGGCCTAGGGTTCATACTTTCACTAGTGCAAGTTCTCTCAACAATAATAACATAGATAGATAATATAACAAGCCCTCAACATGCAACAAAGAGTCACTCCAAAGCCACTATAGCGGAGAACAAACATAGAGATTATGGTAGGGTACGAAACCACCTCAAAGTTATTCTTTCGGATCAATCTATAAAAGAGTTCGTACTAGAATAACACCTTAAGACACAAATCAACCAAAACCCTAATGTCACCTAGATACTCCATTGTCACCTCAAGTATCCGTGGGCATGATTATACGATATGCATCACACAATCTCAGATTCATCCAACCAACAAAAGTACTTCAAAGAGTGCCCCAAAGTTTCTATCGGAGAGTCAAGAACGTGTGCCAACCCCTATGCATAGGTTCCCAATGTCACGAAACCCGCAAGTTGATCACCAAGACATACATCAAGTGTTCTCATAAAAGACTCAATCCGATAAGATAACTTCAAAGGGGGAAACTCAATTCATCACAAGAGAGTAGAGGGGGAGAAACATCATAAGATCCAACTACAATAGCAAAGCTCGGGATACATCAAGATCGTGCCATAGAGGAACACGAGAGAGAACACGAGAGAGAGAGAGAGAGATCAAACACATAGCTACTGGTACATACCGTCAGCCCCGAGGGTGAACTACTCCCTCCTCGTCATGGATAGCGCTGGTATGATGAAGATGGCCACCGGTGATGGGATCCCCGGCGCCGGAACGAGTTCCCGAGAGGTTTTCGGTGGCTACAGAGGCTTGTGGCGGCGGAACTCCCTATCTATCTTCTGTTCTGGAAGTTTTACGATACGTAGGTATATATGGGTGCAAGGGGTATGTCGGTGGACCTCCGGGGTGCTCACGAGGCAGGGGGGCGCGCCCCCACCCTCGTGGGCAGCCCGGGACTCCCCTGACGTGCACTCCAAGTCTATCAAGTTTATTTCCTTCCAAAATTAACTTCTCCAGTTGATTTCGTTCGTTTTGACTCCGTCTGATATTCCTTTTCCCCGAAACACTGAAATAGGCATAAAACAGCAAATCTGGGCTGGGCCTTCGGTTAATAGGTTAGTCCCAAAAATAATATAAAAGTGGATAATAAAGCGCAATATTTCCTAAAACAGTAGATAAAGTAGCATGGAGCAATCAAAAATTATAGATATGTTGGAGACGTATCAAGCATCCCCAAGCTTAATTCCTGCTCGTCCTCGAGTAGGTAAATGATAAAAAAGAATTTTTGATGTGGAGTGACACTTTGGCATAATTTCAATGTAAATCTTCTTAATTGTGGTATGAATATTCAGATCCGAAAGATTCAAGACAAAAGTTCATATTGACATAAAAATAATAATACTTCAAGCATACTAATCAAAGTAATCATGTCTTCTCAAAATAGCATGGCAAAAGAAAGTTCATCCCTACAAAATCATATAGTTAGGCCATGCTTCATTTTCGTCACGCAAAGATGTTCCCAACTTCTATACCCCGATGACAAGCCAAGCAATTGTTTCATACTTAAATAATCTCAAACTTTTTCAACCTTCACGCAATACATGAGCGTGAGCCATGGATATAGCACTATGGGTGGAATAGAATATGATGATGGGGATTGTGTGGAGAATACAAAGAAGGAGAAAGTCTCACATTGACGAGGATAATCAGCAGGCTATGGAGATGCCCATCAATTGATGTCAACATGAGGAGTAGGGATTGACATGCAACGGATGCACTAGAGTTGTGAATGCTCAACAAAGGAAAACTAGTGGGTGTGCATCCAACTCGCTTGCTCATGAAGACCTAGGGCATTTGAGGAAGCCCATCGTAGGAATATACAAGCCAAGTTCTATAATGAAAAATTCCCACTAGTATAAAAAAACAACTTATGAGACTCACTACATGAAGAACAAGGTGCTACTTTGAAGCACAATATATGAGACTCACTACATGAAGAACAAGGTGCTACTTTGAAGCACAAGTGTGGAAAAAGAGATAGTAGCATTGCCCTTTTTATTTATTTTCTTTTTTTGGCCCCCCCCTTTTTTTGCCTTTCTCTTTCTTTTTTTGGCGTTTTTTGGGCAATGCTCTAATAATGATGATCATCACACTTCTATTGATTACAACATAAGGATTACAACTCGAAACTTAGAACAAGATATGACTCTATATGAATGCCTCCGGCGGTGTACCGGGATGGTGCAATGATTCAAGAGTGACATGTATGAAAAATAATGCATGGTGGCTTTGCCACAAATACGATGTCAACTACATGATCATGCAATGGCAATATGACAAAAGTAGAGTATGTCATGATGATGATGATGATGATGGAAGTTGCATGGCAATATATCTCGGAATGGCTATGGAAATTCCATGATAGGTAGGTATGGTGGCTGTTTTGAGGAAGATATAAGGAGGTTTATGTGTGATAGAGCATATCGTATCACGGGGTTTGGATGCACCGGCGAAGTTTGCACCAACTCTCAATGTGAGAAAGGGCAATGCACGGTACCGAAGAGCCTAGCAAAGGCGGAAAGGTAAAAGTGCGTATAATCCATGGACTCAACATTAGTCAAAAGAACTCATATACTTATTGCAAAAATTTAGAAGTCATCAAAAACCAAGTATTACGCGCATGCTCCTAGGGGGATAGATTGGTAGGAAAAGACCATCGCTCGTCCCCGACCGCCACTCATAAGGATGCACAAGCCAGGTACACTTCATGTTTCAAATTTGTTACACAACTTTAACCATACGTGCATGCTACGGGACTTGCAAACTTCAACACAAGCATTTCTCAAATTCACAATTACTCAACTAGCACGACTTTGATATTATCACCTCCATATCTCAAAACAATTATCAAGTATCAAACTTATCTTAGTATTCAACTCACTCAAAAGAAAGTTTCACATATCTTGAATACCAAGTATATTAATATTAAGCAAATTACCATGCTATTAACCGCTCTCAAAATAATCTAAGTGAAGCATGAGAGTTCATCTATTTCTTAAAAATAAAACTACCACCATGCTCTAAAAGATATAAGTGAAGCACTAGAGCAAACAACAAACTACACCGAAAGATATAAGTGAAGATCAATGAGTAGACGAATAATTATGCAACTATGCGAAGACTCCCTCTCGTTTAATAATTTCAGATCTTGATACTTTATTCAAACAGCAAGCAAAGCTAAAGAAAACTACATTGCAAGGATAGCACAACTCATGTGAAGAAGCAAAAACTTAGGCTCAACCGATACTAACCGATAGTTGTTAAAGAAGAAAGGTGGGTTGCCTACCGGGGCATCCCCAAGCTTAGATGCTTGAGACTTCTTGAAATATTATCTTGGCGTACCTTGGGAATCCCCAAGCTTGAGCTTTTGTGTCTCCTTAATTCCTCTCATATCATGGTTTCTCTTTTTATCAAAAGCTTCATTCACAACAAACTCACAAGAACTCGTGAGATAGGTTAGTATAAACCAATGCAAAACCTTATCATTTTATACTGTAACAAATCATTAAAATTATTATTTAACATTTAATACTAAATGCCTCTGCATATTTAATACTCCTATCCTCAAGTAGAATCTTTAAACAAGCAAACATGTGCAAACAATGCAACCATAACAACAATCTGCCAAAACAGTACAGTCTATAAAGAATGCAACAATATCAATACTTACCTGACTCCAAAAATTATGAACTAAAATTCCCACTGTAATAAATTTATCAGAACTCAATATGCAAAAAGATTAAACATTATACCACTCTCTGACTTTTCTAGGGAATTTTTGCAACAGCGGTAAACTTTCTGTTTTCAAACAGCAACATGTATACTAGCAAAATAAGCATGGCAAAGGCTATCCTTGACTTCTTTATTGAAACTAAAGATGAAAAACATTAATCTAAATAACAGCAATAAAAAACTAACAAAATAAAATGATTCTTCAAGCAAAACACATATCATGTGGTGAATAAAAATATAGCTCCAAGTAAAGTTACCGACGGTACGAAGACGAAAGAGGGGATGCCTTCCGGGGCATCCCCAAGCTCAGGCTCTTGGTTGTACTTGAATATTACCTTGGGGTGCCTTGGGCATTCCCAAGCTTAGACTCTTTGCCACTCCTCATTCCATAGTCCATCGAATCTTTACCCAAAACTTGAAAACTCCACAACACAAAACTCAACAGAAAACTCGTAAGCTCTGTTAGCGAAAGAAAACAAAAGACCACTTCAAGGTACTGTAATGAACTCATTCTAAATTCATATTGGTATAATATCTACTGTATTCCAACTTATATATGGTTCATACACTCCGATACTACTCATAGATTCATCAAAATAAGAAAACAACACAATGAAAATAGAATCTGTCAAAAACAGAACAGTCTGTAGTAATCTGTATCAAACGTATACTTCTGGAACTCCAAAAATCATACCAAATTAGGAAGTCCTAAGAAATTCGTGTACCAATACAGAGCATAAATAATCAGATCAGAAGCACGTTTCTGTGAATTAACAAAATTAATTTACTGGGCGCAAAAGTTTCTGATATTCAGCAGGATCAACACAACTATCACCGTAAGCCATCCTAAAGGTCTTACTTGGCACTTTATTGAAACAAAAGCTATAAAAGATGATTACTACAGTAGCATAATCATGTGGACACACAAAAACAGTAAAGGTAAATATTGGGTTGTCTCCCAACATGCGCTTTTCTTTAATGCCTTTCTAGCTAGGCATGATGATGATAATGATGCTCACATAAAAGATAAGAATTGAAACATAACGGGAGCATCATGAAGCATATGACTAGCACATTTAAGTCTAACCCACTTCCTATGCATAGGGATTTTGTGAGCAAACAACTTATGGGAACAATAATCAACAAGCATAGGAAGGTAACACAAGCATAGCTTCAAGAATTTAAGCACATAGAGAGGAAACTTGATATTATTGCAATTCCTACAAGCATATGTTCCTCCCTCATAATAATTTTCAGTAGCATCATGAATGAATTCAACAATGTAACCAGCATCTAAAGCATTCTTTTCATGATCTACTAGCATAGAAAATTTACTACTCTCCTCATAAGCAAAATTCTTCTCATGAATAGTAGTGGGAGCAAACTCAACAAAATAACTATCATATGATTTAAAATTAGGATCAAGATGACAAGTTTCATGGTTATCATTATTCTTTAAAGCATACGTGTCATCACAATAATCATCATAGATAGGAGGCATGCTTTCATCATAGTAAATTTGCTCATCAAAGCTTGGGGGAACAAAAAATATCATCTTCATCAAACATAGCTTCCCCAAGCTTGTGGCTTTGCATATCATTAGCATCATGGATATTCAAGGAATTCATACTAACAACATTGCAATCATGCTCATCATTCACATATTTTACGCCAAGCATTCTATGTAATTCTTCTTCTAGTACTTGAGCACAATTTTCCTTCCGATCATTTTCACCAAAGACATTAAAAACATGAAGCATATGAGGCATCCTTAATTCCAGTTTTTTGTAGTTTTCTTTTATAAACTAAACTAGTGATAAAAGAAGAAACGAAAAGATTCGATTGCAAGATCTAAAGATATACCTTCAAGAGCTAACCTCCCCGGCAACGGCGCTAGAAAAGAGCTTAGTTGACGGGGTGTGAGTGAGTGCCCTTTACCTAGCCCCCCCGGCAACGGCGCCAGAAAAGAGCTTGATGTCTACTACACAACCTTCTTCTTGTAGACGTTGTTGGGCCTGCAAGTGCACAGGTTTGTAGGACAGTAGAAAATTTCCCTCAAGTGGATGACCTAAGGTTTACCAATCCGTAGGAGGCGTAGGATGAAGATGGTCTCTCTCAAGCAACCCCGCAACCAAATAACAAAGAGTCTCTTGTGTCCCCAACACACCCAATACAATGGTAAATTGTATAGGTGCACTAGTTCGGCGAAGAAATGGTGATACAAGTGCAAAATAGATGGTAGATATAGATTTTTGTAATCTGAAATAATAAAAACAGCAAGGTAACTAATGATAAAAGTGAGCGTAAACGGTATTGCAATGATAGGAAACAAGGCCTAGGGTTCATACTTTCACTAGTGCAAGTTCTCTCAACAATAATAACATAGATAGATAATATAACAAGCCCTCAACATGCAACAAAGAGTCACTCCAAAGCCACTAATAGCAAAGAACAAACATAGAGATTATGGTAGGGTATGAAACCACCTCAAAGTTATTCTTTCGGATCAATCTATAAAAGAGTTCGTACTAGAATAACACCTTAAGACACAAATCAACCAAAACCCTAATGTCACCTAGATACACCATTGTCACCTCAAGTATCCGTGGGGCATGATTATACGATATGCATCACACAATCTCAGATTCATCCAACCAACAAAAGTACTTCAAAGAGTGCCCCAAAGTTTCTATCGGAGAGTCAAGAACGTGTGCCAACCCCTATGCATAGGTTCCCAATGTCACGAAACCCGCAAGTTAATCACCAAGACATACATCAAGTGTTCTCATAAAAGACTCAATCCGATAAGATAACTTCAAAGGGGGAAACTCAATTCATCACAAGAGAGTAGAGGGGGAGAAACATCATAAGATCCAACTACAATAGCAAAGCTCGGGATACATCAAGATCGTGCCATAGAGGAACACGAGAGAAAACACGAGAGAGAGAGATCAAACACATAGCTACTGGTACATACCCTCAGCCCCGAGGGTGAACTACTCCCTCCTCGTCATGGATAGCGTCGGGATGATGAAGATGGGCACCGGGATCCCCCTCCGGCAGGGCGCCGGACCCGAGAGGTTTTTGGTGGCTACAGAGGCTTGCGGCGGCGGAACTCCCGATCTATCTTCTGTTCTGGAAGTATTACGATACGTAGGTATATATGGGTGCAAGGGGTACGTCGGTGGACCTCCGGGGTGCTCACGAGGCAGGGGGCACGCCCAGGGGGGTGGGCGCGCTCCCCACCCTCGTGGGCAGCCCGGGACTCCCCTGACGTGCACTCCAAGTCTATCAGGTTTATTTCCTTCCAAAAATAACTTCTCTAGTTGATTTCGTTCCGTTGTGACTCCGTCTGATATTCCTTTTCCTCGAAACACTGAAATAGGCATAAAACAACAAATCTGGGCTGGGCCTCCGGTTAATAGGTTAGTCCCAAAAATAATATAAAAGTGGATAATAATGCCCAATATTGCCTAAAATAGTAGATAAAGTAGCATGGAGCAATCAAAAATTATAGATACGTTGGAGATGTATCAGACGCCAGAAAAAGGTCTTATTGTAGGGTGGAACCCTATGGAGAGATCTTTCACGAATTGGAGGGGGAATCCCCAAGAGCAAGATCAACACAAAGAATACAAGAGATGGGAAACAAACAAATTGACTAGATCCAATCACACATATTCTAGATCCAAGAACACACAAGAGTTACAATGATCCAAGAGCAACAAAGGAAAGATACAAAGTACTAGTTCATCCCAATCCTATGAGGAGAGAGGTCTAGATGATAGTCATCTCCAAGAGGAGGTCTTGATATCCACAAGTGGATCTTCTCACATGGAGGCCTTGAACTCCATGGGAGTGGTCTCTCTCTCTCAAGAGGAGAAGGTAGGAGCAAAGCTCACCTAAGAATGAGCTATCCTACTTGCTAAGTCTAAATGGAGGAGGGAGAGGGATATATATAGGTAGGTGGAGGAAGGGGACGAAGTGGAGGCCCAACAGGTGACTCTCGGGCGTCCACCCTGATGAGCCCGTGCGCACGGGGTAAGTTGGCCCGTGCGCACGGGGGTCCCATGGGCACGGTACGAGTCCTTGCGCACTAGGTGATCCAGCGCCATCTCTCTGAGTAGTCCGTGCGCACGGGGTCTTCGAGGCCCGTGGGCACAGGGTCGCCTCGGAGGTGCAAAGTTGATCTTGTTGCACTCCTTCTTCCTCCTTGTGGCCTTTTGGTCCTTCTCCAACTCCTTTGGGGTGTTCCTGACCAGCTTGTGGTCGTTGGTCTTCGTATCTAAGGACACATAGAGCACTTTGGGGAGGTAGCAAGCAAGTCCAATGGATATTCGTGATATTCTCGAAGAAGAGCGGGTTCACCTTAATTCCAATGGCGTATGTTCGAGGTCTCGTCATATGTCCTCTTGGGGTTTGGAGAGTAGTCGGAGTGTACATGGGGATGAACGAGGGATGCTCCGCATCATCTCCCCCCCCCCTGGGAAAGATCTGACCTCGGATCGTGATCCTCATCACCATGGAAACTTTCATCGTGGACGGACTTGTAGTTGGACGAAGTTGAAGGCATTGCGCAATCCAAGTACTCCAAGGTGTCTCCGGTATGTGGTACATGCAAAATGAGCAAACACAAAGTACACATGGAAATACAATGGTTAGTGCACACAAAGTGTTCATGAAGTAAATATGAGTCCGTGTGGCAAGATGGTTCGTGACAAAGCGCATGAAATTTAACAAGATGATATAGATTGATATGCAAAGAATTCATGGGGTAATTAGCATGGTGCACAAAGCGACAAATTCTACCATTGTGCAAAATGATGTCATAGAGAGATGGTTCATCAATGGCATGAATATGGCAATGGATTCTCAATATGAGTATGGTATCACTACTAGGGAAAAGCCTAGCAGCAGCGCGAGTTTTGGGCCTATTAGTAGCGCCGGGGCCGGCGCTACAGCTAATGTATAGCAGTAGCGCGGGTGCCACCCGCGCTACTACTACGTCCGTTAGTAGTAGCGTGGGTAAAAACCCGTGCTACTACTAATTTTCGATTTTTTGAATTTTTTCGAATTTTTTTTTCATTTTTTCCCCTAATTTTCAAATTTCTGAATTATTTTAACCTCCAATCCCTAATCACCCCTCATCGCTGCTCAATTTAATCTCTAATCACCCCTCATCATTCCAAATCATCTAACTTCCCCGACGGTCACCCATCCTCTCACTACTCCAGCCTGAGCACGCTTAACTTTCGGGTTCTATTCTCCCTCGTTTCCAAGTCTGCACTTGTTGTTTTCCTGACAATAGTAAGATGTCCGAAGGTGCGTCCAATAAGTCCGAGCACTCCTCAATGTAAAGGTCCATAGAGCCAATCTCCAATGTCGCTTCTCCATCCAATAGATGTAACATGTAGACAACAAGAAGGAAACAACAATGAAAGAGTGACCCATCCAATATGCTTATTTCAGGATGGCTCAAAGAGAAGGAGTTCACCTTTATGAGGATGTCGAAAATGTTGGTGGCGTGCATCGTGTATGCCTTCGCATGACCAAGTTGTCGAATAACGGCACCGCCTTGTGAATCCTCCCAAATGAAAGAACATGACAAACACTCAGAAAAACAAATGAGGTTAGCGGAAATGCAAAACCTATCATTCGAGTGGTAAGATACCCAACAAGTGTATGCATCATGCTCATCATAAGAAAGTACGAGGGAGCATTTCATAGTATGGAGGCATATGATGCAAGAACAACCAAATACAATAGGCTCAATCAAACAAGCATGCATCACAAGTAAGGTGTCAAAGTCTCTAGGATCAATAAGCATAGTATGGTTGCACTCAATACAAGTGGATATGAAAGAGGCAACTAATGGACACACGAGACAATGATCAAGATATATTATGTGAGAGGCATGGGAATATATGTCATCAACCCAAGAAAGCGAATAAGAGTGGAACATGGGTGATGCAACCAAGCAAGCAATCATTGCAATCAAGTCAAGCAAGCTAGTAGTTCGAAGATGCAACATACTAGGAGGAATCATGGCAAGCATGTCATTGGTGCAAATATTGGGCATGAATAATTCACATGTCATAGCACAAGCATGAAAGCAAGATATGAGGAAAGTAGGTTCATGGTGTTGGCAAGAAGTTCTATGTAAATAGCAATGTAACATCATGACTCTCCCAACACAAGAATCAACAATAGCATGAGGTACATGATAAACATGGAAAAATCAACAAGGATCTCCACCAAGCATGCAAATACACATAGGAGTATCATAATGGTGAAGCATGGGTAGATGCAAGCAAGGGTCACAATTGCATGGCAAGATCATAGAAGAAAGCATAACATGCAAAATGAGAATGATAGTATGGGCATAAGGTGATAAGTGCTAAATAGCCCATAGCCTTGTGAGAGCCATGTAGAAGAGATGCGCGTAGTCCTTGCGCAAAGGGAACGGTGGGGAGGATAGTCCATGGGATCCCAAAGCATCATTGCTCTCAAGAGCTCGTTTCGTCAACTCTTGGGATTGAGAGGTTGACGAGTATACATGAGTACCAACACAAAACAAAGACAACAGAAAACTTGTATGTGAGTGGTATATGTACACATCATCCATCATGATGCGCACATGCATGTGTCAGTTAGCACAAAATAGCCAATGCTCAAATAAATGAGATGCGTGGTATAGAAGCATGTCATCCATCATGAGGGGTTTGTTATGATGTATGTCATAATGGAGACTCAAAGGATGTGATGCATCATGTGAAATATCTAGAGCATTGTTATTCATGGAATGCATATGGTGCACGCAATCATGGGAATCATGCAAAGTATGAAATGCATCAAGATCTCTGAATATGTATGAGGAAACTACGATGGTCTCCTCATGAGCATTATTGGGAACATCACAAGGAAAATATTGACAACATCCAAAACAAAGCATATTTGGAGCAATGACCATCATCTCGTCATCTACGCCATAAGTGCAAATAGGATTTATTTTAATGGGGCATGCATAGTTACTATGTTAAGATTGTAATGATGCAATATGGGAGATCTCACTCATAGCATATGACAAGTTCAATGGGTTGTCAAACATGATGTGACCAAAAGAATTTTCACAAGATATCCTATGGAGCATAGCATCACAACTAGGCAACTCAACATGCTCATCATCATATTCATCATAAATGGGTAAGTCTAGGCATGAAGAAGTCTCACTAGCATAAAGAATGACAATAGGTGTGTCAACATCCTGGGAGCAATCAATGTCAAGAGAGTCCACTAGTGGGACAAGAGAAGCACCATCACCTATGTTACCTTTGGAGCGTCGCTCATGTGTTGTAGGTGAGGTGTCGAAGATCCACTCGTTGTCATCTTCATCTTGATGGAACCATGTGGGGGGTGCGTCATTGTCCACCATGGCCATTGTCGTCACCAATGGAGGGATGGACTCGTCGAGGTTCGGCATGTCGTCATGTAGGATACCTAGCTCCAAAGAAGAAAACACACTAGGAGTAGAGGTTAAGTCGTTAGAAATCATAGTGGCCTCACATGCCATGTCAACGACCTCACTCTCTAAGTGTTGTGGCTCACTCACTCCCTCAAGGATGCACTCACTCATATGGTTGGTGGAGTCACTCAAATGGCGCTCAACCTCACATAGGATGTGTGGCATGCTCTCATGTGTGGGGTTAGTGGTGGTCACAATCATCTTCACATAGGAAATGCTCTAAATGTCGCGTATGGTGGAGTCACTCATGTCACTCATGTGGTAGTGGCTCTCCTCACATGGCACTTTGGGCATCTCGACATATGTGGGTGTCAGAGAGATGTAGGTGCAAATGTCTCCATGCGCGGTCGCGTAGCTTGACTCGGAGTATGATTCCAATATGGGTGCCGTCTTCATGTTATTGAAGAGGTTCGCACTCGTCGCCGTTGTCAAAGGGGATGGCCCTTGCTCCACATTCTTGTCGCCGTCTTGTTGTTGGAGGCCCATATGATGTGGCACTTCATAGCTCGTCTTCATGACCGAAGGGATTTTCCAATGCTCGGCCATCTTCCTTGAGGGGCTTCTGAAGATGGAAGTGTCGCCCTCGCTCGTAGGTCATCTCCTTGGACTTGATGAAGTCATTGTAGGCGTACTCATGGGAAGTAGGCAAAGATGCCGTACGTCCAAAGGCGAAGATGCCTTGATTGCACTTGGCGAAGATGCCAAAGTGGTTGGTGTAGCCGTAGTGCCGTCTTGGTGGTGGTCGTCTCACGGCCTTCTTTTGTGCTCTTGAAGCTTGGACTTGGCGTGAAGTAGGGCTTGTTGGGACTTGTGCATTTGCACTTCTGGATCATCTTCATGATTATGATGTCGTTGTCGTGCTTGAGCTTGTAGGAGATGTCGTTCGTCGTCGTCGTGCACATGTTTCTTGGAGGTGACTTGCCCTTCATGATGATGTTGACCACGAACATGATGGTGGTTGCCATGTAGATGTGGACGAGGACGATTTGCACTTGCATCGTTTCTGCGCTCCGAAGACTTGTGTCTTGAATGTCGCAGCCTTGAAGATGACGAAGGAGAAGAAGACTTGATCAAGGCTCTAATCTCCTCCATCCTTGCATCTTGCTCCTCCTTTTGTGCGGAAAGCTTCTTGTCGATGTAGTCCCTTTTCCTTGCTTCGGAGTGACGAATGTCGATGGAGCTGTTCTCGATGCACTCTCGCAATCTTGATTGTGCGCCTTGCATTTGTCGTTGTAGATCAAAGATGGACGCTTTGGTGATGTAGTTGTTCACGTCGTCGTTGTTGTCGTAGATCGGAGAGGAAATGCCTTGCCTATCCATCACAATACTCGAGCAAATGTGAGTGGAATATAGGAAAGAACTAGACCAATGTACCTTATCCAATGTTGAAGATGGATCAATGATCACTCAATAATGTATCAAGGAAATAGCACAATTGGTACCGGATCTTGTCAATTCTCACACCTACACAACTACGGCTTATGGTAGAGCTTGGTGAGGATATTTGCACAAAAATTTGATGCAAACTATTAGCAAGAGTCAATAATGTTGGAAAAGATTCACAAATTCGCAAGTGAAACAAGTCGACCAATAGCAATATGTGGTACACGGAAACACACACCCGGATAGATAAATGGGGTCATGCAACCAAGGAATGAGCACAAAATGTGGAGTCCATGGGAAACGCTCGTGTTGCACAACTCAAGAGAGACGCTAGCACGATTGCTCAATGGGCGGATATGACACTTGTGCACAACCTATAAGATGCCAAATGGATAAACTTCTATCCCAAGTATGCTATGTATGTATGGTTCCCGGTGTTTTTCTCAAGATGATCCAAGATGATCGGATATGACAATCTTATGTGCAATGGGGTATGATGCTATGGCACTTGCTTACAAGCTTCTTTGCTCTCTTTCTTTTGCTTAAAAGCTTTATTTCTTTCTTTTTTCATATGGCCAATTTTGCACAATGCACAAACCAAGATAACAATAGTGTATATGCGGGAACAAACTTGTGACACAAGATATGATACCAATATATGCACCACGATGATATGGTATGTATGTATGGGAAGTATGATCACTAATGTGAACAAGTAATGTTGTCGGCAATACTCAAATGGCTAGTCTCAATAGGCAAGTAACGCAAAATGGGCTAGGGGTTATCAATGCAATTTGCAAGGGGAATATACAATGGTGTCGTCAAGGTTACCTTCCTTTGCGAAGATGAGTGGCGGTGTTCTTGATGTAGATACCAAGATGATGGAGACTCGTCCCTCAGTAGCCGAAACACCTTAGGAAACGGAAAAACCGCAAACTCATAATCTCAAATGACAAATGTCAAATGGTGGTAGTGGAAAGCGGTGGTGGTTTTGCACTAGGCAATGCAGAAGTGGGATGATGGGTTAGGTTGCGGAACTGTATGGTGGTTTTGCGGATGATATGGTGGAGGGCCTAGGAAAACTTGCCGAATTTTCGAAAACTTGATGGAGTCAAATGGTGTTGGTGCCTATCTAGGTGGATGGGGGATGTCAATAGCTACTCAACGAGCTAAAGAACGCGAAAATCTGACTCCGGATGTGGAAGTTATGGGCAAAACTGTGAAGTGCTCGCGGTTGACCTCGGGGGGGGGGGGGGGGGGGTCGTGCGCACGGGGGTAGGAGCCCGTGGGCATGGGGTCCCGTGCGCACGGTACACGTACCGGGGACACAGGGTCACTAGGGACTTCACGGGGGCTCGTGGGCATGGGGTAGGCGGAAATTTCGTGATTTTCTTATCAAATTTGACGGGGGAAAGAAAAATTGGGGTATGGGGACGCAAGAGGGGGTAGATCTACTTGTTATACATCAGATCCACGGATCAAAATCAACAAAAACTCACAATAACTTCAAATCACAAAAAATTGGTATGGGGGGGTGGGTGGTGGTAAGGGCAGAGGCCGAAGCGCTCAGGAAGGTGCATGCGCACGGGGTCTGCGAAGCCCGTATGCACGGGGGCCCGTGTGCACGGGGTCCCGATGGCCCGTGTGCACAGGGTCCCGATGGCCCGTGTGCACGGGGTCCTCGAGGAGCGGACGAACAGCTCCGGATCCGTGGCAAATCTCAAATCTGAGGTCAAAATCGAAGGACGGAAGGTAGAGGAAGTTGGTAGAGGGGTGGATCTACTTGCTAAACACCAAATCCATGGATCAAATCCAACAAAATCTCATCAAACCAACAAATCACAAAAAAAAACTGGGGGCTATTTTTAGTGGGGAATTTTCGAATTTAGGACAAAATCACACAAAACAAGGCTAGAAAACAAAGAGGGGTGCTCCAATTTCATGATCGACCATGGCTCATGATACCAAGATGGTGTAGGGTGGAACCCTATGGAGAGATCTTTCACGAATTGGAGGGGGAATCCCCAAGAACAAGATGAACACAAAGAATACAAGAGATGGGAAACACACAAATTGACTAGATCCAATCACACATATGCTAGATCCAAGAACACACAAGAGTTACAATGATCCAAGAGGAACAAAGGAAAGATAGAAAGTACTAGTTCATCCCAATCCTATGAGGAGAGAGGTCTAGATTATAGTGATGTGGAGCATCCCACGTTCATCCCCATGTACACTCCGACTACTCTCCAAACCCCAAGAGGACATGTGATGAGACCTCAAACATACGCCATTGGACACAAGGTGAACTCGCTCCTCTCCGAACCTTCACTTTCTACATGTGAGACATGGCTACTACCTCCAACGTGTGTGCTATGCATGATCAGGTACTTAGAGGAAAGCCATGGAGCCACCACATCCAACGGAAGAGCTAGCGAAGATGGCAAGTACAAGGACCAAGAGAAGGAGCTGCCCGAAGCTACAGCCACCGGACGACCGGCCCAGCCCGGACGTCCGGCCCCTGAAGGTCACGCCAGCCCAAGGAAACTAGGCCAACGCACGCTACAGCGGCCGGACGTCCGACCAGGACCGGACGTCCGACGACTCCCAGGGCCCGGACGACCGAACCCCTCCGTACGTCCGGTACTTCTCCACCCGAGCCAAATCTACGGAAGTCCGATGATCTACGGATGTCCAGACCGTCCCGAAGCTCCGGACGACCGACGTCCTCCGGACGTCCGACGCCTGTGCGTCCACCCGTGTGTGGGGCCGAAGCCACTTACCCTTTCATTCACCTTGACTATATATACTCCCCCACCTCCTCCTAGTTAAGGTTAGCATTGTGATAGCTCATCTTGAGATAGAGCATAGCTCATCCGTACCGGATCTATCGACGTGAGGGACCGTGCCTCTTTGGAGAAGATCCATTCAAATTCAAGGCCTCCATCCGGAGAAGAGAATCAAGACCTCCTCACGGAGAAGAACGGTTACTCTTGTATCTTTCCTTTGTTGATTTTGAATCTTGTGCTACCTTGTGCTTTCAGTGATCTAGCCCTTGTGTGATCGATTACTTGTCGGTTGAGTGATTCTCTCGTTTCTCCCCGTGTTTTCCCTTGTGTTCTTCCACGCGTTCATCGTGTCTCTCCGTAGGATCCACTCCAAACATGAAAGATCGGCACCATAGGGTTCCGCCCTACATCATCTTGGTATCATGAGCCACGTTGATCACCATTTTGGAGCCCCTACCCTTTGTTTTCTAGCTTGATTTTGTTGATTTCGTCCTAAATCCGAAAATCCCCACCAAAAATAGCCCCCAATTTTTTTTGTGATTTGTTGGTTTGATGATGTTTTGTTGATTTTGATCCATTGATTTTCTTGGTTTCAAGTGGATCTAGCATCTGTCCAATTTTCCCCATCTTTCATCCATGAAATCTCTTCAATTTTGACCCCAAAATCTCCATTTTCCGCTCAAAATCGCGCCCCGGATCTCGTATTTCGCGTTGACCCCGATCCACCGGACGACCGGCGTTTTACGGACGTCCGGAGCCCCAGGAACGACCGGACGTCCGACCTTTCCTGGACGACCAGAACCCCTAACCCGAACCAAATTTACGGATTTCCGACCTGACCGGACGTCCGACGACTGGAGATCCGTCCATTTACGGACGTCCGTAACCTGTAGTTTAAGACTTCGGTTGATTTTTGTTTTGTCCATAACTAATTTGTCCGATCTCCGATTTGGACGTTCTTTAGCTCGTTTTGAAGCTCTTGACATCCCCCTTCCAACAAAAATACCACCAACACAATTTCACTCCATCAAATTTTCGAAAATTTGGCAAGTTTTCCTAGGCCTTCCACCATATCATCCGCATAACCACCATAGCCTTCCGCAACCTAACCCATTTTGTTCACCATAGCATTAGTGGTTTCTTGAGTAGTGATTTGAGTCTCCTTAAGGTGTTTCGGCTACTTAGGGATGGTTGCTTCTTCATCAACCGCCACCACCACTTCCACATAGACGTGCCCACCATACATTTCCACCCCCAACTTAACCCAATTTTGTTTGAGTTGTTGCTTGTGTCTCCTAAGGTGTATCGGATACTCAGGGATGACAACTTCAACATAGACTCGCATAACCCATCATCCCATTTCCACATTGCCAAGTGCAAACCACCACCGCTCTCCGCTACCACCATTTGACATTTGTCATTTGAGATTTTGAGTTTGCGGTTTTTCCGTTTCCTAAGGTGTTTCGGCTACTTAGGGACGAGTCTCCATCATCTTGGTATCTACATCAAGAACACCGCCACTCATCATCGCAAAGAACGGTAACCTCGACGACACCATTGTATATTGCCCTTGCAATTGCATTGATAACCTCTAGCCCATTTTGCGTTACTTGCCTATTGAGACTAGCCATTTGAGTATTGCCGGCAACGTTACTTGTGCACATTAGTGATCATACTTCCCGTAGTATACATACCATATCATCGTGGTGCATATATTGGTATCATATCTTGTGTCAAAAGTTTTTTCCCGCATATACACAATTGCTATCTTGGTTTGTGCATTGTGCAAAATTGGCCAAAAAACCGAGAATAAGCTTTTAAGCAAAAGAAAGAGAGCAAAGAGCTTGTAAGCAAGTGCCATAGCATCATACCACATTGCACATACGTTTGTCATATCCGATCATCTTGGATCATCTTGAGAGACACACCGGGAACCATACATACATAGCATACTTGGGATACAAAGTTTATCCATTTTGCATCTTATAGGTTGTGCACAAGTGTCGTATTCGCCTATTGAGCAATCGTGTTAGCGTCTCTCTTGAGTTGTGCCACACGAGCGTTTTCCGTGGATTCCACATTTTGTGCTCACTCCTTGGTTGCATGACCCCATTTATCTATCTGTGTGTGTGTTTCCGTGTGCCATTCTTTGCTATTGGTCCATTTGTTTCACTTGCGAATTTGTGAATCTCTTTCAACATTATTGACTCTTGCTAACATTTTGCATCAAATTTTTGTGCCACTATCCTCACCGAGCTCCACCATAAGCTTTTACTTGTGTAGGTGTGAGAACCGACAAGGATTGGTACCAATAGTGCAATTTCATTGTCCGCATTTGAGTGAACTTGATTCATCGTCAACATCGGTCAAGGTACATTGGTATAAGTTCTTCTCTTTCTCCCACTCATATTTGCTCGAGTCTTGTGATGGATAGGCAAGGCATTCCCTCTCCGGTCTACAACAAAAACGACGACGTGAACAACTACATCTCCAAAGCGTCCATCTTTGATCTACAATGACAAATGCAAGGCGCACAATCAAGAGTGCGAGAGCGCATCGAGAACATCTCCATCGACATTCGTCACTTCGAAGCAAGGAAAAGGGACTACATCGACAAGAAGCTTTCCGCACATAAAGAGGAGCAAGATGCAACGATGGAGGAGATTAGAGCCTTGATCAAGTCTTCTCGCCCTTCATCATCCTCAAGGCGGCGACATTCAAGAAACAAGTCTTCGGAGCACGGAAACGATGCAAGTGCAAATCGTCCTCGTCCACATCTACATGGCGACCACCATCACGTTCGTGATCAACATCGTCATGAAGGGCAAGTCGCCTCCAAGAGTCATATGCACAATGACGACGAACGACATCTTCTACGAGCTCAAGCACGACACCGACATCATCATCATGAAGATGCTCCACAAGCGCAAATGCACAAGTCCCAACAAGCCCTACCTCACGCCAAGTCGACGCTTCAAGAGCAAAAGAGAAGACCGCGAGACGAGCACCACCAAGACAGAGATACGGCTACATCAACCACTTCAGCATCTTCCCCAAGTGTTCTCAAGGCATCTTCGCCTTTGGACGTACGGCATCTTCGCCTACTTCCCATGAGTTCGCCTACATCGACATCCTCAACAACAAGGCAACCACCTACAAGCGAGGGCGACACTTCCATCTTCGGAAGCCCCCCAAGGAAGATGGCCGAGCATGGGAAACTCCCTTCGGTCATGGAGACGAGCTACGAGGTGCCACATCATATGGGCCTCCCACACCAATACGGTGACAAGACGGTCGAGCAAGGGCCATCCCCTTCGAATACGGCGATGAGCGCGAAGCTCTTCAACAACATGAAGACGACGCCCATATTGGACTCATACTCCGAGTCAAGCTACGCGACCGCACAAGGAGGCATTTGCACCAACATCTCTCCGATACCCACATATGTTGAGATGCCCCAAGTGCCATGTGAGGAGAGCCACCACCACATGAGTGACATGCGTGACTCCACCATATGTGACATTGAGAGCATTTCGTATGAGAGGATGAGTGTGACCACCACTAGCCCCACACATGAGAGCATGCCACACATCCTATTGAGGTTGAGCGCCATTTGAGTGACTCCACCAACCATATGAGTGAGAGCATCCTTGAGGGAGTGAGTGAGCCACAACACATAGTGAGTGAGGTAGTTGACACGGCATGTGAGGCCACTATGATTCCTAACGACTTAACCTCTACTCCTAGTGTGTTTTGTTTTTTGGTGCTAGGTCTCCTACATGACGACATGCCTATCCTCGACGAGTCCATCCCTCCAAAGGGAAAACCGATGGCCATGGTGGACGATGATGCACCCCCCACATGGTTCCATCAAGATGAAGATGACAACGAGACGATCTTCAACACCTCACCTACAACACATGAGCTACGCTCCAACGGTAACATAGGTGATGGTGCTTCTCTTGTCCCACTAGTGGACTCTCTTACCATCGATTGCTCTCGTGATGTTGACCCACCTATTCCCATGCTTCTTGCTAGTGAGACTTCTTCCTGCCTTGACTTACCTATTTATGATGAATATGATGATGAGCATGTTGACTTGCCTAGTTGTGATGCTATGCTTCATAGGATATATTGTGGAAATCCTATTGGTCACTTCATGTTTGACAACCCATTGAACTTGTCATATGCTATGAGTGAGATCTCCCATATTGCATCGTGACAATCTCAACATAGTAACTATGCATGCCCCATTAAAATCAATCCCATTTGCACTTATGGCATAGATGACGAGATGATGGTCATTGGCTTTTGTTTTTCATGTGATGATATTGACATACTTCCTTTACATGATTTGCGCAATTCATCTACTATGCCATGCCATGATCACATTGAACCAAATATGCATTGTTTTGGATGTTGTCAATATTCTCCACGTGATGTTTCTACTCTTGCTCATGAGGAGACCCCCATTGTTTCCTCATACATATCAGGAGATCTTGATGCATGTCATACTTTGCATGATTCCCATGATAGTGTACACCATATGCATTCCATGAATAGCAATGCTCTAGATATTTCTCATGACGCATTACAACCTTTGAGTCTCCATTATGCCATACATAACAGCAAACCTCTCATGATGGATGACATGTTTCTATATCACGCATCTCATTTATTTGAGCATTGGATATTTTGTGCTAACCGACACATGCACGTGCACATCAGGATGGATGATGTGTACATATACCACGCACACACAATTTTTCCTTTGCCTTTGTTTTGTGTAGGTACTCACATATACTCGTCAACCTCTCAATCCCAAGAGTTGACGAAACGAGCTCTTGAGAGCAACGACACTTTGGGATCACGTGAATTGTCCTCACAACCATTCCTTCGCGCAATAACTACGCGCATCTCTTCTACTTGTCTCTCACATGGCTATGGGCTATTTACCACTTGTCACCTTATGCTCATTTTCCCATGTTCACTTTGCATGTTATCCTTGCTTCTATGCCTTTGCCATGCAATTGTGACCCTTGTTTGCATCTACCCATGATTCACCATTATGATACTCCTATGTGTATTTGCATGCTTGGTGGACACCCTTGTTTCTATTGCCATATTTATCATGTGCCCCATGTTATTGATGCTTGTTGTGTTGGGAGAGTCATGATGCCCCATTGCTATTTACATATGGTCTCTCGCCAATACATTGATGACATTTTACTCATATCTTGCGTTCATGCTTGTGCTATGACATGTGAATTATTCATGCCCACTATTTGCACACATGACATGCTTGCCATGATTCCTTCTAGTATGTTGCATCTTCACACTACTAGCTTGCTTGACTTGATCGCTATGATTGCTTGCTATGTTGCATCACCCATGTTCCACTATCACTTGCTTTGTTGGGTTGATGACATATATGTTCATGCCTCTCCCTTGATTTGCCATGATCATTGTCTCTTGTCTCCATTAGTTGCATCTCTCATATCACCTTGTATTGAGTGCAACCATACTATGCTTATTGATCCTAGAGACTTTGAAACCTTACTTGTGATGCATGCTTGTTTGATTGAGCCTATTGTATTTGGTTGTTCTCACATCATATGCCTCCATACTATGAAATGCTCCCTCATTGTTGGGTATCTTACCACATGAATGATAGGTTTTGCATTTCCGCTAACGTCATTTATTTTTCCGAGTGTTTCTCATGTTCTTTCATTTTGAAGGATTCACAAGGCGGTACCATCATGAGCCATATTGGTCATGCAAAGGTCTACATGATGTGCGACAACAACATTTTCGACATTCTCATAAAGGTGAACTCCTTCTCTTTGAGCCATCCTCAAATACGCATATTGGATGGGTCACTCTTTCATTGTTGTTTTCTTCTTCTTGTCTACATGATACATCTCGTGAACGGAGGAGCGACATTGGAGATTGGCTACATGGACCTTCACATTGAGGAGCGCTCACACTTATTGGATGCACCTTCTGAACTCCACTCATGCCTCGATATCGGGCTTTGGTACACCAACACCTCCATATTTGTTGATTATGCTCATACATGTCATGCTCGATGGACATATCATACTCACCACAAGTTTGCACCCCATGCATGGATCGACTCACATTATGCTTGTCTTGTTGCATCTATTTCCATGTCATCCATGATATATGAGCTTGTGCACTTCCTTAGAAAATTTGTTGTGATCTACCTTGATGGCATATTCATACATCATGATAATATTGTCCACCATCAATTGCATGATAACATACACATGTTGAGCATCCATTGCCATATTCATGCTATTAATAAACTGTCTCACTATGACACCATTTTGCACCGTGGTTGCATTGATCATATTTACAACACATTTGTGTGCACAATGATTGCATTGCCTCCCATGAATTCTTTGCATCTCATTCTAGATCATCTTGATAAACTTCATGCGCTTTGTCATGACCAATCTTGCCGCACGGACTCATTCTTACATGATGGAAACTTTGTGTGCACTAACAATTGTATTTCCGAGTGTTGCTTGCATTTGCTCTTTTTGCATGTCTATCACTCCGGCGACACCTTGGATTACTTGGATTGCGCCATGTCTTCAACTTCTTCCAACTACAAGGCCGTGTACGATAACCGTTTCCATGGTGATGAGGATCACCATCTGAGGTCGGATCTTTCCCAAGGGGGGGGGGAGATGATGCAAAGCATCCCACGTTCATCCCCATGTACACTCCAACTACTCTCCAAACCCCAAGAGGACATATGATGAGACCTCAAACATACGCCATTGGACACAAGGTGAACTCGCTCCTCTCCGAACCTTCACTTTCTACATGTGAGACATGGCTACTACCTCCAACGTGTGTGCTATGCATGATCAGGTACTTAGAGGAAAGCCACAGAGCCACCACATCCAACGGAAGAGCTAGCGAGGATGCCAAGTACAAGGACCAAGAGAAGGAGCTGCCCGAAGCTACAGCCACCGGACGACCGGCCCAGCCCGGACGTCCGGCCCCTGAAGGTCACGCCAGCCCAAGGAAACCAGGCCAACGCACGCTATAGTGGCCCGACGTCCGACCAGGACCGGACATCCGATGACTCCCAGGCCCCGGACGACCGAACCCCTCCGGACGTCCGGTACTTCTCCACCCGAGCCAAATCTATGGAAGTCCGACGATCTACGGATGTCCGGACCGTCCCGAAGCTCCGGACGACCGACGTCCTCCGGACGTCCGACGCCTGTGCGTCCGCCCATGTGTGGGGCCAAAGCCACTTACCCTTTCATTCACCTAGACTATATATACTCCTCCACCTACTCCTAGTTAAGGTTAGCATTGTGATAGCTCATCTTGAGAAAGAGCATAGCTCCTCCGTACCGGATCTACTCCATGTGAGGGACCGTGCCTCTTCGGAGAAGATCCATTCGGATTCAAGGCCTCCATCCGGAGAAGACAATCAATACCTCCTCACGGAGAAGAACGGTTACTCTTGTATCTTTCCTTTGTTGATTTTGAATCTTGTGCTACCTTTTGCTTTCGGTGATCTAGCCTTTGTGTGATCGATTACTTGTCGGTTGAGTGATTCTCTCATTTCTCCCCGTGTTTTCCCTTGTGTTCTTCTGTACGTTCATCGTGTCTCTCCGTAGGATCCACTCCAAACGTGATAGATCGGCGCCATAGGGTTCCTCCCTACATCAGATAGTCATCTCCAAGAGGAGGTCTTCATATCCACAAGTGGATCTTCTCACATGGAGGCCTTGAACTCCATGGGAGTGGTCTCTCTCTCAAGAGGAGAAGGTAGGAGCAAAGCTCACCTAAGAATGAGCTATCCTATTTGCTAAGTCTAAATGGAGGAGGGAGAGGGATATATACAGGTAAGTGGTGGAAGGGGACGAAGTGGAGGCCCAACAGGTGACTCTCGGCCGTCCATCCTAATGAGCCCGTGCGCACGGGGGTCCCGTGGGCACGGTACATGCCCGTGCGCACGATGTGCTCCAGCGCCATCTCTATGAGTAGTCCATGCGCACGGGGTCTTCGAGGCCCGTGGGCACGGGGTCGCCTGGGAGGTGCAGAGTTGATCTTATTCCACTCCTTCTTCCTCCTTGTGGCCTTGTGGTCCTTCTCCAACTCCTTTGGGGTGTTCCTCACCAGCTTGTGGTCGTCCGTCTTCGTATCTAAGGACACATAGAGCACTTTGGAGAGGTAGCAAGCAAGTCCAATGGATATTCGTAATATTCTCGAAGAAGAGCGGGTTCACCTTAATTCCAATGGCGTATGTTTGAGGTCTCGTCATATGTCCTCTTGGGGTTTGGAGAGTAGTCGGAGTGTACATGGGGATGAACGAGGGATGCTCCTCATCAGGTCTTGATAATCCACAAGTATATGGAATCAATTGTAGATTTTTTGATAAATAAGTATCGAACCCAACAAGGAGATAAAGGTAGAATTTATATTCTCGTCAAGTTCTATCTACCATCGATACAACTCTATGCACACATAACGTTCGCTTTACCTAGAAAAGGTATGAAATTAGAAGTACTTTGTAGGTGTGAGGATAAGTTTGCAAGAATATAACTAGATGTACTTAGAGAGAATAAATCTACGAGTAATTCGCAAGATAATAAAAGTTAGTTGTTTCATAGAAAGCTTTTTGTAACACAAGAGAAGGATTTTGTCCCTAGGCAATCGATAACTAGACCGGTAATCATTATTGCAATTTTATATGAGGGGGAGGCATGAGCTAACATACTTTTGTACTTGGATCATATGCACTTATGATTGGAACTAGAGCAAGCATCCGCAACTACTAAAGATCATTAAGGTAAAACCCAACCATAGCATTAAGTAACAAGTCCTCTTTACTCCCATACGCTACAACCCCCTTACTCGGGTATAAGCTTCTGTCACTATCGCCACCCACTATAAGCGAATCATGAATGTATTGAAACACCCTACAAAAGTAATCCACACACTTGAGCGACACAGAGGGCACCATAGGAAGGCACCAAGATAAAACATACAACTCAAACCGATCACGATCATCAATCAACCCATAGGACAAAACGAATCTACTCAAACATCATAGGATGGAAATACATCATCAGATAATAATATGTGGCATAAAGCACCATGTTTAAGTAGATACTATAGCAGGGAGAAGAGGTGTTACACCACTGCATACAAGGGGAGAGAGTTGGTGATGACGGCGGCGAAGTTGTTGGTGTAGATCGTCATCACGATGAATGCCCCAACGGCGTTCCAGCGCCACCGGGAGAGAGGGGGAGAGAGCCCCCCTCCTTATTCTTCTTGATTGGTGATGCGGAGCATCCTTCCATCATCCCCATGGACTCTACACCGACACATCCAACCCCAGGAGGACCCATGACAAGAGCTAGAGCACATGCTTTGGAAACCGAGGTGAACTCCTTCCTACATGACTTGCATATGGACACGAATGGAACATGGTTACTACCTCACCAAAATATGCTATGCCTCCTAAGGTATGAAGAGGAACATCACCAAGAAGCTCAGGAGCATCACCAAGGAGAAGGAGGACCACCCCAAGGCATTGCGAACCAAGACGAAGGGCAACAGCAGCAACACCAGAAGTTCCAGGTGACCCCGTGTGCATGGGCTCCCGAAACCCCGTGGACACGGACTACCTAGGGAGTTGGCGCTGGAGAACCCCGTGCGCGCGGGAGCGTACCATGCCCACGGGCCCAACTTACCCCGTGCGCACGTGCCTCCCAAGATGGCCGGCTGAGATCGCGTCTTCGGCCTCCTCTTCATCCCCTTCGACCCCAAGGCTATATAATTCGTACCTAGGACCATGTTTAGGGTTAGCAAAGTATTAGATGAGATATTTGTGAGCTTTGCTCCTTTCTACCTTCCATCTTGGTGGAACAAGAGCCCCCTAGGGAAGAATCCTTGTGGATTTCAAGACCTCCATAAGGAGAAGACTATCTTCAAGCCCCCATCTCCTTTGGATTTGGGATGAACTTTGCCATTGTATGTTTCCTTTGATTGTGTCTATGACTTGTGGATCTTGTGGTGTTATTCTAGTGGATGTGTAATCGGGTATTGTTGGAGTGATTTCCCCTTTGTGTTCTTGTTGTTCCTCTCCTTTTCCCCCTCCAAGTGTGAAAAGATCCCTTACACCCTACATCATCTTGGTATCATGAGCCACGTTGATTCACATCTTGGAGTCCTTACCTTCCACTTTCTAGCTTGGTTTTGTTGTTTTTCGTCCTAATCCAAAAATCCCCACCAAAAATAGCCCCAAAAATTTTCTTGCAATTTGTTTGATCTTGTGACATTTGGTTGTTTTGATCCACGAACTTGGTGTTTGGCAAGTGGATCTACCCCTCTATCTTCGTCCCCACCCTTCCATCTTTCGAATTTGCCCAAAAACTTGGAAATTACCACGGGATCGGAGTAGTTCGTCCGCTCGCAGAGGACCCCGTGCGCACGGGCCATCGGGACCCCGTGCACACGGGCCTCACTTACCCCGTGCGCACGGACTATCCAGGGACTTTCGGCCATTTTCTGTTTTGCTTCATTTTGTTTCCCCACCACCTCTTGTGTTCTTCCGCACCATTCCACGTGTTTGTATAAGTTTGGTTGAGGTTTCTCGCGTGTCCTAAGGTGTTTCGACTACTTAGGCGCGAGTTGGCATCATCATCATTGCCACCAATCATCGAGTCGGACAACACATCGGCTCCGACAACATCATCTTCATTACTACCGTAAGCAAGGATGGTAACCTCGACGACGCCTTTTGTGCTCCCTTGCCATTAACTTTATAGATTCGAGCCCTTTTGCGTAGCTTACCCATCGAGACTAGCTTGTTGAGTATTGCCGGGCCACACCTTAGTGCACCATTAGTGTTCCGCCTGTCCCGTGCATATACTACTTGTTACCTCGTTTTGTGGCTTGTATATCAAGCATCGTGGCATAGTAAAAAAATGAAAAAGCTTTTAAGCAAAAGAGAAGAGAAGCAAAGAGCTTATAAGCAATAGCATCGAGCCTCCTAGCATACATACATCATCTTGGTCATCACATACATAAGCATAATTGGGATAGTGAGACGAGCGGTTTCTCTTTTAGGTTGGTGCACTAGCGTATCTAGCCCATTAGTGCAATCGAGCTAGCGTCTCTCTAGTATCCGTACAACAAGAGCTTTCCCCGTGGTTCGACATCTTCAAGCTCACCCCTTGGTTGTGCGGATCCCATTTATCTTCCGTGTCTGTGTTCCTCGTGTTATCTTTGTAGGTTGATCTATTTGTCTTACTTTCCATTTGTGAATGTTCTCAACTTTATCAACATCTTGACTAGCAATTGCTTGAATTATTTGTGCCTTTCCTAACCAAGCTCCTCCATAAGCCATTTACTTGTAGGTGTGAGAAACAATACCCGGTACCAATTCCCCTATTATAACGTCACGTGGGATCGTACTTGTTACATCCACAATCTTCGGCAAAGGTAAATTTGCTTTTGTTCTCTCACTTTCCTACTCACCACCACTTTTATATGATGGATAGGCAAAGTTCTTCTACAAACCCACTCTTCATCGAGCAAGACGACGACATGTCATCATTCTTCACCAAGAGCCACCTCTTTGGTGCACAAAGAGCGCCGCATCAAGGCAACAAGAAATGAACGACCTCATCGACAACCTTGCCACCGACTTGCGACTCTCCGAGCAATGTACATGGGACTATTTCGACAATAAGCTCGACACACACAAGCAAGAGAATGACGCATGAATGGATGAGATCCATGCTTTGTTGGTGAACCGCCCACCTTCAACTTCTTCATACTCAAGACGGAGCCACTCAAGTCGACACTCCGACGACACCTTCTTCGGCTCAAGTACAACGTCATCGAACACTCTCCGACGAGCCGCACGTCAAGACCATCGTGCATCCTGCAATCCTCGGCACGACAAGCATTCACAAGAGCAAGTCGATGAGCAAGCACCTCATCCTCAACCACACCAAGTCGCTTTTGCACAAGCTCAAGAACGGCAACGTCTATGCCGCCGAGAAGAAGAACGAGCGCGTCTACACCAAGAGGAACAAGACGCCGAGGCTCAACGTCTTCAACAACAGCAACAAGAAGCGCAGGCTCTTGAGGCGCAACGTGCCCTTCAAGAATCAAGTCGAGCCATTGCAAACCGCAATCGCGAATGGCGCAATCAAGAGGAAGCCCTTCGAGAAGAAATCCAAGAGAGGAACTACCAACCGCGAGTGCAACGTCAAGTTCCTCAAGCTCCTCCATATGCTCGTCAAGCTCCACCTCAACCTCAAGTTCAACAAGAGCAAGTTGATCATGGACTTCCTCCACGCCAAGAGCAATATGAGGATGATTACCCTCCACGTCAAGGGAGTCATCATCACCATCGCCAACAACACAATGAAGAGCAACGCTATGGCAAGCTTAAATTCACCATGCCCATGTTCAATGGAAGCAATGACCCCGAGGAGTACCTTTCGTGGGTATTGAAGGTCGACTAAATCTTTCGTTTGCACAACTATGAAGAAGAGAAGAAGATCGCTATGGCATCACTTGAGTTCCAAGACTATGTGCTCATATGGTGGGAACAAGTCCTTGAGCACCGAGAAGCAAGAGGTGAACCTCCAATCACCACTTGGGCTCAAATGAAGGATGTCATGCGAGCACGCTTTGTTCCCACCTACTACAACCGCGACCTCTTCAAGAAACTCCAACTCCTCAAGCAAGGAACAAAGAGTGTTGAAGAATACTACAAGGAAATGGAGATAGCCATGATTCGAGCCAATGTCAAGGAAGATGATGAGCAAACAATGACACATATTTTGAATGGACTCAATCATCCCATCAAGAAGATCGTCGACTTCCAACCCTACTCCAACCTCATTGAGCTCGTGCATCAAGCGACCAAGGCGGAACATCAAGTGCAAGATGACTTCAAGTACGCCAAGTACTCATCCAAGACCTATGGCTTCTTCAACAACCAAGCTTCAACAACTACTCCAACATCTACATCAACCAAGCCTTCTCCAAGCAATGACGACAAGTCAAGTTACAAGAAAACTTCGGCAAGTTCAAGTCGTCCTCCTCCTACTACCAGCAACAGCAAGCCGCGTGCTTCATCATCTACTTTGACCGATGAGACCATCAAGACAAGCTCCTTCAAGTGTTTCACTTGCGGCGGCCGAGGCCACAAGTCTTATGAATGCACAAACAAGTGGACCATGATCCTCAACAATGATGGCACCTATGACTCCATGAGTGATGAGGAGATGGAAGCCCTTGAGCAAGTGGCCATGCACCGGCGCGTGAACGAGGATGAAGATCATCAAGTCTTTTGTGATGAGGATTCGAGCTCCGCTCTCGTTGTCTCCAAGGTCTTGACTCTTCAACATCAACAAGAAGAAGACCAAAGATGCCATATCTTCCACTCTAAGGCCGTCATCAATGGAAGGTCCGTCAAGGTCATCATCGATGGAGGTAGTTGCCACAACTTGGCAAGTGAAGAACTATGCTCCAAGCTTCAATTGGTCAAGATGAAGCATCCGCACCCCCACAAGGTTCAATGGCTAAGTGACTCCGACACTATCCGAGTTGAGCATATGGTCCAAGTCTCCTTCAAAATTGGTGCATATGAAGACGCTTTGGAGTGTGATGTCGTCCCAATGTCCGTTTGCCACCTCCTTCTTGGTCGACCATGGAAATTCGACCGTGGTGTAATCCACAACGGGCGTACCAATCACTATAGCTTCAAGATGAAAGGGAAGGAATATGTGCTACGACCTATGTCTCCTAGTCAAGTGATAGCCGACAAGCAAGCTACCCATCATGGAGAGAAGAGTGAGAAAGTGATCCTCCCAAAAGTGAGTGAGAGCCACAAGCCAAACTTGAGCGCCTCTTTGCCTAGAGAAAAAAACCTAGTCCTATTTGCCACCAGAACTGAGATAAGAGAACTGTGTGAGAACCCATTGAGTGTTATGCACTTTGTCCTTGTGTGCAAGGATGGGGAACCAAAAACTAACACCTCTCACGAGCTACCTTTAGTGTTTCAAATCTCTTTTGCAGGAATTTCAAGATGTTTTCTCCGATGAGCTACCTCCGAGTCTACCTCCTCTTCGAGGCATTGAGCATCGAATCGAACTCATCCCCGGAGCGCCACTTCCAAACAAAGCTCTATAACGTGTCAACCCCGAAGAAACTAGGGAGATCCAACGGCAAGTACAACAACTAATCGACAATGGTCATGTACGTGAAAGCTTAAGTCCTTGTGCCATTCCCGTTATACTCGTGCCTAAGCAAGATGGAAGTTTCCGCATGTGTTCCGATTGTAGACCTATACTCGTGCCTAAGCAAGATGGAAGTTTCCGCATGTGTTCCAATTGTAGACCTATAAATGCTATTACCATTCTCTATAGGCATCCCATTCCTCGCTTAGATGATATGCTTGATGAACTTAGTGGAGCCGCCTTTTTCTCCAAAATTGATCTTAAAAGTGGCTATTATCAAATCCGCATACAAGAGGGTGATGAATGGAAAACTGCTTTCAAAACCAAATTTGGCTTGTATGAGTGGTTAGTTATGCCTATGGGTTTATCGGAAGCTCCCGGTACTTTCATGCGTCTTATGCATTTTGTGCTTCGACCTTATATTGGAGTATTTGTTGTGGTTTACTTTGATGACATCCTTGTTTTTAGTAAATCCATGAAAGAGCGTCTTAATCATGTTAGGGCTATTTTGCAAACCCTTCGAAAGGAACGTCTTTATGCCAACATGAAAAAGTGCACGTTTGGGGTTGACAAGCTAGTTTTCTTGGGTTTTGTTGTCTCTTCCAAGGGTGTCCACGTTGATGAATCTAAAATTGAAGCAATTAAGACTTGGCCCCAACCCACCAATTTGCAACAAGTGCGTAGTTTTCTTGGTCTGGTGGGTTTTTATCGTTGCTTTGTGAAAGACTTTAGCACTATTGCCGCTCCTTTGCATGCTTTGAGTAAGAAGAATGCTCCTTTGTATTGGGGATCTTTGCAATCCACCGCTTTTGATGAGCTCATTCTTTGCTTACTCATGCACCGATTCTTGCTTTGCCCAACTTTGAGAAAACTTTTGAGGTTCATTTTGATGCTAGTGGTACCGGAATTGGCAGAGTTTTGATGCTTGAAAAACGAGCCATTGCTTATTTTAGTGAAAAACTCTCCGGTGCTCAACTTAACTATCCCATATATGACAAAGAAATGTATGCTTTAGTGCGTGTGCTACATGTTTGGGAACATTATCTTAGACCTCATGAGTTTGTCATACATACCGATCATGAAACGCTTAAGTACCTAAAAGGTCAAACTAAGTTGAACAAGCGTCATGCCAAATGGAGTGAATTTATCGAATCTTTCCCCTATGTGATCAAGTACATTAAGGGTAAGGAAAATGTAGTTGCGGATGCGCTTTCATGCATATGCACGCTTGCCACTAAACTTGAGTTGAATGTTATTGGCTTTGAGCACATAAAAGACTTGTACGCTAATGATCCATCTTTTGCTACTCCTTATGCTAAATGTTTGACGCATACATCTTGGGAACAATATTACATCAAGGATGGTTATCTTATGAGAGCTAACAAACTATGCATTCCCGAGTCTTCTCTTCGTTTGCTCCTTTTGCAAGAGGCTCATGGAGGCGGACTCATGGGACACTTTGGACGCGACAAGAAATTCGCCACGCTCTCCAAGAACTACTTTTGGCCCAAGATGTCCCACGACGTCTCATGCTTCACCACTCGATGCTCGACATGTCGCAAAGCTAAGTCTAAAGTCAATCCGATGGTCTTTACATGCCTCTGCTTATTCCTTATCAACCTTTGGAAGACAAACGAAACGTTAACAAGCAACCCATGATCTTCAACATAGGCGATCTCGTGTGGACCGCTTCCCCAATGAACGCAAGTCCAAACTTCTTCCTCGAGCCGATGGACCCTTCAAGGTGCTAGCATGCTACAACAACAACGCTTACAAGATTGAACTCTCAAGAGAGAAGTACAACGTGAGCCACATCTTCAACGTCAAAGACCTCTCGCCATACCATGGTGATGAAACTTTCGATCCAAGGTCGGATAATTCTCAGGGGGGAGATGATGCAGAGCATCCTTCCATCATCCCCATGGACTCTACACCGACACATCCAACCCCACGAGGACCCATGACAAGAGCTAGAGCACGTGCTTTGGAAACCGAGGTGAACTCCTTCCTACTTGACTTGCATATGGACACGAATGGAACATGGTTACTACCTCACCAAAATATGCTATGCCTCCTTAGGTATGAAGACGAACATCACCAAGAAGCTCAGGAGCATCACCAAGGAGAAGGAGTACCACCCCAAGGCATTGCGAACCAAGACGGAGGGCAACAACAACAACACCAGAAGTTCAAGGTGACCACGTGCGCACGGGCTCCTGAAACCCCATGCCCACGGACTACACAGGGACTTGGCGCTGGAGCACCCCGTGCGCACGGGAGCATACCGTGCCCACGGGCCCAACTTACCCCATGCGCACGGGCCTCCCAGGATGGCCGGCTGAGATCGCGTCTTCGGCCTCCTCTTCATCCCCTCCGACCCCAAGGCTATATAATTCGTACCTAGGACCATGTTTAGGGTTAGAAAAGTATTAGATGAGATATTTGTGAGCTTTTCTCCTTCTACCTTCCCTCTTGGTGGATCAAGACCCCCTAGGGAAGAATCCTCGTGGATTTCAAGACCTTCATAAGGAGAAGATGATGAGGACATCAAAACCATTGTTACACCCACAGCCCCTACTGCTACATATACTGGACCAATTTCTAGAGCTCGCACGCACCAATTAAATTTTCAGTTACTTTCGTTTCTTGGTAACAATTATAATGTTCATGAGAATATGATGCTGCCTAAATTGGATACATTTGTTTTGCTTACACATGAAGGGCCTAGCTTGGAGAAGGATGAACATTGGAGCACGAACAAGCATGGAGATGATGGCATGCGCAAGGGGAACAAGAACGGAGTTACAAGTGATGATTTCAGGACTTTGAAGCCACCATAATGGGTGCATGAAGCCTTGGACGAAATATACAAGATGCCACTTCATAAATTTCGTCCCGGGGCTATTCTAGGTGTTGCGTCACCTTATTATTGGGCCAGGCCCATGTAATTTCGAAATACATATGTATAAGCTATTTTTAGAGTCCGTATGTGTGGGGAAACAAGAGATAGGGTTGATTTCAGACCCCTCCACCCAGGGCCACGAAATCCCCCCCCCCCTCTTCCTCCATATATACAACCCTTAGGGAACCGTTTCGACTTTGGTTTTGTTTAGATTAAAAGTTTGCCATAGCTGCAACTTCGCGTACTTCATTTGTGTTCAACGACCAGCCAAAGGCGTCACAGAACCCCACCTTCATCAATAAAGCTTTCATCTTATATTCGCAATATCTAGATTGCAATCTCAGTTTCTTGATTGTTCTTCGTTTGCTCGTAGGAAACAGACCCTCGTGGTCAGGTTGATCGTGCTCTGGCATGGTCAATAACCTCTCGGAGTTGGCTTAGCGATTGCTAAGGCACGACGTCCTCGCACGTTCGTAGTTGGATCGTCAAAGTCGACTTCCGCCAAAGCGAAATCCATCATCTCATCGATAGACGACACACGTTTGCCTCTATCAGAAGACTATCTTCAAGCCCCCATCTCCTTTGGATTTGGGATGCACTTTGCCATTGTATCTTTCCTTTGATTGTGTTTGTGACATGTGGATCTTGTGGTGTTATTCTAGTGGATGTGTAATCGAGTATTGTTGGAGTGATTTCGCCTTTGTGTTCTTGTTGTTCCTCTCCTTTTCGCCCTCCAAGTGTGAAAAGATCCCTCTTAGGGTTACACCCTACATCAATTGGCCTCCTCCCTGGATGGGAGGAGGGTTTCCCCTCTGGTCCATGGTCTCCATGGCTCCCGAAAGGCAAGAGCCCCTCCGAGATTAGATGTCTCTCTCTGTTGTCTTCTATTTTGTGTTCCTGTGTTCTGGCCCTTCATCGTTTATTAAATTCCTGGAGATTCGTAACTCTGATTGGCTGAAATTTTAACGCAATTTTCTTCCAGATATTATGTTTCTTTTGCAAAAATAAGGGCAACAACCAACCTATAAAGGCGCCACAAGCCACACCTAGGCGCGCCCATAGACCCTAGGCACGCCCAGGTGCCTCGTGGCCCCCTCGGACACCTTCTTGCGTTGATTCTTCTTCCCAAAAATCACATGTATTCCAAAAAAATCTCTGTAAATTCTTAGCATGTTTTGACTTCGTTTGATATGGATATTCTGCAAAACAAAAAAAACATGCAACAAACCAGAATTGGCATTGGGCACTGAATCAAAATGTTAGTCCCGAAAATATTATAAAATGTTGCCAAAAGTATGTGAAAATTGTAGAATATTGGCATGAAACAATCAAAAATTATATATACGACAGAGACGTATCATTGATGGATGTGTTTCCGGCTCCGACTCCAACAACCACTCTAAGAGAAGTTATCACTCCGACTTTGACTATAGTCAAGATGAAGGTGTTTCCTGACTTGCTCTAGTATCATCCAACTCCCATGACATATTTGATTCACCAAATGAAGGAATTGGAAGATGCTTCATGGCTAAAGGCCACAAGGTATCACATCCTGAGTATCTTGATTTCAATAGTGATGAGGATGATTTGCTAGGCGATGATGATCTGCTTGCTGATAAAACTAGTGATCTGAGCTATAATGAAGTTGCTAGTAATCATGATAGTCAAGATGAAACGAATGACAATGCTAAGAAGTATATTGAGCGTCTAACTAAATAACTAAACACTCCTAAGTTAGCCCATGAAACAACTCAAGAAGATCATAGTGAGCTTCTAAGAACTCATGAGAATCTACGCTTCGAGAAGCTAAATTTAGAGCAAGAATATGAGCTTCTTAAAGCAATCAGTGATGATCTTTGAAAGAAAAGTTCTTCTTACATTGCCAAATGTCTCCTCTTGTCTACTTTTATGCCATAAGTTAAAACTACTCAAGCTAGTAACAAGAGTAAGAAAGGTTCTTCATCTAGTAGTAACAATAACAATGCTAAATCCAATATTGTTGCTTCTAGTACTTCTCTTGATTCCACTAATGATTCTCTTACTAAGTTACAATTGAGCAAGAAAATAGTTTAATGAAGGGAATTATATAGAAAGGTGCTTACAAGAGTCTTGCCGGGAGTAAATAATTTTAGGAAATGGTACGAAAGCAAGGAAGACACTGGAAGAACCAAGGCACTGGTTTTGAACGAAAGTTCAATACCAATGGAGTTGAATGGGAAGAAGATCAATACCTCAAGATGAAGTTTGTTCCTTAACAAGAGAAGTATGACCCCACTTCCTTTAAGGGGACACAAGCTCAATATGATTTTCCACCACAAGACCACAAGCTAAAAGGCAAGGACAAGCTTCAAGAAGAGAATGACTCATTTGAAGAAGCACCTCAAGCCATGGTCAAGTGGGTTCCCAAGACTTCATCAAGCTCTACTTCATCAAGTTCAACCACAACTCCAAGGTTTCCCATCAAGTTGATGTGGGTCCCAAATATGAATAACTAGAGTGTTCTTGAGGGTGACACCACTAACAAACTTCACTCACATTCTTTTTGGCAAGAACTTGTGCAACCAACTTCAACATCTTGCACTAGTTCATGAAGTCACAAACCCTCTTGTTGGTAAGTCAACGAACAAGGTATTCAATGCATTCATGGACATCATTATATGTGCATTTCACTCTATGTCTATGGATATACTTGTATGTCCCTTATGGGACTAACCCATGTAGGTATCGAAAGTTCCCAAATCCAAAGGATTGCTCCAAACTCTTTATGGACTACATCAACATTGAGCATCCACATCTTCACTATCTACATGAAGTCATCATCGACAAAACCCAAGGTTAGTTCATCCCTCTTTGGGGGGATATCACATCTAGGGGAGCTTTGCTCTAAGAATTGAGCCAAAGCAACTCTAATGGTGTGAACACATTAATACTTTATGTAAAAGTGGTAACCCCACTTGTGCTTAAACGATGAGTATGAGCTATGATCAGATGCTCTCATTTGGCTCCTAAGTCAATATACTCATATATAGATGACCTAGTCCTCGCCAATTGCTTGATAGATTCTAGAAATTGTTGTGCATGTTTGACACATATTTCATTTGCTATCTTATTGTGTGAGCATGTTGGTGTGCTTGTTTTCTTCATTCAAGGACATCCATTTGTTGTTTTGCTCGTGTTGGTTTTTCTGGCCAAGTGGATCTACAAGAATGCCTAAGACCTCCTCTAGCTATCTACTCTTTCTTGTCTCAAATCATATTCTTGCTACATCACAAAAATTGAACAAGTATTTTTGGACCCTCCGGGTGAGGAGCACTCGGAGTCACCGGTCTAGTAAGGACTAAACTCCAAAACCTTGTGAATGATTTTGGTTTGACCAATTCACTCTCACTCGGTCGTGCCGAAACCTTTTAGACTGATCTATTTTTTCTTCTCGGCGCCACTAAGTTAAACTACTTCGGAGTCACTGATGTGCCATACTGCTAGAGGTTACACATATCGGTGCCACGAGTTGTTTCACTCAGAGCCACCGACAGTTGGTGGGTATATATATCCAGCGAGACCGTATGGTTGAAATTTCTCGACTCATTTCGACCCCGCGCGCCCACAACTGTTGTCGTCAAGTCTCCAGATAGTCACCTCACCATTGGATTCCGTCACCGTCAATAGGAATCTCTCCCTCTGTTGCCGCCGTAGAGGATTTGCGCCAAGCTAGGGTAAAATTTGATCCCCTTGTGCTTCAATTTTTGATTCAATGCACTAGGTCTTGCGCCATTATTCATGCCACACTTTGCAATGTCCAGTCCTCATACAAATTCCTTAGACTAGATTCGGGCGAAAGTTTTAGGTTTAAGTTTCCATAGAATGCATCTCGGACCAACCGTTTGAAATTCTCGGAGTCACCGATTTGGCCATGCCCATTGCACTAGTACGTCTCGACACCATTGAGTTGTACAGATCGGTGAAACCGAAAGTAAAGTTTCTGTGAAACCCTAGCATATCGAAGACACCGAGCCACATATCAGTCTGACCAAAACTGTGTGCCAAGTTTCTATTAAGTGCTTCGGTATCACCAAAATGATCAACTCGGCTGATCCGAAATGCCTTTTGTGAAAATTTGAAACTAAGATTGAACGCAATTTTCTTTAAAAATCAGTTGCTTTTTGTGATGAGTCGTCAACTCTGCCCATACCCAACTATTCACAGGGTTAGCTTGCAAGATGTCAGATGCCAGTGATAGTCAGAATGCCTCTAAAGAAAATGTTGACCTAAGTGCAGGGTCAAGCCGAGCTGAAAGCTTTTATGAAGGCAATAGGAGCACTCCTAGCAACTTGCCTAAGGCTGCCAAAAGAACAAGGAAAAAAATAAGTGCTCAGACACAGAAGATGAGGACTTCCAGTCTGAGGAAGTGACCTCAAAGAAGAAGAAAGTGGTGCTTGCAAAAGAATGTGTCACGACTGCAAGCTCCAGGCCATCTGCTATCTCCAAGGAGAGGACTGCGGTGAGGAAAGTTCCTGTCTCCAAGAAATACAAAATTTAGAAGCTGTAGAGAAGGAACTAACCAAGAAAATGGAAGAAAGGAAGAGAACAGTTTATGTAGTTGGCTGAAGACCTTCCATGGTTGTTGATCCACATGAGGTAGAGGAAGAGCAACATAAGCTTATGGTAGATGCAATGAGATTTGTTGCTCCCTCCAATCCGAAGGCTCCTGCGACGAAGCCCAAGAGAACCATAAGAAATGTTTCTGCAAGTGAGAAGAAGAAGGCCCTAGTGCCTGAGGCTATTATTGACGATGAGCCACTAGTGCTCAGAAAACTAGGCCCAAGATACCAGACCATGACATTGCCCATCTTGTTGCAGAGAACATGACAGAGAGAAAGGATAGAGGCCTGCGTGAGTGGAGATTATATGGTCCTTATTCTATCAGAAGGAGAATAGATTGTGATCATAAGTTCCACACCAGAGAGCAACAAGATTTTTATGAGACAATGTTTCTTGACAAGAAGCCAATTGTTAGTGACATGAAATGGGTGGATTGGGAGTACATTGATGAGAATGAAGACAACTTTCCCCTTATTCTTGAGAGTTTCAGAATTGCATGAGTTGATGAAATGCCTTCATTGGGAAGAAGCTTACCCCATGGAATGATGAGATAATAATGCAATTCTACTCAACATCTCATTTCTAACCAGATGGAAAGATTGTGTGGATGACTGACAGAGTGAGATACCAGTCAACCATCTCTGAGTGGGAAGATCTACTTGGTGTTCCCAAGGAGGAAGAGAGAGACATTGATGTATATGCAAAGCCCAAGATGGATCACAACTCCATGAGGCCATATTTGGTTAATCCCCTTGCCATGGGGATTGAAGGGGATTGGGGAGGTTTGAGAAGGATATTGATCTACAAGGGATTTAATCCCCTTCAACCCCTTTCAAACCTCTTCAAGCCCTGCCAAACCGAACAAGGCCTGAAGAATATGTACAACCCATTCCCGAGAAAGATCCTGAAACTCACAAGTCTGGCTATGTGAAGCACCTGCTACTTGGTTTGGCCACCACATACATCATTCTAAGGCACACTTTGTTGCCCAAATCTGGAGATGACTATATGATCGATGGCCATTCCTGTTGGGGAACGCGGTAATTTCAAAAAAAATCCTATGATCACGCAAGATCTATCTAGGAGATGCATAGCAATGAGAGGGGAGAGTGTGTCCACGTACCCTCGTAGACCGACAGTGTAAGCGTTTAGTAATGCGGTTGATGTAGTCGAACTTCTTCGTGATCCAACCGATCCAAGTACCGAACGTACGGCACCTCTGCGTTCAGCACATGTTCAACTCGATGACATCGCTTGTGCTCTTGATCTAGTTGAGGACGAGGGTGAGTTCTATTAGCACGACCGCGTGTCAATGGTGATGATGATGCGACCGGCGTAGGGTTTCGCCTAAGCACTACGGTGATATGATCGAGGTGTGTAACTGTGGAGGGGGGCACTGCACACGGCTAAGAGAAGACTTGGTGTGTTCTAGGGTGCCCCCCTGCCCCCGTATATACAGGAGGGAGGGGGAGGCCGGCCGGCTGGCCCTAGGGGGTGTGCCAAGGAGAGGGGGTCCTACAAGGGGGGGGGGAGGAGAGGTAGAGGGAGTAGGAAAGGGGGGCATCGCCCCCTTCCCCTAGTCCAATTAAGACTGCTAAGGGGGGCACGCGGCCAGCCCCTTCGGCCTTCCTCTCTCTCCACTAAGGCCCATGAGGGCCCATTAGTTCCCCTGGGGGGTTCCGGTAACCCCTCCGACACTCCGTTTTTACCCGAAACCACTCAGAACTCTTCCAGTGTCCGAATAACATAGTCCAATATATGAATCTTTATGTCTTGACCATTTCGAGACTCCTCGTCACATTTGTGATCTCATCCGGGACTCTGAACAAACTTCGGTCATCAAAACACATAACTCATAACAAAAATCGTCATCAAACGTTAAGTGTGTGGACCCTTCGGGTTCGAGAACTATGTAGACATGACCGAGACACATTTCCGGTCAATAACCAATAGCAGAACCGGGATACTCATATTGGCTCCTACATATTCTACGAAGATCTTTATCGGTCAAACCGCATAACAACATACGTTGTTCCCTTTGTCATCGGTATGTTACTTGCCCAAAATTTGATCGTCGGTATCATCATACCTAGTTCAATCTCGTTCACGGCAAGTCCCTTTACTCGTTCCGTAACACTTCATCCCGTAACTAACTCATTAGTCACATTGCTTGCAAGGCTTATAGTGATGAAAATTATCGAGAGGGCCTAGAGATACCTCCCCGAAACACAGAGTGACAAATCCTAATCTCGATCTATGACAACCCAACAAACACCTTCGGAGACATGATGAGGACATCAATACCATTGTTACACCCACAGCCCCTACTGCTACATATACTGGACCAATTACAAGAGCTCGCGCACGCCAATTAAATTATCAGGTACTTTTGTTTCTTGGTAATGATTCTAATGTTCATGAGAATATGATGCTGCCTAAAATGGATACATTTGTTTTGCTTACAAATGAAGGGCCTAGCTTGGAGAAGGATGAACATTGGAGCAAGAACAAGCATGGAGCTGATGGCATGCGCAAGGGGAACAAGAACGGAGTTACAAGTGATGATTTCAGTACTTTGAAGCCACCATAATGGGTGCATGAAGCCTTGGACGAAATATAAAAGATGCCACATCATAAATTTCGTCCCGAGGCTATTTTAGGTGATGCGTCACCTTATTATTGGGCCAGGCCCATGTAATTTCGAAATACATAAGTATGGGCTATTTTTAGAGTCCGTATGCGTGGGGAAACAAGAGATAGGGTTGAATTCGGACCCCTCCACCAAGGGCCACAAAATTCCCCCCTCTTCCTCCATATATAGAGCCCTTAGGGCACCATTTAGACTTTGTGTTTTTTTAGATTAAAATTCGCCATAGCTGCAACTTCGCGTACTTCGTTTGTGTTCAACGACCAGACAAAGGCGTCACAGAACCCCACCTTGATCAATAAAGCTTTCCTCTTATATTCGCAATATCCAGATTGCAATCTTAGTTTCTTGCTTGTTCTTTGTTTGCCTGCAGGAAACAGACCGTCGTGGTCAGGTTGGTCGTGCTCCGGCGTGGTCAATAACCTCTCGGAGTTGGTTTAGCGATTGCTAAGGCGCGACGTCCTCGCACGTTCGTAGTCGGATCATCAAAGTTGACTTCCTCCAAAACGATAGCCACCATCTCATCGAAAGATGGGACACCTTTGCCTCTATCAAGTGGTATCAGATTTCCAGGTTGCTCGGTGAGATTTTACAGTTTTTCGTAGTTCAGATCGAGTCTGTTCTTCATACCTACAGTCCACGAAAAAGCCAAAAAAAATTAGGGTTAGGTCATCATATCCGCACCAGTCTGAGCCTTTGCATAGTCTTTTCAGTATTTTGCTTTGTTGAATTTGCGATTGCATCGTCGTGTCAAGTTGCTGGTCTTAGCTTCTAGTCTTTTAGAGTTTCGAGTTCTGGTCATAAGTGGTCACGCCGCCGATGCACTATCATCATCGCCCCTGCCATCTACCACCACCGCTTATCCGCCATCGATCAGTATCCATATATTTGCCACCAATCCGTGCTTCACCGCCCATCATATACCATCATCACCATTCCGAGTTCCACCAAATTCATGTACGCCACCAATCCTAGTCTGAGTCCAGTATTTGTTCCATTATTTCCGAGTTCCAGATCATGCGATACTACGAGACGTGACCAAGTCGGACTCCCCAACTTTTGTGCTACCCGCAGTAGAAAAATAGTTCCAGTTTAAAAAAAATCTGGCTAGGCAGTTTCTAGACCATTTGTAGACTTTTTCGAAAAAAAAATTGTTGCGGAGCAAAAAAAAGAGGAAAAAAGTGCAAAAAAAGTGAAAAAAAATAAAAAAATTCAAAGTGTGCTCCTCCCTTGTTTATGTGCAGCGCCGTGATTTTGTTAGTGTTCTAGGCTCGCGTCTCTAGCACGGTCTAGCCTAGGACCAGCACAGCACCGTCGTTGAGCGTTTATTCAACTTTGCATCTCTGAATTTATTATTGCTAACCTTTTTTCTACCATATTATAAGCCTTCCCAGCTCCACATACATCTACGTCGTGCGTTCGACTCTCCCTGGTAATCGCTCTATCCAAGCTTTGAGAGTTTTGACTACAACGGTTGCCGATCACCATCTGCTGTTGTGTAAGAACTGGTAAGAATTTGAGATTCGATTGACGGATTTGTGACACCCCACCACCACCATATTCCAGTAGTCTGTAGGATCACATTCTTGTCTATTTCTATTGCTTCTAACTATGGCAGGAACACAAGCCAACGAGAGTGACTGGGAGAACATGATGAACAAGGAGCTTCATGATAAGTTTCATCAAATGTTGGGTCAACAGGTGGAAGACGTGATGGCCAGCTTTGGAAAGGCAATGGAGAAGATGGATGACATTGAGAAGTCAATTGACACCAAGTTGGACGCCAAGTTTGATGAATTCCTCAAACGTCTCCCACAACCAGCTCTACGCCGCGATACAGTAGGGCGAGCACAACGTGTTCCTATTGAGCCAGGACAAAATTCTGGTGCCGCTGCTACTGCTGTTGGTGCTTCTATAGCTCCCGCGGTTACTGTAGAGGTGGAGGACTATTACGAGGATGAGGTTGATCAAAATCGGAACTACGTGCAGCCACCAGTACCACCACTAGCAGGTCGACCTCAGGTATATATTCGCAACGGTAGGCCTGCACCACCACCTCAGGTACGAGATAATGACCATATTTCTAAACTGAAATTGAATATTCCACCATTTGAGGGTAGATATGTTCCTGACATATATCTTACTTGGGAGTTAGAAACTGAACAACGTTTTACATGTTTACAATATCCCGAGGAGAGACAGGTTGCTGCTGCTATTTGTGCTTTCACTAGTTTTGCATGTGTATGGTGGTCTGAACATTGTAGATTATATCCTATTCCAACTACTTGGTTTGCCTTGAAAACTGCTATGCGTACTCGTTGGGTTCCACCATATTATCAATGTGAATTGCTTCAAAAATTGCAGCGTGTAAGACAAGGAAAAAATTCTGTAGAAGAATATTATCAGGAATTACAAACTGGCATGATTAGATGTGGTATTGTTGAGGAGAATGAAGCTATGCTTGCATGTTTTATGGGTGGATTAAATAGAGAGATTCAGACCATTCTAGAGTATAAGGACTATACTAATATCACTCATTTATTCCATCTTGCTTGTAAAGCTGAACATGAAGTTCAGGATCAACAAGCATTGGCGCGAACTAACTTTTCTGCAGGTCGACCTTCATCATGGACACCGCGTGCATCCTCTACTTCCACTGCACCAGCACCTCCATCAGCTGCTACCTCCAGCCGTGATACAAGAAAGCAGGCACAACCACCACTATCTGCCAAGAGCGCACCTGCCGGTCCTGCACAGAGCTCTTCTTCTTCCATGGCATCAACAGGACACACAAGTGATATTATTTGTCATCGTTGTAAGGGAAGAGGACATTATGCGCAAGAATGCAAATCTCATCGTCTAATGATTGCTACTAAGGATGGTGGGTATGAGTCTGCTAGTGACTATGATGATGAGACTTTGGCTGTTTACAAGTGAAGAACACGGTGGAGATGATTCTGATCATGAGACGCAATACATGGCTCCTGAAGATGCTGACAGGTATGAATGTTTAGTTGCTCAACGTGTTTTGAGTGTGCAGGTTACACAAGCTGAGAAAAATCAGAGGCATAATTTGTTCCATACAAAGGGAGTTGTGAAGGAATGTTCTGTGCGTGTCATCATAGATGGAGGGAGCTGCAACAACTTGGCTAGCATGGAGATGGTGGAGAAGCTATCTCTCACCACAATACCACATCCACATCCTTACTACAACCAATGGTTCAACAACAGCGGCAAGGTTAAGGTAACACGTACTGTTCGTGTGCATTTTGGTATCTCTACATATGCGGATTATGTTGATTGTGATATGGTACCTATGCAAGCATGTTCCTTATTACTTGGTTGACCATGGCAATTTGATAAAAATTATGTACACCATGGTAGAAACAATTAGTATACTCTTGTTCATAAGGATAAAAATATTACTTTGCTTCCTATGACTCCTGAGTCCATTTTGAAAGATGATATTAATAGAGCTAATAAAGCAAAACAGGAGAAAAATAAGAGTGAAGATCAGATTGTGGCAAAAGAATTTGAGCAACAAATGAAGCCTAACAGTAAACCATCTAGTGTTGCTTCTGAAATTAAATTGAAAAGTGCATGTTTACTTGCCACTAAATCTGATATTGATGAGCTAGATTTTAGCAAATCTGTTTGCTATGCTTTTGTGTGCAAAGAGGCTTTATTTTCATTCGAGGACGTGCCTTCCTCTTTGCCTCCTGCTGTCACTAACATTTTGCAGGAGTTCGCTGACGTCTTTCCACAAGACGTGCCACCAGGATTACCTCCCATTCGAGGGATTGAGCGTCAGATTGACTTAATTCCCAGTGCATCATTACCCAACCGTGCACCATACCATACCAATCCAGAGAAGACGAAGGAGATTATGTGTCAAGTATAGGAGCTGCTTGACGAAGGTTATATACGTGAATCCCTTGGTCCTTGTGTTGTTCCTATTATTCTAGTGCCGAAAAAGGATGGTACATCACGTATGTGTGTTGATTGTAGAGGCATTAATAATATTACTATTCACTATCGTCATCCTATTCCTAGGATAGATGATATGCTTGATGAATTGAGTGGCTCAACAATATTCTCCAAAGTTGATTTGCGTAGTGGATACCATCAAATTCGTATGAAATTGGGAGATGAATGGAAAACAGCATTTAAAACTAAGTTTGAATTATATGAGTGGTTAGTCATGCCTTTTGGGTTAACTAATGCACCTAGTACTTTCATGAGATTAATGAACGAAGTTTTACGTGCTTTCATTGGACGATTTGTGGTAGTTTACTTTGATGACATATTGATTTATAGCAGATCTTCGGAGGAACATTTGGAACATTTACGTGTTGTTTTTATTGCTCTACGTGATGCACGTTTGTCTGGTAACCATGGGAAGTGCACCTTTTGCACTGACCGAGTGTCATTTCTTGGCTATGTTGTTACTCCACAGGGAATTGAAGTTGATAAAGCCAAGATTGAAGCTATTGAGAGTTGGCCGCAGCCCAAAACGGTCACACAAGTGAGGAGTTTTCTTGGCCTCGCTGGATTCTATAGGCGTTTTGTGAGAGATTTCAGCACCATTGCTGCACCTCTCAATGAGCTTACAAAGAAAGATGTGCCTTTTGTTTGGGGTACCGCACAGGAAGAAGCCTTCATGGTATTGAAAGATAAGTTGACACATGCTCCTTTACTCCAACTTCCTGATTTTAATAAGACTTTTGAGCTTGAATGTGATGCTAGTGGAAATGGATTAGGAGGTGTGTTATTACAAGATGGCAAACATGTTGCATACTTTTCTGAAAAATTGAGTGGGCCTAGTCTGAATTATTCTACTTATGATAAAGAATTATATGCTCTTGTTCAGACTTTAGAAACATGGCAACATTATTTATGGCCCAAAGAATTTGTTATACACTCTGATCATGAATCTTTGAAACATATTAAAAGTCAAGCTAAACTGAATCGTAGACATGCTAAACGGGTTGAATTCATTGAGACTTTCCCTTATGTCATTAAACATAAGAAGGGAGAAGAAAATGTTATTGCTGATGCATTGTCTCGTCACTATACTATGCTTTCACAACTTGACTTCAAAATATTTGGTTTGGAGACCATCAAAGATCAATATGTGCATGATGCTGATTTTAAAGATGTAATGCAGAATTGTAAAGAAGGAAGAATGTGGAACAAGTTCGTCGTTAATGATGGATTTGTGTTCCGTGCTAACAAGTTATGCATTCCAGCTAGCTCCGTTCGTCTTTTGTTGTTGCAGGAGCCGCATGGAGGAGGATTAATGGGACACTTTGGCGTGAAGAAGATAGAGGACATCCTTGCTACACATTTCTTTTGGCCAAAGATGAGACGGGATGTTGAGTGTTTTATTGCTCGCTGCACTACATGTCAAAAAGCTAAGTCGCGACTCAATCCTTATGGTTTATATATGCCTTTGCCTGTACCTAGTGTTCCTTGGGAGGATATATCTATGGACTTTGTTTTAGGTTTACCTTGAACAAAGAAGGGGAGGGATAGCATATTTGTTGTCGTGGATAGTTCTCGAAAATGGCACACTTTATACCATGTCATAAAAGCGACGATGCTGTTAATGTTGCTGATTTGTTCTTTCGTGAAATTATTCGCTTGCATGGTGTGCCAAATACTATTGTTTCAAATCGTGATACTAAATTTCTTCGCCACTTTTGGAGATGTTTATGGGCTAAGCTGGGGACTAAACTGCTTTTTAGTACTACTTGTCACCCCCAAACTGATGGACAAACTGAAGTAGTCAATATAACATTGTCTACTATGCTTTGGGCCGTTTTGAAGAATAATAAGAAAATATGGGAGGAATGCTTGACTCATATTGAATTTGCTTATAATCGTTCATTGCATTCTACTACTAAGATGTGCCCTTTTGAAGTTGTGTATGGTTTCCTACCTCGTGCACCTATTGATTTGTTGCCTCTTCCATCTTCGGAGAAGGTTAATTTTGATGCTAAACAACATGCTGAATTGATTTTAAAAATGCATGAGTTAACTAAGGAAAACATTGAGCATATGAATGCTATATATAAACTTGCTGGAGATAAGGGTAGAAAACATGTTGTGTTTGCACCTGGAGATCTTGTTTGGTTACATTTGCGTAAGGATAGATTTCCTTATTTGCGCAAATCAAAGCTAATGCCCCGTGATGATGGTCCTTTTAAGGTATTGGAGAAAATAAATGATAATGCATATAAACTTGAGCTGCCTGCAGATTTTGGTGTTAGTCCCACTTTTAACATTGCAGATTTCAAGCCTTATTTAGGTGAGGAAGATGAGCTTCCGTCGAGGTCGACTTCATTTCAAGACGGGAGGGTGATGAGGACATCAATACCATTGTTACACCCACAGCCCCTACTGCTACATATACTGGACCAATTACTAGAGCTCGCGCACGCCAATTAAATTATCAGGTACTTTCGTTTCTTGGTAATGATTCTAATGTTCATGAGAATATGATGCTGCCTAAATTGGATACATTTGTTTTGCTTACAAATGAAGGGCCTAGCTTGGAGAAGGATGAACATTGGAGCAAGAACAAGCATGGAGATGATGGCATGCGCAAGGAGAACAAGAACGGAGTTACAAGTGATGATTTCAGGACTTTGAAGCCACCATAATGGGTGCATGAAGCCTTGGATTAAATATACAAGATGCCACTTCATACATTTCGTCCCAAGGCTATTCTGGGTGCTGCGTCACCTTATTATTGGGCCAGGCCCATGTAATTTCGAAATACATAAGTATAGGCTATTTTTAGAGTCCGTATGTGTGGGGAAACAAGAGATAGGGTTGAATTCGAACCCCTCCACCAAGGGCCAGGAAATTCCCCCCCTCTTCCTCCATATTTACAGCCCTTAGGGCACTATTTAGACTTTGGGTTTTGTTTAGATTAAAGTTCGCCATAGCTGCAACTTCGCGTACTTCGTTTGTTTTCAACGACCAGACAAAGGCGTCACAGAACCCCACCTTGATCAATAAAGCTTTCCTCTTATATTCGCAATATCCAGATTGCAATCTTAGTTTCTTGCTTGTTCTTCGTTTGCCTACAGAAAACAGACCTTCGTGGTCAGGTTGATCATGCTCCGGCGTGGTCAATAACCTCTCGGAGTTGGTTTAGTGATTGCTAAGGCGCGACGTCCTCGCACGTTTGTAGTCGGATCGTCAAAGTCGACTTCCTCCAAAACGATAGCCACCATCTCATCGAAAGACGGGACACCTTTGCCTCTATCAAGACACCTGTAGAGCATCTTTATAATCACCCATTTACGTTGTCACGTTTGATAGCACACAAGGTGTTCCTCCGGTATTCGGGAGTTGCATAATCTCATAGTCTGAGGAACATGTGTAAGTCATGAAGAAAGTAGTAGCAATGAAACTGTAACGATCATAATGCTAAGCTAACGAATGGGTCATGTCCATCAGATCATTCTCCTAATGATGTGATCTCGTTCATCAAATGAAAACACATGTCTATGGTTAGGAACATAACCATCTTTGATTAACGAACTAGTCAGGTAGAGGCATATTAGGGACACTATGTTTTGTCAATGTATTCACAAATGTACTAAGTTTCTGGTTAATTCAATTCTAGCATGAATAATAAACATTTATCACGAAATAAGGAAATAAATAATAACTTTATTATTGCCTCCAGGGCATATTTCCTTCAGTCTCCCACTTGCACTAGAGTCAATAATCTAGGTTACAAAGTAATGATTCTAACTGATAGAGGCAAAGGTGTCCCGTCTTTCGATGAGATGGTGGCTATCGTTTTGGAGGAAGTCGACTTGGACGATCCGACTACAAACGTGCGACGACGTCGCGCCTTAGCAATTGCTAAACCAACTCCGAGAGGTTATTGACCACGCCGGAGCACGATCAACCTGACCACGAAGGTCTATTTCCTGCACGCAAATGAAGAACAAGAAAGAAACTAAGATTGCAATCTGGATATTGCGAATATAAGAGGAAAGCTTTATTGAACAAGGTGGGGTTCTGTGACGCCTTTGTCTGGTCATTGAACACAAACGAAGTGCACGAAGTTGCAGCTATGGCGAACTTTAATCTATACAAAACCCAAAGCCTAAACGGTGCCCTAAGGGCTGATATATGGAGGAAGAGGGGGGGAATTTCGTGGCCCTTGGTGGAGGCGTCCGAAATCAACCCTATCTCTTGTTTCCCCACACATACGGACTCTAAAAATAGCCTATACTTATGTATTTCGAAATTACATGGGCCTGGCCCAATAATAAGGTGATGCAGCACCTAGAATAGCCTCGGGACAAAATTTATGAAGGGGCATCTTGTATATTTCGTCCAAGGCTTCATGCACCCATTATGGTGGTTTCAAAGTCCTGAAATCATCACTTGTAACTCCGTTCTTGTTCCCCTTGCGCATGCCATCATCTCCATGCTTGTTCTTGCTCCAATGTTCATCCTTCTCCAAGCTAGGCCCTTCATTTGTAAGCAAAATAAATGTATCCAATTTAGGCAGCATCATATTCTCATGAACATTAGAATCATTACCAAGAAACGAAAGTACCTGGTAATTTAGTTGGCGTGCGCGAGCTCTAGTAATTGGTCCAGTATGTATAGCAGCAGGGGCTGTGGTTGTAACAACGGTTTTGATCCTCATCATCCTCCCCTTCTTGAAATGAAGTCGTCCTCGACGGATGTTCATCTTCCTCACACAAATAAGGCTTCAAATCTGCAATGTTAAAAGTGGGACTAACCCCAAAATCTGCAGGCAGCTCAAGTTTATATGCATTATCATTTATTTTCTCCAACACCTTAAAGGGACCATCAGCACGTGGCATTAGCTTTGATTTGCGCAAATCAGGAAATCTATCCTTACGCAAATGTAACCAAACAAGATCTCCAGGTGCAAACACAACATGTTTTCTACCCTTATCTCCAGCAAGTTTATATTTCGCATTCATACGCTCAATGTTTTCCTTAGTTAACTCATGCATTTTTAAAATCAATTCAGCACGTTCTTTAGCATCAAAATTAACCTTCTCCGAAGAAGGAAGAGGCAACAAATCAATAGGTGCACGAGGTAGGAAACCATACACAACTTCAAAAGGGCACATCTTAGAAGTAGAATGCAATGAACGATTATAAGCAAATTCAATATGAGGCAAGCATTCCTCCCACATTTTCTTATTATTCTTCAAAACAGCCCTAAGCATAGTAGACTATGTTCTATTGACTACTTCAGTTTGTCCATCAGATTGGGGGTGACAAGTAGTACTAAAAAGCAGTTTAGTCCCCAACTTAGCCCATAAACATCTCCAAAAGTGGCTAAGAAATTTAGTATCACGATATGAAACAATAGTATTTGGCACACCATGCAAGCGAATAATTTCACGAAAGAACACATCAGCAACATTAACATCATCATCGCTTTTATGACATGGTATAAAGTGTGCCATTTTCGAGAATCTATCCACGACAACAAATATGCTATCCCTCGCCTTCTTTGTTCTAGGTAAACCTAAAACAAAGTCCATAGATATATCCTCCCAAGGAACACTAGGTACAGGCAAAGACATATATAAACCATGAGGATTGAGTCGTGACTTAGCTTTTTGACATGTAGTGCAGCGAGCAATAAAACGCTCAACATCCCGTCTCATCTTTGGCCAAAAGAAATGTGTAGCAAGTATGTCCTCCATCTTCTTCACACCAAAGTGTCCCATTAGTCGTCCTCCATGCGCCTCCTGCAACAACAAAAGACGAACGGAGCTAGCTGGAATGCATAACTTGTTAGCACGGAACACAAATCCATCATTAATGACGAACTTGTTCCATGTTCTTCCTTCTTTACAATTCTGCAATACATCTTTAAAATCAGCATCATGCACATATTGATCTTTGATGGTCTCCAAACCAAATATTTTGAAGTCAAGTTGTGAAAGCATAGTATAGCGACGAGACAATGCATCCGCAATAACATTTTCTTTACCCTTCTTGTGTTTAATGACATAAGGGAAAGTCTCAATGAATTCAACCCATTTAGCATGTCTACGATTCAGTTTAGCTTGACTTTTAATATGTTTCAAAAGATTCATGATCAGAATCTATAACAAAATCTTTGGGCCATAAATAATGTTGCCATGTTTCTAAAGTCCAAACAATAGGATATAATTCTTTATCATAAGTAGAATAATTCAGACTAGGCCCACTCAATTTTTCAGAAAAGTATGCAATAGGTTTGCCATCTTGTAATAACACACCTCCTAATCCAATTCCACTAGCATCACATTCAAGCTCAAAAGTCTTATTAAAATCAGGAAGTTGGAGTAAAGGAGCATGTGTCAACTTATCTTTCAATACCATGAAGGCTTGTTCCTGTGCGGTACCCCAAACAAAAGGCACATCCTTCTTTGTAAGCTCATTGAGAGGTGCAGCAATGGTGCTGAAATCTCTCACAAAACGCCTATAGAATCCAGCGAGGCCAAGAAAACTCCTCACTTGTGTGACCGTTTTGGGTTGCGGCCAACTCTCAATAGCTTCAATCTTGGCTTTGTCAACTTCAATTCCCTGTGGAGTAACGACATAGCCAAGAAAAGATACTCGGTCGATGCAAAAGGTGCACTTCCCAAGGTTACCAAACAAATGTGCATCACGTAGATCAATAAAAACAGCACATAAATGTTCCAAATGTTCTTCCAAAGATCTGCTATAAATCAATATGTCATCAAAGGAAATTACCACAAATCGTCCAATGAAAGTACGTAAAACTTTGTTCATTAATCTCATGAAAGTACTAGGTGCATTAGTTAACCCAAAAGGCATGATTAACCACTCATATAATCCAAACTTAGTTTTAAATGCTATTTTCCATTCATCTCCCAATTTCATACGAATTTGATGGTATCGACTATGCAAATCAACTTTGGATAATATTGTAGAGCCACTCAATTCATCAAGCATATCATCTAGCCTAGGAATAGGATGATGATAACGAATAGTAATATTATTAATGCCTTTACAATCAACACACATACGTGATGTACCATCCTTTTTCGGCACTAGAATAATAGGACACATCACAGGGACTAAGGGATTCGTGTATATAACCTTTGTCGAGCAGCTCATGTACTTTGACGCATAATCTCCTTTGTCTCCTCTGGATTGGTACGGTATGGTGCACGGTTGGGTAATGATGCACCGGGAATTAAGTCAATCTGATGCTCAATCCGTCGAATGTGAGGTAATCCCGGTGGCACGTTTTGTGGAAAGACGTCCGCGAACTCCTGCAAAATGTTAGTGACAGTAGGAGGCAAAGAGGAAGGCCCGTCCTCGAATGAAAATAATGCCTCTTTGCACACAAAAGCATAGCAAACAGATTTGCTAAAATCTAGCTCATCAATATCAGATTTAGTGGCAAGTAAACATGCACTTTTCAATTTAATTTCAGAAGCAACACTAGATGGTTTACTATTAGGCTTCATTTGTTTCTCAAATTCTTTTGCCACAATCTGATTTTCACTCTTATTTTTCCCCTGTTTTGCTTTATTAGCTCTATTAATATCATCTTTCAAAATGGAATCAGGAGTCATAGGAAGCAAAGTAATATTTTTATCCTTATGAACAAGAGTATACTGATTGTTTCTACCATGGTGTACAGAATTTTTATCAAATTTCCATGGTCGACCAAGTAATAAGGAGCTACTTGCATAGGTACCACATCACAATCAACATAATCAAAATATGTAGAGATTACTTTAACCTTGCCGCTGTTGTTGAACCATTGGATGTAGTAAGGATGTGGATGTGGTCTTGTGGTGAGAGATAGCTTCTCCACCATCTCCATGCTAGCCAAGTTGTTGCAGCTCCCTCCGTCTATGATGACGCGCACAGAACGTTCCTTCACAACTCCCTTTTTATGGAACAAATTGTGCCTCTAATTTTGCTCAGCTTGTGTGACATGCACACTCAAAACACGTTGAGCAACTAAACATTCATACCTATCAGCATCTTCAGGAGCCATGTATTGCGTCTCATGATCAGAATCATCTCCACCATGTTCTTCATGTGTAATAAGAGCCAAAGTCTCCTCATCATAGTCACTAGCGGACTCATACCCACCATCCTCAGTAGCAATCATCACATGCTGAGATTTGCATTCTCTCGCATAATGAACTCTTCCCTTAGAACGACAACAAATAATATCACTTGTGTGCCCTGTTGATGCCATGGAAGAAGAAGAACTCTGTGGAGGCCCGGCAGGTGCGCTCTTGGCAGATAATGGTGGTTGTGCCTGCTTTCTTGTATCACGGTTGGAGGTGGCACCTGATGGAGGTGCTGGTGCAGTTGAAGTAGAAGATGAACGCGGTGTCCATGATGAAGGCCGGCCTGCAGAAAAGTTAGTTCGCGCCAATGCTTGTCGATCCTGTAGTTCATGTTCAGCTTTACAAGCAAGATGGAATGAACGAGTGATATTAGTATACTCCTTATACTCTAGAATGGTCTGAATCTCTCTATTTAATCCACCCATGAAACGTGCAAGCATAACTTCATTCTCCTCAACAATACCACATCTAATCATGCCAGATTGTAATTCCTGATAATATTCTTCTACAGAATTTTTCCCTTGTCTTAAGCGCTGCAATTTTTGAAGCAATTCACGTTGATAATATGGTGGAACCCAACGAGTACGCATAGCCGTTTTCAAAGCAGCCCAAGTAGTTGGAATAGGATATAATCTACAATGTTCAGACCACCATACACATGCAAAACTAGTGAAAGCACAAACAGCAGCGGTAACCCGTCTCTCCTCAGGATATTGTAAACATGTAAATCGTTGTTCAGTTTCTAACTCCCAAGTAAGATATATATCAGGAACATATCTACCCTCAAATGGTGGAATATTCAATTTCAGTTTAGGAAGATGGTCATGATCTCGTACCTGAGGGAGAGCCCTACCATTGTGATTATTTGCATGTGGACGACCTGGTGATTGTGGTGCAGGTGGTTGCATGTAGTTCTGATTTTGATCAACCTCATCCTCATAATCTCCCACATAATCATCCTCCTCCGCATCAGCAGCAGGAGCCATAGAAGTATCAACAGCAGCACCAACAATTTGGCCAAATGCAAGTGGGACACGGCTCGCTCGGCGGAGGGCTGTTTCACGACGTGGAGGTAGTCGTTGTTGTTGTTGTTGTTGTTGTAGAGTGCGTTAGGTGCAGCCGGTGGTGGTTGTGGAAAACGTGCGAGCAATTCATTAAACTTGCTATCAAGCTTTGTTTCGAACGTCTTCTCAATGCCATCTATCTTCTCCATGGCCTCGTCAAATCTGTTTAGCACATCTTGCACCTGTCCACTCATCATTTGCTGAAATTTATCATGTAGCTATTTGTTCGTCAGGTTCTCCCAATCAGTCTCATCGGCTTGTGATCCTACCATGGTTAGCAGCAAATAGAAACACACAAGAATATGATCCTACAGACTACTAAGAAGTGGTGGTGGTGTATCACAAACCCTTCAGGAAAATCTCAAATTCTTACCAGTTCTTACCCAACAGCAGGTGGTGATCGGCAACCGTTGTAGTCAAATCTCTCAAAGCTTGGATAGAGCGATTACCAGGGAGAGTAAAACGCACGACGTAGATGTATGTGGAGCTGGGAAGGCTTATAATATGGTAGCAAAAAAAGGGTCAGCAATAATCAATTCAGAGATGCGAAGTTGAATAAACGCTCAACGACGGTACTGTGCTGGTCCTAGGCTAGACTATGCTAGAGACGCGAGCCTAGAACACTAACAAAATCACGACGCTGCACGGAAACAAGGGAGAAGCACACTCTGAATTTTTTTTCACACTTTTTTTTGTGCTCTTTTTTTGCGCTCTCTTTTTTTTGCGCTCCTTTTTTTTCGAAAGTCACTATAATGGCGAGTGTCTCAAAACTCTTCCCAAGTCAAGATAACAGGATAGGCACGAAATATTTTTCGACCAAATTTTTTTTGACTGCCCGGACCCAAAAACTGGAAACGGGTCAAAAAAAACTTTCTATAACGGCGACTGTCTCAATATGCATAGAAACACCTAAAAATAGGATAGCCAGAATTTTTTTGTCAAGTGCGTTTTTGGAAAATTTTGGGCCTAAACGGAGTGCTTTTTTTCCGAGACCTACTCAGGCAAGGAAACACGAATCGGAAATTAAATGGAACTCGAAAACAAACCTAATATGCAAGGAACTCGGATTGATGGTGGATATATGGCAGCGGTGGTGGTATATGGCAGTGGTGGTGGTAGCGGTGGTAGTATATGGATATGGATCGGTGGTGGTATATGGATACGGATTGGTGATGGTATATGGATACGGATTCGAAGCGATGGTGGTAGGTGGCAGGGCGATGATGATGGTGCGGTGGCGGCGTGACAACTTATGACCACAACTCGAAACTCTAAAGGACTAGACGCTAAGACCAGCAACTTGACGCGATGATGCAACAACAAATTCAACAAAGCAAAATACTGAAAAGACAATGCAAAGGCTCAGACTGGTTCGGATAGGATGAACTAACCCTAATTTTTTTTGGCTTTTTCGTGGACTATAGGTATGAAGAATAGACTCGATGTAAACTACGATAAACTGTAAAATCTCATCGAGCAACCTGGAAATTTGATACCACTTGATAGAGGCAAAGGTGTCCCGTCTTTTGATGAGATGGTGGCTATCGTTTTGGAGGAAGTCGACTTTGACGATCCGACTACGAACGTGCGAGGACGTCGTGCCTTAGCAATCGCTAAACCAACTCCGAGAGGTTATTGACCAGGCCGGAGCATGATCAACCTGACCACGAAGGTCTGTTTCCTGCAGGCAAACAATGAACAAGCAAGAAACTAAGATTGCAATCTGGATATTGCGAATATAAGAGGAAAGCTTTATTGATCAAGTTGTAGTTCTGTGACGCCTTTGTCTGGTCGTTGAACACAAACGAAGTGCGCGAAGTTGCAGCTATGGCAAACTTTAATCTAAAAAAAACCCAAAGTCTAAACGATGCCCTAAGGGCTATATATATGGAGGAAGAGGGGGGGATTTCGTGGCCCTTGGTGGAGGGGTCCGAAATCAACCCTATCTCTTGTTTCCCCACACGTACGGACTGTCAAAATAGCCTATACTTATGTATTTCGAAATTACATGGGCCTGGCCTAATAATAAGGTGACGCAGCACCTAGAATAGCCTCGGGACGAAATTTATGAAGGGGCATCTTGTATATTTCGTCCAAGGCTTCATGCACCCATTATGGTGGCTTCAAAGTCCTGAAATCATCACTTGTAACTCCGTTCTTGTTCCCCTTGCACATGCCATCATCTCCATGCTTGTTCTTGCTCCAATGTTCATCCTTCTCCAAGATAGGCCCTTCATTTGTAAGCAAAACAAATGTATCCAATTTAGGCAGCATCATATTCTCATGAACATTATATTCATTACCAAGAAACGAATGTACCTGGTAATTTAGTTGGCGTGCGCGAGCTCTAGTAATTGGTCCAGTATGTATAGCAGCAGGGGTTGTGGGTGTAACAATTGTATTGATGTCCTCATCACTAACACCCATGGAGTTTTGGTGTTGATCATGTTTTGCTCGTGGAAGAGGCTTAGTCAACGTGTCTGGAACATTCAGATATGTATGTATCTTGAAAATCTCTATGTCTCCCTCCGACACTTGATGACGGATGGAATTTAAGCGTCTCTTGATGTGATTAGTTCTCTTGTGAAATCTAGATTCCTTAGCCAAGGCAATTGCACCAGTATTGTCACAAAAGATTTTCATTGGACCCGATGCACTAGGTATGACACCTAGATCGGATACGAAATCCTTCATCCAGAATCCTTCATTTACTGCTTCTCAGGCAGCTATGTATTCCGCTTCACATGTAGATCTCGCCATGACGCTTTGCTTGGAACTGCACCAACTGACAGCTCCACCATTCAATAAACATATGTGTCAAAGCTTGCATCGACGTAACCATTTATGATGAGCTCTTTGTCACCTCCTTAAACAAGAAACATATCCTTAGTCCTTTTCAAGTATTTCAGGATGTTCTTGACCGCTGTCTAGTGTTCCACTCCGGGATTACTTTGGTACCTCTCTGCTATACTTATAGCAAGGCACACATCAGGTCTGGTACACAGCATTGCATACATGATAGAACCTATGGCTGAAGCATAGTGAATGACTTTCATTTTCTCTCTATCTTCTGCAAGGGTCGGGCATTGAGTCTGACTCAACTTCACACCTTGTAACATAGGCAGTAACCCTTTCTTTGACTGATCCATTTTGAACTTCTTCAAAACTTTATCAAGGTATGTGCTTTGTGAAAGTCCAATTAAGCGTATTGATCTATCTCTATAGATCTTGATGCCCAATATGTAAGCAGCTTCACCGAGGTCTTTCATTGAAAAACTCTTATTCAAGTATCCCTTTATGCTATCCAGAAATTATATATCGTTTCCAATCAACAATATGTCATCCACATATAATATTAGAAATGCTACAGAGCTCCCACTCACTTTCTTGTAAATACAGGCTTGTCCAAAAGTCTGTAAAAAACCATATGCTTTGGTCACACTATCAAAGCATTTATTCCAACTCCGAGAGGCTTGCACCAGTCCATAAATGGATCATTGGAGCTTGCACACTTTGTTAGCACCCTTTGGATTGACAAAACCTTCTGGTTGCATCATATAGAACTCTTCTTCTAGAAATCCATTCAGGAATGCAGTTTTGACATCCATCTGGCAAATTTTATGATCATAAAATGCGGCAATTGCTAACATGCTTCTGACATACTTAAGCATCGCTACGGGTGAGAAAGTCTCATCGTAGTCAACTCCTTGAACTTGTCGAAAACCTTTCACAACAAGTCGAGCTTTGCAGGCAGTAACATTACCGTCAGCATCAGTTTTCTTCTTGAAGATCCATTTATTTTCTATGGCTTGCCGATCTTCGGGCAAATCCACCAAAGTCCACACTTTGTTCTCATACATGGATCCCATCTCAATTTCATGGCCTCAAGCCATTTCACAGAATCTGGGCTCATCATCGCTTCCTCATAGTTCGTAAGTTCACCAAGTTCTAGTAACATGACTTCCAGAACAGGATTACTATACCACTCTGGTGCGGACCGTACTCTGGAAGACCTACGAGGTTCTGTACTAACTTGATCTAAAGTTTCATGATCATCATCATTAGCTTCCTCACTAATTGGTGTATGAATCACTGGAACTGATTTCTGTGATGAACTACTTTCCAATTCGGGAGAAGGTACAATTACCTCATCAAGTTCTACTTCCTCCCACTCACTTCTTTTGAGAGGAACTCCTTCTCTAGAAAGGATCCATTTTTAGCAACGAATATTTTGCCTTCAGATCTGTGATAGAAGGTGTACCCAACAGTTTCCTTTGGGTATCCTATGAAGACGCACTTCTACGATTTGTGTTCGAGCTTATCAGGTTGAAGCTTTTTCACATAAACATCGCAGCCCCAAACTTTAAGAAACGACAACTTTGGTTTCTTGCCAAACCATAGTTCTTAAGGTGTCGTCTCAATGGATTTTCGTGGTGCCCTATTTAAAGTGAATGCAGCTGTCTAAAGCATAACCCAAAACGATAGCGGTAAATCAGTAAGAGACATCATAGATCGCACCATATCCAATAAAGTACGGTTACGATGTTCGGACACACCATTTCGCTGTGGTGTTCCAGGTGGCGTAAGTTGTGAAACTATTCCACATTGTTTCAAATGTAGAACAAACTCATAATTCAAATATTCTCCTCCACGATCAGATCGTAGAAACTTTATTTTCTTGTTACGATGATTTTCCACTTCACTCTGAAATTCTTTGAACTTTTCAAATGTTTCAGACTTATGCTTCATTAAGTAGATATACCCATATCTTCTCAAATCATCTGTGAAGGTAAGAAAATAATGATACCTGCCATGAGCCTCAACACTCATTAGACTGCATACATCGGTATGTATTATTCCCAGTAAGACAGTAGCTCATTCCATTGTTCCGGAGAACGGAGTTTTAGTCATCTTGCCCATGAGGCACGATTCGCAAGCACCAAGTGGTTCATAATCAAGTGATTCCAAAAGCCCATCAGCATGGAGTTTCTTCATGCGCTTTATACCGATACGACCCAAACGGCAGTGCCACAAATAAGTTGCACTATCATTACCAACTTTGCATCTTTTGGCTTCAATATTATGAACATGTGTATCACCACGATCGAGATTGAACAAAAACAGACCACTCAGCAAGGGTGCATGACCATAAAAGATATTACTCATATAAACAGAACAACCATTATTCTCAGATTTAAATGAATAACTTTCTTGCATTAAACAAGATCCAGATATAATGTTAATGCTCAATGCTGGCACCAAATAACAATTATTCAGGTCTAAAACTAATCCCGAAGGTAGATGTAGAGGTAGCGTGCTGACGGTGATCACATCGACCTTGGAACCATTTCCGACGTGCATCGTCACCTCGTCCTTAGCCAATCTTCGTTTAATCCGTAGCCCCTATTTCGAGTTGCAACTATGAGCAACAGAACCAGTATCAAATACTCAGGCGCTACTACGAGCATTAGTAAGGTACACATCAATAACATGTATATCAAATATACCTTTCACTTTGCCATCCATCTTATCCGCCAAATACTTGGTGAAGTTCCGCTTCCAGTGACCAGTCCCTTTGCAGTAGAAGCACTCAGTTTTAGGCTTAGGTCCATACTTGGGTTTCTTCTCCTGAGCGGCAACTTTATTGCCATTCTTCTTGAAGTTCCCCTTCTTCCCTTTGCCCTTTTTCTTGAAACTAGTGGTCTTGTTGACCATCAACACTTGATGCTCCTTTTTGATTTCTACCTCCGCAACCTTTAGCATGGCGAAGAGCTCGGGAATTGTCTTGTTCATCCCTTGCATATTATAGTTCATCATGAAGCCTTTATAGCTTGGTGACAGTGATTTAAGAACTCTGTCAATGACACTATCATCAGGAAGATTAACTCCTAGTTGAGTCAAGTGGTTATGGTACCCAGACATTCTGAGTATGTATTCACTGACAGAACTATTCTCCTCCATTTTGCAGTTATAGAACTTGTTGGAGACTTCATATCTCTCAACTCGGGCATTTGCTTGAAATATTAACTTAAACTCTTGGAACATCTCATATGCTCCATGACGTTAAAAATGTCTTTGAAGTCCCGATTCTAAGCCGTAAAGCATGGCACACTGAACTATCGAGTAGTCATCGGCTTTGCTCTGTCAGACGTTCTTAACGTCATTAGTAGCGTCTGCAGTAGGGCTAGCACATAGCGGTGCTTCCAGGACGTAATTCTTCTGTGCAGCAATGAGGATAATCCTCAAGTTATGGACCCAGTCCGTCTAATTGCTACCATCATCTTTCAACTTAGCTTTCTCTAGGAACGCATTAAAATTCAAAGGAACGGTAGCACGGGCCATTGATCTACAATAACATAGACATGCAAAATAACTATCAGGACTAAGTTCATGATAAATTAAAGTTCAATTAATCATTTTACTTAAGAACTCCCACTTAGATAGACATCCCTCTAGTCATCTAAGTGATCACATGATCCAAATCAACTAAACCATGTCCGATCATCACGTGAGATGGAGTAGCTTTCAACGGTGAACATCACTATGTGGATCATCTATACTATATGATTCACGTTCAACCTTTCTGTCTTAGTGTTCCGAGGCCATATCTGCATATGCTAGGCTCGTCAAGGTTAACCTGAGTATTCTGCGTGTGCATAACTGGCTTGCACCCGTTGTATGTGAACATAGAGCTTATCACACCCGATCAACACGTGTTGTCTTGGCACGACGAACTGTAGCAATGGTGCATACTCAGGGAGAACACTTATACCTTGAAATTTAGTAAGAGATCGTCTTATAATGCTACCGCCGTGCTAAGCAAAATAAGATGCATAAGAGATAAACATCACATGCAATCAAAATATGTGACATGATATGGCCATCATCATTTTGTGCTCATGATCTCCATCACCGAAGCATCGTCATGATCTCCATCGTCACCGACGCGACACCTAGATCTCCATCGTAGCATCGTTGTCGTCTCGCCAACTATTGCTTCTACGACTATCGCTACCGCTTAGTGATAAAGTAAAACAATTACGTGGCGATTGCATTGCATACAATAAAGCGACAACCATATGGCTCCTGCGAGTTGCCGATAACTCTGTTACAAAACATGATCATCTCATACAACAATTTATATCATGTCATGTCTTGACCATATCACATCACAACAAGCCCTGCAAAAACAAGTTAGACATCCTCTACTTTGTTGTTGCAAGTTTTATGTGGCTGCTACGGGCTTCTAGCAAGAACTATTCTTACCTACATATCAAAACCACAATGATTTTTCATCAAGTGTGCTATTTAAACTTCAACAAGGACCGGCCGTAGTCATGCTCGATTCAACTAAAGTTGGAGAAATAGACAGCGGCTAGCCCTATGAGCAAAAGCACGTCGATAGAACCAGCCTCATGAATGCGGTCATGTAATGTCGGCCCGGGCCGCTTCATCCAACAATACCGCCGAATCAAAGTAAGACGTCGGTGGTAAGAAGTATGACTATTATCACCCACAACTCTTTGTGTTCTACTCGTGCATAAAACATCTACGCATAGACCTGGCTCGGATGCCACTGTTGGGGAACACGGTAATTTAAAAAAAAAATCCTACGGTCATGCAAGATCTATCTAGGAGATGCATAGCAACGAGAGTGGAGAGTGTGTCCATGTACCCTCGTAGACCGAAAGCGGAAGCATTTAGTAACGCAGTTGATGTAGTCGAAGTTCTTTGTGATCCAACCGATCCAAGTACCGAACGTACGTCACCTCCGTGTTCAGCACATGTTAAGCTCGATGACATCCCTCGTGCTCTTGATCCAGTTGAGGACGAGGGTCAGTTCCGTCAGCACAACGGCGTGGCGACAATGATGATGATGTTCCCGGCACAGGGCTTCGCCTAAGCACTATGGCAATATGATCGAGGTGTGTAACTATGGAGGGGGCGCTGCACATGGCTAAGAGAAGACTTGGTGTGTTCTAGGGTGCCCCCCTTCCCCCGTATATAAAGGAGGGAGGGGGAGGCCGGCCGGCCCCAGGGGGCGCGCCAAGGAGAGGGAGTCCTACTAGTGAGGGAATCCTGGACTGAGGGGTCCACGGGCGTCCGGGCTATGTGATGTGGGACAGACTGATGGGCCATGAAGATACGAGATAGAAGAACCTTCCCCGTGTTCGGACGAGACTCTCCTTTGCGTGGATGGCAAGCTTGGCGTTTGGATCATGTACTTTCCTTCCTCTGTAACCGACTCTGTACAACCCTAGATCCTTCCGGTGTCTATATAAACCGGAGGGTTTAGTTCGTAGGGCAAGAACACAATCATATAGGCTAGACATCTAGGGTTTAGCCATCATGATCTCGAGGTAGATCAACTCTTGTAACCCCAATATTCATCAAAGTCAATCAAACAGGAACTACGGTATTACCTCCATTAAGAAGGCCTGAACCTGGGTAATCATCGTGTCCCCTGCCTCCTTGTTACCTTCGATCCTTAGACGCACAGTTCGGGACCCCCTGTCCGAGATATGCCGATTTTGACACCGCCATTGGTGCTTTCATTGAGACTTCCACTGTCGTCACCAGAAGGCTCGATGGCTCCATCAACCATCCACAACAACACCGCCCTGAGGGAGACTTTTCACCCCGGCCAAATCTTCGTATTCGGCGGCTTCGCACTGCGTGCCAATTCGATTGGTCATCTGGAGCAGATCGACAGCTACGCCCCTGGTCATCATATCAGTTTCGGAAACCTAAACTACATCGCTAATATCCGAGGAGACTTCATCTTCCAAGGGTTCGTGGCCTCAACTGCTGCTCCAGCCTCAGATCCGGAACTCCTCACCGAGTCCGAAGACAGGAGCTTAGAACCAGCCGGACTCTTCACAGCCATAGAGCTCAACACCGGAGATACGGAGGGAATCGTTTCACCGGCCGGCCCGGAATCACTCCTGGCTACCTTTATCCACACCGAAACGGACTCACCTCCGCACACTAGCTCCGAACTCTCAAGGCCTGTGTTACACGAGCTCGGCCATGGAACTCCTGTCCCGCCCCGCTCCACGGATTCTCGCTTCCCTTTTCATACCTCGCCCTTAAACGAGGCTCTGGACTTAATACGGTCTCTCACCATTACAGAAGGATCGTTGCCGAACTATGCCCAGCCCGCACTAGGGGCTGAGTATAGGGAATTCTACGTCCCACCCACCACCCACTTCATAGCCACTGTCGAGGATTTAACAAACATGCTTGATTACGCTTTCGAAGACATCCACGACATGGACGACGATGCCGGATAAGAGCAAGGCCAGAACCCGCCGTTTACCGGATGCTGGACGGCCACTTCTTCGTATGACGTACACATGGTGGACACACCCAAAGAGAACGACGCCGAGGACGAGAAGATTCTAGATGATGAACCTGTTGAAGCACCTATGAAGCATCAATGTCAGCGGCGCCGATCAAAATCGCGTCGCAAAAAAGACAACAATACAGGCACCGGAGACAAAAATACTTCGGATAACACCAGAGACCAAGAAGCCCCTGTTGAGCCAACATCCGAACAGGATGATTGGGAAGAGGGGCAAGTCAATCCCGATCAATCTATCAGGGACGAGGGATCGGAAGATAGTAACTACCTGCCGACCTCCAAAGAGGACGAGAGCCTGGGCGATGAGGACCTAATCATACCAGAGGACCCCCTCGAACAAGAGCGCCGGCTAATCGCCACATCAAGAAGCCTGAAAAAGAAGCGGTAGCAACTGCAAGCCAATCAGGACTTAATCAATGACAAATGGACTAATGTCCTGGCAGCCGAGGAATACGGGCTCGAGCACCCAACCAAAAGTTACCGAAAGTGCAGGTGCTCTCCCAATTCGACAAGGAGGTCCCAGAGCCTATACCAACAACACGTAACGCAGTTGACGGACCTGACCGGCCACCTCGTGGTCGGTATAGAGCGACAACTCAAGCTGAACACCAACCTGCACCACCTCACCCTAGAGGCAGAGAAACAACGGCCTCAGAACGCACGCACGACCTGCGACAGGACCTAGACAATAGAGCCGGTCATACCAGATCAATTTATGGATCACGAGGGCATGCACCAGCGCAAGAAGACGGCCATCAATCCTGGCGCGATAAACACAACCTCACACAGGCCGAAAACCGCATACGGACTCCATCCGAACTGCGTCGTGATGTCGCCCGATACAGAGGAGCCGCACACCCTCTATGCTTCACCGATGAAGTAATGGAGCACCAGTTAACATTGAATTATACGACGGCACCACAGATCCCGCAGTATGGATTGAAGACTTTCTTCTCCATATCCACATGGCCCGCGGTGATGACCTACATGCCATCAAGTACCCCCCCCCCTAAAACTCAAGGGACCAGCACGACATTGGCTGAATAGCCTCCCAGAAAACTCTATTGGAAGCTGGGAAGACTTGGAGGACACCTTTGGAGACAACTTCCAAGGTATATATGTTCGGCCCCTGGATGCCAATGACCTTAGTCACATCATCCAGCAACCCGGTGAATCAGTCCGGAAGCTCTCGACCAGGTTCTTAATTAAAAAGAACCAGACTATAGATTGTCCAGACGCCGAAGCCCTCATGGCCTTCAAACACAGTGTCCGAGACGAGTGGATTGCCCGACACCTCGCCCAAGAGAAACTAAAGTCCATGGCAGCCCTTACCGCACTTATGACCCGCTTTTGCATGGGAGAAGATAGCTGGCTCGCTCATAGAAGCAATAGCACCTGCGACCCAGGAACCTCTGAAGTTAGAGACGGCAATGGCAAAACCACGACACGACAAGAACAAGCGTCGAAACAATACAGCAGACACGGCGGTGAACGCCGGATTCAGTGGCTCCAAATCTGGTCAGCGGAAGAAGCCATTCAAAGGAAACAAAGATGGTCCATCTAGTTTGGACAGAATACTTGATCGGCCTTGCCAGATTCATGGCACCCCTGATAAACCTGCCAATCACACCAACAGAAACTATTAGGTGTTTAAACAGGCCGGCAAGCTCTATCCAAACACAAGGGGAAAAGGCTACCCAGCGAGGACGATGATGAAGAGCCTCGCCCACCAAACACAGGGGGGGCAGAAGCAATTCCCCCCTGAGGTCAAAATAGTGAATATGATCTATGTCACACACATCCCCAAATGGGAGTGCAAGCGCGCATTAAGGGATGTCTATGCCATAGAGTCGGTCACCCCAAATTCAACCCATGGTCAGCTTCCCCGATCACATTCAATTAAAAGGACCACCCGACCAGTATCCGTCATGGAGGATCGACAGCTTTGGTCCTTGATCCAATCATCGATGGATTGCATCTCACGCGAGTCCTCATGGATGGCGGCAGCAGCTTTAACCTGCTCTATCAAGACACTGTCCAGAAAATGGGTATCGATCCGTCAAGAATCAAGCCCAATAACTTCCGCAGTGAAGACTTCGATATCGTACCCTTCCGAAGTGGCTATCACGCACTGCTTCGACGGACCGCTTTTGCCCGATTCAATGCGGTGCCGCACTATGCTTACTTAAAGCTCAAAATGCCCGGTCCACGCGGCGTTATAACAGTCAATGGAAACACAGAACGCTCCCTCTGCACTAAGGAGCACACCGCAGCTCTTGCAGCCGATGATGAGGACATCAATACCATTGTTACACCCACAACCCCTACTGCTACATATACTGGACCAATTACTAGAGCTCGCGCACGCCAATTAAATTATCAGGTACTTTCATTTCTTGGTAATGATTCTAATGTTCATGAGAATATGATGCTGCCTAAATTGGATACATTTGTTTTGCTTACAAATGAAGGGCCTAGCTTGGAGAAGGATGAACATTGGAGCATGAACAAGCATGGAGATGATGGCACACGCAAGGGGAACAAGAACGGAGCTTCAAGTGATGATTACAGGACTTTGAAGCCACCATAATGGGTGCATGAAGCCTTGGACGAAATATACAAGATCCCACTTCATAAATTTTGTCCCGAGGCTATTCTAGGTGCTGCGTCACCTTATTATTGGGCCAGACCCATGTAATTTCGAAATACATAAGTATAGGCTATTTTTAGAGTCTGTATGTGTGGGGAAACAAGAGATAGGGTTGATTTTGGACCCCTCCACCAAGGGCCACGAAATTTCCCCCCTCTTCCTCCATATATACAGCCCTTAGGGCACCGTTTAGACTTTGGGTTTTTTTAGATTAAAAGTTTGCCATAGCTGCAACTTCGCGTATTTCGTTTGTGTTCAACGACCAGGCAAAGGCGTCACAGAACTCCACCTTCATCAATAAGGCTTTCATCTTATATTCGCAATATCTAGATTGCAATCTCAGTTTGTTGCTTGTTCTTCGTTTGCTCGCAAGAAACAGACCCTCGTGGTCAGGTTGATCGTGCTCCGGCGTGGTCAATAACCTCTCGGAGTTGGTTTAGCGATTGCTAAGGCGCGACGTCCTCGCACGTTCGTAGTCGAATCGTCAAAGTCGACTTCCACCAAAGCGAAATCCATCATCTCATTGAAAGACGGGACATCTTTGCCTCTATCAAGTGGTATCAGATTTTCAGGTTGCTCGGTGAGATTTTACAATTTTTCATAGTTTAGATTGAGTCTGTTTCTTCGTACCTATAGTCCACGAAAAAGCCAAAAAAAATCAGGGTTAGTTCATCCTATCTGAACCAATATGAGCCTTTGCATAATAGTTTCTGTACTTGTGTTGTTGAATTTGCAGTTGCTTCGTCGTGTCAAGTTGCTGGTCTTAGCGTCTAGTCTTTAGAGTTTCGAGTTCTATTCACGGGTATTCACGCCGCCGCCGCACCATCATCATCGCCCTGCCATATACCACCACTGGTTATCCGCTGCTAATCCAAGTCCATATACCACCACCAATCCGAGTCCATATACCATCACCGATTCGAGTCCATATACCACCACCAATCCGAGTTCATATACCACCACCAATCCGAGGCCACATATACCACCATCATATACCATCACCAATGCGAGTTCCACCAGATTCATCTCCGCCATCAGTCCTAGTCCGAGTCTAGTATTTGTTCCTTTATCTTTGAGTTCCAGAGCACGCGTTACTACGAATCGTCAACAAGTCGGATTCCCCAACTTCCGTGCTACCCATACAAGAAAAATAGTTCAAGTTTAAAAAAAACTGAGTCTGAAAAATTCTGGCTAGGCAGTTTTTAGGCCATTTGTAGACTTTTTCAAAAAAAAATTGTTGCGGAGCAACAAAAAAAGAGGAAAAAAAGTGCAAAAAATGTGAAAAAAAAGAGAAAAGAAATTCAGAGTGTGCTCCAACCTTGATTACATGTCGCGCCGTGATTTTGTTAGTGTTCTAGGCTCGCGTCTCTAGCACGGTCTAGCCTAGGACCAGCACAGTACCATCGTTGAGCGTTTATTCAACTTTGCATCTCTGAATTGATTATTGCTGACCCTTTTTGCTACCATATTATAAGCCTTATGATAGAGGCAAAGGTCCCGATCTTTCGATGAGATGATAACTATCGATTTGGTGGAGACGACTTTGACGAACCGACTACAAACGTGCATGATGTTGCGCCTTAGCAATCGCTAAACCAACTCCGAGAGGTTATTGACCACGCTGGAGCACGATCAACCTGGCCACGAAGGTCTACTCCTGCAAGCAATCAAAGAACAAGCAAGAATATGATTAAGCAATCTAAATATTGCGAGTATGGATGAAGTATTGATAAAAGTGGGGTTTCATAAGCGGTCTTGGTCTGGTCGTTGGACACAAACGAAGTACACGAAGTTGCAGTGATGGCTAACTTTTAACTAAATAAAACCCAAGTCTAAACGATGCCTCAAGGGCTATATTTATAGGAAAAAGAGAGGGGATTTCGTCCACCCTAGGAAAGGTGGGACTAAAACACCTCCTAAGTCGTTTCCCCTACAATATGGACTCTATAAATAGATTACATGGGGCTGGCCCAAAATAAGGTGGCGCAACACCAATAATAATCTATGGATGAAATTTATGAAAGGCCATCATGTATATTTCGTCCATCGTCTTGTATGTCATCATGGTGGCTTCAAAGTCTGGAAATCTCCACTTGAACCTTGGTTCTTGTTCTTTTCACACGCACCTTCATTTCCGTGCTTGACGATGCTCCAATGTACATCCTTCTTGTCCGTTCTAGGCCCTTCAATTACAAGCAACACAAATGTATCTAAGTTAGGCAGCATCATATTCTCATGAACACTAGAAGCATTACCAAGAAACGAAAGTACCTGATAATTTAATCGGCATATGCAAGCTCTAGCAATTGTTCCAAGATGTAAAATAGCAGGGGATATGGGTGTAACTGTGGTAGCCATGTCCTCATCACCTTCCCAGCTTCACATACATCTACGTCGTGCGTTTGACTCTCCCTGGTAATCGCTCTATCCAAGCTTTGAGAGTTTTGACTACAATGATTGCCGATCACCACCTGCTGCTGGGTAAGAAGAATTTGAGATTCGCTTGATGGATTTGTGACACCCCACCACCACCATATACCAGTAGTTTGTAGGATCATATTCTTGTTTGTTTCTATTGCTGCTAACTATGGCAGGAACACAAGCCGACGAGATTGACTGGGAGAACATGACGAACAAGGAGCTTCACGATAACTTTCATCAATTGTTGGGTCAACAGGTGGAAGACGTGATGGCCAGCTTTGGAAAGGCAATGGAGAAGATGGATGACATTGAGAAGTCAATTGACACCAAGTTGGACGCTAAGTTTGATGAATACTCAAACGTCTCCCACAACCAGCTCTACGCCGCGATACAGTAGGGTGAGCACAGCGTGTTCCTATTGAGCCACGACAAAATTCTAGTGCCGCTGCTACTGCTGTTGGTGCTTCCATAGCTCCTACTGTTACTGCAGAGGTGGATGATTATTACGAGGATGACTTTGATCAAAATCAGAACTACGTGCAGCCACCAGCACCACCAACAGCATGTCGACCTCAGGTATTTGAGGGTAGATATGTTCCTGATATATATCTTACTTGGGAGTTAGAAACTAAACAACGTTTTACATGTTTACAATATCCCGAGGAGAGACGGGTTGTTGCTGCCGTTTGTGCTTTCACTAGTTTTGCATCTATATGGTGGTCTGAACATTGTAGATTATATCCTATTCCAACTACTTGGGATGCTTTGAAAACTGCTATGCGTACTCGTTGGGTTCCACCATATTATCAACGTGAATTGCTTCAAAAAATGCAGCACTTAAGACAAGGGAAAAATTCTGTAGAAGAATATCATCAGGAATTACAAACTGGCATGATTAGATGTGGTATTGTTGAGGAGAATGAAGCTATGCTTGCATGTTTCATGGGTGGATTAAATAGAGAGATTCAGACCATTCTAGAGTATAAGGAGTATACTAATATCACTCGTTTATTCCATCTTGCTTGTAAAGCTGAACGTGAAGTGCAGGATGAACAGGCATTGGCGCGAACTAACTTTTCTGCAGGTCGACCTTCATCATGGACACCGCATGCATCTTCTACTTCCACTGCACCAGCACCTCCATAAGGTGCCACCTACAGCCGTGATACAAGAAAGCAGGCACAACCACCACTATCTGCCAAGAGCGCACCTGCCGGGCCTTCACAGAGGTCTTCTTCTTCCATGGCATCAACATGGCACACAAGTGATATTATTTGTCGTCGTTATAAGGGAAGAGGTCATTATGCGAGAGAATGCAAATCTCAGCGTGTGATGATTGCTACTGAGGATCGTGGTTATGAGTCCGCTGGTGACTATGATGAGGAGACTTTGGCGCTTATTACAAGTGAAGAACACGGTGGAGCTGATTCTGATCATGAGACACAATAAATGGCTCCTGAAGACACTGACAGGTATGAATGTTTAGTTGCTCAACTGTTTTGAGTGTGCAGGTCACACAAGCTGAGCAAAATCAGAGGCACAATTTGTTCCATACAAAGGGAGTTGTGAAGGAACGTTCTGTGCGTGTCATCATAGACGGAGGGAGCTGTAACAACTTGGCTAGCATGGAGATGGTGGAGAAGCTATCTCTCACCACAAGACCACATCCACATCCTTACTACATCCAATGGTTCAACAACAGCGGCAAGGTTAAGGTAACACATATTGTTCATGTGCATTTTAGTATCTCTACATATGCTGATTATGTTGATTGTGATGTGGTACCTATGCAAGCATGTTCCTTATTACTTGGTCGACCATGTCAATTTGATAAAAATCCTATACACCATGGTAGAAACAATCATTATACTCTGGTTCATAAGGATAAAAATATTACATTGCTTCCTAGGACTCCTGATTCCATTTTGAAAGATGATATTAATAGAGCTAATAAAGCAAAACAGGAGACAAATAGGATTGAAAATCAGATTGTGGCAAAAGAATTTGAGCAACAAATGAAGCCTAATAGTAAACCATCTAGTGTTGTTTCTGAAATTAAATTGAAAAGTGCATGTTTACTTGCCACTAAACGTGATATTGATGAGCTAGATTTCAGCAAATCTGTTTGCTATGCTTTTGTGTGCAAAGAGGCATTATTTTCATTTGAGGACGTGCCTTCCTCTTTGCCTCCTGCTGTCACTAACATTTTGCAGGAGTTCGCTGACGTCTTTCCACAAGACGTGCCACCGGGATTACCTCCCATTCGAGGGATTGAGCATCAAATTGACTTAATTCCCGGTGCATCATTACCCAACTGTGCACCATACCGTACCAATCCAGAGGAGACGAGGGAGATTATGCGTCAAGTACAGGAGCTGCTCGACAAAGGTTATATACATGAATCCCTTAGTCCTTGTGCTGCTCCTATTATTCTAGTGCCGAAAAAGGATGGTACATCACGTATGTGTGTTGATTGTAGAGGCATTAATAATATTACTATTCATTATCGTCATCCTATTCCTAGGCTAGATGATATGCTTGATGAATTGAGTGGCTCTACAATATTCTCCAAAGTTGATTTGCGTAGTGGATACCATCACATTCGTATGAAATTGGGAGATGAATGGAAAACGGCATTTAAAACTAAGTTTGGATTATATGAGTGGTTAGTCATGCCTTTTGGGTTAACTAATGCACCTAGTACTTTCATGAGATTAATGAACGAAGTTTTACATGCTTTTGTTGGATGATTTGTGGTAGTCTATTTTGATGATATACTGATTTATAGCAGATCCTTGGAGGAACATTTGGAACATTTACGTGATGTTTTTATTGCTTTACGTGATGCACGTTTGTTTGGTAACCTTGGGAAGTGCACCTTTTGCACCGACCGAGAATCTTTTCTTGGCTATGTTGTTACTCCACAGGGAATTGAAGTTGATAAAGCCAACATTGAAGCTATTGAGAGTTGGCCGGAGCCCAAAACGGTCACACAAGTAAGGAGTTTTCTTGGCCTCGCTCGATTTTATAGGCGTTTTGTGAGAGATTTCAGCACCATTTCTGCACCTCTCAATGAGCTTACAAAGAAAAATGTGCCTTTTCTTTGGGTTACCGCACAGGAAGAAGCCTTCACGGTATTGAAAGATAAGTTGACACATGCTCCTTTACTCCAACTTCCTGATTTTAATAAGACTTTTGAGCTTGAATGTGATGCTAGTGGAATTGGATTAGGAGGTGTTTTATTACAAGATGGCAAACCTGTTGCATACTTTTCTGAAAAATCGAGTGGGCCTAGTCTGAATTATTCTACTTACGATAAAGAATTATATGCTCTTGTTCGGACTTTAGAAACATGGCAACATTATTTATGGCCCAAAGAATTTGTTATACACTCTGATCATGAATCTTTGAAACATATTAAAAGTCAAGCTAAACTAAATCCTAGACATGCTAAATGGGTTGAATTCATTGAGACATTCCCTTATGTCATTAAACACAAGAAGGGTAAATAAAATGTTATTGCTAATGCATTGTCTCGTCGCTATACTATGCTTTCACAGCTTGACTTCAAAATATTTGGTTTGGAGACCATCAAAGATCAATATGTGCATGATGATGATTTTAAAGATGTATTAAAGAATTGTAATGAAGGTAGAACATGGAACAAGTTCATCGTTAATGATGGTTTTGTGTTCCGTGCTAACAAGCTATGCATTCCAGCTAGCTCCGTTCGTCTTTTGCTGTTGCAGGAGGCGCATGGAGGAGGATTAATGGGACACTTTGGCATGAAGAAGATAGAGGACGTACTTGCTACACATTTCTTTTGGCCAAAGATGAGACGGGATGTTGAGCGCTTTGTTGCTCGCTGCACTACATGTCAAAAAGCTAAGTCACGACTCAATCCTCATGGTTTATATATGCCTTTGCCTGTACCTAGTATTCCTTGGGAGGGTATATCTATGGACTTTGTTTTAGGTTTACCTTGAACAAAGAAGGGGAGGGATAGCATATTTGTTGTCGTGGATAGATTCTCGAAAATGGCACACTTTATACCATGTCATCAAAGCAATGATGCTATTAATGTTGCTGATTTGTTTTTTCGTGAAATTATTCGCTTGCATGGCGTGCCAAATACTATTGTTTCAGATCGTGATACTAAATTTCTTAGCCACTTTTGGAGATGTTCATGGGCTAAGTTGGGGACTAAACTGCTTTTTAGTACTACTTGTCACCCCCAAACTAATGGACAAACTTAAGTAGTCAATAGAACATTGTCTACTATGCTTAGGGCTGTTTCGAAGAATAATAAGAAAATGTGGGAAGAATGCTTGCCTCATATTGAATTTTCGTATAATCGTTCATTGCATTCTACTACTAAGATGTGCCCTTTTGAAATTGAGTATGGTTTCCTACCTCGTGCACCTATTGATTTGTTGCCTCTTCCATCTTCAAAATGCATGAGTTAACTAAGGAAAACATTGAGCGTATGAATGCTAAATATAAACTTGCTAGAGATAAGGGTAGAAAACATGTTGTGTTTGCACCTGGAGATCTTGTTTGGTTACATTAGCGTAAGCATAGATTTCCTGATTTGCACAAATCAAAGCTAATGCCTCGTGCTAATGGTCCTTTTAAGGTGTTGGACAAAATAAATGATAATGCATATAAACTTGAGCTGCCTGCAGATTTTGGGGTTAGTCCCACTTTTAACATTGCAGATTTGAAGCCTTATTTGGGTGCAGAAGATGAGCTTCCGTCGAGGACGACTTCATTTCAAGAAGGGGAGGATGATGAGGACATCAATACCATTGTTACACCCACAAGCCCTACTACTACATATACTGGACCAATTACTAGAGATCGCGCACGCCAATTAAATTATCAGGTACTTTCGTTTCTTGGTAATGATTCTAATGTTCATGAGAATATGATGCTACCTAAATTGGATACATTTGTTTTGCTTACAAATGAAGGGCCTAGCTTGGAGAAGGATGAACATTGGAGCACGAACAAGCATGGAGATGATGGCATGCGCAAGGGGAACAAGAACGGAGTAACAAGTGATGATTTCAGGACTTTGAAGCCACCATAATGGGTGCATGAAGCCTTGGACCAAATATGCAAGATGCCACTTCATAAATTTCACCCCGAGGCTATTCTAGGTGCTGTGTCACCTTATTATTGGGCCAGGCCCATGTAATTTCGAAATACATAAGTATAGGCTATTTTTAGAGTTCGTATGTGTGGGGAAGCAAGATATAGGGTTGATTTCGGACCCCTCCACCAAGGGCCACGAAATTTCCCCCCTCTTCCTCCATATATACATCCCTTAGGGCACCGTTTAGACTTTGGTTTTGTTTAGATTAAAAGTTCACCATAGCTGCAACTTCACGTACTTCGTTTGTGTTCAACAACCAGACAAATGCGTCACAGAACCCCGCCTTCATCAATAAAGCTTTCATCTTATATTCGCAATATCTAGATTGCAATCTCAGTTTCTTGCTTGTTCTTTGTTTGCTCGTAGGAAACAGACCCTCGTGGTCAGGTTGATCGTGCTCCGGCATGGTCAATAATCTCTCGGAGTTGGTTTAGCGATTGCTAAGGCGCGACATCCTCGCATGTTCGTTGTCGGATCGTCAAAGTCGACTTCCACCAAAGCGAAATCCATCATCTCATCGAAAGACGTGACACCTTTGCCTCTATCAGCCGAGGTACAGAGCGGCCACTTTAAGCCGCACACCTCATCGGTCATCAAACCGTCGGACCCTTTTAAAAGAGTCCGGACAGTTCCACAAGCTAGTGGTTTGGTACATCCAGAGCTAGACTAGCAGTTCCACCTCCGTCGATCGTCATGCACACCGGCGGAATTCATACTGCTTATGCATCATTACGCACTCAAAATACCTTGGGCATCAGCGGAGGCACAATATGGGAAGGTCTACAGTACAGCTCAACCCTATATGATCTTCCATCTTTTTTACCTTTTTACCACAGGTGCATTTGAGCCCATGTATTCTACGGGCTTACAAGGACTCACTGCGCGCCCGGTTCCATATGACAAACTGAAGACAGTTTCCTTCAAGGAACCCCTCTCGACAGGACGAAAGTGGCGCAGACGTGCGACATGACATCCAAAGGATTCTTCGGACCAAACCTTATTTAAAAGGACCTATACTGAGCTTTTCTCCTTGTTATTAGACCCCCAACATGTAAAATGATTTCGGTGCTTATGGTACCTCCCTGTACAATCACGTCTTAACGTATCAATCAGATTCTTGTAGCGACAATTTTTTCGGTATCTACTTTATTTATAAAATTGTAGCCCGTCTCTCCAGTTGTCACACATACCTCGACACCCATCGCCAGGGGCTCTATACGGCCACTCATGATCCACTAAACGAAAGCCCAAACAGCTTTGTAGCACACTTCGGCGTCCCGATCTTGGCGTTATATGCATCGGCTCCAAATCATGTCTTTGGTCAATAGTTGGGTTGCCCGGCTCCTGTGTTTGCTACCTTACGTTCCGTTTGTTCGGCTAGGGTAGTAAAGGGAGAACTATGCGACTGTATTTCTGGTTCATCCGTTTAAGCACCTCAGTAGAGAAAGCCTAAAACTGACTGTCATGATGCGACGAGAGCTGGTCAGCCATTCGGTGACATACTAAATCTTTAACGATTTTTCCGTTTTAAACGAAGGACTGTTTTTTAGTCTTACATGTGTCCGCATTTGGATAGTCAAATACGTATTAGAGGCTATTTTATAGCCCCATCGTCAAACTCCTATGGCTACGTGAGAGCGGTCAAGCCGTATAGTCTAATTGCCTGGTTCGACGCACTAACACCTCCGTCACGGAGCAAGACGTTGGGTCAAGAGTGTTAATGTGCCTTTCTGAACACCCCCGTAGTATCTATGTGGGGGTCAAAGCCGACGACTAGAAAACTCTTAGGCATTCAAAAAAATACAGCCGCACAGGAGTAAACAATTTTAGATAATGGTGCAAATATATTACAAAGCCTTAATGTCTATAATACACATGATCGGGTCGCTCGATTACATTCATTCGTACATGATATCCTTTGAGCATTGACCCTCTATCAAACAAGCACCCCCCAGGACGTCGCTCAAATAACGCTCCGGTGTGCGTTGGTCCTTGCCTTCGGGAGGACCCTCCACCGCAACAACAGCGGCTTTCATCTTGGCCCAATGCACCTTCTATGCACACCGAACATTTGATGGCAACAATGCGGGGCACGGCATCGATGAGTCACTGCACTAAGCCAAAATAACTGCTCGGAACGGATTCAGCCGGCCATAGCTGGAGTATAACCTCCTTCATGGCCGCTCTGGACATCTTGTGCAGCTCGGCCCACTGTGCCATCTGGTCATTTAGCAGCATTGAATGCTCCTGTGTCGCATACTTCGACCAGAACAGCTTCTCTATCGCATGCCCCTCCTGGGCCCGGTAGAATTGCGCCGCGTCAGCCGCACTCTTTGGTAGATCCGCAAAGGAGTCTGGAGAACTCCATAGTCGATTAAGTAAGGCACACCTCCGATCACCAAACTTAGACTATAAAAGAAAGGGCTTACCAGCCGCTATCTGTCCGGCCCGCCGGAGCTCCTCATGAGCCGTGCGGGATTTGGATCTTGCCTCTTGGGCATCCTGAAGGGCCTTGGTGAGTTCGGCCGCCTTCGCCTTATTGTCCTCCTCGAGGAACTCACAATTGCGAGTCGCGTCCTTCAGCACTTGCTCAATCTTGGATATGCGCTCCTCGAACTATCTCCGTGTGGCCTCTTCCTCCTTCAAATCGCCAGCCGCTTTCTCAGCGGTTGCATTGCTCACCCTTGCCTGCCCCTTTGTGCGGGCAAGGTCACTTCAGAGGGTCTTGACCTCCATAGCTCCATCTTCCATTATGCGTATAATGGCGCGTGAGCCTCACTTGAGCATTTGCAAAACTAATTTGGTGGAATATGGAGCACTTGAGACAAACCTTGCCCTTCATCAAGCCGCTTGTTAATCTGGATGTTCTCCTCATCGACCATCTGTAGTTTTTGCTTCAATTTGGAAACTTCAGCAGCCTGAGCGTTCGCCGCTAACAGTGAAGCCTGATGATTATCAAAAAAGGCTAAGTATGTTATTTCATGCGGATAACCATAGACCCTCTGTTCGCCCTCCTTCAATGGCCAAACAGAGTCTCAGGGGCTACTATCTATATATAGAAATTACATTGCATACCTCGAAGCCGATTAGTATGCTTGTGAAGGCTTCCTCCAGTCCGCTCTTAGCGGACTGAACTTTTTCAACCACTATACCCATTAAGGTACGGTGCTCCTGCAAGACAGATGCACCTGGCAGTGCATCCATCAGCTTGTTCGACGCCTCTGTATTGGTAGAGATCGCCGTGCTCACCTCTTGCATAGGGGACTGCCAATCCGATTCCGGGACTGTGTGGGTCTCCGACACGGTATCTGGCTGAGGATCCGATGACCCAGGATCCCCATGGCCGGTCTCCATAGGGGTTGCGCCCCCCGTGTCCTCGGCAGCCTCCGGTGCCGCATTGGTCATCCCCCGCACTTCTCCAGAGCATGGAGAAACCCTTTGGGACGACACCTCGAGATCGTCCGCCCTAGGATGTGAGGAAGCCCGTGGAGGCGTCTCGCTCTCCATCTCGTCCAGCGAAAGATCCCCCGATGACGACGATCCTTGAGGAATGTCACGGGCCAGACTGTGATATGAAATTTGATATCATTCTCATAACCTGTAAAGAGGATTAGATGTGTAGAAAGCCTCTGAAAGTACTCATGATTCGACAAGGGGCTTGGTGCGGGAGCGGTGCTTGGGAGCAGCCTTGGTGCCCGAATCTGAGTCATCAGAGAGGGACACCCTTCCCCTCTTGGGCGCCCCCTCCTCCGCATCTACGGAGGCCGCTCTCTTTTTCCCCTTGGGAGGAGGGTTCTCTGTTTCCTCCTCCTCCTCCTCCTCCTCATCGTCCTCGTCTTCCTCGCCAGAGGAAGGAGCTTCAGTTCCTACGGACACGGCGCCCGAAGTCTCTTCGGGATGGAGGTCTCCTTGGGCCGCCTTGGTCTTCTTCTTCTTGTCCTTCTTCGCCTGCGCTTGATAGGGCGCCGGGACCAGCATCTTCATTAATAGAGGATCAGTTGGGTTTTCGTGGAGAGGGGCGGGACACTTTATCCACTCGGCCTTCTTTAGCTAGTCCTGTTCAAGAAATGGAATTTTCAGGACCCCTCCCTGAGTTTAACAAGCTAGATAGTGTTCGGCAATATAATACTTACTGGGGATGCCAATTGTTGCAGTCGAGGCCGGTGTCGTCAGACATCCGTGGCCACGTCTTCTGCTTCTTAAAAAGCAGTTTCCAGATCTTTTTGCACGTCGTGCCATAGAAGTGCTGCAGAGTCCGTGCCCCCTCCGGATTGAACTCCCACATTTTGAGAGGCCGTCATGGGTAAGGGAGCATCCGGCGGATGAGCATCACCTGAATCACATCAGCAAGACTGATGTCCTTGTTTGTCATGCTCTTGACGCGCTTCCGCAGTGCCGACACATCATCCGGGGACCCCCAATCTAGGACCTTGTTGGTCTAGGATGTGAGCCGCAACGGAGGTCCGGATCTGAAGGCAGGAGCAGCCGCCCACTTGTTGCCGTGGGGTTCGGTGATATAGAACCACTCCTCCTACCACACCTTGACAGTGTCTACGAATCTTCCTTTGGGCCAACAAACCTTGTTGAGCTTGCTCACCATGGCGCCGCCGCACTCAGCGTGTTGGCCTTCAACAACCTTTGTCTTCACATTGAAAACCTTGAGCCATAAGCCGAAGTGTGGGGGGACACGGAGAAATGCTTAGCACACGATGATAAATGCCGAGATGTGGAGGAAGGAATTCGGGGCCAGATCGTGGAAACCCAGCCCATAGTAGTACATGAGACCTCGGACTAAGGGGTGAAGGGAGAATCCGAGACCTCAGAGGAAGTGAGGGATAAAAACCACCCTTTCGCCGGGCTTCGGGGTGGGGATGATCTGCCCTGGGGTTGGAAGCCTATGTTCGATCTCTATCGTCAAGTACCTCGCTTCCCGCAGATCTTGGATGTTCTTCTCTGTTACAGAGGAGGCCATCCACTTGTCCTGAAAGCCAGATCCGGCCATTGCTGGAGGAGGCGGGGCGGAAAGAAAGTTTGGGACTTGGGTGCTGGAGCTCGGGGGATTGAAAGGCAAAGGAAGGAGGTGTGATGTAAACAGATGGGTCTTGTGTCCTCTTATAGAGGCAACGAATATCAAGCGCCCCCTCATAAGCCTTAAATCTTGCCTATTCCCAAGGGGACATGTGAACGACATGATTGGATTACCCAAAACCCCTATTGATGAGAATCCCGTGATAAGGGGACACGATCTTTGCTTTGACAAGACGTGTCATTGGCCGTGCCTCAAAAAATGAAACGGGGCTGTAAAATGGTTCGGAATAATAATAAGGCCAGAACATAACATCTCGCCCAAAAAGTGTCCCATGGACGTGACTTATTTTAAGTGTTGTTGCTTTTTACAGCTTAGGGTTGTACGTGTTAAACAAAGACGGACACAGCTTTTGTGTGCAGAAAACTATGTTGGGGTATTCGGAAAAGGAGAACCCGCCTTGCAATGCCGAAGACAGTCTGCACTCCAGATACAGCGTCATTGAAAGCCCGGTTCAGGGGCTACTAAGGGAATCCTGGACTAAGGGGTCCTCGGGCGTCCGGGCTATGTGATGTGGGCCGGACTGATGGGCCATGAAGATACGAGATAGGAGAACCTTCCCCGTGTCAGGATGGGACTATCCTTTGCGTGGATGGCAAGCTTGGCGTTTGGATCATGTACTTTCCTTCCTCTGTAACCGACTCTGTACAACCCTAGATCCCTCCGGTGTATATATAAACCGGAGGGTTTAGTTCGTAGGGCAAGAACACAATCATATAGGCTAGACATCTAGGGTTTAGCCATCACGATCTCGAGGTAGATGAACTCTTGTAACCCCTATATTCATCAAAGTCAATCAAGCAGGAGGTAGGGTATTACCTCCATTAGGAGGGCCCGTACCTGGGTAAACATCGTGTCCCCTGCCTCCTTGTTACCTTCGATCCTTAGACGCACAGTTCAGGACCCCCTACCCAAGATCTGCCTGTTTTGACACCGACAACTAGGACTTCCTAGTCCTAGTAGGATTCCTCTACAAGGAAGAGAGGGGGGAGGAAGGAGAGGGAGAGGGAGTAGGAAAGGGGGGCGCCGCCCCCTTCCCCTAGTCCAATTCGGACGCTAAGGGGGGGGGGCAGCCAGCCCCTGCGGCCCTCCTCTCTCTCCACTAAAGCCCATGAGGGCCCATTAGTCCCCCCCGGGGGTTCCGGTAACCCCTCCGGCACTCCGTTTTTACCCGAAACCACTCGGAACTCTTCCGGTGTCAGAATAACATAGTCCAATATATCAATCTTTATATCTCGACCATTTCAAGACTCCTTGTCATGTCCGTGATCTCATTCAGGACTCCGAACAAACTTCAGTCATCAAAACACATAACTCATAACACAAATCGTCATCGAACGTTAAGCGTGCGTACCCTACGGGTTCGAGAACTATGTAGACATGACCGAGACACATTTCCGGTCAATAACCAATAGCAGAACGTGGATGCTCATACTGGCTCCTACATATTCTGTGAGGTCTTTATCGGTTAAACCGCATAACAACATACATTGTTCCCTTTGTCATCGGTACGTTACTTGCCCGAGATTTGATCATCGGTATCATCATACCTAGTTCAATCTCGTTGCCGGCAAGTCTCTTTACTCGTTCCGTAATACTTCATCCCGCAACTAACTCATTAGTCACATTGCTTACAAGGTTTATAGTGATGAACATTACCGAGAGGGCCTAGAGATACCTCCTCGAAACACGAAGTGAAAAATCCTAATCTCGATCTATGCCAGCCCAACAAACACCTTCGGAGACACCTGTAGAGCATCTTTATAATCACCTATTTACGTTTTGATGTTTGATAGCACACAAGGTGTTCCTCCGGTATTCGAGAGTTGCATAATCTCATAGTCTGAGGAACATGTATAAGTCATGAAGAAAGCAGTAGCCATGAAACTGTAATGATCATAAAGCTTAGCTAATGGATGGGTCATGTCCATCACACCATTCTCCTAATGATGTGATCCCGTTCATCAAATGACAACACATGTCTATGGTTAGGAAACATAACCATCTTTGATTAACGAGCTAGTCAAGTAGAGGCATACTAGGGACACTATGTTTTGTCTATGTATGCACACATGTACTAAGTTTCCGGTTAATACATTTCTAGCATGAATAATAAACATTTATCATGAAATAATGAAATAAATAATAACTTTATTATTGCATCTAGGGCATATTTCCTTCAATTCCATCAACATGTTGCATTTGTTTGATCCACCTCAGAAATTTAAGGTGATGAGCTTAATTGTTGAAACTATCAAGAGGACCGCAGCCGACTAAAAGAGATCATGTGGTTTTACTCCACACATTCAATTTCCCATCAATTCCCAACTTGGAATGAGCACCTATCTTCTTGATAGCGATCATCTCCCGTTGTTGCCAGAATTTGTGGATAACATAGTGGTGATGGACCCATCTCACCCTAATTCTGTTAAGGCACAAGAGAAGATACAGGCAGCAGCTGCTGCCAAAGCAGCTAAGGAAGCATTTGGTCCTAGCACTCCAATCGCTAACCTTAAGACCAAGAATGATCAAATGACTTATCTGTTAGAAGCAACCCTAAGGATTGAACGAAGTTTGGCCAACCTCACCATGAACTAGGAGAGCTTAGAGCGGATAGTAGAGAAAAAGATTCATGATCTTGATGTGAAGCTCAAAGAGGTCCAATCTATTATGGAGAAGCTAAAGGATGATGTTGATGCAGCTGCTAGAGCTCGAGAGGATGCAAAGGACAGTGAGGATGACATACCTACTACCAATAGATTCCACACAGTGCTTAGGTGTAACGCCCCGGATACAACTTTCCATATTTGTAACTCCAACTCTTGCCATTTCCGTCTATGTGATATATTATTTTCTCCGTGGTTGGGTTTTTGTCTTCGTTTTGCATTTTGTTCATGGCATGCATCTCATCTCATAGCATCATGTGCATCGCATCCATATGTTTTCATAAAACCCGTATCCACTCGTAGTTGCCGCGTCACCCCTTGCTTTCATTTCCCTCTTGTCAAACCACCTAACCTCTCTACACAACCACCCCCCCCCTCTTGCGCGCGTCCGGAAACTTGCCCTAACCCGACCCGCTCAGTCATCACCGTTGGGTTCGGATCATCCCCAAATATCTACAAACCATCTCCGTTTTCTTAATTGGACGTCCCAACCTATTTTTCCTCAGCCGTCCGATTACGATCGAAGGGTAATTCTAGCCCCTTCCTAAAATTCTTTTGCTATATAAGCAGACCAACCTTAAAAATTAGGGAGATGTCCCATCCTCCCAGCCGGCGCCGCCACTCCAACAAATTCGCCTCGGGATCCATCCCCAATCAGCGCAGCCACCTCGCCTGAGCCTCCTTCCTTGGCAGCCGAGGAACTCCCCAACCCCGTTGTACCTCGCCGGACCACCAGATGAACCTAGCCGCTCTTTCTCAAGGTCACGCCGCCGCTCCCCCGTGCCCTCTCTCTTTTCTTTTCTCTCACCAACCTCTCGGCATCTCTCTTCATCTTCCTCCCAGGAACCAAGCCATGGGGCCCGAGGCCTCCCCTGCCTCGCCTCGTCGAAGCCCTTCCAGCCCAGCCGCTCTCAAGGCCGAGAGCCCAAGCCAAGTCCCTGCAGCCTCCCGTCCACGCTATCTCGTCCCGGACCTTGCCGATGAGACCCCGATGTCGCGTGTCCCTGTCTCTCTCTCTCTCTGTCCTTTACCGTCTCTGACCTCCCCTGCTCTCCCCTTCTTTGTTGAACAGGAAGGAGCAGCACCACCTCATCCCTGGAGCCGCCCTTGCCGGATACGCGTCCTCGCGATGCCTTTGGTCCGCCCGTCATTCCTCACCCGCCCGAGGGCGCTGTCGTCCCCCGTTTCAGCGTGGCTGCTGCCGGCCTCATCTCTCTACGAGGGAGACAAGCCCCTCGCTTGTTGACCTCGGCCTCCTCAAGCCCGGCACCGCCAAGCCGCTTCCTCGCCAGATTCTCCTCCCTGCCATCACCTGCGCCGCCCCGGTGACACACCATCGATCGCGAGCCGCTCCGCTCCAAGACCCTGGTGCCAGCGCCCTGCTTCCTCTGCTTCCTCCAGGACGAGCGCTTGCCCGCGTGCATTGACCGTGTCCTGCTGCATCGACCGCGACCCCCAAGCCGGCCTCTTCACCCGCTCGCCTACCAGGCTGGCTTGCCTTGGCCTCTCCATCGATCTGGGCTTGGCCCATGCTGAGCACCAGATCCAGCGCCCATCCTTCCCCTGCTGGGCCAGTCAAATTCGGCCCATGTCATGTTTTTTCCCGTTCTGCGAATTTAGCTATTATCCAGGGAACTGCACTTTTACAGAAAAACCCTAGTGTTCATGCATCTAATAACTAATTAACCATGCATCATATGTAAATAATTTGTATATGTAAAATGCTTAGAATTTCATCTAGTTTCATAATATGCAACTTTCATCCAGGTTTTCCTAATTTGTTAGAATTGTTTGAGTTACAGAAGTATTCGAATGATACAGATTACTACAAACTGTTCTGTTTTTGACAAATTCTATTTTCTGTGTGTTGTTTTCTTATTTTGATGAATCTATGAGTAGTATCGGAGGGTATGAACCATAGAGAAGTTGAAATACAGTACATATTACACCAATATGAATTTAGAATGAGTTCACAACAGTACCTAAGTGGTGGTTTTATTTTCTTATACTAATGGAGCTTACGAGTTTTCTGTTGAGTTTTGTGTTGTGAAGTTTTCAAGTTTTGGGTAAAGATTCGATGGACTATGGAATAAGGAGTGGCAAGAGTCTAAGATTGGGGATGCCCAAGGCACCCCAAGGTAAAATTCAAGGACAACCAAAAGCCTAAGCTTGGGGATGCCCTGGAAGGCATCCCCTCTTTCGTCTTCGTCTATCGGTAACTTTACTTGAGGCTATATTTTTATTCACCACATGATATGTGTTTTCCTTGGAGTGTCTTGTATGATATGAGTCTTTGATTTTTAGTTTACCACAATCATCCTTTCTGTACACACCTTTTGGTAGAGACACACATGAATCAGAATTTATTAGAATACTCTATGTGCTTCACTTATATCTTTTTGAGCTAGATAATTTTGCTCTAGTGCTTCACCTATATCTTTTTAGAGCACGGTGGTGGTTTTATTTTGAAGAAATAGATGAACTCTCATGCTTCACTTATATTATTTTGAGAGTCTTTTAGGACAGCATGATATTTGCTATAGTTATATCATTGGTCCTAATATGATGGGCATCCAAGTTGGGTATAATAAAAACTATCATATAGAGTGCATTCAAGACTATGATAAAATTGATACTTGATAATTGTTTTGAGATATAAAGGTGGTAATGATAGAGTCATGCTAGTTGGGTAATTATGAAATTGAGAAATACTTGTGTTAAAGTTGGCAAGTCCCGTAGCATGCACATATGGTAAAAGTTGTGTAACAAATTTGTAGCATGGGGTGCTCTTTGACTGCCTTCCTTATGAGTGGAGGTCGGGATCGCGCGATGGTTAACTCCTACCAACCCTTCCCCTAGGAGCATGCGTAGTAGTACTTTGCTTCGAGGGCTAATAAACTTTTGCAATAAGTATATGAGTTCTTTATGACTAATGTGAGTCCATGGATTATACACACTCTTACCCTTCCATCATTGCTAGCTTCTACGGTACCGTGCATTGCCCTTTCTCACCTTGATAGTTGGTGCAAACTTCGCTGGTGCATCCAAACCCCGTGATACGATACGCTCTATCACACATAAAACTCCTTATATCTTCCTCAAAACAGCCACCATACCTACATATCATGGCATTTCCATAGCCATTCCTAGATATATTGCCATGCAACTTTCCACCTTTCCATTTATTATGACATGCTCCATCATTGTCATATTGCTTTTGCATGATCATGTAATTGACATCGTATTTGTGGCAGAACCACCGTTATAATTCTTTCATACATGTCACTCTTGATTCATTGCATATCCCGGTACACCGCCAGGGGCATTAACATAGAGTCATATTTTTCTCTAAGTATTGAGTTGTAATTCTTGAGTTGTAAATCAATAAAAGTGTGATGATCTTCATTATTAGAGCATTGTCCCAAGTGAGGAAAAGATGATGGAGACTATGATTCCCACACAAGTCGGGATGAGACTCCGGACTTTATGAAAAATAAGAAAGGCCAAAGAAGCCCAAATAAAAAATAGGCCAAAGAAGCCCACCAAAAAAATGAGAGAAAAAGAGAGAAGGGACAATGTTACTATCCTTTTTCCACACTTGTGCTTCAAAGTAACACTATGATCTTCATGATAGAGAGTCTCTTATGTTGTCACTTTCATATACTGGTGGGAATGTTTCATTATAGAACTTGGCTTGTATATTCCAATGATGGGCTTCCTCAAAATGCCCTAGGTCTTCATGAGCAAGCAAGTTGGATGCACAACCACTTAGTTCCTTTTGTTGAGCTTTCATACATTTATAGCTCTAGTGCATCTGTTGCATGGCAATCCCTACTCCTCATGTTGACATCAATTGATGGGCATCTCCATAGCCCGTTGATTAGCCGCGTCAATGTGAGACTTTCTCCTTTTTGTCTTCTCCACACAACCTCCATCATCATATTCTATTCCACCCATAGTGCTATATCCATGGCTTACGCTCATGTATAGCGTGAGAGTTAAAAAAGCTGAAGCGCTTTCAAAAGTATGAACCAATTGCTTGGCTGAATCTGGGGTTGTGCATGATGGGAGTATTTTGTGTGACGAAAATGAAGCATGGCCAAACCATATGATTTTCTAGGGATAAGCTTTCTTTGGCTATGTTATTTTGATAAGACATGATTACTTGTTAGTATGCTTGAAGCATTACTATTTTTATGTCAATGTGAACTTTTATCTTGAATCATCTGGATCTGAACATTCATGCCACAATAAAGAGAATTACATTGGGAATTATGTTAGGTAGCATTCCACATCAAAAATTCTGTTTTTATCATTTACCTACTCGAGGACGAGCATGAATTAAGCTCGCGGATGCTTAATACGTCTCCAACGTATCTATAATTTTTTATTGTTCCATGCTATTATATTATCTATTTTGGATGTTTAATGGGCTTTACTATACACTTTTATATCATTTTTTGGGACTAACCTATTAATCAAAGGCCCAGCCCAAATTGCTGTTTTCTTGCCTATTTTAGTGTTTCAAAGAAAAGGAATATCAAATGGAGTCCAAACGGAATGAAACCTTCGGGGGAGTTATTTTTGGAACAAATGCAATCCAAGAGACTTGGAGTAGATGGCAGGGAAGCTTCGAGGATGCCATGAGGATCCAGGGCACGCCCTACCCCCTTGGGCTCGCCCCCCACCCTCATGGGCCCCTCGTGGCTCCCCTGACCGAGTTCTTTCGCCTATATATATCCATATACCCCGAAAACATCCAAAAGCACCATAGATTGGGAGTTCCACCGCCGCAAGCCTCTGTAGCCACCAAAAACCAATCGGGACCCTGTTCCGGCACCCTGCCGAAGGGGGGATCCCTCACCGGTGGCCATCTTCATTGTCCCGATGCTCTCCATGACGAGGAGGGAGTAGTTCAACCTCAGGGCTGAGGGTATGTACCAGTAGATATGTGTTTGATCTCTCTCTCTCTCTCTCGTGTTCTTGAGATGGTACGATCTTGATGTACCGCGAGCTTTGCTATTATAGTTGGATCTTATGAAGTTTCACCCAATATGAAAGAGTTGAATTCAAACTCATTTGAATTTATTCAAATGGCTTGAATAGGAAGTGGGTGTTTGGATGTTCTGAAAAAAATGTTCGTATTATTGGTGGTGCTTGGGATTGTGACAAAAGAATTTATGGGCAAAGTTTGGGGACCAAACTTGAAGTAGAATAGACATGGAATTTTAGTTGTAGAAGTGTGTTCATGGGTGATTCCAAATGACTGGAATATTTATTATAGCTCACAAAAAAATAGGGAGGATATGTTATAAAGAGAAATCACCATGTGAATTCTCTCGGTGGGGATGCCTATTACTACTGCTTTTTTACTCAATTATTGCTGTGCTGCACCGACTCGAGGCTGTTGGATGCTTTTTAAAAATCAATTGTTGTTTCTAGCACTTACATTTTTTCGAATGAGCACCAATTACAATTACTTGTTGTTGTTTGATGTTAGTGTCATAGTTTAATATTCATGCCCACCCCATTTTACAAATACATTATCAGATATAATAATTAAAAGTTAGGGAAATATTTGGAAGAAATATTTATCAAGTGAGAAGATATTTGGTGCTCACCGAGACTTGCTAACCATCAAGATACTAACTCTTGATGTCATCGACGTTGTTGGTGAGCTATGAAGGAGAGAGGAGGAATGAAGAGTAGAGAGAGTGCTACAACGGTGCATCTTGCTCGCGCCCTATTTCATTCCGCACGATAGCTTGAAGGGGGAGCACTCGCCTCTAAGATGTGAAAACTGAAAAGGAGACGAACACCATCTATAGCTAGATAAGGATTAGACAATGTTGTACTAATATATATACACATGTTAGGCCACACACGGACAAACTCAAAAAATGTGTTTCACGTCCCAGCTTATAAATTGTCCTTTTGATTACACCTTTTCTGGTATACAAATTATTGCAATGTCACTGATTTAATTTATTTGGTTGAAAGGAATGTTATGTTTTTTCTCCTGTTGCAACGCACGGGCTCTTTTGCTAATTAGATAAAATTAAAGGGAATAGGTATTCTTGGTTTGGTCATAATATTATTTGTCCCATGGCATTTTTTCGTGGGAATAGGTATTCTTGGTTTGGTCATAATATTCTTTGTCCCGTGGTATTTTTTCGTTTATAGTTGGACCTACCTAATTTTCGTCCGTCATGGGTCGGCCCATGAAGATAGTGATAGCCTGCGATGACATACTGTAGCTCCAAAAAAGATGCCTTCGTGGGGATCAAACCTAGGATGTCATATTAGAAACATCAAACGCCAACCAGTTGACCTACCAAGCTTTACTGCATATAAAGCAGTGCAAAATCTTAAGAACCAATCTCCAGCAAAGATAAGATTTTTTTAAAAAAATTCCATCTCAATTGTTTCCAAAAAAATACCACAATGTTTTGTGAAGCGCAAATAATTTACAAATTTGTAAACATATTTTAATAAAATGAAACATTTTTTAAAAAACACGAACGTTTTCTACATATCCTGAACAATTTTTCAAACATGAACATTATTTAAATTCCAAAAAAATGTGGAAACACAAACATTTTTTGAAACTCGCAAACAAAATTGGGAACACACAAAAAAATGAAACTTTGGAAAATAAATTGAAGCATGAACATTTTTAGAAAGATTGAACAATTTGTGGATATGCAAACATTTTTTTGAATTTCCAAAAGAAATTCTGAAAGTTGTGAAAATTTTGAACAAAAACATTCCAAACAAAATTCGAAAAATCCAAAAAAAATTAACACATTTTCGAACAAATTTGGAAATGGGAACAGTATTTGTAACTCCTGAAAATGAAAACATGAACATTTTTAAGATTTGTCAACAATCTCCGAAAAGGGAACATTTTCTGAAATTCTAAACATTTGTTAAAAGTTGTGAAAAAATAAAACAAAACCATTCCGAACAAACTTTAAAAAACACAAACATTTTTTGAAAATCCAAAACATTTTTTGATTTATTTACAAACACGAAAACACAACCATTTTTGGAAATTTTAAAAGTGCGAACATATTTCAGATAGAGAGGGTTTGCTTGAATATTTATCCCACCTTGCTTTGATCCGCAAAAATCCACCAGTTTATATACGCCGGATAGTTGTCGAGTAATCAGCAAGCCCAACAAAGGTTGGCTCTAATTAAAAGAAATTGTTGGAATAGACCCTAACGAAAGAACTAAATGTTGGCTCTAAATGAAAGTGTGGGAGTATGGCTAGATTGTAGGCTCGAGATGTGCTTGCATGTCCGATGGAGTGTACGGTATGGCTGAATGTTACTAACAAAAGATATAAGATACTTGGTTGGAGTGCTATATATAGCTGGTGAGTGATGGCTAAATCTTAATGCGCACTAACAAAACAACCCCCGAGATGTGTGCAACACTAGAGATGTTGCTGCCTTCTTTCCATGGGATCAATCGGGTCTCGCTTGCAAACTACTCAAAAAGAAAAAAAAGAAGGAAACGACCTGCCGTCAGCTTTGATTTTTGGGCGGCATGTTAACCTTTTCAATGTGCAAGGAAATGATTTTCTTTCCCAGTGTTTTTACCGCTATCAAGTTTTACTTTTTTTAGAAAAATTATCTAGCTAAACTACATGCAACTTTCGATCGAGCATTGTTGCTGTAAAAGGAACACACAACAGTTTTAGGCCTGCTGTTGTTGCTCAAAGCAGAACACAACATTGGAAGGCCAATTGCTTGCTACATCCGGAAGCACGCCAATGTAACACCGGTCACCGCTATTATTTTTCTATTGAGAATTTGAACCACCGTGCTGCAAAACCAATTACATAAGCGATGCCAAGACAACAAGTCATACGGACAACATAGCAAAGCCGACCAATGGACACAACAAGGATGACCGCCATTGCTACAAGTCGGATGCTGTGACACTCCAAATTTTTTATTTGGTTTTTATCAAAAACTTTGTGGTTTTTGAGGAGAGGCCATTTTAAAAATTTTCTTTTTCAGAAAAACCTTCCACTTAAAAACTTTCTTTGCTTTGGCAAGGACTTTATCTTTTCAAACTTTAGTGTTTGATCTTTTGAAACTTCTTCTCTGTTGGTTTTCTCTCAAATTTATTTTTGGGAGTTTAATTTGTTTTCTTTTAAAGTGAAGCTCTATGAAAATTTGGGGATTTTCATACCTTGGAACCACCCTTGACTTTGCATTGTTCCCATGTGGTAAAACCCCTCCAAAACCTCCCCTACACCTTGTGATCAACCTAAGTCCTCTGTCCCAACTAATCCAAACAAGTTTTGGATTTTATTCTAATTATTTTTCCTCTCAAAACAAATCTGAAAAATTATTTGGAGCCTGAGTGATTTTCAAAGCAAGTACTCTTTTTCATTTGAGTTTTGACCTCAAACCAACTCTCTTGGGTAGTCCTTTGTACCCACAACCCAGAACCATCTTGATCCACTCCTCCTCTTTTCAAAATTTTCAAAATTTAGTCTCTGCAAGTTTGGACCAGATTTGCCAAATTTGATGAAATTCATATCTACACTTCCCCAAAAATTCCACCAAAATTCAGGCAACCTACTTGAGCAATGAGAAGCCACTCCACCAAGTTTCAGCTCAAGGAAAAATCCCTAGATGCCAATTTCATTCTGTCGAACACCTTGCATGCACTGCTGCTGTTCAAAATTCAGAAAAATTCAGTCTCAGTGTCGTTTGCGTTCGTCAGTTCCCCTCACGCGTAGACAGTGCACTTGGCACGTTCCTCACAGCCTCTCCCTCCTGTCCGGAGCTTCACACGCGTGCGTGGAGCCTTCCTGGCGTCGGTAGCAGCGAGCCTCGCCGGCGTTGGGAGCTTCTGCGGTGGCTGCACCTCCCGTGGCGGCCAACAAGGGCCCAAGCCCTCTCGCCACGCCACCCGGCGCCGCCCAAGGCCCCTTGGCTCTCCGCGTGTCCCTACCGTGCCAGCGCACGCCCGTGGCACCGTCGCCGTGGCCCGGCAAGCACGGAACGTGCTCCCTGCCGCCGACGTGCCGCGCCACCCCCGTTCCGTCGAGCTCACCCTCAGCACCAAGTCCCAGCCCGTTTAGCGCCTAAATGGGACCGGTGGACCTCAACGACGAAGCCCAAGCCCCTAATCCCCCTGCACATCCCCGGCTCCGCCGTAATCACTCGCCGGAGATCCCCGTTCACGGCAACCGCCTCGGGCTGCCTATAAAAAGGGCCCCCGAGCTCACCCTCGTGCACGCCTCATCCCCACTCCTCAATAACGCCACGCCAGGCCACTAGGGGGACCCCGAGGAGGTCTTCCCCCTCAACTCCGGCCGCCCCGATCCGCCTCGGCCGCCACCTCGATTCGCTCCGGTGAGGCCACCTCCGGCGCCCAAACCCCGTCCATTACCCTCTCTAGCTACCAGGAGCCTAATCCCCTCGTCAATTTGATCTCTGCAGCTCTCTCCGACGAGTTCCTCGACCACCCGAGCCGCCGTCCGCCGGGGCAAAGCTCACCGTCGACGTGGTACTCGCCGGCGACCACCACCACCACCAACCAACGCGGAATGGCGCCCTGAGCACGGAGGTACCCTCCGATCCCCCTGCCTCGCCGTGGATCGCCGCCGGCGACCACCGTGGCTCTCGGGCGCCAACGAGCTTCGCTCCCCCTTTTTGAAATTCAAACCTGACACGTGGCACCCCACCGTCAGCCTCTCTGCCCTCGCTGTTGAAACGTTTTTTGGAAGCGCCTTCGGGCAAAGTACGTTTTCCCTTTGGGCTGGCATAGTTTCTGCCGAAGCGTTTTCTGTTTTTATAAGCTAGCCCCTGGAAATCTTCTGTTTCATTATAGATTAGTCCCTGGACAAAAACCCTGGATTTGGAGTCCGACACTTAGAGGAGTCCCAGTCAGTCTCGTGCGACCCTGGATTTGGTCACTGTTTTATATCCGCTTCCGCTACCAAATAAATTCATCGAGCCTCACCTCGACGCTCGATGAGATGATAGACTTAGAGTCTTGTATTTCTCTCCCCGCTGTGTTTTTCCACCACCGCCCTATCCTCGAGTCAGTAGTATGTCTCCACACCACTGTGTCATGTCCGCCATTATGTATAATTATTGGTGTGCTTGTAATAATTTGGTTGAGCAACCGCAGTTCGACCCTATAATATATTTTATGCTACTGGCTTATTGTATCAAGAAATTGTCTACCAGTGAGTACTGGACTCAAAAGATTGGTTTCTCAATAAATATTTTTATTGGAAAACCGGTCGTGACAAGCTTGGTACCAGAGCCAGGCTGACTGTAGGAAGCCACTAGGTGCGATCGCTAATTAGTTATTAGCATGATAGAGCAAATTTATATTTTTGCAATTGTAGTCATTTTCTGTCAGTCAGCATAAATTTATGATCTGACCCTGCAGAATTTTTGCCTACTTTTGTAGATGGCCGACAACAGCTGCGAGTCTCAGACCTTCGCCAACGTGCCCGATGGGTTCGTCAAGCTTCTTTCTTTCATCGTTCAGGTCGCGATGGGGCCATCCGTGCGCCCAGTCTTCACACTCTGCCAGCACCGAGTCAACGACAGTCTGACCATGCACCAGGCCGCGGTACAGTTCAAGGGAGGGCGTGGTGAGTTACGCCGCTTCTGGTTCGTGGGAAGAGCCATGCCTACGGAGAGGCATGCTATGCAGATGGCAGCCCGCGAGGCGATAGCTCGTCTGAGGGATGTCCTTCCCATGATGAAGACTCATCGTTACCGTTATCTTCCGTGCCATGTGCCTTACACCTGTCACTACGCATACTCCTGCCCCAGAGGAGAACGAGACGAGGCTTTTGAGATGCTCATTGAGTATCTCCGGGCCCTGGAGGCAGCCTTCGACAACCTGGTGGACGACTTCGTAGCTACCCGCATGGACTCAGTCCATGGCTGTGCTGCCAACAGGAGGGAGCTCCTACCCATCGCTCCGCCACTGACTTTGGTCTCGTCCTCAGCATCTTGTACGCCTACTCATCGCCTGCCTTCTACCGAAGAATTCAACCAAGTCATTGCACCCACTTCAGCGCGCACTGCACCATCCTTCGCGCCCGCTCCTGTACGTGTTGCTCCGCCCCTGGCAACCGCTCCGTCCACTCTGCGCAACACTACACGTATGGAGCCCATTAGCGAGGAGGAAGTCGAGTCCCCAACCTCGCTACGCCTCGCCCTCGGCAGGGCAAAGGAGGTCGTCAACATCTCTGCCTGAGTACGCTTAGCTGCCGTGTATTGTATCACTTTGTAAGATATGTACATAGGTTGTGAGAAGTAGCCTATTTGCGCATCATGTAGGATCTGGAGAAGTGCACTAGCCTAAATAACATGTTAGGATTATGTACGCATATCCTGAGTGATGTATTGTATAATTACCGCCCGCGTGTAAGATATGTAATGAGCAGTCCTTCTCCGTGCGCAAGTCGATTTGTTTTTCTTAAGTAAGCTGAGTTAATTATTTCTATTTGCCAGCTTTATGCATTTATGGTTTTGTTTTGCGACTCTTTCCGCTTTTCTTATGAGTTTTAAAAAATATATCCCCAGAGTGAAAAATGTCTCGTCCTTGGACACGCTCCATGCCAACTCCACCAGAGGAAAATTATGATACACAACCCAACAACGAGTTCACTCAGGGACAGTCAAGCCAACAGGGCAGTGAATCGGCACTTTCACAAATGTGCCGCCTTTATGAGCAGAGTCAGCAACAACATCGTGAGATGATGAACCAAGTCATCAACATGGGGAATCATCATGGACAGTATCAGCAGCATTCCAAGTTATCTGAGCTACAGAAGACACGTCCTCAAACATTTTCTCATACTGACAAGCCTCTTGAAGCCGAGGACTGGCTTCGAGATATGGAGAGGAAATTAATTATTGCAAAGTGTTCAGATCTCGAGAAAGTACTATATACTCCACACTATCTCACAGGAGCAGCCGCATCGTGGTGGGAGAATTTTCTGCACATGCATCCCAACGAAAATGACATAACCTGGGATGATTTCAAGGAAGGTTTCCGTGGTGCACATATTCCTAAGAGTATTATGAAAATCAAGAAGAGAGAATTCGATGACCTCAAACAAAGGAACATGACAGTGTCAGATTACAACAGTCAATTTACCCTATTATCCCGCTACGCCAATGAGGAGCGTATGACTAAAATCAAGAAGATGGAGAAATTCCTTGACGGTCTGGCGCCCGCGCTTAAATGTCAACTAGTCGTGCACACTTTTCCTGATTTTAAAACACTGGTGGACAAGGCCATTACTCTGGAAAATGAGAGACGCAGTCTGGAAGATATCCACAAGCGAAAAAGGGACCAGACTAATCACACTCGCAATCACCGAAGCAAGACAGATTTTCAAAAGGGTGGGACACACAAATTCTCATCCAATGTCTCATGCCCAATCAAGAATTTTCATGCAAGGGACAAGGAATTCACCTATCGCCTCGGCGTTACTTGTTACGCTTGTGGAGAAGAAGGGCACTATGCCAAACAGTGCCCCAAGCCAAGGAGTTCAACCCCAAAGCCGAACAACGGCGGCAATAATTCAGCGCCCAAGCGAAACAATTTCAATCCCAAAAATAACCACAGGAAGGGTCACCTGAACCATGTAACCAAAGAGGAGGCACAAAATGCTCCGGATATCATACTCGGTACGTTTCCTGTCAACACAATACCTGCAATGGTTTTGTTTGATTCTGGAGCCTCTCACTCTTTCATTTCGAAAAGTTTTGCTTTGCAAAATAATTTTTCGATACTTCCTTTGGAGAAATCCATAACCATCAAGTCCCCTGGGATTCAGCAAGTTACTCAGAATTACTGTCAGAATGTGGTCATTGAGCTCGAAGGATTGGAGTTTCATGCAAATCTTATTGTATTGGAAAATAAAGGACTGGATGTCATCCTAGGGATGGATTGGCTAACCACCAATAAAGGTTTTATCGACTGTTTCAACAGGACCGTGATTCTCACACACCACCAAGGGAAGACAATAAGAGTATCAGCCAAGGAAGGAAGAATACCCTGGCAACCGAGATTAAATAAGGTGGACGTGTTCCAGTAGTGTGTGAATTTCCGGATGTATTCCCTGAAGAGCTGCCAGGCATGCCACCAGACCGAGAAATAGAATTCCGCATTGAGCTAGCACCAGGAACCACCCCCATATACAAGAAACCATACAGAATGGCACCATCCGAGTTGATCGAGTTGAAGAAGCAAATAAAGGAATTACTGGAAAAAGGATACATTCGAGCCAGCTCCTCACCTTGGGGATCACCAATTTTATTTGCCAAAAAGAAGGATGGAACGCTGAGATTGTGTATTGACTATCGAGCACTTAACATGGTCACAGTCAAAAACAAATACCCGATGCCAAGGATAAATGATTTGTTTGATCAACTTGCTCAGGCCAAGGTATTCTCAAAAATTGACTTAAGGTCAGGATACCATCAATTGAAGGTACGAACGGAAGATATCCCCAAAACAGCCTTCACCTCCAGATATGGACTGTACGAGTTCACAGTGATGCCATTTGGATTAACTAACGCCCCAGCATATTTTGTTCACCTCATGAACAAAGTATTTATGAAGTTTATGGACAAGTTCGTCGTGGTATTCATCGACGATATTCTGGTATACTCCAAGACACCAGAAGAGCACGCAGAACATCTCAGGATTGTGCTAGGAGAGCTAAGAAAACACCAATTGTATGCCAAGTTCAGCAAGTGCGAATTTTGGCTAAGACAAGTAGGTTTTCTAGGCCACGTGCTGACTCAAGACGGTATCGCAGTGGACCCAGAGAAAGTCAAGGCCGTACTTGACTGGAAATCACCAGCCAGCGTAACGGACATACGGAGTTTCTTGGGAATGGCAGGATATTACCACTGATTTATTGAAGGATTTTCCACCATAGCCAAGCCTATGACACAGTTGCTCAAGAAAGATAAGAAGTTTGAGTGGACAGAAGCCTGCGAGAAAAGTATCCAAGAGCTAAAGCGTAAGTTAACAACAGCACCGGTATTAATTGTACCCGACATACACAAGAATTTTGAAGTATATTGTGACGCGTCCAGAAAGGGTCTCGGATGCGTGTTGATGCAAGAAGGCAAGGTTGTCGCCTACACTTCAAGGCAACTTCGCAAGCATGAGGAAAATTATCCCACTCATGACTTAGAAATGGCAGCAGTTATTCATGCACTCAAGGAATGGAGGCATTTCTTACTTGGGAATCGATGTGAAATATATACGGATCACAAAAGTCTCAAATATATTTTCACGCAGCCAGAACTAAATTTACGGCAACGACGCTGGTTGGAATTGGTAAAGGATTATGATGTTGGTATCCATTACCATCCAGGGAAAGCAAATGTAGTGGCCGATGCCCTGAGTCGGAACCCCAGCTCCGACGGAAACTATCTGCACAGCTTGAGGCCCGAATTCCATCAAGAATTTGCCAAGCTCAACTTGATAATGGTAGCAAAAGGCACCATATCAAACTTGGAAATACAACCCAGCCTTGTGGAGAAAATTAAAGAAGCTCAGCCCGGTCACCCCAGCATTGAAGGAATTAAAAGAAAGTTGAGTATGGGCAAGGCCTCGGAATTCGTCATAGACAATGAAGGAATATTATGGTACGGAGAAAGGCTATGCGTGCCAAACATAGAAGACCTTAAACAGCAAATTTTAGCTGAAGCACACACCACTCCATATTCGATCCACCCTGGAGGAACCAAAATGTATAAGGATATTCAGGAAAGATTTTGGTGGCACGGTATGAAGAGGGACATAGCCGCCTTCATTGCATGTTGCGACTCATGTCAACGCATAAAAGCAGAACATCAGAGACCAGCCGGACTACTGCAACCTAACAAAATACCTGAGTGGAAATGGGATGAAATAGGGATGGATTTTATTGTCGGACTACCTCGGTCACGACACGGGAATGATGCCATATGGGTCATCACTGACAGGTTAACCAAAGTGGCACACTTTATTCCAGTGAAGACAACCTACACCACTCAGAGGCTTGCCAGGATTTATCTTTGCCGCATAGTTTGTCTGCACGGTGTCCCGAAGACTATAATATCCGACAGAGGCACTCAGTTCGTCTCAAGATTTTGGGAGCATTTACAACAGGCTCTGGGAACCCAACTAGCCTTCAGTACCGCATACCATCCACAGACTGATGGACAAACAAAACGCGTAAACCAGGTTTTAGAAGACATGCTGAGGGCATGTGTCCTCACATATGGAACCAGTTGGGAAGAAAGCCTGCCATACGCCGAGTTCGCGTATAACAATAGCTACCAGGCCAGCCTACAAATGGCACCATTTGAGGCTTTGTACGGACGAAGATGTCGTACCCCGTTAAATTGGTCAGAGACCGGGGACAACCGCATCTTCGGGCCAGACCTGCTCAGAGAAGCCGAGGAAAAGGTCAAGCTAATCAGAGACCGACTTAAGACCGCTCAAAGTCGACAGAAGAGTTATTATGATCAGAAACATCGTAGGGTCAGCTTCGAACCAGGTGAGTTCGTATACCTGAGAGTGTCCCCGATGAGAGGATTGCAACGGTTTAAGATTAAAGGAAAGTTAGCACCAAGATTCATTGGACCATTCTGCATAGTGGCACGAAGAGGCACTGTAGCCTACCAGCTAGACTTACCCGAAGACTTGTCCGACATTCACGACGTGTTCCACGTCTCTCAATTAAGGAAGTACGTAAGCAACCCAGAGAAACAAGTATCCCATGAAAACATTGATGTGCAGCCAGACCTCACTTATCGAGAACGTCCCGTAAGAATATTAGAGGAATATGAAAGGAGGACCCGACAGAAGACCATCAAGTTTTTCAAAGTCCAGTGGAGCAATCACACCGACAGTGAAGCAACTTGGGAAAGCGAGGATTTTCTTCGGACAGAGCATCCACACTTATTTAAGGATCAGCTGAAATCTCGGGGACGAGATTTTTCCTAAGGGGGTAGGTGTTGTGACACTCCAAATTTTTTATTTGGTTTTTATCAAAAACTTTGTGGTTTTTGAGGAGAGGCCATTTTAAAAATTTTCTTTTTCAGAAAAACCTTCCACTTAAAAACTTCCTTTGCTTTGGCAAGGACTTTATCTTTTCAAACTTTAGTGTTTGATCTTTTGAAACTTCTTCTCTGTTGGTTCTCTCTCAAATTTATTTTTGGGAGTTTAATTTGTTTTCTTTTAAAGTGAAGCTCTATGAAAATTTGGGGATTTTCATATCTTGGAACCACCCTTGACTTTGCATTGTTCCCATGTGGTAAAACCCCTCCAAAACCTCCCCTACACCTTGTGATCAACCTAAGTCCTCTGTCCCAACTAATCCAAACAAGTTTTGGATTTTATTCTAATTATTTTTCCTCTCAAAACAAATCTGAAAATTATTTGGAGCCTGAGGGATTTTCAAAGCAAGTACTCTTTTTCATTTGAGTTTTGACCTCAAACCAACTCTCCTGGGTAGTCCTTTGTACCCACAACCCAGAACCATCTTGATCCACTCCTCCTCTTTTCAAAATTTTCAAAATTTAGTCTCTGCAAGTTTGGACCAGATTTGCCAAATTTGATGAAATTCATATCTACACTTCCCCAAAAATTCCACCAAAATTCAGGCAGCCTACTTGAGCAATGAGAAGCCACTCCACCAAGTTTCAGCTCAAGGAAAAATCCCTAGATGCCAATTTCATTCTGTCGAACACCTTGCATGCACTGCTGCTGTTCAAAATTCAGAAAAATTCAGTCTCAGTGTCGTTTGCGTTCGTCAGTTCCCCTCACGCGTAGACAGTGCACTTGGCACGTTCCTCGCAGCCTCTCCCTCCTGTCCGGAGCTTCACACGCGTGCGTGGAGCCTTCCTGGCGTCAGTAGCAGCGAGCCTCGCCGGCGTTGGGAGCTTCTGCGGTGGCTGCACCTCCCGTGGCGGCCAACAAGGGCCCGAGCCCTCTCGCCACGCCACCCAGCGCCGCCCAAGGCCCCTTGGCTCTCCGCGTGTCCCTGCCGTGCCAGCGCACGCCCGTGGCACCGTCGCCATGGCTCGGCAAGCACGGAACGTGCTCCCTGCCGCCGACGTGCCGCGCCACCCCCGTTCCGTCGAGCTCACCCTCAGCACCAAGTCCCAGCCCGTTTAGCGCCTAAATGGGACCGGTGGACCTCAACGACGAAGCCCAAGCCCCTAATCCCCCTGCACATCCCTGGCTCCGCCGTAATCACTCACCGGAGATCCCCGTTCACGGCAACCGCCTCGGGCTGCCTATAAAAAGGGCCCCCGAGCTCACCCTCGTGCACGCCTCATCCCCACTCCTCACCAACGCCACGCCAGGCCACTAGGGGGACCCCGAGGAGGTCTTCCCCCTCAACTCCGGCCGCCCCGATCCGCCTCCGCCGCCACCTCGATTCGCTCCGATGAGGCCACCTACGGTGCCCAAACCCCGTCCGTTACCCTCTCTAGCTACCAGGAGCCTAACCCCCTCGTCAATTTGATCTCTACAGCTCTCTCCGACGAGTTCCTCGACCACCCGAGCCGCCGTCGGCTGGAGCAAAGCTCGCTGTCGACGTGGTACTCGCCGGTGACCACCACCACCACCAACCAACGCGGAATGGCGCCCTGAGCACGGAGGTACCCTCCGACCCCCCTGCCTCGCCGTGGATCGCCGCCGGCGACCACCGCGGCTCTCGGGCACCGACGAGCTTCGCTCCCCCTTTTTGAAATTCAAACCTGACGCGTGGGACCCCACCGTCAGCCTCTCTGCCCTCGCTGTTGAAACGTTTTCTGGAAGCGCCTTCGGGCAAAGTACGTTTTCCCTTTTGGGCTGGCGTAGTTTCTGCCGAAGCGTTTTCTGTTTTTATAAGCTAGCCCCTGGAAATCTTCTGTTTCATTACAGATTAGTCCCTGGACAAAAACCCTTATAACTTTTGAGCAGAAAAGTATTTTTGATTGATTCTTTTTCTGTTCTCTTTAGAATTTTGTCTAGTTTTTTATCATATTTATTTGAAAAATATTTGGTATACTTGCTGTGCACTCCTTGGTATTTACGATAGCACATATATTTTCTTTATACCGTAGATACTGAAGGAGGTGACGGAGCCGCGAACTTCACCGAGCTAGGCTCCGACTACTCTGAACCAGGCAAGCATGTTTGAACTTTTGATATGATGAGTGTCTTGGCATGTTTTGCATTTAGTTAGTTTCATGGCATGTTGAGAAGCATATCGATGAACGTTATTTTATGCGATAATGAGGTAAGTGAGTTCGATGATCCATAAGTGGATGGATGTGAGTATGAATGGCCATGTGTTGGCATGAGGATGGGTGAGATGGCAGTGTTGTAGCATGCCAGTCTTATGCCGGACTATGTGACTTCAGTGTCAAACCGTATCGGTCCAGTTCCTCTCATTTCCTTCCCTGTACTACCACATGTTTTCCGCAAGGAATATGGTTTAGTAAGTTGCAAACCGCTTTTCTGGTACACACCAAAAGGAGAGGCCGTGATGATGGTTCCATGGCCCTGGATTAAAGCCAGTCATCCGGTCAGGGGGCATGGGTGTTTCCGGTTGGGACCGAGAGGGGGGCACCCCTTAGAGCGCGCGTATATAAATTTGATCCCATGCTATTCGAGATTGTGATCTCCCCGTCTCAAAAGTTTTTCTTGGACGATGTCTAGGGTGATTCCTAGCATCGAGAGGTAGGATGGGTGTGTACTGGTTAGCTGTGTTTTCTTCCGAAATACCGTAAACGGAACTAGTCCTTCGTGACTACGGAAATCCGTTGGCTGTGGGAATAATTTTGTACAAACTCTGCAGAGTCATATATCCCTCCAAATCATCTATTCCATGTCCAAATTCGTATTATCTTGTCCTAACAATGACAGTTTTGATGACAGAGACTCCGGCGATTCGCATGAGTGCTAATTCCGGTTAAATGATTATTCCTGTGGGTGGACTAACCCATTTATTCTCATGAATTAAATGTTTATTATGAGTATTATTTACTTGTGAATCAAAGCCCTTTCTGTGATGTCGCCCCGACGTCCGACTGTGGCATTTCTTTTAAAGCCCTTTTTGTGATGTCGCCCCGACGTCCGACTGTGGCATTTCTTTTAAAGCCCTTTCTGTGATGTCGCCCCGACGTCCGACTGTGGCATTTCTTTTAAAGCCCTTTCTGTGATGTCGCCCCGACGTCCGACTGTGGCATTTCTTTTAAAGCCCTTTCTGTGATGTCGCCCCGACGTCCGACTGTGGCATTTCTTTTAAAGCCCTTTCTATGATGTCGCCCCGACGTCCGACTGTGGCATTTCTTTTAAAGCCCTTTATGTGGTGTCGCTAAGACGCCCGACTGTGGCATCATTTCCCTAATTTTATTTGTTCACCTTTCGAGGCGTCGCTTCAGACACCCGATCGGTATTTATTTATGCTTTGTTGGGGTTTCAGGCGGACTACCGCCGTTTCCCTTTTACTTGCCTTGTTATGCTAATTTTTTGAATGTACATTGATGAATTTATTCGTGACGCATCCATGCATGCATTTGTTATATCTTACGTCCGAACTGTCTTGCGAGTACTTTCAAAGTACTCACTGGCTTGTTGATTTGGCCAGATGCTGACGAAGGCGATCTCATGGATGAAGAGTTTGATAGCGAGTCCGACACTTAGAGGAGTCCCAGTCAGTCTCGTGCGACCCTGGATTTGGTCACTGTTTTATATCCACTTCCGCTACCAAATAAATTCATCGAGCCTCACCTCGACGCTCGATGAGATGATAGACTTAGAGTCTTGTATTTCTCTCCCCGCTGTGTTTTTCCACCACCGCCCTATCCTCGAGTCAGTAGTATGTCTCCACACCACTGTGTCATGTCCGCCATTATGTATAATTATTGGCGTGCTTGTAATAATTTGGTTGAGCAACCGCAGTTCGACCCTGTAATATATTTTATGCTACTGGCTTATTGTATCAAGAAATTGTCTACTAGTGAGGAGGATTTCTCTCATACTGGACTCAAAAGATTGGTTTCTCAATAAATATTTTTATTGGAAAACCGGTCGTGACAGATGCGTGTCATAGCAAGGTCAATCAGTGTGCTATAAATTGGATATGCTGAGGTGTAAAGCTAACTAAGTGTAGATGTTAGGATTGTTAGGAGAATTAATGGATCCTTAGCACCAGTGTTAAGGGTTGTTGCGCGATTAATGACTAACTGATATGCACTTTATTAGAGCTTGATGTGCATCTCCCTGTTGTGTGATACCTTCTGGATTTAATATCATGCCACACTGGTGAACACGCTAAGATTCACTCCTGTTGCAACGTGTAGCGACCCGACCCAAATGGATCGAATCTCTGTGCTTAAGTGTCATCCCTGGATCGGTATGCTGACACACACAGTACTCGAGGATTTATAACAGAGGTAAATCACATGTATAAAGTAACATAAATACTATTACCTCAATCCAAATAGCGGAAGTAACAAGGTTGTGGATTCCCATCAACACCAACGGCAAAGTTGAGTGTAGAAACCGTAACCCTAACGTATCACTTACTCGTCGTAAGATCCTGCAACATGAGACGTTGCAGCCATGTAGGTCAGTACATTGAATGTACTGGCAAATTCACACCATAGAGCAATGATGAATAAAGGCTATCACTACATGCATATTTGGCTGGTGGAGGCTCTATGGTTATAATGTTTTTGCGAAAAGCCAATTTGTCCCTACTTCAAAGGAATAAAATTTTATTTACTATCATGGTGTTTGTTAAACATTGAGAATGGTTGACAACATTCTCAATCCCAATTAAGTAACATCATCATTAAAAACCCAACAATATTAATTATAGTAACATGATGAGATCAACATGATAATCCAAGTACTAGATACTCAAAACGTCCATAACCGGGGACACGGCTAATCATGATTAGTTTGTACACTCTGCAGAGGTTTGCGCACTTTTCCCCACAAGACTCGATCGCCTCCGTTGGATTTTTCGCACTACATGGTGTTTGAGAAACGGATGACCGAGACACAGTCTTTCAGAAGCGCTAGCACCTTACGAAGGATAGACCGGTACACCTACTTTCCCCCACATCTGCTAGTCTACCCAATAAGAGTTCGCATGACTTAATTAACTATGCAGGAGCCCATAATGGCTTGTGGCTACACACGGAAGTTTCTAGCATGATAATCTCATGATCCCTTTGAGCCTAGGTGGCGAACCATAGGATGATCTCGCGGTATATCCCCGGGATCTCCTAGGACAACACTGGTATAGCCCTAGGTGTCCGGGCAAGTCCACTGGTATATCCCCAGGGTGCCCCTACCAATCCACCCAGATGTGTATTAAAGTTTCCACCTTAAGTTGAACCATTAAGTAAACAATCTCACATCTGTCATGGAATACACTCAAACCCAATCCACGTCTACGAGCATAGCATGGCAATATAAGCTTAACATAGAAGTAACTCCCAAGGTTTAATAATAAAACAGGTAATAGGTACTACCTCATCTACTTCCCAGAACCCACAATTTAATTAGATCCTAATCATGCAATTGTTTGAGGATTGATCTAATGCATAAAAACTGGGTAGGAAAGATGTATGATCAAAGTATGGACTTGCCTATACTGATGATGAAGATGACTCGCACTCCACTTCGGATAGTTCTATACGTCTCACTCCGTTCAATCTATCGTAAGCAAGCAATAGTAACCACACATAAAGAATCACTCAAAGGATCAGAGAGAACAAAGAAAACAAATTGGAAAACATCAAAACCAACCAAATAACTCTTGCAGCATAAAACAATTTCTAACAGTACAAAAACTATGTGAATTTGGCCTTATCAGAAAGTTTAGGTCAAGATCTTCGATTTGCAAAAAGAATCAACTCAAACGGAGTTATAAAACTCGAGTTACAGACGAAACAAAACCGAATACTAATCTGAACTAAACTCAATTTTTAAATTGTCAAAAACATGTTTAAGTTGTTTATCTGGATAGAGGGGATCATAACGAAGAAGTGGGCATTGGTTTCGTTGGATTTGGATAAGCGGACAAAAAGTTGTGAGCGTTTGAAGTACAGGGACTAAACTGTAAAAGAAAACAACTACAACTAGGTCCCTGGCAGAAAAATAAAAATAAAAAGAAAAACTATAACGAACGAACGTTCGCTATAGAGCCTAATCTGACGAACTCGTTCACTACAGAATCCTAACTAATGAACGCCCATAAAATAAATCTAACTAAAAAAACAAAAAAAAAACGATCTAAACCTAACTTAACCGAAAAGAACCGAAATAAAACTGAACTAGGGTTTTACCGGTTAGGGCGGTTTTCTGTTGTAAAACCGGCGGCGGAACTCCGGCGGCTTCCCGCGGCGGCAGGCGGGGGCGAGGAACGGGGCGATGGCTCCGGGCGTCGGCGGCGACGGCGAGTAGCGGGGAAGGGGCGGTGCGGAGCGGCGGTTGCGGTGGTGGCGTCGACGGCGGTCGACGGCTGCGGCCTCCGGCGGTGGTGGCGGCGGCGGTGAGATGCGGGAGGGGGCGGCACGGTGCAGCAGAGAAGAAAAAAGCGGCGGCGGCGCGCGCTTATGTAGAGGAGGGACGAGGGGTTGCGTGGAGGAGGGGCAAGGCGAGGCGGCGCGAGGAGTTCGAGGCGGGGACTGCGGCCATGTCGGCGCGGCGACATGCGGCGGGCGGAGTCCCGCCCGGGAGGACGGGGTGCGCGGGTGTCGGGCTGGGCTGTGGCCTGGCCGGTTGGCTGGGCCGGCCAAGTTCGGCGGAAGGTTTTTTTTAACAAATTCTCAGAAAATAAAATAAAACCAAAATAAATAAATAAAATACTATAGGCATATAATATATCAAAATTTTCAGAAAAAGATTTTCTACAGCATGAACATTTTTCTAGAGTCAAATAAAATCCACACAAATTTAGCTAAGTCAAACACTGCTGCTGCTCTAATAAAATCCAACGAAAATCATTTAAAAAATACCAAAATGAATTCAAATTTATTTCTCTCCAATTTTTTTAGGGAATCATGTTACCCTAATTTCTGTATATTTTATTTTTGGAGAAAAATAATTTGAATAAAACTCCAAATTAAAAAAATAAATTCAAAAGAACTTTGAATTTAATTCTTTAAAAACTCCCAACTCATATTTCATATAATTTGAAGAAGTCATTTTATCTTCTCTTATGAAAATCATTGAGTTGCATGATGTTTATGAATCGAAATATTTCCAAATGAAATTCAAATATTTTTAAATACCCTTTCATTTAATTAAATGGAAGAAGTCATATCATCTTCGCTCAAGGGTTTTGTATTTGAAAAGAATTTGAATTCATGAAGATCAGAAAAGAAAATGAAAGTTTGGGAAAGTCCTTTTATTCCCTCTCATTTAACTTTCAAAAAGTTTCGAATTTCACTCAATCAATCAATCAATCAAACAATCAATCAAAACTATCTATTTGTTTATAACATTCCAAAATTTAGAATTTTGGGATCTTACAAACCTACCACCCTTAAAATGAATCTCGTCCTCGAGATTCGGAGAGGCTAGCAAGAAACAGGTTAGGGTTTGGGGGTCTTCACAAAATCCATCGATCGTCTCAGGGGTCACGGCTGCTACCACCCTTAGAAACATGGTTACGGTTCCATCAAAACTCATATACTCCATCCTTATTCCTGGCAGTGGCGGTCTTCTCAGATTCTCAGGAAAATTCCTTCTCTGGGCTCTTCCGATAGTGGCATAACCTTTTCCTCAATTCTTTTGTCCTTTCGTCTTGGTATGTTTCTTCTGGGACTAGGTATTCATAGCTAACGGGTCTGGCGCCAATACTAAACAACTATCGATATCTCATGGTTGTCAACAATTTATGGTTGCTCCTGCAGGAAATGGGTCTAGGTTGAACCTCACCGTATATCCTATGATTGGCAACAACTGCCTTGTATAAGGAAAAGTACTTATACCATTCTAAGGTTTAAACAAGGTTTTGATCGTCGTCTCTCTACTATGTGTAAGTCACTCAGATTTACCATCCCACATAGCAAGGCAAATAATAAGAGTAAGTCGGTATGGTGATCAATCCATCCCGCACCCAAATCATTACCTTGTATACGGTTTAGCAAATCTCGCATGCTAACACTCGGTCATCCTCACAAGCATTGCAGAATCTCTCTTGCCGACGAACCAAGTTCGGATAATCCATTGATTCTGCAAGCCAGACAGCAACTATCGATTTCTTCACAACTCTCAGGTTTTGCGTTACTCCTATAAGATCGTCGATCGAACAAAGTCGTAACTCCTTCTAGCGTTTTTCCCCAGCAAGGATGTGCTTGCTCCTTGTCAGGTCCTGGGGCCTATGGGTTATGGCCCATCTCATCACTTACAAACCTTGAACTCATTCTCGGGGCAATCGATCATTATTACAACATCCAACTTCCTAGCATTCCTTAAATCAATCCAATGGTACTGTCTTCCTTCCTTCCTTCTATTGGTGCCAAGCTAAGATGTGATTACTCAAACTCATCATGGAGTTACAATTGCTCCATATTACCAACCTTATCTCCTTTATATCCAAATAGTACTTCATTCCTTCATACTCTTGGGTTATCACATAAATCGAGACAAAACTCCTTCTCATTTTGTCCGAAGTCCACTCCGTGGAATATCATTATCCTTTCTAGGGGTCAAATCTCCTCACAGGGTACTACCACCCTAAAAATGCTCCAATCTTCCATAGGCCATATGTCTCATATCCTCGAAAATGGTCAAAATCTTTCTTCATAGAGTAAAAACTCATAAGATCCAAATAAGCACCAACGATGCTAACTTTATCAATTCTCAAAATACTACAATCTCTGGCATTTCCTTTACATGCTCAACTCAACACCTCAATGTAAAATAATTTTTCCCACTTCTACTACTACATTTCTTTTGTTTCTAACTCAACAATTTAGCACAAGTCTCCTTCTCCTGAGGACAATCTCTTGCAGAGTGCCGTGCTTCATTTCAGCAGAAACACATTACTTCAGACAAGTCTCGCGGTTTCCTCATGATTGCATAGCCTCCTTGGGTCCTCGGCTTCCTTTTTGGGCAACTGCTAGAGTAGTGCCCTGACTCTTGGCACCTGAAACAGGTGATATGACTCAAGTCCTTCTTAGTATCCAATCTACTTCTCTTCCTGGACTTTTCCGTTCCAATCAGGGCTTCTATTTCCTGTGGGTCATACTCTACTTCCTTTGTCGGGAATTCAACTAGATCCCCATTCAAACAATTCTGGGAGATGTGTTCTTCTCCACATGAATAGCAAGACTTGGTGCAGGGTTTAATTGGGTCTTCTTCAGGTGTGTCCTCCACCTCTTCCTTCATCACATGTTCTTCTAAAGTATCCTTGAGGGCTCCTTTCATTGTTTCTTTCTTCTGCTGAATGGTTCTTTGTACCATGGGGTAAATATGACACTGAGCAGGGTAGTGGGTAGTTCCTTCACACGACAAACAAGTAATCTGCCTAGTTGGGCATTCTTCAGCTGGGTGACTTCCTTCACAATTAGGGCATTCATCCTTGTGCTCCTTATGGTTGTGTCCTATTTCTCCACATAGCTTGTATGCACAAGATTTCTTCATATCACTTCCATAAGGTTCCAATTTCTGGGACACAAACCGAGACTTTAGCAAGGTCAACTTAAATTCCTTCCAAGTGGTTACTCCTTGCCATCCATTGATGGTTTGGTACATCTTCGACCAAGTTGCAGCACCTCTTTTAAAGCACTGAAAAGCATGCTGGGCCATATCCTTTCCGGCTATTGGATTATTCTTCATGTGATCCTCCATGTTCTGAATCCATCGGTCCGTCTCCAATTGACTCATCGGTTCAGAAAATACAAGCTCATCTCCATTCATCCTCTATTGGGTCCAGGGGTTTTGGGGTGAGATAAGAGAGATAGAGAGGGATACACACAATACAATCAGTAGTTTTGAAAAGGCATTTTATTTTGTGGCTGTCGAAAAAACATCAAACAAATGACAGCTCACAAACATCGCATCTAACGTAAGTATAAAACACTGGTTTGGGCTTCTAAAGGACAACAAATCTTCAAAGTCACCAAACTCTTCAAGTCTTGTTCATGTCTCCCATGGCTTCTTCCGATCATGCTTGTCCTTCTCAAGTTCTTTTGCCAGATCATCTCTACTGATGCAAAGTCTCTCGTGACGTCCCGTTGCGTTCCAAACTCCTGGGTTTCAACATCCTTGGCATGAAACATGGTCCTACTGTCCTTCAGTTCCTGACAAAATATCTGGTATCTCTAGGTTTTGCTCCTCCAGCTTGGCTACTTCCGGCTTCTGGTTCCTAAGTTCTTCATGAAATGCTCCCTTGTCAAATATGGCTTCCTGAAGGTCCATCTTAAACTTCTTGACGCAATACTCCAGATCCTGATGATACACCAGCTACGTTAAAACTTCATCCTTTGGTGACAGATCCTCCATCAGCCTTCTACCATCCAATCCTTCCATACATCTGCATGCTTAACTCAGTATAGGGACAATAGCATAAGCAGGCAATAACACCATTGATATCTGTGTCTATGCCCATGTTACTGCCATGAGCTTTCATTCCATAGTTGATATCTCCTGTCTTGGGGTTTTCTTGACAAAACTTGAGTTCTAATGCTCCATGTTCCGGTCTTTCTCCGATACACCCTGATCTCGGGTATTGACAACTTCCTTAGTCTGACAAGCTCTATCGGAGTAGCCTTCGTAGGTCATACCAATCTGGAAATTCTTCAAAGCCTTCAAATCCTCCTAGTCTTCGGAGTCTTCACCATTGTAATTTCCGTCATTGTAATGCACGGCAGAAATCCTCTTTATTCCAAAATGATCTTAGTTGTCCGATATCTTGTACTTCTTGGAGTGGTCTCATCAGTCGAATCATCATGGTCAAAAAGGGAAAGGGGTATAGTCTCACTAAAATGGAATATTTGAATAAGCTTAGAAGAGAAGAGAGGTAAAAGATCTTTTTGAAAATGAAGTTGTAGAGGAAAAATCTTTTGCTATGGGCTTGTCAGTTTCTAGGGTCACGTCCTACAGTCAACATGTGCTCCGATACCATCTTGTAGCGACCCGACCCGAATGGATCGAATATCTGTGCTTAAGTGTCATCCCTGGATCGGTATGCTGACACACACAGTACTCGAGGATTTATAACAGAGGTAAATCACATGTATAAAGTAACGTAAATACTATTACCTCAATCCAAATAGCGGAAGTAACAAGGTTGTGGATTCCCATCAACACCAACAGCACAGTTGAGTGTAGAAACTGTAACCCTAACTTATCACTTACTCGTCGTAAGATCCTGCAACATGAGACGTTGCAGCCATGTAGGTCAGTACATTGAATGTACTGGCAAATTCACACCATAGAGCAATGATGAATAAAGGCTATCACTACATGCATATTTGGCTGGTGGAGGCTCTATGGTTATAATGTTTTTGCGAAAAGCCAATTTGTCCCTACTTCAAAGGAATAAAATTTTATTTACTATCATGGTGTTTGTTAAACATTGAGAATGGTTGACAGCATTCTCAATCCCAATTAGTAACATCATCATTAAAACCCAACAATATTATTATAGTAACATGATGAGATCAACATGATAATCCAAGTACTAGATACTCAAAACGTCCATAACCGGGGACACGGCTAATCATGATTAGTTTGTACACTCTGCAGAGGTTTGCGCACTTTTCCCCACAAGACTCGATCGCCTCCGTTGGATTTTTCGCACTACATGGTGTTTGAGAAACGGATGACCGAGACACAGTCTTTCAGAAGCGCTAGCACCTTACGAAGGATAGACCGGTACACCTACTCTCTCCTACATCTGCTAGTCTACCCTATAAGAGTTCGCATGACTTAATTAACTATGCAAGAGCCCATAATGGCTTGTGGCTACACACGGAAGTTTCTAGCATGGATAATGTCATGATCCCTTTGAGCCTAGGTGGCGAACCATAGGATGATCTCGCGGTATATCCCCGGGATCTCCTAGGACAACACTGGTATAGCCCCAGGTGTCCGGGCAAGTCCACTGGTATATCCCCAGGGTGCCCCTACCAATCCACCCAGATGTGTATTAAAGTTTCCACCTTAAGTTGAACCATTAAGTAAACAATCTCACATCTGTCATGGAATACACTCAAACCCAATCCACGTCTACGAGCATAGCATGGCAATATAAGCTTAACATAGAAGTAACTCCCAAGGTTTAATAATAAAACAGGTAATAGGTACTACCTCATCTACTTCCCAGAACCCACAATTTAATTAGATCCTAATCATGCAATTGTTTGAGGATTGATCTAATGCATAAAAACTGGGTAGGAAAGATGTATGATCAAAGTATGGACTTGCCTATACTGATGATGAAGATGACTCGCACTCCACTTCGGATAGTTCTATACGTCTCACTCCGTTCAATCTATCGTAAGCAAGCAATAGTAACCACACATAAAGAATCACTCAAAGGATCAGAGAGAACAAAGAAAACAAATTGGAAAACATCAAAACCAACCAAATAACTCTTGCAGCATAAAACAATTTCTAACAGTACAAAAACTATGTGAATTTGGCCTTATCAGAATGTTTAGGTCAAGATCTTCGATTTGCAAAAAGAATCAACTCAAATGGAGTTATAAAACTCGAGTTACAGACGAAACAAAACCGAATACTAATCTGAACTAAACTCAATTTTTAAATTGTCAAAAACATGTTTAAGTTGTTTATCTGGATAGAGGGGATCATAACGAAGAAGGGGGCGTTGGTTTCGTTGGATTCGGATAAGCAGACAAAAAGTTGTGAGCGTTTGAAGTACAGGGACTAAACTGTAAAAGAAAACAACTACAACTAGGTCCCTGGCAGAAAATAAAAATAAAAAGAAAAACTATACCGAACGAACGTTCGCTACAGAGCCTAATCCGACGAACTCGTTCACTACAGAATCCTAACTAATGAACGCCCATAAAATAAATCTAACTAAAAAAACAAAAAAAAACGATCTAAACCTAACTTAACCGAAAAGAACCAAAATAAAACCGAACTAGGGTTTTACCGGTTAGGGCGGTTTTCTATTGGAAAATAATCGGCGGAACTCCGGCGGCTTCCCGCGGCGGCGAGGAACGGGGCGACGACTCCGGGCGTCGGCGGCGACGAGGAGTAGCGGGGAAGGGGCGGCGCGGAGCGGCGGTTGCGGTGGTGGCGTCGGCGGCGGTCGACGGCGATGAGGGCGACGGCTGCGGCCTCCGGCGGAGGTGGCGGCGTCGGTGAGATGCGGGAGGGGGCGGCATGGCGCAGCAGAGAAGAAAAAAGCGGCGGCGGCGCGAGCTTATGTAGAGGGGGGGCGAGGGGTTGCGTGGAGGAGGGGCAAGGCGAGGCGGCGCGAGGAGTCCGAGGCGGGGATGGCGGCCATGTCGGTGCGGCGATGTGCGGCAGGCGGAGTCCCGCCCGGGAGGACGGTGTGCGCGGGCGTCGGGCTGGGCCGGCCCAGTTCGGCGGAAGTTTTTTTTAACAAATTCTTAGAAAATAAAATAAAACCAAAATAAATAAAAAAATACTATAGGCATATAATATATCAAAATTTTCAGAAAAATATTTTCTACAGCATGAACATTTTTCTAGAGTCAAATAAAATCCACACAAATTCAGCTAAGTCAAACACTGCTGCTGCTCTAATAAAATCCAACGAAAATCATTTTCAAAAAATACCAAAATTTATTTCTCTCCAATTTTCTATTATAGGGAATCATGTTACCCTAATTTCTGTATATTTTATTTTTGGAGAAAAATAATTTGAATAAAACTCCAAATTAAAAAAATAAATTCAAAAGAACTTTGAATTTAATTCTTTAAAAACTCCCAACTCATATTTCATATAATTTGAAGAAGTCATTTTATCTTCTCTCATGAAAATCACTGAGTTGCATGAAGTTTATGAATCGAAATATTTCCAAATGAAATTCAAATATTTTCAAATACCCTTTCCTTTAATTAAATGGAAGAAGTCATATCATCTTCGCTCAAGGGTTTTGTATTTGAAAAGAATTTGAATTCATGAAGATCAGAAAAGAAAATGAAAGTTTGGGAAAGTCCTTTTATTCCCTCTCATTTAACTTTCAAATAGTTTCGAATTTCACTCACTCACTCAATCAATCAAACAATCAATCAAAACTATCTATTTGTTTATAACATTCGAAAATTTAGAATTTTGGGATGTTACACAACGCACGGACATATGTGCTAGTTAGATAAAAAAACTGCAAATCTCTGCTTGGAGCAGTCCATAGGTCGGTTCTTCGTTTGTTCGTTCGACCCCGATTTTTTTTTCTATTTCCACATAGAATCGGTGGATAGAAAAACCAGAGAAAACCCAAGCATTCAGACCTACGCACGTCCTCCCTCAATCCCTAGCTAGCAGCCGCCCCGTTTCTCCTTCCCCGTCGAGCGTCACTGCTGCCTCATTTTTATATCTCCCCGATCTGGTCTAACGCCTCGCCTTCTCTCATGTCTCTCCCAATGTCATGGTGTGGATTGTAGTTGTCCTCATGGATCGTGAGCTCGCGACGGTTGCATTGGGATCCTGTCATCTTCTTCCCAGGCCCGTCCGTGCCACCGCCTTGATTGACGCTACTATCTCCAGCAAAATGACGACCACGACCGCCATCCACCATGCCACCTTCGTACTGTGGCTGTCTTCACCAGGGCTCCTCCGCCCTTCCCAGTCTTGCAAGCGATCTCCATCTGCCAGGTTAAGAAATCTTCCATTTGTTGTTGGCATGTGTTGTTGTTGCAATGTCGCAACCATCAAACCTAGAGCGTGAGTTGCTCGCGGAGGCACAAAGGTTCCAATACAATGCCGAGGCTGAGGGCTGGTGGAGGCTAATCATGTGGACGCACTCGTCCGGATCTTAGCTTGCTAGGACCGAACACTTCAGGGTCGTGCAGTTAACTCCGAGCACAGACCCAAGCCCAAAGGTAATGCTGTTTGGAATGGCGTGGTCTTTCAAGCTATGGTGTCGTCCCTAGATCGGGTGTTAAGCTACTGTCGCGAGGATGCTCTTCTCTGGCGGGAGCGATTACGTCCACGGGATCGCATGCATGTTGATGCCTGGGTGTGTGCGTTGGTTCGATGATCTAGTCTGGGCGTTGTTAGATCTCCCCCCTCCCATGTGTGCGTTGCTGTTTGTACAAATGAGGGCATCCCACCCTTCGCTGTGTTGATTTGGCAATAAAATTCAGGTGGAGGGATCGCTATCCCTCCCCTGGTGACAGTTCAAAAAAAAGGTAATGCTCACCAGTTCCATAGTTGTTTTTAGCTTCCTTTTTGGTGTGACCTGACCATATGAGTTATGTCACAATCAGGGGGCGATCAACATTTTCAAAGGATGATACTGTGAAGGTTTTCACATGCAGGTAATTTTTGTGCCCTAGCAGGACCATTAGTATGCAGATGTTTGCCTTCTTAATGAACAAGCTGATAAATAGTCGAACGCCATGCTATGTTGTTCATTAATATATTTTTGCAAGTAAACTGGATCTGGTTCTTCTTAGTATAAGTTCAAAATAAATTTATTGTAAGTAATGGATCAGAGAAAGTCTATCAATCAAATCAATGTTCAATTGCATGGCTAAGAGAACTAATTATTAATCACAAATCTAAGATAGTGACCCTTGTATTAGTTTTAGAGAATCGCCAAAAAAAGCAATATTAGTTTCAGATTGAACTATTGGAAAAATAATATTTAAGTCTTTTGTACTCCACTAATCTGCCAATTCTACTGTTTTTGTACCACAAGGCATGTTGTACGTTTTTGTTGTCCAATAGTTTGCTACCTTTACTTGCTATATTCATGATGTATGTGATGTTTAGTTTGTTTTACCTCCTTCTGTATTCATGACTTGTCTTATACTGAATGAGTAGTAACAGAAATCAATTTGTCAATCTGTTGACCTGATCATAGCAACTGCTTAACTGGAAGTGATTTTTTTGCTCTTCCTGCTAATATAATGCATACATATTTGAACTGAATTGGTTGTGTTACAATACATATGGCTTTGTAAATATGATTTAATGTTGCTGTGAACATTTATAATTTTTCATACCATGGCTTTCACTAAATCGTTCATCACTATTCATACCAACGAGTGTGTTTAGTATGTTTGTGTTGACCTAGCAACAATGTAGAGGGTTTTGGGGGTCACCTTGTGTCAATGATGACAATAAGGTACCCCTCCCACCCATATACATACGGCAAAGAGCAGACTCTATTAATTTCAAGCTATGACAGAAGCACATCCACTCTAGCTGCTCGGACGATGTGAACGACTGCTGGGGATCCCTGTGCAATCCCTCAGCTAGCATAGAAGGATGGTTGTCATAGTGTGCATGCAGATAGACTACGACGACACATCTTTAGTAGCGTGTCGGTGTACTCGAATAGGGGTACCCTAGTACCCCGAACTTGTGCACGGGCAGTTGCAACACCCCGCGGCAAAGGCTTGCCGGGCGAACGCCAAGATCCCCCAAGGTTCCCTTGGAGCCATCCAAGAACAAAGTATTTAAGCTAAGAAGACAAGACCCCGACAAGAGGAGCTTGCCGGGAAGGCCAACCAAGGCGCCCCAAGGAACTTGCCGTGACGCGCCGCGCGCTCCGGCAAGGCAGCAAGGCCCCGGCAAGAGGAGCTTGCCGGGAAGACTAAACAAGGTACACCGAGGCCCGGTGAGCGACGAGCTTCTGGGCCCGGCGAAGATAACGACAACGGCAATGCGCTTGCCGCGGCAGGCGGCCACTCTGCGTCCATGCTCCAGCGCAGCCACCAACGTGTCGCTCTGGGGGCCTCTCCGGGCGCGCGTGGCGGGAGGCTGTGCAGCCAGCAGTGCGAAGTGGCATGCGAAGCTGACAAGATCACCATCGTGGCGAACGGTGGCGCCCCTAACGGTCCTTTTCTGCACTGTTCGGGCGACTCAGACGGGCATTTAATGCCCTTGTCCCCTGCCGTCAGGGTTAGGTAGGGTGCACTGTACAAGCAACTGTATCAACTACCTTGCTTTTTACGTTTTTACCCTCCTCTGCGTGCCACCTGTCGGTGACCCCTTTAGCGTATAAAAGGAGGCCCATGCGCAACGTAGAGAGGGTTCGGTTCGGAGCCTCGGAAAGTTTGCTTCGATTCATTCGTAGCCCAGAAAACATCACACTCTCTCGCTCGAGAGCAAGAACACCAGATAATACAATCAGACAAGCAACAGTAGGAGTGTTATCTCTCCGGAGAGCTCCGAAGCTGGGTAAACTGCTCGTGTGCCTCGCCTCGATCTGCTCTTCGTGCGATCTCCGCCCCCTGCCGAACCGAAAGGGGCCCGGTCCGCCGGCCCCATAGGTGTTCGAGGATCAGTTTCCCCGACATCTTTGGCGCGCCAGGTAGGAGGTGTTGAGATTGTGTGAACCAGATCCGGCGTTCACACGAGCTCGATCTTTATTCCCTTCATCAACATGCCACCGAAGAAGAAGACTTCGGCGGCAGCCGCTCCATCCACGTCACTTCCGCCACCGTTGGAGAAAACGAGTGGTGGGATGGACGCCGGCGGAAGAAAGGACGTCGACGAGGAAGCTCATGATGCCGCCAGTCGCAAGAACAAGGCTGCACAAACCTCGGCGACTGTACATGTTCCACGCCACTCTTAGGAGGCGCAAGATCAACAGCTTCACGGCACTAGCAGTGCCATACGCATGATAGCCCAAGACCAAGCTGGTGGATCTCGGGGCGCTCAAGATCAGCATGCACGCCAACGTGCTGACACGAGCGCGGCACGGTCGCCTGGATGGGATACTGCTCCTTCTAACATAGTTAGAAGTTCGAGCACGTCCCGTTCCTCGTGCCGTCCGCCACTGCCACCCACCACTCCAGCAGAAGCTTTGGCGCGAGCTCAACTTCTCCTAGATTACCCTCCGATGTCGGACAAGATCGACGAATGGAGAGCCGCCATTCAGAGTCTCATCGGCTATGCCAACGGCGACACTCCACGGCGGCCGAGCGCGTCGCCGCTGCGGCAAGACCGCCGGACGCGAGCCGGTGGCAACAAAACGGGCGGAGGTGCAATCCCATGTGGTTGGCCAATCCTGTTGTTGTGCGCAAGGCTAACGGGAAATGGAGACTTTGTATTGACTTCACTAATGTTAACAAAACTTGTCCCAAAGACCCATTTCCCTTGCCGCATATTGACCAGATTGTTGAACCCACAGCTGGATGTGATTTGCTTTCATTTCTTGATGCATACTCAGGATATCATCAGATCTTCATGGCCGAAGAGGATGAAGAGAAAACCGCATTTATCACCTCATGTGGCACATACTGCTTCGTACGGATGCCTTTCGGTTTGAAGAATGCTGGTTCAACATTCGCAAGGGTAGTCCACCATGCTTTTGAGCCACAAATACACAGAAACATGGAAGCTTACATGGATGACATAGTGGTCAAGAGCAAGAACAAGGCGACCCTGGTTCAAGATTTAGACGAAACATTTGCAAACCTGCGCAAAATCAACCTCAAGCTTAACCCCGAGAAGTGCGTGTTTGGAGTCCCTTCCGGCAAGCTTCTCGGGTTCTTCGTGTCTCAGCGGGGAATTGAAGCCAATCCCGACAAGATCAAAGACATTGAGCAGATCGAAGCAGCAAAGCGCATCAAGGATGTACGAAGGCTTGCCGGTTGCGTGGCTGCTCTCAGCAGGTTTATCTCTAGATCTGCCGAGCGCGCCCTGCCATTTTTCAAAATTTTGAAAAAGGCAGGTCCAATGAAATGGACTCCGAAAGCGGAGGTTGCGCTGCAGGACTTCAAGAGATATCTGTCCTCCACTCCAACGCTTGTCGCACCTAAGCCGCAAGAGAAGTTGCTGCTGTATATAGCGGCAACCAATCAAGTGGTTAGTGCTGCGTTAGTAGCAGAGAGGGAGGCGGATGATGAGCCAGCAACCACGGCAGATCCATCCAGCGACAAGCAGGGGGCTTCGTCGACAAGCTCTGGTCCCGACAAACATGGGTTTGCGCAGGAACATGATGAGATGCAAGGAGAATGGTGCAGCGCCCAGTTTACTTTGTCAGTTCTCTTCTGCAGGGGGCTAGATCAAGGTACTCTGGTGTGCAGAAATTGCTTTTCGGCCTCCTCATGGCCTCGAGAAAGCTGCGCCATTACTTCCAAGCACACGAGATTATAGTCGTCACTCGCTTTTCGCTGAAGAGGATACGGCAAAATCCAGAAGCAACAGGCAGGATTGTTGAGTGGGCGCTGGAACTGTCAAGCTTTGGCGTCAAGTTTGAGAGCACCTCAACTATCCAAAGCAGAGCATTGGCAGAGTTTGTAGCAGAGTGGACGCCAACCCCAGCTGAAGAAATTTCAGAAACGAGCATCCCCGTCAAAGAGGCAAACAAAGAGTGGCTGATGTACTTTGATGGTGCCTTCTCGCTGCAAGGCGCCGGTGCAGGTGTGCTGCTTGTCGCACCCACCAGAGAGCACCTCAAGTACGTAGTCCAGATGCACTTTCCCAAAGAACAAGCAACCAACAATACTACAGAGTATGAAGGATTGCTTGCCGGTCTCAGAATCGCAGCAGACCTTGGGATCAAGAAGCTCATTGTCAGGGGTGACTCACAGCTTGTCGTCCGACAAGTAAACAAGAACTACCAGAGTCCGTTGATGGAAGCGTATGTCAATGAAGTGAGGAAGCTAGAAGAGCACTTTGACGGCCTACAAATGGAGCATATCCCAAGAGCTCAGAATGATATTGCTGATGGCCTGCCAAAATGCGCCGCACTAAAGTTACCTGTGGAACCAGGGATCTTTGTGCTTAAGTTGACTCAACCATCCGTAACACCATCAACTGGACAAAGCAAGAAGAGGAAGTTGGTTTCCGGCGACTACTTTCCGGCAGAGCTCCCCGAAGCCGCCGCCAAGAAAGTCCCCAAGATCAACACCAAGAAGGCTGAGGGGCAGTCTGCTCCGGCAAGCCTAATGGTTTGTTTCGTTGAAGCAGATGCTCCCGACAAGTTTTGCTCCGGCAAGCTTGTCGGGGAACATCAAGCTCCGGCAGGGCCGCAAGCCCTTGCCGTAGAAGCGGACGTTCCCGCAGCAGCAGATGTGCCTTTAGCCCTTGTTGTCGAGCCACAAGCTCCAGCATGGGCATAACAGATTGTCCATTTCCTTCAGACAGGAGAACTTCCCGAAGAACAAGAAGAAGCGGAAAGAGTAGCCCGGCAGTCAAGTATGTACCAGTTTGTCGATAGCATATTGTACAGAAGAAGACTCAACGGTGTGAAATTGAAGTGTATTCGCCGGGAAGATGGGCAAAAGCTGTTGGCAGAGATACATGGAGGCGTATGTGGCCACCACATTGGCGCAAGAGCACTTGCCGGCAAAGCTTTCCGGCAAGGTTTCTTTTGGCCGACAGCCCTCCAGGATGCAAGTGTGAAGCGTGCCAGTTCCACTCCAAACAGATACACTAGCCAGCTCAAGCTCTCCAGACAATCCCTTTATCCTGGCCATTTTCGGTATGGGGGCTCGATATCCTCGGCCCTTCCCCCGAGCTGTCGGGGGCTTTCAGTACTTGTACGTCGCGATCGACAAGTTCACAAAGTGGCCGGAAGTGCAGCCAGTGAGGAAGGTGACAGCACAGTCAGCAGTCAAGTTCTTCAGGTCGATTGTTTGCTGTTTCGGGATCCCTAACAGGATCATCACCGACAACGGCACGCAATTCACGAGCCGCACCTTCATGCAGTACGTCCAAGACCTTGGCGCCAAGGTCTGCTTCGCTTCTGTTGCTCATCCGAGAAGCAACGGTCAAGCAGAGAGGGCAAATGCTGAAGTGCTGCGCGGACTCAAGACCAGAACTTCCGACAGACTGCACAGGTGCGGAAGGAACTGGATCGAGGAGCTGCCGATGGTTCTTTGGTTGATCAGATCGACGCCAAATCGAGCCACTGGCCAGACACCTTTCGCTCTAGTCTATGGAGCAGAGGCAGTTCTCCCCACGGAACTCGTATACGGATCACCTCGAGTGCTTGCTTATGATGAGCTTGAGCAAGAACAGCTACGGCAAGACGACGCGCTGCTCCTTGAGGAAGATCGTCTTCAGGCTGCTGTACGAGCTGCTCGATACCAGCAAGCTTTGCGCCGCTATCATAGCCGCAAAGTTAAAGCCAGAAGCTTCAAGGAAGGCGACCTTGTTCTTCGGCGCGTTCAGTCCGCCAAGAATTCCAACAAGTTGACGCCGAAGTGGGAAGGCCCTTATCGGGTGAGACGAGTCACAAGGCCTGGCGCTGTCCGCCTTGAGACAGAAGATGGCATTCCAGTGAGCAACTCCTAGAACATAGAACATCTTCGTAAGTTTTTCCCATAAGGCGCGGTTGCCGGAACCCGTTCCGGCAACCACCTTTTGTACAAGTCTTGCCGCTGTTGCATGTAATCCTTTGTACAAAGCCATGCGCAGATCCCGTGCATAAGTAAAACCCCATGTGCTCCGCACAGCTTGTCCATTTCATGCGTTAGTTCCTTTCTTGCATGTGATTATCTGACACTTTGTGCAGCACTTACATCCGGTAAGCAGTAACGAGCCGAAGAGCTCCATATTATTATTTTCTCTTCTTTCTTTTTCTTTTAAAGGAAAAGAAGGTTCTCTCGCACACAAGTTTGCCGGGGGGGAAGGAGAAGATTGTGGTATGGGCCAGGCGTCGTTCAAACAAGGACTTGCCTTACCGGGAAGCAAATGACAGAAAAGCTAAGTTGCCAAAGTTTGAGCAATCACTTTTTTAAATTTTTGAGTTATCTTCCTCGAACGACCCTGCTTTGTATGGAAAACCTGTGCGCGGAGGAACCAACTCGTGGCTAGTTGCGCCCTTACTTTGTTTCGAGTCCGCTCAATAGCTTAAGTGTGCTGCATCTAGTCACGACAAGGTTTCTTGTCGGAAGCAGCACCGCCAGCAGGCTGCTGAAGTTCCGCACTCAGCGCTCGCGGCACGGGCGCCTGCGCCGACAAGTTCCCTAGAAGCGTAGGGTGAAAACATACAAAGGAAGGAATCTAGTAGAGGAAATAACATTGCAATTGATAGACAGAAATAAAGTTATATTACAAGATAACTTGTCGCAGCTCTAACAGACTGTTTTCATGACATGATTAGCAGCGACAAGGGAAAAGAAGAAATGGGCGGCCTAATCTACGCGTCCGCCCTCGACTCTCTTGATCTCGCTCAACTTGTCCACAATGGGTGCGACAAGGGCCTTGAGTGCATCCAGATCGGCGTTAGGCGGCAAGGACCTGAGGACGTTGGTGAAGCTGAGGCCTGGATTGCGGAAGGCTACCTTCATCAGCACCTTCTAGAGAACCCCGGCGTAGATTTTGCGCGACTCGTCGGCCAGCTGCTTCGGGATCCTCTCCCGGAGCCGCTGGAGTGCCGTCGCCACGCCCTTGAAGAACAGGCTGAGCTTGGCGCTGGGTTGAAGACTCTCGTCGGAAGGATACCCAAAGTCCTCCATCCCCAGCTGCGCCAGCTCCTCGGATGACTGCGGCAGTGTTCACCAGACCCTCGGTCCAGTGCTCCACTGTGTCTCTGAACGAGTTCTGGATAACTGCAATGCTCTCCAGCAGCGCCGCGTCAGCCTTGACCTTCTCCGACAAGGTCTTCTCCCGCTCCTTGGCGGCCTCCAGCATCTGCGTCAGCATGGCCAGCTTCAGCTCCAGGTCTGCTTTGAAATCCTTGGCGACGCTGAGGTCCTTGCCCCTCTCAGCGAGAAGGCCTTGCAGCTCACCGTGGGCGGCAGCATCCTTCTCGCGCTCACGCTTGAGCGCGGCAAGCTCCTCGCCGCTCTTCCCAATATCGGCCTCCAGCCGTGCCACCTTCTCCTCTAGCTCTTTATTGGCGGCCTCTGCAGTTGCCGCGGCATCCTTTGCCTCCTTGAGCGCCCCGCCAAGTGCTCGCTCACGCTCGGCGAGCTCTTCCTCATAGCTGTCGAGGTGGGCCTTCCGCTGCACTAGCTCGCCTTCCCGCGCGGACTGCTTCTCGACAGCAAGCCTTTGTTCCTCCTCAGCCTCGGCCTTCTCGAGAAGAAAGGCCGTGCGCTCCTCATCTACTCGCTCCTGCTCCTGCGCCAGGGACCGGAGAGCTTCTTGATTTTGTCCCCGGAGCTCCTCCGCGCGCTTCTCCATGTCAACTCCCGCCTTCGCGACAAGCGCTTCCCGGGAAGCCAGCTTGGCTTGCCGGGTACGGTAGAGTGACAGCAGCTTCCGCAGCAGCTGCTCCTCCTCAGGCTCGCTGCTGCTGCTGCCGGGCGCGTCGACCAATGACAGTCCGGCAGAGGCGAGCACCTCCCCATCAAAAGTCTCCCCCTCGACCGGCGCCCTGGAGCTCGACGCCCAGGGTATCTTGATGAAGATGTTGTCACCGGCCTGCAAGTAGGCGCCAGGCTAGGGCTCCTCGGAGCCCGGCTCCGCAGAAGCGGCAGAGGGTTCGGCAGTCGGCGCAGCGCCCGGCGCTCCTGCGGCCTCAGGGTCGTCAGTGCGATCGCCCGACCCCTCGCCGGCTTCCGCAGCAGCAGCCCCGGCGGTCTCATCAGCACTGGCACCTTCCTCGCCGGCGCCCTCTGTCTCCATTGGCTCAGCCGAAGATGGGTCTGAAGAACGAAGAAGGGAGGAAAATCAATCAAAAATCCAAGAAGGGAAAAACGGAAGAAGCAGAACCCAAGGGAAAGTTTCTGGGCAAGTGGATTAGCTGCGCCAAGATCTTCAGTTGCGGCCTCGGTCGCTGTAGGATCAGCAGTGCCGTCCCTTGCCGGAGAGTCCCCCCCTTGCCGGAGAGCGCTCCCTTGCCGGGGACTCCTCCCTTGGCGGTGCAGTCGAAGCAGGTGGCACTTCGGGACCAGCCTCCGGGCGCTCCTGGTGAGGCTGCTCTACTCCTGCACAAGTCAACAAGCAAGAAATCAACAAAGGAAAAAGCACTCGAGCGCTCCCGGCAACAGAAGGCTGAACTATGAACTTACGCTGGGGGCTGCGCTGGGGGCTGCTCCGAGGGGTGATTGCCGGGTCCGTCAAGGTGGTCTCGGGCCCACCTCCTGCCGACACGATGGGGTCATCCTCGATGACGATCACCGAGGCCTTGGCCCTCTTCGCCGCTCTCTAGGCCAGTGTTCTGAAAAGAAAGGAGTCCAGTTTGGAGTAAGTCAGATACAAGATATAAAACAGCAAGATTGAAGGATCGTAAGAGCACCAAAGAAACTCACTCTTCTTCCTCCTCATCGGAGCTGAGCACGGAAAGATCGAAGTCCGGCCCTCCTCCGGTGCGGCGAGGTGGAGGAGTAGGATCCCTTGCCCGCTTGGCAGGAGCAGTGGCGGCGGCCCGGGAAGATCCCGCTCCAGTTGCCGCTGTTGCGTGAGACGCTCCCGCGACAACATTGCTTGCTGCGGTAGAGCGCGTCGTGCGGCTCGGTGGCTGTGGAGCCGGCTGCCGCCCCGTTGCGTCCCCGGCCCTGCGAAGGCGCCTCCTTGGCGGGGCCGGGGGCTCCGCCTGCGGCAAGTTCTCTGAAGGCTCAGCCTCCTCCTCGCCGGCCTCGCTCGACTCGGCTTCGGAACCGGCAGGCTCCTCCTCGCCCATGAACTCCGCGCGTTCAGCAAGGTTTGCCGCCTCTGCAGCCTCCGCCTCCTCCACAGTAAACCCAAACACACCCGCAGCAGCTGCGGCCGCAGCCTCTTCCGCCCTAGTAGCGATGAGCTGCAGCTCCTCGTCGGTGGTGTCACGGGTGAGGCTCTTCTGCTCGTCGGCGCGGACCGGCACTTCCTCCAAGGTGTCGAAGAATGCTTGCACAACGTCATCCGCAGGCTCTTGCCAAGTTGGGACGATGCCGTGTGAATCGCACAACGGCATCATGGCGCGGATCCGGTCAAGCGAAGAGTTATTGCACAAAGGAACTACGCCCCTCGGCAGTGTGAATGGGTGCTGGGGGTCGCGTTTGAATAATTCCAAGAGCATTGCGTCCAACTCCAAGACAGTGAAGTTGTAGTTGAGGCCCGGCCGCAGCCTCATGATGTCCGCTGAATTCTTGAATTCCCAGGCGGGCCTCCCCCTCTCCTACAGGGGGGCAATGCGGCGGTGGAGGAAATCTGCCCCGACAGCACCTACGGTGAGCCCGGCAAGCCTGAGGCGAAGAATCCTAGTGATGGCGATCTTCAGCCTCTCGTCTTCCGGGGCCACATTGCTCCAGTCATTGCCGCACACTATTGGAGTTTGGCGCACGGCGGTGAAGGGCTGCGGATCCTCCTCGACAATCCAACACCACTCCGCTCTCCACTCCTCCCACTTGCGGAGCTCACCCTCCAAGTACGCATCCTTCTTGCCGACTCTCGAGATCCAAGCAATCCCTCCGGCAAGCGGCTCTCCTCTCTCTACCCGAGGCATGAAGTAATGGTGGAAAAGGGCTACACTAGGGTGGACTCCGACAAAGTTTTCGCACAAGTGTGCGAAAACTGCCATGGTCAGGACATCATTGGGGGTGAAGTCAAGGAGGCGGAAGCCATATGTGTTCATAATGTCACAAAAGAACTCCGAGAAGGGCGGGCAGAGCCCGCAATAGAAGAATAGTGGGAAGAACGGGTACCCATTTGGAGCCGACTCCGAGGCAGCGGCCGGGAGTACCCTCGTGCGTGGATGCACACGCGTGTCCGTCGCCCAAAAGAGGTAGAAGTACTCCCTCAGCTCCTGCACGCCGAGCTGGGGGGTGAAGATCGCCCGCTCCTTCCGCAGCGCCGTGAGCCGCTGCGCCTCTGCCAACTTCACACCCTTTCCCTTGTCGGCTTTCGGGGCCATGGCGGAGGTGGTGGGGAAGGTCGACGGCGTGGTGATGCTGGTGGCAATGGGGGGCGGAGCGCTGCTCTCTCGGCTTCGAGAAGAAGGGGGGAGCGGCGGAGTTTGTGAAGAAGGAGTAGCAGCAACCAGCGAGGGGGAACGAACTGCCCCTGTTTCCTCTGCTTATAAAGAGGGACGGGGCGGACGTTGCGGCCTTCCAAATAAACAACCACCCACGATCTCTCCCATGATGCCGCATTCAACGCGTGCCGTTATGGGAGAGTGCGGTGGATACGGAACAAGATTTGGCGTGGCCCAGCCCGCGTGTGCCCGTGCCCTGTCTTGGGCCTGGCCCAACAGCGCTCGGCACCGTGTCTGGCCCAGGCCCGGGGGCTGCTGTCGGTGTACTAGAATAGGGGTACCCTAGTACCCCGAACTTGTGCACGGGCAGTTGCAGCACCCCGCGGCAAAGGCTTGCCGGGCGAACGCCAAGATCCCCCAAGGTTCCCTTGGAGCCATCCAAGAACAAAGTATTTAAGCTAAGAAGACAAGACCCGGCAAGAGGAGCTTACCGGGAAGGCCAACCAAGGCGCCCCAAGGAACTTGCCGCGACGCGCCGCGTGCTCCGGCAAGGCAGCAAGGCCCCGGCAAGAGGAGCTTGCCGGGAAGACTAAACAAGGTACACCGAGGCCCGGTGAGCGACGAGCTTCTGGGCCCGGCGAAGATAACGATAGTGGCAAGGCGCTTGCTGCGGCAGGCGGCCACTATGCGTCCATGCTCCAGCGCATCCACCAACGTGTCGCTCTGGGGGCCTCTCCGGGCGCGCGTGGCGGGAGGCTGTGCAGCCAGCAGTGCGCAGTGGCATGGGAAGCTGACAAGATCACCATCATGGCGAACGGTGGCGCCCCTAACGGTCCTTTTCTACACTGTTAGGGCGACTCAGACGGGCATTTAATGCCCTTGTCCCCTGCCGTCAGGGTTAGGTAGGGTGCACTGTACAAGCAACTGTATCAACTACCTCGCTTTTTACGTTTTTACCCTCCTCTGCGTGCCACCTGTCGGTGACCCCTTTAGCGTATAAAAGGAGGCCCATGCGCAACGTAGAGACGGTTCGGTTCGGAGCCTCGGACAGTTTGCTTCGATTCATTCGTAGCCCAGAAAACATCACACTCTCTCGCTCGAGAGCAAGAACACCAGATAATACAATCAGACAAGCAGCAGTAGGAGTGTTATCTCTCCGGAGAGCTCCGAAGCTGGGTAAACTGCTCGTGTGCCTCGCCTCGATCTGCTCTTCGTGCGATCTCCGCCCCCCGCCAAACCGAAAGGGGCCCGGTCCGCCGGCCCCATAGGTGTTCGAGGATCAGTTTCCCCGGCATAGCGAGGTTTATGTTTTGCACATCGTGGCACACTTCCAAATCTGGTCCATCCTCGTGGAGTAAATTTATTGCAGTTTTTCTAAACGCTTGTTCAAGTCAGCGTCATATTCTTTCCTATGTTTGTTGCTTGCATACAAGGCCCGCCGTGTGGTTTTGAATTTATAATTTTCATGTCTTGGTAATGTTGAATCCACTTTAAATATGATATGAATGAATTTTTAGTTTCTCATAGCATGTTGATTTTGTTGGATATTTTTTATCTCATGTCATCTATTTTAATGATGATTTAAAATTGAACAGAGATTCTTGCCTGGCGTATAACACTGCATGTTCAAAGGGGTAGCCTCTTCTCAGGAACGAATATTAGAGGCAGACCACAACAACTATTTAGAATAGCTACAATAAAATTGTGACATGGGTTGTCAGTGGGAGAAGGAACCAGAGATCGCAGCCGATTCTGCTGCAAGGAAGGTGTGAGAACTAGAAGATAGTTGTAGCAAGCATATAAGTCACTCTAGAAAAAATGTGTAGATATTGTTGTACTAGAGATCCATTCCTATATTTCATTGAGATGCATGGTTGAATAGTAGTATGTGGGATACGTGAGGAATAAAACATAGTGGACAACCCTTCGTGACTGAGCTGGCGGAGAAGATGTCAGTGGTGGAAGCAGACATGTTATACAAGATGTTGAGGGCGACATCGAAGGAAATGCCCAAATGGGGTTCCTCGGCGCAGATGAGAAGGATGCTGCAACGACACATATTGGGTTCATTTCCAACCAGAGAAGAACTTATGAACAGTATATGTGCGATCCATTCATTCTTTCATTTGGATTCGTTTTCTTTTGCACTTACGCATGGTTTTGATGCATCAATAAATTTAGTGACATTTAATTGCAATGAGAAATATCATATATCCATAAACTTCACATGTTTTTCAGCAGAACATGATGTTCTTCTCTTTTTCTTATGGACTTTGATATGGTTGATGCTAGCTTGTTAATATGTTAAGCGAGACCCAAGACATAATTTCATGCCGATAGTTTGACTTGTTTAAATTTGTATGAAAAAATACTTGCTGTTAATAATAATACAAGTTCTGGTTTGTTGCAATATTATCTTCCACGTATACAGATTGAACAAAATATAAGCCAAAGTCGAATGTCAAGCCTTAAGTTATACTAAAAAATGACATAGGTTTGCTATATGTGTAGAATAGTATTTTTTTCTCCTTGGAGAATCTACTAGCTGGAGTGGTTGTTGTCGATATCCTTGTGAAAGCTGGCATGATCTTTGCACGGACCAACTCACAATGCTATCTCGAGCAGTGCTGCAAGTGAATTGGAATCCTCCGTCCTTCGTGGACTTGCGGCGACTGTCCAACTGCTTATCTGGGGCTTCTAAAAGGTACTTCTGGGTTGGGTTTGCAGCGATCCGTTGGTCGTTGTGGACCATTAGAAACAAATTTACTATTGAACTTACCTTCCCGGCTAACCCTCTGACTTGCTTATTTAAAACTGGTGTATTTTTGCAGCAGTGGAGATTATTGATTAAGGAAGCGGACCACGAGGCGTTCGACGAAATGGCATCCAAGATTCGGTCCATGGCTTCATCCTTGGCGAGACGAAATCGGACGGTGCCTTAACTAGCTTACTTCTATCCTGTCTTTTGAGAGCTGGCTTGTGTGGCATGATTGGCTAGTTAGCCATGTATGTGAACCTTCTTAGCTGTTGCTTTGCTACTGTGTTGGTGATAGAGGCTAAGGTGTCCCGTCTTTCGATGAGATGATGGATATCGCTTTGGTGGAAGTCAACTTTGACGATCCGACTACGAACATGCGAGGACGTCGTGCCTTAGCAATCGCTAAACCAACTCCGAGAGGTTATTGACCACACCGGAGCACGATCAACCTGTCCTCGAGGGTCTATTTCCTGCGAGCAAACGAAGAACAAGCAAGAAACTGAGATTGCAATCTGGATATTGCGAATATAAGATGAAAGCTTTATTGATCAAGGTGGGGTTCTGTGACGTCTTTGTGTGGTCATTGAACACAAACGAAGTACGCGAAGTTGTAGCTATGGAGAACTTTAATCTAAACAAAACCCCAAAGTCTAAACGACGCCCTAAGGGCTATATATATGGAGGAAGATGGGGAATTTCGTGGCCCTTTGGGAAGGGGTCCGAAACCAACCCTATCTCTTGTTTCCCCACACATACGGACTCTAAAAACATCCTATACTCAAGTATTTCGAAAATACATGGGCCTGGCCCAATAATAAGGTGACGCAGCACCTAGAATAGCCTCTGGACGAAAGTTATGAAGTAGCATCTTGTATATTTCGTCCAAGGCTTCATGCACTCATTATGGTGGCTTCAACGTCCTGAAATCATCACTTGTAACTCCGTTCTTCTTCCCCTTGTGCATGCCATCATCTGCATGCTTGTTCTTGCTCCAATTTTCATCCTTCTCCAAGCTAGGCCCTTCATTTGTAAGCAAAACAAATGTATCCAATTTAGGTAGCATCATATTCTCATGAACATTAGAATCATTACCAAGAAACGAAAGTACCTGGTAATTTAATTGGCGCGCGCGAGCTCTAGTAATTGGTCCAGTATGTATAGCAGCAGGGGCTGTGGGTGTAACAATGGTATTGATGTCCTCATCAGTTGGCTTGGTTGTTGGTTGTGTTACTCTGCCTGGTGGCTTTATTTATATAGTCGGGCGTATGCCTTTTCTCTAAAAAAATCTCGTGCAGTGCTTTATTTACTTAAGTATATCTTTTCAGGAAAACACTAGGTTAAAAGCCTACTGCAAAAAAATCAAGAAAAAATTACAAAGGTTACATGTATGCAATTTACACGGAGCTATCTCATGTTAGAGTTACATGCCTCTAATTTTTTGTGTCTGTATTCTAATTCTATGGATACGAGGAGAAATGGTTCTTTTAAAGTATTGCGTTTATAAACTTTACTATTTAGATATTGTATATTGTAATATCAAGTAATTATAAATGCCATTTACGATCACAAACGATCTTATCTGATGACTGATTTCATGGCCTTCAAAGACGAGATATCCTAGAAGTTGGGCGCAGCTGGAGGGGCCTCGGTCTTTTTGAGCCAAGAAAAGTATGTGGGGCATGTGCAAACTATGAATAGTATATGGGGAAGGGTTGAAATATTTTGTGTTGCCATGGTTCCTAAATGGTAGGAGGTATGTGTAGTAACCCATATAGTTTTTAGTGCCTAATTTCATGTGTAATAGTTTTCCAGAGAATTGCAAAATGCAATCAAGTGTCTGGTTGTAGAATCTTGGAATAAGGGAACAAAATCCTACATGTGTTGTCTTTAATTAATTGATAATAACAATAGACATGTTTCATGCGATGATTGGACTTACGCATAAAAAGGCATCCATGTCATGTTGGGGAACGCAGTAATTTCAAAAAAATTCCTATGATCACGCAAGATCTATCTAGGTGATGCATAGCAACGAGAGGGGAGGGTGTGTCCACATACCCTCATAGACCGAAAGCGGAAGCGTTAAGTAACATAATTGATGTAGTCGAACGTCTTCGCGATCCAACCGATCAAGTACCGAACGTATGGCACCTCCGCATTCAGTACACGTTCTACTCAATGACGTCCCTCGTACTCTTGATCCAGTTGAGGACGAGGGTGAGTTCCATCAGCACGACGGCATGGCAACGGTGATGATGACGCTACCGGCGCAGGGCTTCGCCTAAGCACTATGATGGTATGATCGAGGTGTGGAACTGTGGAGGGGGCACCACACACGGTTGGGAGAGAAACTTGTGTCTTTGGGGTGCCCCTTGCCCCCGTATATAAAGGAGGTAGAGAGGTTGGCCCCCTAGGGGTGTGCCAAGTCTATGGAGTCCTACTAGGACTTCCATGTCCTAGTAGGAATCCTTTCCCTTTTACGAGTAGGAGAGAAGGAAGGAGAGAGGGAGTAGGAAAGGGCAAGGGGGGCGCCACCCCCTTCCCCTTGTCCAATTCGGACCCATGGGGGGGCGCCACCTCCCCTTGGCCTGCCTCCTCTATTTCCCATATGGCCCAATAAGGCCCATTACTTCTCCCGGTGAATTCCCGTAACTCCCCGGTACTCCGAAAAATACCAGAATCACTCGGAACCTTTCCGATATCCGAATATAGCCTTCCAATATATCGATATTTACGTCTCAACCATTTCAAGACTCCTTGTCACGTCCGTGATCTCATCCGGGACTCCGAACAAACTTCGGTCATCAAACCACATAACTCTTAATACAAATCGTCATCGAATGTTAAGTGAGCGGACCCAATGGGTTCGAGAACTATGTAGACATGATCGAGCACATCTCCGATCAATAACCAATAGCGTAACATGGATGCTCATATTGGCTCCTACATATTCTACGAAGATCTTTGTCGGTCAAACCGCATAACAACATACGTTGTTCCCTTTGTCATCGGTATGTTACTTGCCCGAGATTCGATTGTCGATATCATCATACCTAGTTCAATCTCATTACCGGCAAGTCTATTTACTCGTTATGTAATGCTTCATCCCGCAACTAACTCATTAGTCACATTGCTTGCAAGGCTTATAGTGATGAGCATTACCGAGGGGCCTAGAGATACCACTCCTGTACATGGAGTGACAAATCCTAATCTCGATCTATGCCAACCCAACAAACACCTTCGGAGACACCTATAGAGAATCTTTATAATCACCCAGTTACGGTGTGACGTTTGATAGCACACAAAGTGTTCCTACGGTATTCGGGAGTTGCATAATCTCATAGTCTGAGGAACGTGTATAAGTCATGAAGAAAGCAGTAGCAATGAAACTGAAACGATCATAATGCTAAGCTAATGGATGGATCTTGTCCATCACATCATTCTCCTAATGATGCGATCCCGTTTATCAAATGACAACACATGTCTATGGTCAGGGAACATAACCATCTTTGATTAACGAGCTGGTCAAGTAGAGGCATACTAGGTACACTATGTTTTGTCTATGTATTCACACATGTACTAAGTTTCCAGTTAATACAATTCTAGCATGAATAATAAACACTTATCATGATATAAGGAAATAAATTAAAACTATTATTGCCTCTAGGGCATATTTCTTTCAGTCTCCCACTTGCACTAGAGACAATAATCTAGTTCACATCGCCATGTGATTTAACACCAATAGTTCACATATGTATGTGATTAACACCCATAGTTCACATCGCCATGTGACCAACACCCAAAGGGTTTACTAGAATCAATAATCTAGTTCACATCGCTATGTGATTAACACCCAAAGAGTACTAAGGTGTGATCATGTTTTGCTCGTGAGAGAAGTTTAGTCAATGGGTCTTTCACATTCAGAGTCGTATGTATTTTGCAAATATTCTATGTCTACAATGCTCTGCATGGAGCTGTGCTACTTTGAAGCACAAGTGTGGTAAAAGGATAGTAACATTGTCCCTTCTCTCTTATTCTCTCTTTTTTTGGTGGGCTTCTTTGGCCTCTTTTATTTTTCATAAAGTCCGGAGTCTCATCCCGACTTGTGGGGGAATCATAGTCTCCATCATTCTTTCCTCACTTGGGACAATGCTCTAATAATGAAGATCATCACACTTTTAATTATTTACAACTCAATACTTAGAACAAAATATGACTCTATGTGAATGCCTTCGATGGTGTACCGGGATATGCAATGAATCAAGAGCGACATGTATGAAAGAATTATGAAGGTGGCCTTGCCACTAATACGATGTCAACTACATGATCATGCAAAAGCAATATGACAATGATGGAACGTGTCAGAATAAACTGAATGGTGGAAAGTTGCATGGCAATATATCTCGGAATGGCTATGGAAATGCCATAATAGGTAGGTTTATGTGTGATAGAGCATATTGTATCACGGGGTTTGGATGCACCGGCGAAGTTTGCACCAACTCTCAAGGTGAGAAAGGGCAATGCACGGTACCGTAGAGGCTTCCAATGATGGAAGGGTAAGAGTGCGTATAATTGATGGACTCACATTAGTCATAAAGAACTCATATACTTATTGCAAAAGTTTATTAGCCCTCGAAGCAAAGTACTACTATGCATGCTCCTAGGGGAAGGGTTGGTAGGAGTTAACATCGCGCGATCCCGACCTCCACACATAAGGAAGGCAATCAAAGAGCACCCCATGCTACAAATTTGTCACAGAACTTTTACCATACGTGCATGCTACGTGACTTGCCAACTTTAACACTAGTATTTCTCAATTTCATAATTACCCAACTAGCATGACTCTAACGTTACCACCTTTATATCTCAAAACAATTATCAAGTGTCAAATTGATCATAGTGTTCAATGCACTCTATATGATAGTTTTTATTATACCCAACTTGGATGCCCATCATATTAGGACCAATTTTATAACCAAAGCAAATACCATGTTGTTCTAAAGACTTCCAAAATAATATAGGTGAATCATGAGAGTTCATTTATTTCTTCAAAATATAACCACCACCATGCTCTAAAAAGATATAAGTGAAGCACTAGAGCCAACGACAAACTACTCTGAAAGATATAAGTGAAGATCAATGAGTAGTCGAATAATTATGCAACTATGTGAAGACTTTCTAACATTTAAGAATTTCAGCCTGGTATTTTATTCAAACAGCAAGCAAAACAAAAGAAAATAAAATGACGCTCCAAGAAAAACACATATCATGTGGTGAATAAAAATATAGCTCCAAGTAAAGTTATCGATGAATGAAGACGAAAGAGGGGATGCCATCCGGGGCATCCCCAAGCTTAGGCTCTTGGTTGTCCTTGAATATTACCTTGGGGTGCCTTGGGAATCCCCAAGCTTAGGCTCTTGCCACTCCTTATCCCATAGTCCATCGAATCTTTACCCAAAACATGAAAACTTCACAACACAAAACTCAATAGCTCCATTAGTATAAGAAAATAAATCACCACTTAGGTACTGTTGTGAACTCATTCTAAATTCATATTGGTGTAATATCTATTATATTACAACTTCTCTATGGTTCATACCCTCCGATATTACTCATAGATTCATCAAAATAAGCAAACAACACATAGAAAACAGAATCTGTGAAAAACAGAACAATATGTAGTAATCTATATCATTCGAATACTTCTGTAACTCAAGGAATCCTACCAAATTAGGAAAACCTGCAAAATTTGTGTATCAATCCAGAGCAAAGGACAGAGGACGTACTTGCTACACATTTCTTGTTGAGCGCTTTGTTGCTCGTGGCACTACATGTCAAAAAGCTAAGTCACGACTCAATCCTCATGGTTTATATATGCCTTTGCCTGTACCTAGTGTTCCTTGGGAGGATATATCTATGGACTTTGTTTTAGGTTTACCTCGAACAAAGAAGGGGAGGGATAGCATATATGTTGTCGTGGATAGATTCTCGAAAATGGCACACTTTATACCATGTCATAAAAGTGATGATGTTGTTAATGTTGCTGATTTGTTCTTTCGTGAAATTATTCGCTTGCATGGTGTGCCAAATACTATTGTTTCAGATCATGATACTAAATTTCTTAGCCACTTTTGGAGATGTTTAAGGGCTAAGTTAGGGACTAAACTGCTTTTTAGTACTACTTGTCACCCCCAAACTGATGGACAAAATGAAGTAGTCAATAGAACATTGTCTACTATGCTTAGGGTTGTTTTGAAGAATAATAAGAAAATGTGAGAAGAATGCTTGCCTCATATTGAATTTTCTTATAATCATTCATTGCATTCTACTACTAAGATGTGCCCTTTTGAAATTGCGTATGGTTTCCTACCTCGTGCACCTATTGATTTGTTGCCTCTTCCATCTTCGGAGAAGGTTAATTTTTTTGGTAAACAACATGCTGAATTGATTTAAAAAATGCATAAGTTAACTAAGGAAAACATTGAGCGTATGAATGCTAAATATAAACTTGCTGGAGATAAGGGTAAAAAACATGTTGTGTTTGCACGTGGAGATCTTGTTTGGTTGCATTTGCGTAAGGATAGATTTCTTGATTTGCGCAAATCAAAGCTAATGCCTCGTGCTGATGGTCCTTTTAAGGTGTTGGAGAAAATAAATGATAATGCATATAAACTTGAGCTGCCTGCAGATTTTGGGGTTAGTCCCACTTTTAACATTGCAGATTTCAAGCCTTATTTGGGTGAGGAAGATGGGCTTCCGTCGAGGACGACTTCATTTCAAGAAGGGGATGATGATGAGGAAATCAATACCATTGTTACACCCACAGCCCCTACTGCTACATATACTAGACCAATTACTAGAGCTCGCGCACGCCAATTAAATTATCAGGTACTTTCGTTTCTTGGTAATGATTCTAATGTTCATGAGAATATGATGCTGTCTAAATTGGATACATTTGTTTTGCTTACAAATGAAGGGCCTAGTTTGGAGAAGGATGAACATTGGAGCATGAACAAGCATGGAGATGATGGCATGCGCAAGGGGAACAAGAACGGAGTTACAAGTGATGATTTCAGGACTTTGAAGCCACCATAATGGGTGCATGAAGCCTTGGACGAAATATACAAGATGCCACTTCATAAATTTCGTCCCGAGGTAATTCTAGGTGCCGCGTCACCTTATTATTGGTCCAGGCCCATGTAATTTCGAAATACATAAGTATAGGCTATTTTTAGAGTCTATATGTGTGGGGAAACAAGAGATAGGGTTCATTTCGGACCCCTCCACCAAGGGCCACGAAATTCCCCCCCCCCCTCTTCCTTCATATATACAGCACTTAGGGCACCGTTTAGACTTTGGGTTTTGTTTAGATTAAAAGTTTGCCATAGCTGCAACCTCGCGTACTTCGTTTATGTTCAACGACCAGACAAAGGCGTCACAGAACCCCACCTTGATCAATAAAGATTACATCTTATATTCGCAATATCTAGATTGCAATCTCAGTTTCTTGCTTGTTCTTAGTTTGCTCGTAGGAAACAGACCCTCGTGGTCAGGTTGATCGTGCTCCGGCGTGGTCAATAACCTCTCGGAGTTGGTTTAGCGATTGCTAAGGTGCGACGTCCTTGCACGTTCGTAGTCCGATCGTCAAAGTCGACTTCCACCAAAGCGAAATCCATCATCTCATCGAAAGACGGGACACCTTTGCCTCTATCAAGTGGTATCGGATTTTCAGGTTGCTCGGTGAGATTTTACAGTTTTTCGTAGATTAGATCGAGTCTGTTTCTTCATAACTATAGTCCACGAAAAAGCCAAAAATAATTTAGGGTTAGTCCATCCTATCGAAACCAATCTGAGCCTTTGCATAATCTTTTTTGTATTTGCGTTGTTGAATTTGCGGTTGCTTCGTCGTGTCAAGTTGCTGGTCTTAGCCTCTAATATTTAGAGTTTCGAGTTCTGTTCACGGGTATTCACGCCGCCGCCGCACCATCATCATCGCCCTGCCATATACCACCACTGCTTATCCGCTACTAATCCGAGTCCATATACCACCACCAATCCGAGTCCATATACCACCATAATCCGAGTCCATATACCACCACCAATCCGAGTTCATATACCACCACCAATCCGAGTCCACATATACCATCGTCATAGACCATCACCAGTGCGAGTTCCACCAGATTCATCTCCGCCACCAGTCCTAGTCCGAGTCCAGTATTTGTTCCTTTATCTTTGAGTTCCAGAGCACCCGATACTACGAATTGTCAACAAGTCGGATTCCCCAATTTCCATGCTACCCATACAAGAAAAATAGTTCCAGTCTGGAAAATTTTGGCTAGGCAATTTTTAGGCCATTTGTAGACTTTTTCGGAAAAAAATTGTTGCGGAGCAAAAAAAGAGGAAAAAAGTGCAAGAAAAAGAGAAAAAAAATTCAGAGTGTGCTCCTCCCTTGATTACGTGCCGCGTCGTGATTTTGTTAGTGTTCTAGGCTCGCGTCTCTAGCACGGTCTAGCCTAGGACCAGCATAGTAACGTCGTTGAGCATTTATTCAACTTTGCATCTCTGAATTGATTATTGCTGACCCTTTTTGCTCCCATATTATAAGCCTTCCCAGCTCCACATACATCTACGTCGTGCGTTTGACTCTCCCTGGTAATCGATCTATCCAAGCTTTGAGAGTTTTGACTACAACGGTTGCCGATCACCACCTGCTGCTGGGTAAGAACTAGTAAGAATTTGAGATTCACTTGACGGATTTGTGACACCCCACCACCACTATATTCTAGTAGTCTGTAGGATCATATTCTTGTCTGTTTCTATTGCTGCTAACTATGGCAGGAACACAAGCCGACGAGATTGACTGGGAGAACATGACAAACAAGGAGCTTCATGATAAGTTTCATCAAATGTTGGGTCAACAGGTGGAAGACGTGATGGCCAGCTTTGGAAAGGCAATGGAGAAGATGGATGACATTGAGAAGTCAATTGACACCAAGTTGGATGCTAAGTTTGATGAATTACTCAAACTTCTGCCACAACCAGCTCTACGCCGCAATACAGTAGGGCGAGCACAGCGTGTTCCTATTGAGCCAGGACAAAATTCTGGTGCCGCTGCTACTGATGTTGGTGCTTCTGTAGCTCCTGCTGTTACTGCAGAGGTGGAGGACTATTACGAGGATGAGGTTGATCAAAATCAGAACTACCTGCAGCCACCAGCACCACCACCAGCAGGCCGACCTCAGGTATATATTCGCAATGATAGGCCTGCACCACCACGTCAGGTACGAGATAATGACCATATTCATAAACTGAAATTGAATATTCCACCATTTGAGGGTATATATGTTCCTGATATATATCTTACTTGGGAGTTAGAAACTGAACAACGTTTTACATGTTTACAATATCCCGAGGAGAGACAGGTTGCTGCTGCTGTTTGTGCTTTCACTAGTTTTGCATGTGTATGGTGGTCTGAACATTGTAGATTATATCCTATTCCAACTACTTGGGCTGGTTTGAAAACTCCTATGCATACTCGTTGGGTTCCACCATATTATTAACGTGAATTGCTTAAAAAATTGCAGCGTTTAAGACAAGCGAAAAATTCTGTAGAAGAATATTATCAGGAATTACAAACTAGCATGATTAGATGTGGTATTGTTTAGGAGAATGAAGCTATGCTTGCACGTTTTATGGGTGGATTAAATAGAGAGATTCAGACCATTCTAGAGTATAAGGAGTATACTAATATCACTCGTTTATTTCATCTTGCTTGTAAAGCTGAACGTGAAGTGTAGGATCGATAGGCATTGGCGCGAACTAACTTTTCTACAGGTCGACCTTCATCATGGACACCGCGTGCATCTTCTACTTCCACTGCACCAGCACCTCCATCGGGTGCCACCTACAGCCGTGATACAAGAAAGCAAGCACAACCACCACTATCTGCCAAGAGCGCACCTGTTAGGCCTGCACAAAGCTCTTCTTCTTCCATGGCATCAACAGGGCACACAAGTGATATTATTTGTCGTTGTTGTAAGGGAAGAGGTCATTATGCGATAGAATGCAAATCTCAGCGTGTGATGATTGCTACTGAGGATGGTGGGTATGAGTCTGCTAGTGACTATGATGAGGAGACTTTGGCGCTTATTACAAGTGAAGAACACGGTGGAGCTGATTCTGATCATGAGACGCAATACATGGCTCCTGAAGACGCTGACAGGTATGAATATTTAGTTGCTCAACGTGTTTCGAGTGTGCAGGTCACACAAGCTGAGCAAAATCAGAGGCACAATTTGTTCCGTACAAAGGGAGTTGTGAAGGAACGTTCTGTGCGCATCATCATAGACGGAGGGAGCTGCAACAACTTGGCTAGCATGGAGATGGTGGAGAAGCTATCTCTCACCACAAGACCACATCCACATCCTTACTACATCCAATGGTTCAACAACAGCGGCAAGGTTAAGGTAACACGTACTGTTCGTGTGCATTTTAGTATCTCTACATATGCTGATTATGTTGATTGTGATGTGGTACCTATGCAAGCATGTTCCTTATTACTTGGTCGAACATGGCAATTTGATAAAAATTCTTTACACCATGGTAGAAACAATCATTATACTCTGGTTCATAAGGATAAAAATATTACTTTGCTTCCGATGACTCCTGATTCCATTTTGAAAGATGATATTAATAGAGCTAATAAAGTAAAACAGGAGACAAATAAGAGTGAAAATCAGATTGTGGCAAAAGAATTTGAGCAACAAATGAAGCCTAATAGTAAACCATTTAGTGTTGTTTCTGAAATTAAATTGAAAAGTGCATGTTTACTTGCCACTAAATCTGATATTGATGAGCTAGATTTCAGCAAATCTGTTTGCTATGCTTTTGTGTGCAAAGAGGCATTATTTTCATTTGAGGATGTGCCTTCCTCTTTGCCTCCTGCTGTCACTAACATTTTGTAGGAGTTTGCTGACGTCTTTCCACAAGACGTGCCACCGGGATTACCTCCCATTCGAGGGATTAAGCATTAGATTGACTTAATTCCAGGTGCATCATTACCCAACTGTGCACCATACCATACTAATCCAGAGGAGACGAAGGAGATTATGGGTCAAGTACAGGAGCTGCTCGACAAAGGTTATATACGTGAATCCCTTAGTCCTTGTGCTGTTCCTATTATTCTAGTGCCGAAAAAGGATGGTACATCACGTATGTGTGTTGATTGTAGAGGCATTAATAATATTACTATTCGTTATCGTCATCCTATTCCTAGGCTAGATGATATGCTTGATGAATTGAGTGGCTCTACAATATTCTCCAAAGTTGATTTGCGTAGTGGATACCATCAAATTCGTATGAAATTGGGAGATGAATGGAAAACGGCATTTAAAACTAAGTTTGGATTATATGAGTGGTTAGTCATGCCTTTTGCTTTAACTAATGCACCTAGTACTTTCATGAGATTAATTAACAAAGTTTTACGTGCTTTTATTAGACGATTTGTGGTAGTGTATTTTGATGATATACTGATTTATAGCAGATCTTTGGAGGAACATTTGGAACATTTACGTGTTGTTTTTATTGCTTTACGTCATGCACGTTTGTTTGGTAACCTTGGGAAGTGCACCTTTTGCACAAACCGAGTATCTTTTCTTGGCTATGTTGTTACTCCACAGGGAATTGAAGTTGATAAAGCCAAGATTGAAGCTATTGAGAGTTGGCCGCAGCCCAAAACGGTCACACAAGTGAGGAGTTTTCTTGGCCTCGCTGGATTCTATAGGTGTTTTGTGAGAGATTTCAGCACCATTGCTCCACCTCTCAATGAGCTTACAAAGAAAGATGTGCCTTTTCTTTGGGGTACCGCACAGGAAGAAACCTTCATGGTATTGAAAGATAAGTTGACACATGCTCCTTTACTCCAACTTCCTGATTTTATAAGACTTTTGAGCTTGAATGTGATGCTAGTGGAATTGGATTAGGAGGTGTGTTATTACAAGATGGCAAAGTCGTTGCGTACTTTTTGAAATATTGAGTGGGCCTAGTCTGAATTATTCTACTTATGATAAAGAATTATATGCTCTTGTTCGGACTTTAGAAAGATGGCAACATTACTTATGGCCCAAAGAATTTGTTATACACTCTGATCATGAATCTTTGAAACATATTAGAAGTAAAGCTAAACAGAATCATAGACATGCTAACTGGGTTGAATTCATTGAGACATTCCCTTATGTCATTAAACACAAGAAGGGTAAAGAAAATGTTGTTGATGATGCATTGTCTCATCGCTATACTATGCTTTCACAACTTGACTTCAAAATATTTGGTTTGGAGACCATCAAAGATCAATATGTCCATGATGCTAATTTTAAAGATGTATTGTAGAACTGTAACGAAGGTAGAACATGGAACAAGTTCGTCATTAATGATCATTTTTTGTTCCGTGTTAACAAGCTATGCATTCCAGCTAGCTCCGTTCATCTTTTGTTGTTGCAGGAGGCGCATGGAGGAGGATTAATGGGACACTTTGGCATGAAGAAGACGGAGGACGTACTTGCTACACATTTCTTTTGGCCAAAGATGAGACGGGATGTTGAGCGCTTTGTTGCTCGCTGCACTATATGTCAAAAAGCTAAGTCACGACTCAATCCTCATGGTTTATATATGCTTTTGCCTGTACCTAGTGTTCCTTGGGAGGATATATCTATGGACTTTGTTTTAGGTTTACCTCGAACAAAGAAGGGTAGGGATAGCATATTTGTTGTCGTGGATAGATTCTCGAAAATGGCACACTTTATACCATGTCATAAAAGAGATGATGCTGTTAATGTTGCTGATTTGTTCTTTCGTGAAATTATTCGCTTGCATGGTGTGCCAAATACTATTGTTTCCGATCGTTATACTAAATTTCTTAGCCACTTTTGGAGATGTTTAAGGGCTAAGTTGGGGACTAAACTGCTTTTTAGTACTTCTTGTCACCCCCAAACTGATGGACAAACTGAAGTAGTCAATAGAATATTTGTCTACTATGCTTAGGGCTGTTTTGAAGAATAATAAGAAAATGTGGGAAGAATGCTTGCCTCATATTGAATTTTCTTATAATCGTTCATTGCATTCTACTACTAAGACGTGCCCTTTTGAAATTGTGTATGGTTTCCTACCTCGTGCACCTATTGATTTGTTGCCTCTTCCATCTTCGGAGAAGGTTAATTTTGATGGTAAACAACATGTTGAATTGATTTTAAAAATGCATGAGTTAACTAAGGAAAACATTGAGCGTATGAATGCTAAATATAAACTTGCTAGAGATAAGGGTAGAAAACATGTTGTGTTTGCACCTGGAGATCTTGTTTGGTTACATTTGCGTAATGATAGATTTCTTGATTTGCGCAAATCAAAGCTAATGCCTTGTGTTGATGGTCCTTTTAAGGTGTTGGAGAAAATAAATGGTAATGCATATAAACTTGAGCTGCCTGCAGATTTTGAGGTTAGTCCCACTTTTAACATTGCGGATTTGAAGCCTTATTTGGGTGAGGAAGATGAGCTTCCGTCGAGGACGACTTCATTTCAAGAAGGGGAGGATGGTGAGGACATCCATACCATTGTTACACCCACAACCCCTACCGCTACATATACTGGACTTATTACTAGAGCTCGCGCACGCCAATTAAATTATCAGGTACTTTTGTTTCTTGGTAATGATTCTAATGTTCATGAGAATATGATGCTACCTAAATTGGATACATTTGTTTTGCTTACAAATGAAGGGCCTAGTTTGGAGAAGGATGAACATTGGAGCACGAATAAGCATGGAGATGATGGCATGCGCAAGGGGAACAAGAACGGAGTTACAAGTGAAGATTTCAGGACTTTGAAGCCACCATAATGGGTGCATGAAGCCTCGGACGAAATATACAAGATGCCACTTCATAAATTTCGTCCCGAGGCTATTCTAGGTGCCGCGTCACCTTATTATTGGGCCAGGCCCATGTAATTTCGAAATACATAAGTATAGGCTATTTTTAGAGTCTGTATGTGTGGGGAAACAAGAGATAGGGTTGATTTCGGACCCCTCCACCAAGGGCCACGAAATTCCCCCCTCTTCCTCCATATATATAGCCCTTAGGGCACCGTTTAGAATTTGGGTTTTGTTTAGATTTAAAGTTCTCCATAGCTGCAACTTCGCGTACTTTGTGTTCAACGACCAGAAAAAGGTGTCATAGAACCCCACCTTGATCAATAAAACTTTCATCTTATATTCGCAATATCTAGATTGCAATCTCAGTTTCTTGCTTGTTCTTCGTTTGCTCGCAGGAAACATACCCTCGTGGTCAGGTTGATCGTTCTCCGGCGTGGTCAATAACCTCTCGGAGTTGGTTTAGCGATTGCTAAGGCGCGACGTCCTCGCACGTTCGTAGTCGGATCGTCGAAGTCGACTTCCAACGAAGCGAAATCCATTATCTCATCGAAAGATGGGACACCTTTGCCTCTATCAAAACATGATTACTATAGTAGCATAATCATGTGGACACACAAAAATACTAAGGGTAAATATTGGGTTGTCTCCCAACAAGCGCTAACGTTTAACGCCCCTATCTAGGCATGATGATTTCAATGATGCTCACATAAAAGATAAGAATTGAAACATACTAGGAGGATCATGAAGAATATGACTAACACATTTAATTATAACCCACTTCCTATGCATAGGGATTTTGTGAGCAAACAACTTATGGGAACAAGAATCAACTAGCATAGGAAGGTAAAACAAGCATAGCTTCAAGATTTCCAACACAAAGAGAGGAAACTTGATATTATTGCAATTCCTACAAGCATATGTTCCTCCCTCATAATAATTTTCAGTAGCATCATGATTGAATTCAATAATATAACCATCACATAAAGCATTATTTTCATGATGCACAAGCATATAAATTTTACTACTCTCCACATAAGCAAACTTCTTCTCATGAATAGTAGTGGGAGCAAACTCAACAAAATAACTATCATGTGAAGCATAATCCAAGTGAAAATTAAAATCATGATGACAAGTTTCATGGTTATGTTTATTCTTTATGGCATACATATCATCACAATAATCATCATAAATAGGAGGCATGCTTACATCATAATAAATTTTCTCATCAAAACTTGGGGGACAAATAATATCATATTCATCAAACATAGCATCCCCAAGCTTGTGGCTTTGCATATCATTAGCATCATGGGTATTCAAAGAATTCAGACTAACAACATTGCAATCATGCTCATCATTCACATATTTTATGCCAAGCATTCTATTTAATTCTTCTTCTAGTACTTGAGCACAATTTTTGGAATCCTTATTTTCATGGAAGACATTAAAAAGATGAAGCATATGAGGCACCCTCAATTCCATTTTTTTTGTAATTTTCTTTTATGGACTAAACTAGTGATAAAACAAGAAACAAAAAGATTCGATTGCAATATCTAAAGATATACCTTCAAGCACTCACCTCCCCGGCAACGGCGCCAGAAAAGAGCTTGATGTCTACTACACAACCTTCTTCTTGTAGACATCGTTGGGCCTCCAAGCGCAGAGGTTTGTAGGACAGTAGCAAATTTCCCCAAGTGGATGACCTAAGGTTTATCAATCCATGGGAGGCGTAGGATGAATATGGTCTCTCTTAAACAACTCTGCAACCAAATAACAAAGAGTCTCTTGTGTCCCCAACACACCCAATACAATGGTAAATTGTATAGGTGCACTAGTTCGGCGAAGAGATGGTGATACAAGTGCAATATGGATGATAGATATAGGTTTTTGTAATCTGAAAATATAAAAACAGCATGGTAACAAGTGGTAAAAATGAGCGTAAACGGTATTGCAATGCTAGGAAACAAGGCCTAGGGTTCATACTTTCACTAGTGCAAGTTCTCTCAACAATAATAACATAATTGGATCATATAACTATCCCTCAACATGCAACAAAGAGTCACTCCAAAGTCACTAATAGCGGAGAACAAACGAAGAGATTATTGTAGGGTATGAAACCACCTCAAAGTTATCCTTTCTGATCGATCTATTCAAGAGTCCGTAGTAAAATAACACGAAACTATTCTTTCTGTTCAATCTATCCTAGAGTTCCTACTAGAATAACACCTTAAGATACAAATCAACCAAAACCCTAATGTCACCTAGATACTCCAATGTCACCTCAGGTATCCGTGTGTATGATTCTATGATATGCATCACACAATCTCAGATTCATCTATTCAACCAACACAAAGTACTTCAAAGAGTGCCCAAAGTTTCTACCGAAGAGTCAAGACGAAAACGTGTGCCAATCCCTATGCATAAGTTCACAAGGGAACTGAACCCGTAAGTTGATCACCAAAACATGCATCAAGTAGATCACATGAATATCCCATTGTCACCACAGATAAGCACATGCAAGACATACATCAAGTGTTGTCAAATCCTTAAAGACTCAATCCGATAAGATAACTTCAAAGTGAAAACTCAATCCATTACAAGAGAGTAGAGGGGGAGAAACATCATAAGATCCAACAATAATAGCAAAGCTCGCGATACATCAAGATCGTGCCAAATCAAGAACATGAGAGAGAGAGATCAAACACATAGCTACTAGTACATACTGATACGTCTCCGTCGTATCTACTTTTCCAAACACGTTTGCCCTTGTTTTGGACTCTAACTTGCATGATTTGAATGGAACTAACCCAGACTGACGCTGTTTTCAGCAGAATTGACATGGTGTTATTTTTGTGCAGAAATAAAAGTTCTCGAAAGAAAATCCACGAAGAAACTTTTTAAAATAAAAAAAACTAATGAAAGAATCAGCATCAGGGGGCCCACACCCTATCCACGAGGGTGGGGGGCGCGCCCCCTCCCCTAGGGCGTGCCCCCATGCCTCATGGGCCCCCTGGACGTCCACTGACCTCAACTCCAACTCCATACATTTGCTTTCACGGAGAAAAAAACCAGAGAGAAAGTTTCATCGCATTTTACGATATGGAGCCGTCGCCAAGCCCTAATCTCTCTCGGGAGGGCTGATCTGGAGTCCATTCGGAGCTCCGAAGAGGGGGATTCGTCGCCGTCGTCATCATCAAGCATCCTCCATCACCAATTTCATGATGCTCACCGCCGTCGTGAGTAATTCCATCGTAGGATTGCTAGACGCTGATGGGTTGGATGAGATTTATCATGTAATCAAGTTAGTTTTGTTAGGGTTTGATCCCTAGTATCCATTATGTTCTGAGATTGATGTTGCTATGACTTTGCTAGGCTTAATGCTTGTCACTAGGGCCCGAGTGCCATGATTCCAAATCTGAACGTATTATGTTTTCATGAATATATGTGAGTTCTTGATCCTATCTTCCAATTCTATAGTCACCTATTATGTTTTATTATCCGACAATCCCGAAGTGACAATAATCGGGATATTTTTCGGTGATAACCGTAGTTTGAGAAGTTCATGTATTCACTATGTGTTAATGCTTTGGTTCGGTACTCTATTAAAAGGAGGCATTAATATCCCTTAGTTTCCTCTAGGACCCCGCTGGCACGGGAGGGTAGGACAAAAGATGTCATGCAAGTTCTTTTCCATAAGCACGCATGACTATATTCGGAATACATGACTACATTACATTGATGAACTGGAGCTAGTTCTATGTCACCCTATGTTATAACTATTACATGAGGAATCGCATCCGGCATAATTATCCATCACTGATCCAATGCCTATGAGCTTTTCACATATTGTGCCTTCCTTATTTACTTTACCGTTGCTACTGTTACAGTTACTACAAAACTGCTACCGTTACTTTTTCCACTGTTACCATTACTTCCATACTACTTTGCTACTAAATACTTTGCTGCAGATACTAAGTTATCCAGGTGTGGTTGAATTGACAACTCAACTACTAATACTTGAGAATATTCTTTGGCTCCCCTTGTGTCGAATCAATAAATTTGGGTTGAATACTCTACCCTCGAAAACTGTTGCGATCCCCTGTACTTGTGGGTTATCAAGACTATTTTCTGGCGCCGTTGCCGGGAGCATAGCTCTATTCTTTGAGTCACTTTGGATTCATATCTGCTGGTCACTATGAGGAACTTGAAAGACGAAAGAACTAAGATTTTTCCCTCAACTATGAGGGGAGGTAAGGAACTGCCATTTAGCTCTGCACTAGATTCTCCTTCTGTTTTGAGTAAGCTTGCGACACCTAAACCTGCTACTGCTATGAATTCTGATATGTCGCATGTTATTGATGATGCCACTTCTTCTATGCATGATACTTATGATGAAACTACTTCTGTGCTTGACACTACTGTGCCATTAGGTGAATTTCTTGATGAACAACTTGCTAGGGTTAGAGAGAATGAAATTATTGAAAATGAAATCATTGAAGATAGTGATGATGAAGGTTCTCCCCCTAAGTATGAATTGCATGTTGTTCCTGAGGGTTATGTTATGGATGAAAAAACTACTAGAGATATTCTTGCTTGCAATGATAGATCTGATCTTAAGAAGTTATTAGCTAAACTGAAAGAGAAATCTCTAAATGCTAGAATGAAATATGACCCTGCTTTTGCTACTTCACCTATCTTTGTTACTGATAAGGATTATGAATTCTCTGTCGATCCTGAGATAATTACTTTGGTTGAATCTGATCCTCTTTATGGCCATGAATCTGAAACTGTTGTGGCACATCTTATTAAATTGAATGATATAGCCACCCTATTCACTAATGACGAGAAATCTCGCTACTACTATATCCTTAAGATATTTCCGTTCTCATTAAAGGGTGATGCTAACACTTGGTTTAATTCTCTTGATCCTGGTTGTGTGCGTAGTCCCCAGGATATGATTTATTACTTTTCTGCTAAATATTTCCCTGCTCATAAGAAACAAGCTGCCTTGAGGGAAATATATAATTTTGTGCAAATTGAACAAGAGAGTCAGCCACAAGCTTGGGGGAGGCTTCTCCGGTTACTTAATGCTTTGTCTGATCATCCTCTTAAGAAAAAAATGAAATACTTGATATCTTTTATAATGGACTAACTGATGCTTCCAAGGACCACTTGGATAGTTGTGCTGGTTGTGTTTTCAGGGAAAGCACAGTCGACCAAGCTGAATTGTTATTGAATAATATGTTGACTAATGAAAATAATTGGACTCTTCCTCAGCCAATTCCTGAGCCAACTCCTAAACCAACTCCAAAAAAGAGGAGTGTTCTATTTCTCAGTCCCGAAGATATGTAAGAGCCAAAGAAATCGATGAAAGAAAAAGGTATTAAAGCTGAAGATGTTAAGAATTTACCTCCTGTTGAAGAAATACATGGTCTTAATTTACCACCTATTGAAGAAACACATTGTCTTGATAACCCGACACAGGTAGTAAAGGTAAATTATCACTATAGATATGATAAGGTTGAAATCTCGTCTACTAAGTTTGCTAGCCAATGCTTGGATGAATTTGATGACTTTATGGCTAGACAAGAAAATTTCAATGCTTATGTTGATAGAGAATTAAGGAGTAATTCTTACATGATTGGAGCTTGAGTGATTATATGGCTAGAGTTAAAGGTGAACTTAAACTCATTAGTAAATATGCTTCTATTGTTACCACCTAAGTAGAACAAGTACTTAAAGCTCAAAGTCAGTTGCTCGATGAATTAAATAATAAACATGATTTTGCTGTTAGAGTGGCTACTAGAACGGGTAAAATGACTTAGGAACCTTTGTATCCTGAAGGCCATCCTAAGAGAATTGAGCAAGATTCTCAGAGAAATAATTTAGATGCACCTAGTCCTTCTAAAAAGAAGAAAAAGAAAAATGATAGGACTTTGCATGCTTCTAGTGAACCTGTTGTAGACACACATGAGAATCCCAATGATATTTCTATTTCTGATGCTGAAACACAATCTGGTGATGAACATGAACCTAGTGATAATGTTAATGATAATGTTCATGTTGATGCTGAAGCTAGCAATAATAATGATGTAGAGATTGAACCTATTGTTGATCTTGATAACCCACAATCAAAACATCAACGTTATGATAAGAGAGATTTTGTTGCTAGGAAGCACCGTAAAGAAAGAGAACCATGGGTTCAGAAACCCATGCCTTTTCATCCTAAGCCATCCAAGAAAAAGGATGATGAGGACTTTGAGCGCTTTGCTGAAATGATTAGACCTATCTTCTTACGTATGTGGTTAACTGATATGCTTAAAGTAAATCCTTATGCTAAATATATGAAGGATATCATTACAAATAAAAGAAAGATACCGGAAGATGAAATTTCCACCATGCTTTCTAATTATACTTTTAAGGGTGGAATACCAGAGAAACCTGGAGATCCAGGAGTACAACTATACCATTCTCCATTAAAAGAAACTATGTTAAAACTGCTTTATGTGGTCTTGGAGCCGGTGTTAGTGTTATGCCTCTCTCTTTATATCGTAGACTTGAATTGAATAAGTTGACACCTACTGAAATATCTTTGCAAATGGCCGACAAATCAACTGCTACACCTGTCGGTATTTGTGAGGATGTGCCTGTTGTGGTTGCAAACGTCACTCTCTTAACGGACTTTCTTATTCTTGATATTCCCGAGGACGATAGTATGTCGATTATCCTCAATAGACCCTTTTTGAATACTGCAGGGGCTGTAATTGATTGCAACAAAGGCAATGTCACTTTTCATGTTAATGGTAATGAGCATATGGTACACTTTCCGAGGAAACAACCTCAAGTTCATAGCATCAATTCTATTGGAAAATTTCCAACTATCATTATTGGAGGTTTTGAATTTCCTCTTCCTACTGTCAAGAAGAAATATGATATTCTTATTATTGGGGACATTCATATCCCCATTGAGGTAAGCTAGTGCTATTCGAAATTTCTCCGGTTCCATGCGATTCGGAATGAGTTGTTAACAAGACTTGATGAACCTTGCTAGTGTATTCCTTTTGATGATCATGAGATGGATGAAATTAGAAGGCACAACCTTCTGTACCCTCTTTTTACTTTCTTTTATTTAGAATAAATAAAGTAAAAATAGTATTATCTGTCTGTTTTCTGAATTATCCATGCAATAAAAAATACCGGAAAATAAAGGTTCTCCAAATGCCCTGCAAATTTAATATGATTTTTTCTGGAACATTTGAGAATATCTGACACTGAGAACACAGTAGGGGGAGCTGGCACCTGGCCATGAGGGTCCAGGGCGCGCCCACCCCTACATGGCGCGCCCCCTGCCTCGTGGGCCCATGGTGGCTCCTCTCCACTTATTCCTGCACCCACACACTTCATCTTCCTCCCAAAAAAATCACCATCCAGCTCAAGCACGAGTTCTAGCTCACTTTGCCGCCATTTTCGATCTCCTTGCTCAAAGCTCCATTCACAAAACTGCTTTGGGAGATTGTTCCTTGGTATGTGACTCCTCTAATGGTCCAATTAGTTTTTGTTCTAGTGCTTTATTCATTGCAAATTTTTGCTGCCTAGGTGACCCTGTTCTTGAGCTTGCATGTCAAATTTATGAGGTCCCAAGTGATTCTAATGTATGATATAGGCTCTAGGCACTTTTGGGAGTAGTTGGTATCAGTTTTGATGAGTTTGATTCACTTTTATTTTGAGTTGCTAAAAATTTCAGAAATTTTCAGAAAAAGATGAAGAGATTCTTCTTGAGGGGCTCTTCTAGCCAAGGCTCTAAGGATAAACAAACTAAGGAGAATGAAAAGGCCAAGTATAATCTTCCTTGTGTGGCGGAAGTACGGTCGTGTGAGTGGCCTTGTGATGATTTCTTGAGAGCAGCCAGGATTTATGATGACTTTTATTCTTTGGCTGATAATGCGGGCCTCACCAACTTCCTCCATGACTGGATCAAACAATATCTCTTACTCACCAATACTTTCGTGCAAAACTTCTACTATTATCCTAAGAAATCACCTCCTTCAGTAGCTTTTCATTTATATGATGTGGCTAGGGAGATGTCATTACATGATTTTTGCGCGGTTTGCAAAATACCCTTCGAGGGCAGCTTAGAGGAACCGCATCGTAAAGATGTGGATGGTTTTATTGATACTATTACTGTAGGGGAATCGAGCAAGGTTTCTGATGCAAGAATTACTAGCATACATTTTCCTGTTTGACGCTACTTTCCCATATTTGCTAGTCGATGCTTAATTGGTCGCGGAAACTGTGGAAACCTTAGTGTTCCTGGTATTATTATTTTGTTCCATGCTTTATTTTGTGATAACTCTGTTAGTATGGGTGCTATTATTGCTAAACAATTAAGCCTAAACCATACAAAGAGCCCCATCTTTGGAGGTATCTGCTGCACGCCTTGCTAAGCATTTTAGGATACCCATTAGGCATTTTGAGAAGGAGGAAAAGTTGCTGCCCCCTACTTTTGTAGATTATAAGAGCATGGTAGCACATGAGTTTAATGTTAATAATGATGATAAGATGCTTTTGTATAATCTGAGATTTAATAAGAAACATAGTGAGACTATTATTTTGCTTGTGCCCTCTTTGTTTGATTTAACTGCAGGCCATTACCTCGTCTTGCCGACGGTCGTTTACGCGTACTGGGGCCAGACATCAGCCCCAGAACCTGAGCCGGAACTGTGATTTGACCCTTATCGTCCATCTTCTTATGAGTGGGATCCAGAGGAGATAGCCAGCCAGTGGCAATATGATGACACTCCTCAGTACACCAGAGAGAGTAGCCATGATCCATGGGCATAGACCAACTTAGGCCAAAAGCCTAAGCTTCGGAGAGTCCGTATTTCTCACCGACATTACATTCATGTTCACACACTCATTCTAGTTTTCGATGCTCATACTTTTTCATTGTACTATCCATGCTAGTTTAATTTCTCTTTCTAGCTTTCTTCTTGTGTGTTTGATAAACCTTAAGAAAAATCAACAAATTAGTTAGTTTATTTTCCATGCTTGTAGTAGTAATTAAATGAAAACCCAAAAAGATTTCTCGTTCTTCTTTTACTTGTTGGGAGCTTTCCCGTGTAAATAGTTTTATTTCTTTTCTTTCCTTTCGGGGTCGAGAGGAGAAGACCATAATGAAAATGTTTAGTGGCTTTCATATGCATAATTGTTGATTTAACCAAGAGCCCATATTACCTTGTCTTCTCCCTTGAATTGAATGCTTGCAGATTCCAGCTTAGTCCAATGCACGTGCACTATTATTATTATCCACATCGTTCGGTCGTGCAAGTGAAAGGCAATAATGACGATATATGATGGACTGATTGAGATGAGAGAAGCTGGTATGAACTCGACCTCTCTTGTTTTTGTAAATATGATTAGTTCATCGTTCCTGATTCAGCCTATTATGAATAAACATGTTTGCAATGACAATTAGAGATTATAGTTGCTTATGCCATGCTTAATTAGCTAGGAGTTTATAATGGTTTACCTTGCGTGCCAACATGCTATTAAAATGGTTGTGATGTGGTATGATAGGGTGGTATCCTCCTTTGAATGAATTGAGTGACTTGACTTGGCACATGTTCACGCATGTAGTTGAAACAGAATCAACATAGCCTTCACGATATTTATGTTCATGGTGGATTATATCCTACTCATGCTTGCACTCAGTGTTGATTAATTTTAATGCATGTTTATGATTGTTTTCGCTCTCTCAATTGGTCGCTTCCCAGTCTCTTTCTAGCCTTCGCCTGTACTAAGCAGGAATACTGCTTGTGCATCCAAACTCCATAAACCCCAAAGTTATTCCATATGAGTCCACCATACCTTCCTATATGCGGTATCTACCTGCCGTTCCAAGTAAATTTGTATGTGCCAAACTCCAAACCTTCAAATGAAATTCTGTTTTGTATGCTCGAGCAGCTCATGTATCAACTAGGGCTGTCTGTATCTTCCATGCTAGGTGGGTTATTCTCAAGAGGAGTGGACTCCGCTCCTCATTCACGAGAAAATGGCTGGTCATCGGGATGCCCAGTCCCATGCTCAAATCAAATCAAAATAATTGCAAACAAAACTCCCCCAGGATTGTTGCTAGTTGGAGGCACCCGTTGTTTCGGGCAAGCCATGGATTGATGCTTGTTGGTGGTGGGGAGTATAAACTTTACTATTCTGTTTGGGAACCGCCTATAATGTGTGTAGCATGGAAGATATCGAGATCTCATAGTTGTTATGTTGAGAGTGAAAGTATACCGCTCAAAATGTTATTCATCTCTATTTTGAAATCGAGCTCTGGCACCTCTACAAATCCCTGCTTCCCTCGGTGAAGGGCCTATCCATTTAATTTTATGTTGAGTCATCACCCTCTAATTAAAAAGCACCCGCTAGAGAGCACCGCTGTCATTTGCATGCATTACTGTTAGTTTATATTGGGTATGACTATGACTGGATCTCTTTTACCATGAATTACAATGTTTAGTCGGTCCTTGATCTTTAAAGGTGCTCTGCATTTATGTTTTGCGATCTCAGAAAGGGCTAGCGAGATACCATCTTGTTATATCATATTATGATTGTTTTGAGAAAGTGTTGTCATCCGAGTTTTATTATTATTGCTCACTAGTTGATTATGCCATTGATATGAGTAAACATGAGACCTAAGTGTTATTGTGAATATGGTTAGTTCATAGTCTTTGCTGAAAATTTGAATGCTAGCTTTACATATTTACAACAACAAGAGCAAACAGAGTTTGTAGAAGTTTTTCTTTATCACTTTCAGTTTGTCAACTGAATTGCTTGAGGACAAGCAAAGGTTTAAGCTCGGGGGAGTTGATACGTCTCTGTCGTATCTACTTTTCCAAACACTTTTGCCCTTGTTTTGGACTCTAACTTGCATGATTTGAATGGAACTAACCCGGACCGATGCTGTTTTCAGCAGAGCTGCCATGGTGTTATTTTTGTGCAGAAATAGAAGTTCTTGGAATGACCTAAAAATCCATGGAGCAACTTTGCAGAATGAATTAAAAATACTGGCGAAAGAATCAGCGTCAGGGGGCCCACACCCTGTCCACGAGGGTGGGGGCGCGCCCCCTTCCCTAGGGCGCGCCCCCTTCCCTAGGGCGCGCCCCCTGCCTCGTGGGCCCCCTAGACGTCCACCGACCTCAACTCCAACTCCATATATTTGCTTTCGCGGAGAAAAAACTCAGAGAGAAATTTTCATCGTTTTTTACGATACGGAGCCGCCGCCAAGACCCACTCTCTCTCGGGAGGGCTGATCTGGAGTCCGTTCGGGGCTCCGGAGAGGGGGATTCGTCGCTGTTGTCATCATAAACCATCCTCCATCACCATTTTCATGATGCTCACCGTCGTGCGTGAGTGATTCCATTGTAGGCTTGCTGGACGGTGATGGGTTGGATGAGATTTACCATGTAGTCAAGTTAGTTTTGTTAGGGTTTGGTCCCTAGCATCCACTATGTTATGAGATTGATGTTGCTATGACTTTGCTATGCTTAATGCTTGTCACTAGGGCTCGGGTGCCATGATTTCAGATCTAAAACTATTATGTTTTCATGAATTTATGTGAGTTCTTGATCCTATCTTGCAAGTCTATAGTCACCTATTATGTGTTATGATCTGACAACCCCGAAGTGACAATAATCGGGATACTTCTCAGTGATGACCGTTGTTTGAGGAGTTCACGTATTCACTATGTGTTAATGCTTTTGTCTGGTACTCTATTAAAAGGAGGCCTTAATATCTCTTAGTTTCCACTAGGACCCCGCTGCCACGGGAGGGTAGGACAAAAGATGTCATGCAAGTTCTTTTCCATAAGCATGTATGACTATATTCGGAATACATGCCTACATTACATTGATGAACTGGAGTTAGTTCTGTGTCACCCTACGTTATAACTATTACATGAGGAATCGCATCTGACATAATTATCCATCACAGATCCAATGCCTACGAGCTTTTCACATATTGTGCCTTGCTTATTTACTTTACCGTTGCTACTGTTACAATTACTACAAAACTGCTACCGTTACTTTTGCCACTGTTCTTGTTACTTCCATACTACTTTGCTACTAAATACTTTGCTGCAGATACTAAGTTATCCAGGTGTGGTTGAATTGACAACTCAACTGCTAATACTTGGGAATATTCTTTGGCTCCCCTTGTGTTGAATCTATAAATTTGGGTTGAATACTCTACCCTCGAAAACTGTTGCGATCCCCTATACTTGTGGGTTATCACATACCCTCAGCCTCGAAGGTGAACTACTCCCTCCTCGTCATGGAGAGCGCCGGGATGATGAAGATGGCCACTGGTGAGGGATCCTCCCTTGGGCAAGGTGCCGGAATAGCGTCCCGATTGGTTTTTGGTGGCTACAGAGGCTTGCGGCAGTGGAACTCCCGATCTATTGTGCTCCTGGATGTTTTCGGGGAATATGGATATATATAGGCAAAAGAAGTCGGTCAGGGGAGCCACGATGTGCCCACGAGGGTGGGGGCGCGCCCTGGGGGTAGGGCGCGCCCTGGACCCTCGTGGCCACCTCGTTGCTTCCCTGACGTCTACTCCAAGTCTCCTGGATTGCGTTTGTTCCAAAAATGATTCTCCCGAAGGTTTCATTCTGTTTGGACTCCATTTGATATTCCTTTTCTGCGAAACACTAAAATAGACAAAAAAACAGCAATATGGACTAGGCCTCTAGTTAATAGATTAGTCCCAAAAATGATATAAAAGTGTATAGTAAAGACCATTAAACATCCAAAACAGGTAATATAGTAGCATGGAACAATCAAAATTATAGATACGTTGGAGACATATCAGCATTATTCCTAGGGTGATCACCTCGTTTATAGCAGTTTCACATGTACTCCCTCTGGTCCTTTCTAGTCTGCAGTGAAAGTATCTCTACTTTGACCAATCTTATAGAAAAAAGTATGCACTTTCACAATGTGCGAAGTAAAAAGGAACAGAAGGAGTACAAAGAGTTCGAGAAGCTTTTAAGCGTTCCTGTACATTCCAATCTAACACACACGCCTAGCAATTCATGGAGAACATTCAAAACAATCGATGATTATCCATCTCAGTGATTCACATGTCAGAGCCAATATTTAGTTCACAACTAAAGAATAAAGAAAAATCGATCGACGCTGCTGACAGCAAAGGGCGTCCCATTCGAAAGTATCAAATGCATGTCTTCTTGCTAACATGAATGAGCAAAATTTGACAAGGTTGTCCCATTCCAAAATATCAAAAGCCTACGATTGTGGAGTGGGCAAGGTTTGCCATCAGTTCGGACATTAACATGGAACCTCGTGCTAAATAAACAAGCTATCCTTTTTGTGTAGTTCCACCAAAATAAACCAAACTCACGCGTAGCTTGTATGATTTCGCTCTTATATGTTGCAAAGCCTTGAACTTATCGGCACCTCCTTTCTTGTGGTGGAAATGAATGATTCGTTGTATTCATGAACATTTTGGGCAGTTTCCATTGAAATCAAGCTGAGCACCCCTGTTTGCACAAATACAAAAAAGTGATTAGTATAAAGCAAACTTTACTATGAATTGACAGTTTAAACAGGCACCTACATGGTCCATGTAGAGCACACTTTTAGAAAAATGGAACTCACTAGAAAGAATCCTAGAACAACATTGTACTTGCGCATTACAGCAACAAAATGGTGATTTGTCAGTCCTTCTGAGCTGAAGTTAGTTTGGTCTTGTGGGGAGTAATGTAACCATCCTTCAACTGCTCCTTCTGATGAGAAGATAGACAGAGTTTCTTCATCCTGGCATAATCGGAACTAGTCACTTCACGTACTCCATATTCTTCTTCAGAGGAGGATGATCCTATTGTGCAAAGAAAAGAGGACAACTAAATGCTAGCATCCCTGTTTGATCGAAAAAAAGGAAAGGAAATATTTAAAACATCATAGATGAAGCACTTCTCAAGGACAATACCACTTTCTAATGACAGTATCTAAACAGTAGCACAACACCAATAGAGATGACAAAGCTCAATCATATGGATGAAATCGGTGGGCGAGTACCAACCTTTGTCAGGAGGCTTATTGTGTAGAGCATACAGATGAAGCACTTCTCTGGAACCATCTGTTGCTATCTACTGTGGTGGCCATGCTTACTATATACTTCTCGACTAGTTTAATGTTTCAAACATCTTCCTATGCAGTTCCACTAAAATTTATGGTATCTTCAAAGAAGATCCATGTTTGCACATGTAAAGATAATTTCATATTATATTAAGAGTGGCATAAAATCAGTGTTAAAACAATTGCTCATTCCGGCCATAACAATAAATTAAGGTGCAACACTATATCATTACTTGTGTCATCATAGTTCCAGTGCTTCATTACAACATTAGGAGTTGATTTTTGTTTTTCTTCCGCTTGTTCTTCCCCTTTATCACTTGGTTTTATAACAGACAAGCTTGACATTCAATGTAATATTTGGCATGTCAATTAGGGAGCACAAGTATAGCACTAAACAACGACATTAATTTTCTGATGAAAGTGGCAAAATACAGGCCAACAGTTGTGAAATATCGTTATCTTACCTCAATGGAATATTACGGTGCACATACAAATTGGAAGTCTTGTCTCCATTTGTGCAGTTCACTAAAATCAAGCAACATTACCATACAAGTAGCACAATATATGAAAGCACTCTGCAGAATCATGTGAAAGAAGGCTAGTACTGACCTCTCATGACGCGGAATTCAAACAACTCACGAGAAGAAGATCTGAACCAAATTTGCCAAAACGGATAGGAAGTAAGATATCCCCTTGTGCAGTTCCACTAAGATCAAGCAATCAAGCAACATTGCCAGTGTGACATTTTGGTTGAACTGCACAAAACACTCTTAAAACAAAAATGTTTTGAGCAGTGCAACAAAAGGTCACAATAGCAACGAGGTGAAGTAGATAACCCTGTTTACACAGAGGTGCAAAGGAAACAACTAGTGGTCAATAACGGTGGATGACATAGAAGCCAACAAAAAGTAGCATCTAACTTATCTAAATGGGAAAGAAAGGAAGACAGTAGCATTTCTCTAATGGTGGCATTGATTAATATTAACATAGAGATTATATTAACAATAAAAATTGTTAAACATGTAATTTGCTTTTAACTGTGGCATTGCATCAATTTTCCAGCGGCATTATTAGAGGGTGTTCGTTTAGAGGGACATTCTGGTGTAGGGACTAAAAAATCTCCGTGTCAGTACCACCTAAACCAAACATGAGGGACTTTTAGGGACTAAAAGTGGGCATTTGGGACTAAAGAAAGAAGACCCCGAGGGAGAGTCTTTTTGGGACTTTTTCCAATAGTTGCCCCTGCCCCGCATCGCACCTTGTCTCTATTAGTTCATTACTAGGTGTAACATGGTCTTTTAGCATGTCATTTAATAATATCTAGTCCATGTTTAGTCCCTGGAACCAAGCAGGTAGGGACTAAGGAGTTTTTAACCAAACAGGGCCTTAGATTAACAATAGCTAAAGAGTTGCACGGGACAGTGGACGCACTAGCACCATGTGCATGTACCGATGTATGAAGGGGTGATGCACAGTCTATTGCAACAAAGAACAAACAACCAAGGGGCATCTTTGTGTTCGTCCCAGTTTTGTTATCTTTAGACACATTTCCCTATGCGAGCACAGCAAATCTAGTCCTGCTCAAACTCTACAGCCTTGTCCCCCAAAACAAAAGATCAGTTTGTTACAGATGTGCATACTGTGCTTGTCATTGTTTTCCCTTTTCGACCAACGTAGGTGCTGGATACCCAATCTGTAGTAGTACTTTTCCCCCTTCCTTTCCTCTTTGAACCACGTCCTAGATTCAAGCTATACAACTTTCCCCACTACTTTCCCTCATTCCTTTCCTCTTTGAACCACGTCTTAGATTCATGCTATACTACCTTTCCCCCTTCCTTTCCTTTTTGAACCACGTCCTAGATTCATGCTATATAACTTTCCCCACTACTTTCCCCCGATTCCTTTCCTCTTTGAACCACATCCTAGATTCATGCTATACAACTTTCCTGTTTGATCCAACACCTAGATTCAAGTGCAGAAGCAGAAAAAGCCCACATGCAGCTAGAGCAATGCATGTGGAATAAGTAAATTATACCTTAAGGTTCCTGGGGTGTGGTTCGGTGGGCGACTGGAGGCTGTTCGGCCCACACTATGTACGCCAGCGAAGAAGAAGGCGTCGGAGGCCCTCCCGTGCCGCCGTTGGGTGAAAGAGAATGGCTGCGCCGGTAGTAGATTCCCTCCCTCACCGACGGCGACAGCGTTAAGCCTCGTTCCCTTCCGGGTGGAAGGATCCTGGCGGCTCTTTGACCAGCAGTGAGGGGAGAGAGGCCAACAAAGTCTTGTTTAGATTTGGAGAGTGTGCGAGAGTGTGAAGAGAGCAACTACAAGCGCTGAGGCTCCAACATGTATATATATACTGGAGAGAGAGTGTGAAGAGTGCAAACCCTAGAAAACAAGCACCGAGGCTACAACTTATATGTAATGAGGTGATTATACGGTCACTACGAGATCGTATAGCTCCATATCCATCCATTTTGACTAGTCAAAGAATCCTCCTGGCACCGCCCCAGATCACTTTCTCTCTCTGTCATGCGGGGCCTACCTGTCATTGGGTGGAAGAAAGAAGTCGAACAAAAACAAAATTATGCTCAAGTGTAGTTATCGAACCTAAGACCTCAAGTTTGATGAGAGAACAGGCTAACCAGCTACACAACCCTCCCATTATGTTCAATGAGAGGAAAATAACCTTTTATACATTCTTGCATTCGTGGGACAAGCATGCGTGTTGTTTTTGCATGGGAGTCATTGGGATTTAAATCATAATCGTGTCATGTGGCTTTGGTGGTAAGATTATCCATAGTGAGAGTAACATAGGTGGTAACATCACACATCTTTAGGCAAAATAGATGATGTGGCAAGTAATTAATGAGGAAAGAGAGGGATGTGGTAACATATCTAGTTACTGTAACATCACACATACCAAGACAAAATGAGTCTACAATCTAATAAATGAAGTGTTGCATGATACCACACAATGTTACTCCCCACTATAGAGGTAGTAACATGGACTAGTAACATATGCATGTTACTTGTCTAAGTTACTATCCATTGTGACTAGTCTAAGGTGTTTTGGGATTTAAAGCAGTGTTGGTAGTACAGAAGTAATGCAACCTTAGTCACCTTACCTCTCTCCATGTAGTACGTTGGGCCCCACCAGTCAGAGGGTGAAATAAACAAATTAATAAGAAAAATTAAAAGCGCCATCGGTGTATCTTACCCCGCACATCTCGCTACTGCTCGTGAACACTGTCCAATTGATCCCTCTGTTCGCTCACGTACTATTTTAACTGAATCCTTATTATAACATGCACACAATTTTGGGCACTTGTATTCGACCTAAGTCAGTGTGCCACCGTATCTCGTACTACTCCCTCTGTCTAGGTGTAATAAGTCACGTTAGAAGTTACAGCGGGACCAAGGTGCAAGCAGATTGGAGGAGAAGGAGAAACTTGACCCGTCCTTCCTCCAATCAAAGCCCTGATTCTGTCTCTAAATGCAACAATTAATCCAAACAACTAAGAGATGACGTTTTAGCTACCATGCAGTTCCACGTATTAACTCGCATGCAAGCCGACTTTGATTTCTTTACTGATCAACGCATAGTCGCGCTCCATGCATTGGGTTTTCGGGGGAGATAACAAGGCAGAGTAAGGAGCGTTTGGTTACATTTCTTAGGCTGGTCATAGTGGTGAGTAACTTGGACTAGTAACATGCATATGTTACTAGTCTATGTTACTACTACATGAAGTTTGCCATCGAAAGCGAGCCGATCTGGCCTTCCTGAGCTAGCAAGGTTTTTCTAGCCCACACAAGCTAGATGGCCCACAAAACCTAACATATTTCAACTGTTCCAAATGCCTAACCTTGCCCGACTAGGCTATAAGCTGTTCTTGCTAAGGATCCAAACGCTCCCTAAGTAACAACGCTCGTTAGCAATGAGGCCAGGAGGGGATTGAGATGCGAAGTTAATGGAAGACGCCTAAACATTTTGGGAATATCTGATTTCCCTAAGATGACTTCACACCTAGACGGAGGGAGTACTACTCCTCAGTCTAGGTTTGATGGAATATTCGTCACCTCTTCTCTTCTTTACGTACTCCATTTTTATCTCACTTCCTGTGACTTCGCACTCGCACGGTTTTCCTATTCTATGAACATGTGTGTGTGTGTGCGTGTGTGTGTGTGTGTGTGTGTGTTTAACAGCATGTGTGTGTTTGAGAGAGCGACACATCAACCTACTCCTACAAAGAGATGGTGTGTAGTGTATTATTAAGCTGGGAGAGTTGGTGTATCCTCTCGTTTACGGGCATCCGGTCGGGACAGGCGTACATCTGGCACACCCGCTCCTGACCAGCCTGGCCCACCCAAAGCCCCTCCATCACCCTCGCGCGCTTCCCACCCGAATCGGTCAGTTCTGCTCCAAAGAATTGGTGCCACATTCATGCCAGGGCAGAGCAGACGTGACCTCTCACTGGCGCCTGCATTAAAGGGAGAAGCAGATTCAAGAGTGATGGTTGCTTCGTCCGTCCAACTTACTGTTGGGTTTATGTGATTTGACGGCTCATTGGTCATTATTACTAAGGTGGTAGGATTGCTCGATGTCCCACGCTTTTGGCGGAAGGAGGTACTACTGGATTGCAATTTTCTCCATTCTTACAGTGGAGGAGTGCGAGAGCAGTGAAAACACGTAGACTCAGTGATTACGTGGCCCACCTCACACTATCACCATATTTTCTGGACACTGTGCGACACCTAACTCTTTACATCGTACTAGTATAGTACGTACTGTAATTTATCTGCGAGATAAATTTGTACAATGCTATGAAGCTTCCAGCTTCTGTTTCATCAAATACAAAGGAGACTAACATGCATGCTATTCCATCTCAATGATTGACAGATCATAGCCAATATGTACTCCCTCCGTTCCAAAATAAGTGTCTCAACTTTATGCAAACTTTAGTACAAAGTTGTGCTACTACTAAAGTTGACACTATTTTGGAACAGAGACAGCTAAAGAAAAAAATTATCCATGTAGTCCCTAGCCCTTGAACCATAAACCCTAACCAGGCTTTAATTTGCTGGCAATGTTGGAGCTTCCCAAGAAATGAAGTTTGCAACCCTTGGACCATCGGATCATTTTGTGCAGTTTCACCAAAATCGAGATGAGCATCGCTATGGCAAAGAAATTGAAGAAGCATGATTAGAATAAGATTACTGGGACTAGTTGATGAGACATAACTCATCACAAATACAATACATATAAGCCAGTAGAGGTATGTGCGGGGCAAAGAAGTAGAGAAATATCCACATGGAGTGATGTGGGCAGCTGGAGCAGTGGTGCAAGCCGGCTGTAAATGGAGTTGTACCTGAGGGATGTTGGGACGTAGCTCAAGCTGGAGGAGGGCGGTGGGAGGCGACAACTGCCCACGTTGCAGCAGTGAGCAAGGGACGAAGGCAACCTCACTGGCTTTGTGAGAGAGAACGACGGGGACCCCTGATCGAGACGTGCCGACAGTGGGTTTTCGCCATCGGTGACGGCGACCACATCTACACTAAGCATCAACCCCTTCATCCAGCGGACGTGATCCACCGAGATGTTAGAGATGTGGCCGCAGTCGTTTTGTGCAAGAGAGTGTGAAGAAAGAAACCCTAGCAAGCAACCGTGTAGGCTCGTCCTGACTATGTATATAGTGGAGCGGTTTCCTTTTCTCTCTATATGAACCTATTTATATTGCATACGTGCCACTGAAGAAACAAAAATTTATTTATAAATGATGCGACACCTACTACTCATTCTCCTATAAACCTTGCGCTTGGCATCTCCAAAATATTAACCTTGCGATTGGCTTTTCGCCTCTTCGGGAAGTCGAGCAATAATGGTACTGCAGTATATATCGTTTTGGCAATATGAGATCGAATGAATTGCTGCACATCCACCACATGGGCGAGGATCGAGGGGCGAGGGAGAGTGCGTACTACTACATCCGTTTCAATATGGACTACATATGGAGCAAAATGAGTGAGTCTACACTCTAAAATACGTCTATATACATCAGTATTTGGAGTATGTACTAGTAGTTCATATTGAAACTACTAAAGGACATACTATATTCCAAAACAATATGATAATCTCTCTAAGCAAGGTAAGGACGAGGAGTAAACAGAGGGAGTAGTAAAATTTTCTCCTCGTCCTACGAGCCACCGCAAGCGTGGGCGAGGGAGCGGGCGTAAGGCGTATAGTACTAGCAAGCAAGCTTCACCTCATCCTGTGAGCCACCGTACCCGTGGGCGGCAAAGACGGCATACTAAGCAAGCTTCTCATCGTTCTGTGAGTTGACGGGACACATCAAAAGTACTCCAGTGTATAGAGGCTTGCCTCTAAGGTAGGCCCCACATGGTTTGCCTCTTTTTTAACATAACGCCTCAAGTCGCAATTTGTTTGTTCACCCGTGGTAGAAGATCCTCCCTCCATCAAGTGGACAACCAGTAAACATGTCAAATTACCACGTGGGCAGCCTTTTCGTACAGAAAGGAGCTCCACCGTGTACCCACGCAGGTGTGGTTGGGAAAGAGACGAGAGTACGTGCGCCGTGCATGCAATTCTTCTCTTCGTGCACGTCCCCCACCTACGTGTGTGTGTGTGAGAGAGAAACAAACCTATATATATGGTGTGTGAGTTCGTGAGTGTTTTTTGTTTGGGAGGGTGTGATTTTGTGAATGTATTTGTGGGAATAATCGTCGATGACATCTCAAACAAAATTTTACATGCAACATGTGTGAAATGGAGGCCTATCTATATCATATATAGAGGGTCGGGCGATCCACGAGAAGAGAGAGAAGGGTCATAGATATCGATAGAGTCGAAGAGAGGATTAAGTGTGTGGGTGCGATATCGATGAAGAGAGCCGTCGAAATTATGTGTGTGTGCAAGTCAAAGATATAGGGCGACTGACCTACCAGAACGTCAGAGGGCATAGGTCAAGTTTGTGTGTGGCAGGGAGACATGACTAGAGTGCTCGATGTATCTGTGTGTGTGTGGGGGGGGGGGAGGCAGAGGCCTAACTATAGAGGTAGAACGACTCGTATATGTGTTGAGAAGGAGAGGCCCAGCTATGTCTTGAGGGAGATCGGTCCACATCCATACATAACCGAGGGACGGGAAATAGGATGGGACAGAGAGAGAGAGAGAGAGAGGAGAGGGAGAGCGAGGGAGAGGGGTAGAGTGCTGGATGGGTGATGGAGTTGCTTCTCGAAGATGGTGGGAGAGGCCTACTAGACAAACTAAGGGTAGAACTGCAATATTATCAATAAGAGTGGGGATGTGTTTCTGTGTGTGCCTGTGCGTGATAGATCTGTCGGGACGCATGCATGGATGATGAAGAGGAACCATGTGTTTGGTAAGAAAACCTAACTAGATCGGTAGATCAATTGTTGTTTATCGGAGGAAGGAAGAGACATAACTAATGAGGTAGATCGATCGACTCGTGGAAAAAAAAACGAGTTATAAGGACCTAGCTAGCTATATGTATAGCGGGAGATTGGTTGGTGTACATCCATTTGTTATAGTCAAATAAGGCCTAGCGAGACGGATAGACAGAGAGAATGGAGCTAGGAGTGGTGCGTGAGGCCGAGCTATTAGCTAGATAGGGGGAGGAGTGTGTGGTTGTGAGATTGATGAAAAGAGGGGCGAGAGTTTACACGCGTGTGGGACCGTATGAGAGACAGGAGGCATGGACACATAAAGGAGGAGATGGAAGGTGCGCGTGTATGTTGTAGGAAGACATCGCTGGAGAGGTTTATCAATCGGTGTGTGTCGGAAAGGAGTTGTGGAGACTGTGGGAGAACGACCTGAAGAAAAAAATGAATGTGTGCGATGGATACAATGCTGAGGGAGGGGGAGGGCGAGGAGGGCGTGTGGATGCACGAGAGAAAGTTAGTGCTAGCTACAAAGGTTAGAGGATTGTGTGGGTGTAAGAGACTAACAAAGATCATAATTTGATATGAAAGTGGATTCATATATTTGAATAGGAGATCATAGTGTTATAAACATATGCATGCATGAACATAGCGGTGATACGCATGCTGTGGTTTTGCACATGTTATACCATAATGTGATAATGCATGGCGTTTGCAACTCACAGCTAAATGTTGAACAATCTAAACCATACTATACATCGAACAATCTCACATTTTATTTGATTTTGTGATAATGTCTGGTGTTTGCAGCTTACAATTAAATATCAAACAATCTAAACAATAATATATATATCGAACAATCTCACATTTTATTTGAATTTGTGGTAATGTGTGGTGTTTGCAACTCACATCTAAATACTCACAATCTAAACACATTATACATATGAGACATGGTTTAGATTATGAAGATCTAGCTAGAGCTTGAAATGTACTGTGATTTGAAATCAACATAAAGTGGATTCAAAAAATTGAGTTTGAGTTCATATAGTACACAGAGTTCATATCTAACTCGAGAGTAATCATGTGGTGTGTTGTGAAGATAATACACAAACGATGGTTTAACTTGCCAATAATGATGATTGTAGATCTTATTAAACTAGAGAAACGAATTAAAATGGTTTGACTTCACAACAATCATTATTGCAGATCTTATTCAAATAGAGAAACAAATTCAAATTTAGTACATATTGAAGCAGCAGTATATACGTTTGGAATGCACTAAAACGTTCATTTGAGTAGTAGGTTGCATGCATTATACACGTAGCGAAATATTTTAATTGAACATAACATGAATTCAAAGTTTTGAATGACATTTGTAGTGCGGATTGATTTGGTACAGTACACGGGACTAGACTCTCTTCTATGCCGCGAATTGATCTTTTTTGTTTTTTCGTCGACGGAAGTGCGAATTGATTTGGTACAGTACATGTTAGGCTTGTATGGAAATTTCAACCCGCTCACTGTGCTCCGACAACTCCCTCCATCTCAACCCGCGCCTTCCTATTCCAAAATTACGACGCGCGCGAAAACTCCCACCTCCTGTGAAATCCCGACACTTGAAATGCCCGTGATACCACTGAACCGAAACAACCGCCTCAAATCGGTGGGGGTACTTCCATAATTTACCCCACATTACAGACAAGCGCGTCCCTAAGCCATGGTTCCGCACTCCCATCCCATCCGCCCACCCACTCTTACACCGAGGCCGCCAAAACCCGTGAAGCCCCACACCCTCCTCCGTCCGCCACCCAACCGGAGCCTCTTCCCTGACGACGTCGTCCACAGCAACACCTCGACGTCCCTCATCCACCATACCAGATTAGGATCCGTTGTCGATCTCGTCGTCCCGCCAGTTCAGCCACCCCATCCTCCAGCTCCAAGGAGCTTCCCTGACGTTCCCCTCGTCTTTCAAGCCACCTCCATTCCCACACCATCGTCTTCACCTGCACCACCAGAAGAGTAGCATCATCACCGTTTCCTCGGATGAAGCTGCAGCCTAATTGGCGCCACCAAAGAGGTTGAACACTAATCACCACATTTTCTTCTTGATTCGATGTCATGGTGCTGCCGGCACTCGGTCCCGAGCCGACATGGCGTGGCTCCATCCATGGCGGCGTCGCCAGCCACCTCCTCCACGGCGTCGCTCCCTCGGTGGCGACGTCCACATCAGTAGGAGCTGCTGCTGCTTTAGCTCTTGCTCACGCTGCTTCTCTGCTCTTACTCTTAGTTCCCTGCCTAGACTGCTCTTGCTATTGCTCTTGCTCTTGCTTGTGATGCTGCTTCGATTTAGCCACACTTCAGTCGACTGAATCGACTTTTGGGTCAGTCAACTGAACCAGAGAGGTACCCCACTATCTATCTTAGGGTTGAGGGTGGGGGG